>NW_027491409.1:830000-1525760 GCF_021521415.1 Bidens hawaiensis | reverse complement strand
TCAAATTCCAAGGGTCGTAGTCGCTTATCAGCATAAGACTTTTGGCGACTTCTTGTAGCAAGTAGATTATAACGAATTTGAGTTATTTTGCCAGTGGTATCTTGTACCATTTCGGGTCCAGTGAGCTGAGTTCCACCGATCTTCTTCCAAAAAATAGGAGAAAGACATTTACGGCCATAGAGCCCTTCGAATGGAGCCATTTTGATGCTCGAACGTTAACTATTATTGTACGAAAACTCAACCAACGGAAGATGAGTATCCCAATTACCACCCAATTAAAGCACACGAGTTCTAAGCATATCCTCAAGGGTTTGAATGGTTCTTTCAGACTGACAATCTGTTTGAGGATGATAAGCGGTGCGAAGATCTAGACGGGTTCCCAAAGAGTTTTAAAGTGAATTCCAAAAATGAGACATGAAACGACCATCACGGTCAGATATAATAATCAAAGGTATACCATGGAGACAAACGATCTCATTGACATAGATTTGAGCGAGCTGATCGATTGGAAGGTTTTTTCGAATGGGAATGAAATGAGATGATTTGTTCAATCATAATGTTCTCCCACTTCTAGACTGGAATGAAAGGTTGCATGAGCAAACAAGTAGGTTTTTGATGCTCGGATTTTACCTTAGCACATGTTAAACATTTTCCGACATAGATATTAATATATTTCTACCTGTCGGGCCACCCGAAAGTAGTTTGAATATCGAAATACATTTTATCCGCACCGAGGTATCGTAACTTGTGAGTTTCGTGCATTATCAATGTGCGAAAATTGTCACGATCTGGGACTCAAAGGCGTTTGAGAAAATAAAGCAAACCATCACGTTTGTTTTCGATTTGGAGTTCAGCACCACACGACATATTTTCATACATATTGCCTTCGGTGACGGAGATGTATTGGGCCTCAAAATTAAGTAGCTGAATATCAGTCTAAATTACAAAGCTTTGGAGAAGAATCTCTTGACATGGGTTTTGCGACTAAGGGCATCAACCATTAAGTTTGCTTTACCGAGATGGTAACGCATTTCGCAATCGTAGTCGCTAAGGAGTTCGACCCATCGTCGTTGCCTCATGTTTAGTTCATTTTGGTCGAAGATATGTTGGAGGCTCTTGTGATAGGTGAATACCACGCATTTCGTCCCACACAAATATCGCCTCCAAATTTTCAACGCGAATACAACAACACCGAGCTCAAGTTCGTGTGTCATACAATTCTTTTCATGAACCTTAAACTGTCATGACGCATAGGCGATGACCTTGCCATGTTGAATGAGAGCGCAACCGAGACCTTGATTCGAGGCATCACAATAGACAACAAAATCGTCGTTTCCTTTGGGAAGTGCTAGGATAGGAGGGTTGCAAAGCATACGCTTCAAGGTTTAAATAACTTCATCTTTCTTAGTCCCCCACTGATAAGGTTTATCCTTATGAGTTATAGCGGTGAGGGGCAAAGCAATCTTGGAAAAGTTCAAGATGAAACGACGATAATATCCAACAAGACCAAGAAAGGACCGAACTTCAGTAGCTAAAGTCGGGGTCTTCCAATTTTTAATGGCTTCGATTTTAATGGGATTGACGTGAATGCCTTTTTCATTAACGATGTGGCCAAGGAATTGGACTTCATTTAACCAAAACTCGCACTTGAAAAACTTGGCAAAATTTTTTCTTTTCTCAACAACTCGAGGATATCATGCAAATGATTTTCTTGCTCAACTTTAGATTTTGAGTAAATGAGGATATCATCGATTAACACGATCACGAAATTATCAAGATAAGGATTGCATACGCGGTTCATGAGGTCCATAAACACCGTAGATGCATTGGTCAAGCCGAAAGGCATAACCATAAATTCATAGTGACCGTAGCGAGTTTGAAAAGCGGTTTTGGGTATATTATCCTCATGATCGTGCAGTTGGTGATAACCCAAACGAAGATCAATTTTAGAAAAGCAAGATGTGCCTTGAAGTTGATCGAAAAGGTCGTCAATTCTAGGCGAAGGGTAACGATTCTTTATCGGGTGTTTGTTGAGTTTACAATAGTCGATGCACATCTGAAAGGAACCGTCCATTTTAATAAAAAGAACAGATGCCCCTAAGGTGACGTACTTGGGCGAATGAAACCCTTGCTGGAGAGTTCTTGGAGTTGACTCGCCAATTCTTGCAATTCCGAAGGTGTGAGATGATATGGAGTCGCACCAGGCATGATATCAATATGAAACTCCACTTCACGAGTAGGAGGTAAACCAAAAATGTCGTCAAGGAAAACTTCTAGAAAATCATGAACCACCGAAATGTCTTTTATTGTTGTCTTTTCCTAATTCTTTTCCATGACGTTCGCAAGGAAAGCCACATACTTTTTACATAAGTATTTTTGGGCTTGAGTACATGACATAAGCTTGAGCCCTTTGGAAGGATTTTCTCCGAAAATACGCAAAATCTGACCGTCATCAAGTGGAATCCGAATATACTTTTCAAAATACATGATTTCGGCATGAGTTACATTGGAATGAAATCATAGTCGTTGAGATTTAGGCTACAATCAAAAATCACCAAATCAATCGAGATAGTTTTATCATTCGCGACTTTAACCGTAAAAGACTTTTCAAGTTTAGAACGAGAAGAAGAAAGCATAGGCTCAGAACTGAACGACAAAAAACTCATATCAGCACCGGTATCAAATAAAATGGATGCATAAACGTTATTAACCAAGAACGTACCGTTCACCACATCATTGTTATGCTGAGCTTGAATTGCATTGATCACGAATGCCCTCCCATGAGCATTGGGGACGGCTGGTGCATCTTGAGAATTTGAGGCTTGGTTGGCTTCAAATAGTTGAACAACTTGGTTCGCCATAAGCTACGGAATTGGGGATTGGTAAGCCTGAACTTGATAGGCTTGAAAGGGTACATAGGCGGAACGACCATTTGGACTTCATATGCGAGTCGAGGACACGTGTTCCAAAAATGACTAGGATCTCCACAATTGAAACACACTCGAGGGATGGGTAAGCTTGAGTTAAAACATAGTTTTGGTTCAAGGTGTGGGGAGTACGAGGTGGTTTGATGAGGGTTGGTGGGGTACATATGAGTTTAAAACATACACCTAGAAGGTTTCCAAAACGGCCACAATGTGTGCATTGTAGGAAAGGGATGCTGAGTTGATGGTGTCGTTGGCTAATTTGGCAAAACGGGTTAGGACTATGGTAAGGTTTATTTGGGGGTGGAGCTTGAAGGTTTTGGGTGTGGGTTTGTTAGTATTGAGGTTGAGGTGGGTTTTGTTGGGTTAAGGCATAGTTTTGCTTTCATTTCTTGGAGTGGTTGTTGTTGTGGCTTGATTTGGGTGTGGCTTCGGACTTGATATCTTTGGAAGGTTCGGCCTCAGTTTTCTTAGTAGTCTTCTTGATGCCTTTGAGGGTTCCCGCCTTAACGCGGTTGTAAGACAAGGATGCAGGAAGGACAATAGCCTCGCGAAGAGTTTTGGGGACACTGCTTTGGACCGAGTCTTGGGTTTCCCTTGGTAAACCCCAAATATACTTGCCAATCCCACGAGAGACAGGAGTGACAAAATGTGGTACCAAGACGCTAAGCTCGTTGAAGCGAGTAGTGTAAGTAACGTTATCACCACCCTCTTGCTTGAGATTCCCAAATTCCACCTCAAGATTCATGACTTCATTGGGTAGACAGAACTCTAAGGTCATGATTTCCTTAAGTTCTTCCCATGGAAAGGCCATGGCTACATAGGCACCACTAGTGGATTTTTCTTGCACCCATTAAGTTAGGGCTCTTTTTTCAGAGACACTTGAAGCAAAGCGTGTCTGCCTGTCCTCGTGTCATTGGATATGGAGGAATGTACTCTCCATACATTGGTACCATTACAGTAGGGCACTGGCATCTTGTAACGATTCCGGCAAATTCAGGTATACCCTAGCCGGAATATACTATTTACGTGTTATTCAATACTGAATATATGAATTATAATGTGTTTATACGAGTATATAAGATTCACAGTACGAATTATACTCGAATATACAGCTAGTCGTATTGAAATTACGATTAATCGATGAACGATTATTGAAACCCGAACGAATCAGGGATTACATTATAGACGAAATATATAATGTTTAGTGATGTGTACGAAGTATTAAAGCTTCGGGATAAGTGAATTATAGCACAGAAAAAGGATTTCGATTTATTAGTACGTTGGTACGATAAACGAAACCTTTAACATCAAACCAAGCAAGAGACGATCGATCAAGCCGAAAAAGATGCACAATTACCGACAATATGATGTGTTAAGTCAATAAATGTCGTGGTTTAAGTTTTTAAGGTTTTTAAATCGGTTTTATATAAATTTTATTTTTAAGCCGAAAAACGACCGTTTTAGCCTCGTTTTAAGCCGAATTAAGTGTTTAACCGAAAAACGAACTGAACCAGATTATCCACAACATTATCCGGATTACACAATCCAAATGTGTGGCCAAGGTTTGAGATGTGGCCCCCCCCCACACCATACATGGACCGATCGGTCCATGGGTACACACACACACACTTCATTTTCTTTTTTTAACATTCCAACTCTCCAAATCCTCTCAACCCTTTACACATTCAACCAAAACCTTTGATTTTTAAGAAGATCCACAAGGTATAAACATGTTTTTATGGTTTGATCTTGCTTTTTAATTCCAAAATCTTGAGAAAATGAGGTTTCAAGTGAAAAATGGGTGAAAACCCGAGATGAAACCGATTCTTGCAAGATCAAGTGATGTATACAAGTTATACAAGGGATCTTGGTCCAAGAAAGGAGTTAAAAGAGTCAAAAACGAATTTTTACGGTTAAAATCTTTGTTTTGATGTCTTAACCGAAACCATGAAAGAAATGGCTTGATTGTGGGTATAACTTGCTTGGTGTGGTGTTGTTGTGCTTGTAGGTGTTGTATCTAGTTGCTAGCAAAGGCTAGAAAGCAAGATCTTTGCGATCTAAAGCTAGAAACACAAGGTAGTTCGGTTTTTCGTATGATTTGTAAGATTTGGACAGATTGTGTTAGACTTAGAGTTGAGTCATGAAATTTCACAGAGATGATCTACACATGAAAATATGAGATCTGTGAAATTTTGGTAATTTTTGGATAAAGGATGAATTTTTGGTGAATTTAATGCTCGGTTTTGGCTAAAAATGGTGAAAAATAGCTAAACATCATGAAAAATTCTGGAAAACTTCAGATAAGCTTTTTATAACATATAAAAGTCACACACAAAATTTCAGGTCCATTGGAGAAGTCTAAGTAGGCTTTTCGGTAAAACGAGATCTAGGGTTTTCTAGCTCGGTTTTGGTGAAAATGGCATGAAAAATGAGTTTTTGGTTCTGTAAAAATTACTGGGAACTATGTGGATGGCAAGAGTCATCCCAGAAAAATTTGGGATTTTTCTAAGGTCGTTTGGTATTTTCGACATATTTGGTGCTTAAATGACGTTTAAAAATAGATAAATAAATGTTAAATATAAAAATTAATTCTGGAAATATTTTTATAAAATTCTTTACTGTCAAGAACTGATTTGTGCAAAATTTCAAGATCCGAGACTAAACGGATAATTATTTGTGCTAAATGGAACTTAGAAACAAACTTTTAAAGCTTAAAACGTGTAAACCGGCAAAGTTCGCCCAAGCGAACTGACTGGTGTATAAAAACCCTAAAAATGGACTATTTTCATGAAACTGAGTAAATCAAGTAAAAATAAATCATCCGAAAGTAATTAGGATGATTTGGGTAATTTTACCCGATTTAGTCGTTTCCGGTATATTAAAGACGGAAACGGACCACGCGGCCAAACGGGGTGTCTAAACCGAGCTCTAATTTCACCACTTTAACTAAAATATCAATAACAACTATTTTCGGGTCGTATGTGGCCAAACTCATTTTTGAAAACATAAAGACGAATAACCGTGCTAGGCACGCAAAACGAGAAAACAAACTAATGGTAGTTTTGACTAAAGAACTCTAAGTGATATCACAATCTAAGTCCTGAGAAGTGTGTCGGGGTTAACATTGTCCCCGGATCGTGTACGGTACTGGATTAACAGTGTCCCCGGACGTACCGGTTAACACGAATTTAAGTTATATTAATAGAAATTGTGTAGTAACGACTTAGGGATCGTATTACAGATCCGGACAGGTAGCCGTGCCAGTATTACATCTCTGCTCACCAAAAAGGTGAGTTTCACGAGCCCCTTTTTACTGAACTGTTTTAAATATTTTCCCGGGGCGGAAAGCATGTTTATATCAAAATGTTTAAGTACATGCTGATCGCATGGAAATGAATGTATTTATATATGTTTTATTGTACGGGAATCGTACGGAAATGTACTAAGATGGTAATTGTCTGAGTTGCTAACATTGTAAGGCCCCGCAACACGAGTGATTAGCTAAAAGTCGGTAGAGTGTGAATAGTACTATTGGTCTGACAAACCCAACTGGTCCGGCATGGATTTGCTGATGTTTCCCAGCCAGTTGCACATGTCTATTTTGGGTGTTATATATATTTTGCTATGTAATGTTAGACATAGCGGTTTGGGGCAGTTCCGTGGACGGGGGATATGTCACGGGTACGTGGGCGGGGGGTATGCCAGGGGGATTGTGTGTGATAGTCAGAGGTTTCGCTTGTGGGCTCAGCATAATTACATTGCTAATATATGATTTATTATAATAAATTGTCAATGTTTATTTAAATCTGTGAAACTCACCAACTATTCGTAGTTGACCCGTTTTTCTTTCCATGCTTTCTAGGTACCCCCAAATTGGAATGAGTGATACGTGCTTGATGATGTGTGCTATTTGTGGAAGATTAAGGATCTATATTTTGCATTAAATATGTTAATGTACTATCGGTAAAACTTATGTGATAACACCTAGATAGTAACGAAACTCGGAACAATGTAATTCGTTTAAATTAATGTAGTGGTGTTTTCTTTATAAGCAATGCTGTTGATATCAGATGTGTCTGTTGCATCCCGTGTACGTTTCCGCTGCGGTTACGGGGTGTTAAAGAACTTGGTATCAGAGACATTGGTTATAAAGAATTAGGATGTCTTTAAAAGATTCCTAAAATATAACCAGTAGCTCAAGTGTTGTAGGATCTGAATATCAACTAATAATTTATTGTGACGAGGTCTGGATGAACTTGGATGGACAAGTGAGTTATTATGGTCCGGAACATAATAACAGACTTGTCCGCACGAGGGAATTCAGGGGAAGTCACGGGGGACTTTAATAGGTAAAATTGGCAACATATGTGCAAATATATGATAATATTGTGTGTGGTCAAGTTGTATAAGTAAGTGTATATTAATTTGATTACGATTTACACTATGGAAAGAACTATATGTTTGTTAAATTGTGTGCAGGTTAGAATGTCAAGAACACCTAGTGTATCGATGGAGGAGGACCCGGAGGAAGTCAGCTCCGGGAACTCTGGGAGCCTCCCCGTATCATCCAGCTCTGAGCCTAGCGAGGCTAGTGTTAGGAGCTCTAGCCAGTCCTCCCCTGCCAGGATTGCTAGATCTCCTACCCCACCCGCACCACAGGCCGTCCCTATCCCTCCAGGATTCGGACCCCGCCTCACGGCGCGGATCAGTGTTCCGCAGGTCCCACCTACCTCGCCCCCACCCAGACCTGCTACCCGCAGGGGCGAGTCCTCCCGCTCCCAGCCCGAGCCTGTGACTCCACCTGTGTGGGGTCTCCCTAGGCAGGAGAGGGACGCGGCGGCGTGGCTACGAGTGCTCACCGAACAGGTGAATGAGCACTCCGCCGCCTTGACGGTGGGGGTACAGAGGCGGATGTACCTAGGGGACTGCATACTGGACCACCAGTATGCGATTTCGCAGCTGAAGAGGGAGTGCTCATACTCCCAGTGGATGATCGGCCGGATGGAGACGCGGATCTGGGTTATGCTGGCTGTGATGGTGGTGTTGGTGGCGGTGTTGGTGGGTTTGGTATACCACCGTGTTTAGTTGTGTTAGGACGGGAGTA
Organism: Bidens hawaiensis; assembly: GCF_021521415.1. Taxonomy (NCBI): domain Eukaryota; kingdom Viridiplantae; phylum Streptophyta; class Magnoliopsida; order Asterales; family Asteraceae; genus Bidens; species Bidens hawaiensis. The sequence continues at coordinate 1,517,729 of NW_027491409.1, read as the reverse complement.
GACAGGGGCCGCTTTTTGATACTCTGTGTAAGCAGTTAGTGGTGATGCTAACATAGAGTGAATCTTGGGTAGTTATAATACAACCACTGGCCCTTAGGAGGGTCTCTTTTGGGGTATATCGTTATAGATACTTTTGGGTATCATTCAAGCACTGACCCATTGTGGGTTATGTCGAGATGATGCTGACATAGGCCCTATGTAGGAAAACTTAACTTATGTAATGATGACAGGAAACGTATGCGAACTGACATAGATGTAAAATGTACTAATGTTTATTAATGAATGGAATGTTTGTTGTGTTTTATGATTGGAACTTGTATTAATTATATATATTTTCTTGATGTTGTGTAGAATGGCACCAAAACGTTCAGCCCAATTGTCGGAAGTGGACGTGAGCCGTTTGATTGCTCAACAATTAGAGGCGGCGATACCGGATATAGTATCGCGCATCGCCGCCAGTATTAACACTTCGACCAATCCAGCCCCTCTGAGCAATCAAACGACCACCAATAATGACGGGGAACGAAATACTAATCCTCCGCAGAATGATAACACGATTCCGAGTAATGACGCACCACCTAGGGTGGTCGTTACAGACAGTAATGGCCCTATACCTACTGTAGAGACGAACCGTACTGAACCGATTCCTGCATCCAGGGGATGTTCGATCAAAGACTTTATGTTGTGCAAACCCCTAGAATTTAGCGGATCTGAGGGACCCAATGGGTTGGTTAAATGGATTGAGAAATTAGAGGCTGTTGTGAACATCAGCAACTGCCCTGAGGATTACGTTGTTAAGTATGCTACCTGCACGTTCACGGACCATGCCTTGACATGGTGGAACACCATAGTGCAGACTCGCGGTCAGGCGGCGACAAACCGCATGACCTGGACAGAGCTCAAGGCTCTCGTACTGGAACATTTCTGCCCGAAAAACGAACTGCAAAAGTTAGAAAACGAATTGTGGAACCTGGAGATGCAGGGGGGCAGACCACTTAGGTTATACAAACCGATTTAATGAATTGTCGCGATTAGTGCCATGGTTGGTCACCCCAGAGTCAAAGAGGGTTGAGCGTTATATATGGGGACTAACTCCACTAGTAAGGAGTATAGTCAACTCTGGGGGACACCAGACGTTTGAGAGTGTAGTGACGCAAGCTGGTATCGTCACATACGATTTCGTGAGGAGTGGGTCACTGAAGGTGGCAGGAGAGTCTGCTGGGGGAAAGCGAGGTACGTATGACAATAGGATCCGGGAGAAGCAGCAAAGTAAACGTGCTAGGCCCGCTGCCCAGAACTACACCATGACTAGTTCAGGCGGAAGGCAGGAATCGCAGAAAGGGACGTTCCCTAAATGTGGGAAATGCGGTTGCCAGCATGGTGGCGTGTTCAAGGAGGTAGTGTGCCACCGGTGTGGCAGAAATGGGCACTACGCACCGAGTTGTAGGACAACCCTGAACAATCTGAACCGACAACCGCAACCTATCCGTGCGCAGCCATTTAGGACCCAACCAACCCGACAACAAAACCCACAAGGAAACCAAATGATGACCACTAGCCGTGCTTGCTTTGAATGTGGCAGCACAGATCACTTCAAGAGAAACTGTCCGAGGCTGAACCAGGGAGGAAATGGGAGACAAGCAGTGGGTCAGGCATCGTCGTCCAATCCGGCGAGAGGCCGAGCTTTTGTGTTGGGGGCGAACGAAGCACGCCAGGACCCCAGTGTAGTGACAGGTACATTCCTCGTCTCTGATCATTACGCTTCTGTATTATTTGATACAGGCGCCGATAGAAGTTTTGTCTCTGTCAAATTTCTATCAATAGCAAACCTTCCGATTAGTGAAACCATAGAACCTTATACTGTAGAAGTAGCTAACGGTAAAACCATGATAGTTAATCAGATATTTCGGAATTGCCCTTTTATTCTGAACGATCAATCCCTTCCGATTGACTTGTTACCGGTAGAATTGGGTAGTTTTGACGTGATAGTGGGAATGGATTGGTTAGCACGTAACAAGGTAGAAATAAACTGTGAAACGAAAATCGTCAAGATCCGGGTGTCGGATGACGAAGAGGTGTTAGTGCAAGGAGAGAAGTCGGGCACAATGATACCATTTATATCCCACCTCAAGGCGTTAAAATATATACGCCAGGGATGCGTGGCATATCTAGCAAGCTTGACGGCCACCGATTCTGATGAGAAACGGGTGGATGATATCCCGGTGGTACGCGAGTTTCCACAAGTTTTCCCAGAAGAACTTCCTGGATTACCGCCAACCCGACAGGTCGAATTCAGAATCGATCTATTACCTCAAGCTGGCCCTGTTGCTAAGGCACCCTACCGACTTGCACCATCAGAGATGCAAGAATTATCCAACCAATTGCAAGAATTGTTGGATAAAGGATTTATACGTCCTAGTTATTCCCCGTGGGGTGCACCGGTACTATTCGTGAAAAAGAAGGACGGAAACCTTAGATTGTGCATTGATTACAGAGAGCTGAACAAGTTGACAATCAAAAATAGGTATCCTCTCCCCCGAATTGATGACCTGTTCGACCAAATGCAAGGTGCGAGCTATTTCTCAAAAATTGATCTTAGATCGGGATACCATCAGGTTAGAATTCAGGAGGAGGATATCCCGAAAACCGCATTCCGGATTCGCTACGGCCATTACGAGTTCTTAGTTATGCCTTTCGGGCTAACAAATGCGCCAGCAGTGTTCATGGATCTCATGAATCGAGTCTGTAAACACTACCTCGATAAATTCGTCATCGTGTTTATTGACGATATTTTGATATACTCGAAGAGTAAAGAAGAGCACGAACAACACTTAAGATTAATTTTAGAGCTTCTAAATCAGGAGAAGTTGTATGCAAAATTCTCCAAGTGTAACTTTTGGTTACAAGAAGTGCAATTCCTTGGTCACGTTATAAACCATCAAGGAATACACATTGATCCAAGTAAGGTTGAAGCTGTTAAGAATTGGCAAGCGCCGAAATCGCCAAAGGAAATCCGCCAATTCTTAGGCTTAGCTGGATATGATCGTCGATTTATAGAGAACTTTTCCAGCATTGCCCAACCTTTAACCCTTCTGACCCAAAAAGATCGAAAGTATGAATGGGGTGAAGAGCAGGAAACGGCGTTTCAAACGCTAAAACAAAGATTGTGCCAAGCGCCGATCTTAAGTCTCCCCGACGGAGACGATGGTTTTGTCGTGTATTGTGACGCATCCCGGAAAGGGTTAGGATGCGTGTTGATGCAAAATAATAAGGTCATAGCCTATGCTTCTCGACAGTTAAAAATACACGAGAAAAATTACACTACTCATGACTTAGAACTGGGAGCAGTTATCTTCGCACTTAAAATCTGGAGACATTATCTCTACGGTACAAAGTGCACCATCTTCACCGATCATAAAAGTTTGCAACACATATTCGATTAGAAAGAACTGAATATGAGACAATGAAGATGGGTCGAGTTGTTAAGTGACTATGACTGTGACATCCGTTATCACCCCGGCAAGGCTAACGTCGTAGCCGATGCCCTGAGTAGGAAGGATCGGGTTAAGCCATTGCGAGTGCGAGCACTGGAAATGATAGTCCAGTCGAACCTTTCGGACAAGGTTCGAGTCGCTCAACGCGAGGCGTTGAAAGAGGAACAATTGGTAAAAGAAGGACTTTATGGTAACGAGAAGAATTTCGAACAGTGCGTGGACGAAATTCTCTATTCCAAAAATCGGATTTGGATCCCGACCCTCCATGACCTTCGTGAATTAATCATGGACGAAGCGCATAAATCAAAATATTCCATACATCCGGGATCGGATAAGATGTACAAGGATGTGAAGGAGTTCTACTGGTGGCCGGGTATGAAAAAGGATATAGCCACATACGTCGGCAAGTGTACGACGTGTGCGAGGGTTAAGGCGGAGCACCAGAAACCTTCGGGAATGTTACAACAACCGGAAATTCCTGAATGGAAATGGGAGCATATCACGATGGATTTTGTGACACATCTCCCCAAGACGTCCCGAGGACATGATGCAATTTGGGTAGTCGTGGATCGATTAACCAAATCGGCACATTTTATTCCGATTAGAAATAATTATAACACCGAGAGACTTGCGCAGATTTATATAAATGAAATTGTGTCTCGTTATGGGATACCCATCTCAATCATCTCCGACTGAGATAGCCATTTCACCTCCAAACTTTGGCAAGCTGTACAAGAAGCGCTGGGAACGCGTATTAACCTAAGCACAGCTTACCACCCTCAGATCGACGGTCAGTCTGAGAGGACCATCCAAACCCTGGAGGATTTGCTTCGTGCATGCGTACTTGATTTTAAGGGAAATTGGGATCAACATCTCCCACTCATTGAATTTTCCTATAATAACAGTTACCATAGCAGTATAAAGGCAGCACCTTATGAAGCATTGTATGGACAGAAGTGCCGATCACCACTCTGCTGGACTGAAGTGGGCGACACACAGGTTATTAGATCAGATCTGGTCCAGGAAACGACCAGCAAAATCCTTGAAATTAAGAACAATCTAAAGGCCGCACGGGATCGGCAGAAGAGTTATGCCGATACCCGTAGAAAACCGTTATCATTTGAGAAAGGTGATAAAGTGTATTTGAAAGTATCACCTTGGAAAGGAGTAGTCAGATTTGGAAAGGCGGGGAAGTTAGCCCCTAGATACATTGGACCATTCGACATTACTGCAAAAATCGGTCCTGTAGCATACCGATTAGAACTGCCTGATGAACTGAGTGCAGTTCACAACGTGTTTCACGTGTCGAACTTGAAAAGGTGTCTGTCGGATGAGACATCGGTGTTACCTTTAGAGGGTGTCCAAATAAATGATAAGCTCAACATTGTAGAGGAGCCCATAGAAATAGTAGACGGGAAAATCAAACAACTTAGACACAATAAGATCTCGTTGGTCAAAGTTAGATGGAACTCGCTACTAGGCCCAGAATATACATGGGAACGAAAGGACGAATTTCGGAAGAAATATCCCCACCTATTTCCGCAAAAGGAAGTAGTTGATGCGTAAAATTTCGAGGACGAAATTTTTGTAACGGGGGGAGAATGTAACGATTCCGGCAAATTCAGGTATACCCTAGCCGGAATATACTATTTACGTGTTATTCAATACTGAATATATGAATTATAATGTGTTTATACGAGTATATAAGATTCACAGTACGAATTATACTCGAATATACAGCTAGTCGTATTGAAATTACGATTAATCGATGAACGATTATTGAAACCCGAACGAATCGGGGATTACATTATAGACGAAATATATAATGTTTAGTGATGTGTACGAAGTATTAAAGCTTCGGGATAAGTGAATTATAGCACAGAAAAAGGATTTCGATTTATTAGTACGTCGGTACGATAAACGAAACCTTTAACATCAAACCAAGCAAGAGACGATCGATCAAGCCGAAAAAGATGCACAATTACCGACAATATGATGTGTTAAGTCAATAAATGTCGTGGTTTAAGTTTTTAAGGTTTTTAAATCGGTTTTATATAAATTTTATTTTTAAGCTGAAAAACGACCGTTTTAGCCTCGTTTTAAGCCGAATTAAGTTTTTAACCGAAAAACGAACTGAACCAGATTATCCACAACATTATCCGGATTACACAATCCAAATGTGTGGCCAAGGTTTGAGATGTGGGCCCCCCCACACCATAAATGGACCGATCGGTCCATGGGTACACACACACACACTTCATTTTCTTTTTTTAACATTCCAACTCTCCAAATCCTCTCAACCCTTTACACATTCAACCAAAACCTTTGATTTTTAAGAAGATCCACAAGGTATAAACATGTTTTTATGGTTTGATCTTGCTTTTTAATTCCAAAATCTTGAGAAAATGAGGTTTCAAGTGAAAAATGGGTGAAAACCCGAGATGAAACCGATTCTTGCATGATCAAGTGATGTATACAAGTTATACAAGGGATCTTGGTCCAAGAAAGGAGTTAAAAGAGTCAAAAACGAATTTTTACGGTTAAAATCTTTGTTTTGATGTCTTAACCGAAACCATGAAAGAAATGGCTTGATTGTGGGTATAAATTTCTTGGTGTGGTGTTGTTGTGCTTGTAGGTGTTGTATCTAGTTGCTAGCAAAGGCTAGAAAGCAAGATCTTTGCGATCTAAAGCTAGAAACACAAGGTAGTTCGGTTTTTCGTATGATTTGTAAGATTTGGACAGATTGTGGTAGACTTAGAGTTTAGTCATGAAATTTCACAGAGATGATCTACACATGAAAATATGAGATCTGTGAAATTTTGGTAATTTTTGGATAAAGGATGAATATTTGGTGAATTTAATGCTCGGTTTTGGCTAAAAATGGTGAAAAATAGCTAAACATCATGAAAACTTCTGGAAGAATTCAGATAATCTTTTTATAACATATAAAAGTCACACACAAAATTTCAGGTCCATTGGAGAAGTCTAAGTAGGCTTTTCGGTAAAACGAGATCTAGGGTTTTCTAGCTCGGTTTTGGTGAAAATGGCATGAAAAATGAGTTTTTGGTTCTGTAAAAATTACTGGGAACTATGTGGATGGCAAGAGTCATCCCAGAAAAATTTGGGATTTTTCTAAGGTCGTTTGGTATTTTCGACATATTTGGTGCTTAAATGACGTTTAAAAATAGATAAATAAATGTTAAATATAAAATTTAATTCTGGAAATATTTTTATAAAATTCCTTACTGTCAAGAACTGATTTGTGCAAAATTTCAAGATCCGAGACTAAACGGATAATTATTTGTGCTAAATGGAACTTAAAAACAAACTTTTAAAGCTTAAAACGTGTAAACCGGCAAAGTTCGCCTAAGCGAACTGACTGGTGTATAAAAACCCTAAAAATGGACTATTTTCATGAAACTGAGTAAATCAAGTAAAAATAAATCATCCGAAAGTAATTCGGATGATTTGGGTAATTTTACCCGATTTAGTCGTTTCCGGTATATTAAAGACGGAAACGGACCACGCGGCCAAACGGGGTGTCTAAACCGAGCTCTAATTTCACCACTTTAACTAAAATATCAATAACAACTATTTTCGGGTCGTATGTGGCCAAACTCATTTTTGAAAACATAAAGACGAATAACCGTGCTAGGCACGCAAAACGAGAAAACAAACTAATGGTAGTTTTGACTAAAGAACTCTAAGTGATATCACAATCTAAGTCCTGAGAAGTGTGTCGGGGTTAACATTGTCCCCGGATCGTGTACGGTACTGGATTAACAGTGTCCCCGGACGTACCGGTTAACACGAATTTAAGTTATATTAATAGAAATTGTGTAGTAACGACTTAGGGATCGTATTACAGATCCGGACAGGTAGCCGTGCCAGTATTACATCTCTGCTCACCAAAAAGGTGAGTTTCACGAGCCCCTTTTTACTGAACTGTTTTAAATATTTTCCCGGGGCGGAAAGCATGTTTATATCAAAATGTTTAAGTACATGCTGATCGCATGGAAATGAATGTATTTATATATGTTTTATTGTACGGGAATCGTACGGAAATGTACTAAGATGGTAATTGTCTGAGTTGCTAACATTGTAAGGCCCCGCAACACGAGTGATTAGCTAAAAGCCGGTAGAGTGTGAATAGTACTATTGGTCTGACAAACCCAACTCGTCCGGCATGGATTTGCTGATGTTTCCCAGCCAGTTGCACATGTCTATTTTGGGTGTTATATATATTTTGCTATGTAATGTTAGACATAGCGGTTTGGGGCAGTTCCGTGGACGGGGGATATGTCACGGGTCCGTGGGTGGGGGATATGCCATGGGGATTGTGTGTGATAGTCAGAGGTTTCGCTTGTGGGCTCAGCATAATTACATTGCTAATATATGATTTATTATAATAAATTGTCAATGTTTATTTAAATTTGTGAAACTCACCAACTATTCGTAGTTGACCCGTTTTTCTTTCCATGCTTTCTAGGTACCCCCAAATTGGAATGAGTGATACGTGCTTGATGATGTGTGCTATTTGTGGAAGATTAAGGATCTATATTTTGCATTAAATATGTTAATGTACTATCGGTAAAACTTATGTGATAACACCTAGATAGTAACGAAACTCGGAACAATGTAATTCGTTTAAATTAATGTAGTGGTGTTTTCTTTATAAGCAATGCTGTTGATATCAGATGTGTCTGTTGCATCCCGTGTACGTTTCCGCTGCGGTTACGGGGTGTTACACATCTTCAGAGCCATCGAACGTAGGAGGTTTAGTATCGGTGAAGGTCTTATAGCGACAAGAGTTGGAGTTTGGTCCCGAAGTGGCTGAGTTCGAATTGGAAGCAATGGTTTAATGCATTTAAGCCACCAATACCGGGAGCACAGCAACCTGTTATTTAGCGATCTGGGCTTTCATCTTGCGGCTGGAGTTCCTTGCAGGTTAATATAACAATAATACGAGTATAAATTATCGATTGAAGATTATCGGTTGTAATATAATTAAACCATTTGAGATATAAAAAAATTTATGCAATATTAAAATCATATGAAAACAATATTAAATTGAAATTAGAATATTCATGTATCACCATGATTTTTCTAATACAACTTAATATTCATAAAGAAATCGAATTGAAATTTTCATGTGTTCATGTATCACCATGACTTGTGGAACTTTTCAATTAAAACCACAATATAAACAATTGAGACTTAGGAAGAATAAGTTGCATGAACCATCATGACTTATATACAATATAAGAGTAGGAGTGCAACCATTTTTTATTCACAAAGGAAAATGGTCACTTTTGACAACTTAAAGTTGTGGTACATATGACGTTTGGTGTGGTATACTTTGGCCTAATAAGTTCCAGCACCCTTTTGGAACCTACCATGTAAGCAATCGGGTCCCGTGTCTAATTTAGATATATACGCATTGCTTATCCCTAGGTTTTAAAACCTTGGTGTCAAGGATTCGAAAAACAAGTTTGTCACTCTTCGGGTTACTACATACCCATCACATAAGACCGTCTTTAAGATGAACAAAAATCGAAAAATTGAAACACGAATTGAACATCACAAAATCGTAAAAAAATCCAAAAGATTATAAAAATTGATTAGGCATAAGCCTTGGTCTTGTGTGTGAATATGTGTGCAGGAGACGTTATACGATAACTTACATATAAATTCGAGCGTATGAATGAACTTTTAATAAAAGTGCGGGTACATAGCACGTAGCGTATACACGCTACTTGGGGCCCTAAAATGAACTATAACTATACAAGGCTGATACGTCTAACGACCTATCTTATAGTTACGGCTCTGATACCAATCTGTAACACCCCGAATTTAAGCGGAATATGCCCGAGTGTAACGTACAGATCACTTATAAGCTCGTAACACTATTAAAGCGACAATAATTATATTTATTTCATTTCATAATGTAACAAGTACAAAATTAAAACATAAATAATAAAAAAAAAGAAAACACTAAACACTTCATCGAATAACATTAGTTCTTTTATTAAAATAACCAAATGTATACTAGTGATCTTCATCCTTAGCACACCATCGGTTCAACCTGTAGCACATTAAATAATATATTTGTCAACAGTTATGTTGGTGAGCTTTCATAAGTTTTTTATGCATATGTATATATATAAAAATGCATGATTCAACATTCGTAATGCAATAAATACTCAAGCGTAAAGTAAATGTATTCAACTAGTGTCGTCCTCCCGTTCCTTTAGCCGTAGCTGTAGTAGTAGGGTAAATAAGAACCACCATACGCTACAACCGATGTCGTTACGCTAGATGGTGCAGGTACGTCCCGTCGAACCCTCCCACTATGTGTTGCGTAACTTCCACCATAAAAACAATAAACACATAGCAAGCAAGTTCACGTATAATCATCAACAATATGCAAGATTAATAGTAACATGTACGATAAATATGATTCGGTTTGTAAACAATTACATAACTAACAAAATAAAACTTGCGACATGCTACACCCAATATTATTTAAAGCATTAAAAAGGGGTTATGAAAAACTCACTTGGAATGAGGAACACGGTAACGAGGAAACGACAATGGTTTAAGTGAACTAGATGGTCCCGCAAATAGTCCCTACAATTTGTACTAGTTATTAATGTGAATGCCTTACAGATCTCAGATCTCTAAAGCTCGATTAACATTTAACAGATCTAGTTCATTGTTGCTATTGATTATATGTAATGATTGTATATGTATTAGTATTAGTTTATATGTATGTGTATAATATTAATATAAAGATTGAGAGAGAGAATCGGGAAGAGGTTCGTTAATTAACTCTCAAAACTTACATTAATTGTGAACAATGTTCACATATAAATAAAAGATGGACTTAGTTCGTTAACATCCCTAACGAACTAGAGTCCACTTCGTTACATACTTTAAATGAAATAACACTTAACGAATCACCCCCTGATTCGTTAAACATCCTTAACGAATCAGGAGGATAATTAACTTAGATTTAGTTCGCTAAACATCCTTAGCGAACTAGACTATAATCTTAGCGAACTACCTTAATTCATTAATAATTAATTACATAAATAAACGACAAATACATTAACGTTAAATACAAAGACTCGAGACGCAAAACCATGTACTAAAAGACACCCCCTCGTCTTGAGCTCTTTGTCTTTGACCTTCACTTGAAACGCTTGGACTGCCAATCTCTGCAGTTATGAATCCCGTTCTCATAACATACACGCACAACACGTTGGAATTGCATAGCTAGATCATAGTCTTCATTGCGCTCAAACAAAATCTTGTTCTTGTACAACACGTCATTATCGGTCTCGGTTAAATTCACCAACCACATCGGGTCGATAATCTTAATTAGCTCAGTCTTCAGACCCTTTCCCAAGACAATGACGGCCTCGCCGGTTTGGTAATCGTAATACCAGCGGTTGAAAGAGTTGGCCATGTGTTGATTCATCGTCTTTACTGGCACACACTTCATGGTTTTTGATGGCTTTACCTTAAGTAGAAGCTTCCTCCAGCCCATCCTTGAATCAATTTCATCAATACGTTTACGTGTAAGGACCTGGGGCTTAAAAAACGTGAAACCATGATTGACTTCGAACAGCAGATGTTGATGAAACCACTCTGCATGCCGATTTCCCCCACGATTAATGAAAGGACGACAAGCTAACGTCCTCACATCCCATCTTGGTAAAGAAAGAACGCCCGTCATCTTTTCATAATACTGGATGCCTTTTTCCCACTTAACAATACAAAATTTTAATTCAGAATCGAAAAGCCAAGAAACAATATCACCTTGAACTTTAGATACAGTCATGAATGAAGTCATTTGATTGGCCTTTGCACGAGCAGCAGCTTCATCCTTCTGTTCTTGATCTACATATCTATAAGCCTTTATAATCTTACTCACCGTCTTATAGCTGAACCACTTAGCAATATCAGCATCGGTTGGATTCTCGATTGATTTGAATCTCGTGTCAACCACCTTCTTACCCTTGGACGTCTTTTCCAAATCATCCTCAGCGGCTTTAAACGTTTGCTCATTGAAAGCTGGAGCACCTTGATCAACATTTGTGTGTTGAAACAAGCCAGGATACTCCTCAGCAGTGACGTCTTCAACCTCAACTTCCTCGTCTTCATAAATATAATCTGTGTTTATCTCAACAGTTGGATCATTTAAGATCTCTTCATCGTTTAATACCTCAACATCAGGCTCTGCCTCTAACACAGTCAACTGTTCGTCATTCAGACCAAGCAGTAATGAAATCTGCTCTCGTGTTAAGGCTCGCTCAACAAACTGACCAACCTCAATCTCATTCTTGTTCACTACACTCCTAACCATCCCCGATCCATCAACAAATATGATTATATCAGCTTCTATCATCTCGATAGGTTTGGCAGCTGTATAGTCTTGATGAACAACAATATGCTTATCTAAATCACCACCACCACTAGTACCTGCACCTGTAGATGATTCGTGAGCTTGTTTCGTCTCACCACCAACACCAGACTTATCAGGATCTTCATCATTATTCTTGAGTCTTTTTAGTGCATCATCCTTACAAGTTAATTGTAAGATAAGTTCCTTCTGCTCTTTTAATTTCACCCCCTGAGACGTAACAATCTCACGTAGGGCTTTCGTTTCTTTCTGGCAGAAGGAGACATATCCCATCAGTTTCTTCTGGTTCTCCGTGAGGCATTCCTGATTTAGGCGGTCAGCAGACATTTGATTTGCATACAGATGAAGAAGGTTCAAAAACATGTCTGTCTGACGATTCTGTGGCATATTGTACATGGATGGATGAACAGGCTGGATTGGTCCCTGAGGCCGTGTAATTCTCATAAAAGAGACATCACTAGGTGGAGGAGGCCTCATGAACGGTGTTGGAGGAACAATGGAAGGTGTAGCAGAAGGCAATGGTATTTCAGCAAAAGCTGTTTGTGGAATCATACCAAGCCTGTCATGAGGAATCATCGTCGTCGTCAAGATAAGCGCCGGAGTGCTAGTAGTAAGCGGCACTACCGGGCGTTGAGAAATGGTTGTACGAGACGGTGGGACACCAATAATTACTCCAGCTCCAGCAGATACACGTCTCTTTGCTGAGCTTTCTGATGCCGGTGCTTTACCCTTTCATTTACGTTCTCGTTGAGCTACAATTGTGGAAGCTAACGCGGCTTCGACTACAGCTTGTTGTTCTCGGAGAGCTGCATTACCAGCACCACCATTTCAACCATCTCCACCATCATCACCACTATCGTTCCCACCTTCTCCTCCCTCACGCTCGGAATCCAAGTCATCATGGATCCAGCGATCCTCGGGAGGACATTCATAATTAGGGTTAATTATATGACCAATTATACGTTTGTCCCGCGGTCTCTCCTTGCGATAGATCATCATTCTATGCACAGTTTCGGCCCTCATGTGTTCTAAGGCAAGAACATCATCCACCAATGTTCGATCAAAACCAAGTTGGGAATCAAATCTTGAATAATCAGTTGGAGAAATCTTAGATACATGAGGAATTTCTTCTTTTGAACCGTTTGTTGAACTTGCTCCTTGAAATGATAGAAGATCATTTATGAGAAGTTGAATGGTTTATTGAGAACAAGTGCCACAAACGCCGATTGTAGACTAATTTGGCATTCATCAAATCCACCTCGACGACCACCCAAAAATGAATCAATACATGTAGAAAATACTTGTAGGGTGGGCACAGACCATTCTTGTTAAACATAGAATCCTGAATATCTCTCCACCATACCGTACACGACTAAACAAACCCTTGATTAATTTCTTATCAAACTCACTTGGGTTATCATCATTGCCCCAAACCGAAGCACACGTCTAATCACTTCAACATCCACTGTTATGGGAGTTTGATTGATTGTGGCTCGAATGTGATTCTCGGTGTCAACAAACTCAACAGTATTCCAGAATTGCCTAATAATGCTCAGATAAATAGTGGGTCGAGCAGTTATAGCATAGTGTATCACCGAATGACGTAGAAATATTAACATAGTCCCAAAACGAGCTTCGTCAGCAACGTCTGAATCAACATAAGCACAGATGTTGTGCTTCTTGTCATATGGTAGCAACTGTACTTCATCTTGTTCTTGATGTTGTTGTTGTTCTTGGGGAGCAGTGGGTGGGTTTTGATCCATTTGATCGGCCATTATACTGAATAAATATAGACGAATATAAGTAATGTGAAAGTTTAATATAATTTAAGCACTTATATATATATATATATATATATATATATAGACAATGTATTTAATTTTAGATGTCGTGTGTAATCGATGTATTTAATTACAAATAATCTCAAATGAAAGTTTTATCTCCCCCTTTTCTTGACAAATTCAGCAAGGTCTTGAACAATCTTCACATATCACTAACAATCTCCTCCTTAAATTAAACGAGATCTCCCCATCGGCCAACCGAAACGCGTAAATAGTCGGCCAGAAAATATATTACCAAAATTTGAGAGAAGAATACCCAATACATTAGGAACATCCCAGAAAAATTTCGATTAAGAAATTTTTTTTTTCGATTTTCCCGCCAAAAATTCACCGAAAATTTTCGAAAAATAAATTTTAACGCCAAAATTTCAAGAATGAAAACTCACTTACGAGGAGTATTCTAGAAAAAATTCACGCAAGAAAATTTTTCCCGCCATTTTATTTTTTTATTTTTATTTTTATTTTTATTTTTTTAACGAATTGCCTCTCTAATTCGGTATAGATATACACCACATTCGTTAACTTAATTCGTGCTCTCCATTCGTTAACCAATCAGTTCGTCAACCAATCAGTTTGTTATAAATACCAACTCTAATTCGGTATAAGAATCCTCATTCTTTATAACAGTAACACGAATGGCCTTTAATTCGTTAAGATATCCACTTCGTCATACACATTAACGAATTACTTTAATTCGTTACTATTAACTTAACGAATTACCTTAATTCGTTAAAGTTTCCATAACGAATCTCCTTAACAAATTACCTTAATTCGTTAAATTTTCCATAACGAATCGCTACAGTAATTCGTTAAATTTCTATAACGAATCAGCTACAGTAATAACGAATCAGGTTGTTGGATCTGAACTGCTCGCCGGAAAAACGTGTTTCGCCTGGAAAAGTGGTTACGATGGCCGGAAAACCTTAGATCTGGCTAGAATCTGGATTTTCAAGCTTCATCCATGGCAGATCTATCAAAACACCATAATATATCACGAAAATCACACCGAACACTCGAATTTTCATCACGATTCCAAATCTAACATCCAAATAACTTAACAACCACTGAATCATCATAAACAGAATCAAACCATAACATACTCTTCCATGGTGAGTCACTCAATTTACCATAAATTAACATCAAATTACACCAGTAGATTCGTATTCCCTTAACTAACACGAATCTACCATTAATTTGACTTAACAATCATTGAATTGATCCAAATCTGATCAATCAGTGACCATGCTCTTCCATGGCATATCCTTCGATACACCATAACTTAACACCAAATTACACAGGAAGCATCATCTTCCATCCATAAACACGAATTCACACTCAAATCCATCTATAACACACTAATTTACTCCATATTTGACCAAAACCCTAAGAACACGAAGAACACGAAAAACTCATATTCATACCTTAATCGAAGCATCGAGAGCAGCTCCTGCTATGATACCACTTGTGAATGCATTACAGATCTCAGATCTCTAAAGCTCGATTAACATTTAATAGATCTAGTTCATTGTTGCTATTGATTAATGTACTGATTGTATATGTATTAGTATTAGTTTATATGTATGTGTATAATATTAATATGAAGATTGAGAGAGAGAATCGGGCAGAGGTTCGTTAATTAACTCTCAAAACTTACATTAATTGTGAACAGTGTTCACATATAAATAGAAGATGGACTTAGTTCGTCAACATCCCCTAACGAACTATAGTCCACTTCGTTACATACTTTAAATGAAATAACACTTAACGAATCATCCCCTAATTTGTTAAACATCCTTAACGAATCAGGAGAATAATTAACTTAGATCTAGTTCGCTAAACATCCTTAGCGAACTAGACTATAATCTTAGCGAACTACCTTAATACATTAATAATTTATTACATAAATAAACGACAGATACATTAACGTTAAATACAAAGACTCGAGACGCAAAACCGTGTACTAACAATTAAAGTAAAAAATAAATATTTAAAAAAGTTAGACGAAATAAACACGAAAGCAAAAAAAATGGGGTTATAATAGGTTTGGGATCGTCAAAATGTTCACATAAAAATTTATAAAAAAATTAATTATTTTAATTATTATTAAAAGTCATTATTGTTATTACTATTATTGTATTATTAATAAATAATTTAGACGTTAATTTAGGATTACAAGAATATATAGATATATGTATATTTGTACTTTTAAGCGAAACTTGTTTAGCGGTGCTCGTTTTGTTTAGATAAGTAAAATTATTTTTAGCATATTTATGAATTTACTAATAAAAATCTTATTTGGATAAAATTAAATAGATTTATATTTATACACACATGCACTCATAGGGAAGCGAAAATATATTTCACAAGTTTAACGGCGTTTGGTTCATTTCAACAAGTGTAAACAATATTAGGTTTTAATATGATTAAAGTTTTAATGATAAGGTTTAATTAAAACAAGGAAATAAAAAAATTTAACAAAAGCGGTCATAAGGGGGACTCGAACTCGCGTTACACACGACTCTAGTGTTTTAGCGAAACATGCACTGGCCAGTGTCTAACCTGTTTTTAGAATGAAACGAAAAATATTTTAACACCGACCCAAATCAATCCTGATCATTATGAATTCTAGAACTCTTGAACTCTTTACATCCTCTGTCAAATAAAATTGACATAGATATTTTGAAGATGATGCAAAGACGATCTAAAAATCACTATTCAACTACCTGAATTATTTACGAATTGAGGGTGTTGTTCCCGATGAAGATCGATGAACTCAATATTGATCTACGAAACTGTAAACGCACAAGGTTTGTTTTGATGCATTTCGGTACTAATCAATGAACGAAAACGAATGAGAACGTACACAAGATGTAAATATTAACTCACTGAAGCTCATTAGAAATTCCGGCAGAGTAACGGCACAATTCGGTGTCTCGTAAAGTGAACATGTAATAACTCTAACTAACTGAACTTATTAATATACATACAGACACATTCGCTACTAAACTCTACACATTCATTAACATGCTTCCATCCATTTGTTATCTTCCCGTATGATCTTTTTCCCATTCATTATCCATACTTTATCCATGCATTCTTCTATTATCTAACTCCATTCCATTCATCACGAACACTAAATGACACATCAGTTCAACTTCCAACACTTGTCACATTTCATGTACTAACAGACTCCCCATTGACAATTGTTGGAGTTCGTTAAGCTTTAGTCTTTATCGTTGACAGTTAATCTTCGTGTGTCTTTATACAAGTTGTGCATCTCCAATCAATAACAGCATCAAGCTTGTACACACGATCAACATCATTACTCCCCCTTAACTCGATTACCCTTCCATAATCTAAACTCACAATCTTGTGAAGATTTAAGGAATGAATATCATTGTTCTGTCAAAACTGTAGTCAATCAACACATTCTATAAATGAACCGTAAAGTTTATCTCGATTTAGCATTTGAGAAAAAAAAATACTATGAACAAAAGTGTGTAATGGTGAAGAACAATCTTAACAACACGGAAAATCAAAATTTGAATATATATATCACTTGTCGGAAGATCACAAATAAATTGGAAATAAAATCTTTTTGGCTTTTACAAATTTTAAGCTAAAACACACCCAATTTTTTTTTTGATTTTTCAACGTTTATATTAAAACACACCTAAAATATTTTTGAATTCAAAGAAGTAAACGTAAGCTACATGTAATGCCCCGTTCCCGGTAGCCCTACTTTAGCGTCGGATTTACTCATAAACACAGTTCTTACAAATCAGAGTTAATTAAAACTTTCGCGGAATATAAAACTTAACCGTTTATTACAAAACATTTAATCTTTTCCTTAAAACCAACTTAAAACATTACTTTTAAAACATCATTTCTTTCATCTTCAGATGCCGGTCGTTCAGTCCATGCCACATGCCATCCTCATGCTAACTCTTCAGTCTGATCACCTGCGTGCATACTAAAAGTCAGCTACGCTGAGTGAGTTCTAGTTAATCAGGTAATCATACATTACATACACATATCATACATACTTACGTATCCGAAGATACATACTCATGCTTAACTAGTTACCATTCTGTTCTACATACATACTTACCACCATACATATCTACAATCACTAACCCCAGTCTACCGAGAGTACGTTCATAGTCCGCCGTCTATACCTATACTCAAGGTCGTGAACATGTAAAAGGTCCGCAGTCCTTACCTATGTTCACCGATTATGGTACGTGTAAGGTCCGCAATCCTTCCCTATAACATCCTATATTAACAACACGTACAAGGTCCTCAGTCCTTCCCTATGTTGCAACCTAACCATAGCACGTATGAAGTCCGCAGTCCTCCCCTATGCTACCACAACACAAATACAGCACGTGTAAGGTCCACAGTTCTTTCTTATGCTGCCACAACACAAATATAGCACGTATAAGGTCCACAGTCCTTTCCTGTGCTGACGCCTATCTACAGTACGTATAAGGTCCGCAGTCCTTATCTACGTTGACGTCTATACCTATAACACGTGTATGGCCCACTGTCCTTATCTACGTTTACATCTATCATCTATATCACGTATAAGGCCCACAGTCCTTAACTACGCCATCACCTGCCAAGCCCATGTCTAACGGGCGTTAGAGGGATTTGCCATCCTAACTCGTTACGTCGGACATAGAACTACCTTACTGTTCCTGTACCTGCATACACATTCTTCACATATACAGTTTATAGCATAAGAACACTCTAGGCGTTCTTCATATCATTCTATTAATAATCATACTCCTTTTCGGCACGTGCAATATCCGAAGATCGTTCACGCCCCGACAAGCATACATTCATAACAATCATACATCATCCACATATAATATTTATATCTTTATTTATAACCTGACAGTACGCGTAATATCCGAAGATCGTTCGCGTACCGACAAGCAATCATTCATATGTATCACATATATCACATATGGCATACACTTATCACTTAGGATAAATGTATTAACAAACACATCGAGTATGCACACAGCCCCGAAAACATAACAAGGAAGTGGGGCTAGAAACTTACCTGAACTCGGTTACTTCTTCTTCTAACGGTTACTCCTTCTTGAGCTGTGTGCGTCTAACTGTTTAATAATTACAGTATTAAGTACCGCTCTAGTCATCTTATTGCTACTTAATTAGTCTTACAAGTCTAAACTGTTTTACTTCATTAAATCATTACCTGGTTAGTTAATCGTTACTCATTAACCTTTAAAGGTAACTTTCATAAATTGCCAAACTCCAAGGGCTGTTATGTAATTATATAATTCTTTTCTAAGTCCAGGGACCATTCTGTCTTTATATTAAACTCCTAGTTCGTTACTTTGCCCTTAACGAATTGGGTAAAGAATCATCCTCTGATTCGCTAAGCTCCCATAACGAACTAGCTAACGAATCACCCTCTGATTCGCTAAGCTCCCATAACGAATTAGCTAACGAATCACCCTCTGATTCGCTAAGCACCCATAACGAACTAGCTAACGAATCACCCTCTGATTCGCTAAGCTCCCATAACGAACTAGCTAACGAATCTCTGATTCGCTAAGCTCCCATAACGAACTAGCTAAAGAATCACCCATAACGAATCACCCATAGTTCTTATCCAGACTTTGACTCAAGGGTCAAAGTCAAAGTCATCAAGAACAGCAAATAGTCAACAGATCTTAGATCTGCAATTAAACCTTCGTTTCTTAACCAAATATCATGATTTTGGTATCAACGGAATCGTCTGACCAGCGCTTACAAACCCCAACCATCAAATTGGCCTAATATCGATGTTTAAGGGGTGCGATTTAGGCATATAGGTTACGGGTTCTTTTAGGTTAACAATTAACCTATCAAATGCTAATCAATTCCAGTAATATTGGTTGTTTTGGGTTCGTTTATAACAAACTAACGCAGATCTATGATTTCCCAAATCAAACCGAACCTATACGAACGATTTCTAACTATAAACATACCTTGAACGAGTCGAACTACGAACACGGTTAAGCCTTGATGTTGTTTTGGTCCGTCACGACGTTCCAGCACCAACAAGCTCGGGTTTTCGCCTTCGGATCTTGGTTCGGGTTATAAGATGGTGTTGTGTGTGTTTTCTAAGGTATAGGCTAGTGTGTAGATTAGGATAAAAATGGAAAGGATTAGGGTTTAAGGGGTATTTATACTCCCTTAAGCCCATGGACCTAAGGCCCATCTTTCCCTTTTGGTCCATAATTAAGTCCATCTAAAAGCCTACTTATCCTATAATATTTTATTATTATTATTACTATCCGAACGAAAAATTGGGATGTTACAAGTCTTCCTTCCTTAAAGAGGTTTCGTCCCTGAAACCTAGCTTATTCCTTGTAAAAGGAATACCTTTTTCTTTATAATCGCACAGTTTATTGAATCACCTTCGCTTTCTAAGTTATCCTTCTTACTCCCGACTTTGCAGCCATCGAATGGTGGTCATGTGCTTTAGCTATTTAAGGTAGCTAGTCCATGAGACCCTCGATGTACCAAGACTCATCTCATCCTTCCAAGGGCTTCGTTTAGTACTTTTAACACTATTGTCTAAAACAACATTTTATCATAACATAATAATCATTCATAACCAAACTCAATATATTACACGTCACTGGTAAACATAAGTTTTAAACCTTAACACAAAACAAGTTCTTAAGCAAATGTAATTTAAACAAATAAAACCATTGCATGAGCGATTATTCCTTCATCAAGTGTTTCTCTCTGCAGTTTCCCCAAGTCTTTATCCTTTCGCACCTCCCGCCCCTGATTCCTTGCAATCCCTAGCCATGTGGTCAGCTTTTCCACATTTGAAGCACTTTGGACGATCAGGGCATTCTCGAGAGTAATGCCCACTCTTTCCACACCGATAGCACCTGTCTGTCCCAGTCTTGCAGTCTCCCTGGTGCACTTGCCCACAGGTATTACATGCATCCTTGTTCCCAACCTTGGCCTTCCTCTCATCAGTTGTTGTCACCATCTCGCCAGACCGCTTAGCAGAGGTAGCCCATTTCTTCTCCTTCTTTTCCTCCACCACCACATCGTCCTCAGCCAGGTCAGCATAAACCACTTCTGCAAGCTCAACAGCAGAGTCAAAAGTAGCAGGTTTATTTGCCCTGACTAACATGCGGACCTTTTGTGGCAATCACCTCACATAACATTTGATTCTCTTGACCTCAGTGTCAACCATATCAGGCACCAACCTAGATAGTCGGTTGAATTCAGTAGTATACTCACGATGCGTCATCATACCGGCCTTTAAATTCACGAACTTCATCTCCTTTCTTTCAACCTCGGCATCTGCACAAAACTTCTTCATCACCAACTCTTTCAGATCGTCCCATCTCAACGCCTTGATCTCATTCCTAGTCTTTCTCTGCTCCACACTTTCCCACCAATACATAGCTTCTTTTTCAAATGACTGAGTAGCATAACCCACAGCTTGGTCGGGACGACATTCGCTAATGCGGATAGTCTTGTCCATAGTGGTTATCCATTGGAGAGTAGCGATTGCGTCTCCCAAACCAGTCAGCTTCGGCGGGTCGCATCCTTTGAAGGACTTGTAGTTACACCCACCTCGACCTCTCTTTCCATCACCAACCTTGACTGATCCAATTTCACTCGAGTCACCCTTCCCTCCCTCACCATCCTTCCTACCATTCTCTCCTGATCCTTCAGCAGTTCTTCCAGCAGATCCTTCGGGAATCCCAATCTTCATGGCAGTTGCCACAGCTTGGGCAATGGCAGCTAGAACAACAGGGTCAAGTTGATGTCCTTCGTTGTTGCTCGGGTTTCCTCCAGCTGCGCCTCCTTCGTCTCCGGTGTTGGAAGCTTCTTCTACCGAGGGTTGCCGGACAAGACGAGGCCTGCCACGACGTCTAGTGCGACCTCCAGTTCCAACAATTTCTCCAGTTCCAGCCATTAGTATTCTAAAAGGGAAAACACAAACGTCATCACTCTAGGAATTATTTAGCACATGATTTGTAAGGTAAGTAGCTAATGACATTGATCAAGTGTAATTAACTATTTGCATTACTCCTCAGGTTCTACATACTTCCTTTTAAGATTTCACTTGTGCTAGTTTCTACTTTTAAACAGTTAATCCATCAAACAATCAATCAATTAATCCTATCCCTAACATTATCGTTCATTAACTATATACCTTACCATTACTGAGCTTGCTTGAGTGATACATGGCTATCTTGAACTGGCATCTTCTTTTCTTTTATTACTAAAATCCCATTTTATGTTCGAGTCTAAGCATGTAGGATGCTTAAATCTCTCGAACTTTGCTCTGATACCAACTTGTAAGGCCCCGTTCCCGGTAGCCCTACTTTAGCGTCGGATTTACTCATAAACACAGTTCTTACAAATCAGAGTTAATTAAAACTTTCGCGGAATATAAAACTTAACCGTTTATTACAAAACATTTAATCTTTTCCTTAAAACCAACTTAAAACATTACTTTTAAAACATCATTTCTTTCATCATCAGATGCCAGTCGTTCAGTCCATGCCACATACCATCCTCATGCTAACTCTTCAGTCTGATCACCTGCGTGCATACTAAAAGTCAGTTACGCTGAGTGAGTTCTAGTTAATCAGGTAATCATACATTACATACACATATCATACATACTTACGTATCCGAAGATACATACTCATACTTAACTAGTTACCCTTCTGTTCTACATACATACTTACCACAATACATATCTACAATCACTAACCCCAGTCTACCGAGAATACGTTTATAGTCCGCCGTCTATACCTGTACTCAAGGTCGTGAACATGTAAAAGGTCCACAGTCCTTACCTATGTTCACCGATTATGGTACGTGCAAGGTCCGCAGTCCTTCCCTATACCATCCTATATTAACAACACGTACAAGGTCCGCAGTCCTTCCTTATGTTGCAACCTAACCATAGCACGTTCAAAGTCCGCAGTCCTCCCCTATGCTACCACAACACAAATACAGCACGTGTAAGGTCCACAGTTCTTTCCTATGCTACCACAACACAAATATAGCACGTATAAGGTCCACAGTCCTTTCCTGTGCTGACGCCTATCTACAGTACGTATAAGGTCCGCAGTCCTTATCTACGTTGACGTCTATACCTATAACACGTATAAGGCCCACTGTCCCTATCTACGTTTACATCTATAATCTATATCACGTATAAGGCCCACAGCCCTTAATTACACCATCACCTGCCAAGTCCATGTCTAACGGGCGTTAGAGGGATTTGCCATCCTAACTCGTTACGTCGGACATAGAACTATCATACTGTTCCTGTACCTGCATACACATTCTTCACATATACAGTTTATAGCATAAGAACACTCTAGGCGTTCTTCACATCATTCTATTAATAATCATACTCCTTGTCGACACGTGCAATATCCGAAGATCGTTCACGCCCCGACAAGCATTCATTCTTAACAATCATACATCATCCATATATAATATTTATATCTTTATTTATAACCTAACAGTGCGCGTAATATCCGAAGATCGTTAGCGTACCGACAAGCAATCATTCATATCTATCACATATATCATATATGGCATACACTTATCACTTAGGATAAATGTATTAACAAACACATCGAGTATGCACACAGCCCCGAAAACATAACAAGGAAGTGGGGCTAGAAACTTACCTGAACTCGGTTACTTCTTCTTCTAACGGTTACTCCTTCTTGAGCTGTGTGCGTCTAACTGTTTAATAATTACAGTATTAAGTACCGCTCTAGTCATCTTATTGCTACTTAATTAGTCTTACAAGTCTAAACTGTTTTACTTCATTAAATCATTACCTGGTTAGTTAATCGTTACTCATTAACCTTTAAAGGTAACTTTCATAAATTGCCAAACTCCAAGGGCTGTTATGTAATTATATAATTCTTTTCTAAGTCCAGGGACCATTCTGTCTTTATATTAAACTCCTAGTTCGTTACTTTGCCCTTAACGAATTGGGTAAAGAATCATCCTCTGATTCGCTAAGCTCCCATAACGAACTAGCTAACGAATCACCCTCTGATTCGCTAAGCTCCCATAACGAACTAGCTAACGAATCACCCTCTGATTCGCTAAGCTCCCATAACGAACTAGCTAACGAATCACCCTCTGATTCGCTAAGCTCCCATAACGAACTAGCTAACGAATCACCCTCTGATTCGCTAAGCTCCCATAACGAACTAGCTAAAGAATCACCCATAACGAATCACCCATAGTTCTTATCCAGACTTTGACTCAAGGGTCAAAGTCAAAATCATCAAGAACAGCAAATAGTCAACAGATTTTAGATCTGCAATTAAACCTTGTTTCTTAACCAAATATCACATTTTGGTATCAACGGAATCATCTGACCAACGCCTACAAACCCCAACCATCAAATCGGCCTAACATCGATGTTTAAGGGGTGCGATTTAGGAATATATGTTACGGGTTCGTTTAGGTTAACAATTAACCTCTCAAATGCTAATCAATTCCAGTAATATTTGTTGTTTTGGGTTCGTTTATAACAAACTAACGCAGATCTATGATTTCCCAAATCAAACCGAACCTATACGAACGATTTCTAACTATAAACGTACCTTGAACGAGTCGAACTAAGAACACGGTTAAGCCTTGATGTTGTTTTGGTCCGTCACGACGTTCCAGCACCAACAAGCTCGGGTTTTTGCCTTCAGATCTTGGTTCGGGTTATAAGATGGTGTTGTGTGTGTTTTCTAAGGTATAGGCTAGTGTGTAGATTAGGATAAAAATGGAAAGGATTAGGGTTTAAGGGGTATTTATACTCCCTTAAGCCCATGGACCTAAGGCCCATCTTTCCCTTTTGTTCCATAATTAAGTCCATCTAAAGGCCTACTTATCCTATCATATTTTATTATTATTACTATTATTATTATTACTATCCGAACGAAAAATTGGGATGTTACACTACAATAATAATTTATATTTCGTGAGAAATATCATGACATGGGATCATATTGACTAGTAACGTCTTAGACTACACTTCAATTTTGGCATTATTATGCTCATAATCCAACGTTGATTGTAGATATAATTGTCCATTATAAACTTTATACAGATCCTTCAGTAGCTCTACGATACGTCTTCAGTTTCAATTAAGCACAAATCTATGTGGAACCCATCTATCAGACACAATTTTTATATCTAATACAGTGAATTTTCACATGCATACATTTTTCTTTTCTTGAAATGATTAGCTGTGACTCATGCAAATATAACAAAAATAAAATAAAGCAGAAGATTAAAATTTTCCCTTAAGATCGGTATTTCTACACGCAGATAAGGCTCCATTTTAACAAAATAAAGAGATAAATAAGTTGAAGTTGTATAGGGCCTTAACCTCTAGCTCGTCACCTGACTTTCACACGTTTGTCCTTATAGTATACGTGGAGAAGATCTAAGGCTTGTACGAAACACCAAGGGAATAAAGCAGAATTTTTAGGCCTTAACCTTTAGGTCGGTATTACTACACGTAGAGAGGATCCAAGACTTAAGAAAATAATTGAAAAAATCAAGTTAAATTTCTTTGCATAAGAAAAAGAAAAATAAGCTGAATGTCTTTGCAAAATGAACGCATGTACACACAACAATCTTTAAACGTTTTGGATCTTAAAACAGATATTAACTATGCGTCAAGAGGTAATACCACTAGATTTGACATGTATTTAGGTTTATATCTTTCCACTTATACGATATGTTAAGCCTATCATACACATCATGCAATTGAGCTTACCCCAACTTTTTTGTCCAATATATTCATGTAATAGGTACGCTAAGTCAATGTACTATTATTTCCCATATATGTCAGATCAATTTCTCAAATTTTAATTTTTTCCAAAATAAACAATATATTTTTGTATTTTTATATTTTTCGTACTAAAAAACACAATATTTTTGAACTTTTCTGATTTTCTCCCCCTAAAAATATAAGCAATAACAAAAATTTGAGAAAAAATAACAAAAAAACGAAAAGCGATCTTTCAACATGAATAAATCTTTTAAATATCTTGTTCACCAAAAAGAATCTTGCATTTTAAAGTGTGAATGGTTAACAAGTTTGTCGAATGAAAATTTTATGAATTTTAAATATTTTCAAGTATCAATCAAATCAAACTAAACCTATATGTCAAGATAATCCACAATCAATAAATTTGATTTAGCAACAATCCATGACGTTGATCGATCTTCTTGGCTATCCCTGCACAAAAATTAAACAATTAACGAGAAACTGGAACCCAAACCATTGTGTTAGGTCGACCAGTATCCTCAATATGACAGGTAACAGCCGATGGGATTTTTGGTTTCCAAAATGTTAACGGATTACCGGCTTGCTGTCTCAAAAGTTAACATCATAAGAACAATGAAAATTTTCAAGAGATTTTAACAATGAATTAATATAAACTCTTTGTTGTTTAGATTTTTGTTTAAGCTTCTCAAATTGCCCAAAATTTGATGAAAACTTGTTAAACTCATCTGTCAATTTTAATCTTCTCCTGTAAGGACAATCAACAATCAAATATCCTTTGACATTATAATTGTGACATCCCACATCGGTTGGGAAGGAGAATTAAGCCTTCCTTATAAGGAGGTGGATACCTTCCCCATCATAACGCGTTTTGGGCGCTTAATGGTAGTGGATGAGAGGGGAATTCCATAGTTAAACGTGCTTAGGTGGGAGTAGTATGAGGATGGGTGACCACATGGGCAACCAAAGTCAAATCCGTGAGGCGATGGTGGTACGTCCCGGCAAAAGCAAACAATATTATGGTGTTGTGGTAGCTGGGCTATTAAAGATGGTATCAGAGCCAGGGCTGGATTGGCGGTGCCAGGTCCCACGAGGACGTTAGACCCCTAAGGGGGTGTATTGTAACATCCCACATCGGTTGGGAATGAGAACTAAGCCTTCTTTATAAGGAGGTGGATACCTTCCCCATCATAACGCGTTTTGGGCGCTTAATGGTAGTGGATGAGTGGAGAATCCCATAGTTAAGCGTGCTCAGGTGGGAGTAGTATGAGGATGGGTGACCACCTGGGCAACCAAAATCAAATCCGTGAGGCGATGGTGATACGTCCCGGCCAAATCAGATAATATTATTGTGCGTTGGTAGCTAGGCTGTTACAACAATAAAACACTTTCAATTCAACTAGCGTCGAAGATGATTCTGTTACAAGCTTAGATGTGGAGGGTTGAATTTTCATATGAAATTTCTTTTGGAAAAATTCAAGATTTGAATACTGTGCAAAATTGTTCAATACATCATACTTGTAAATTTTATCAATTTGTTTTGTTAAAAAAGAATTGGTTTGGATTCTTTATAGGGTTTTGATTTTAGCCTTTTCATTTCCCTAATAGGCATCATAGATGTATCACAATTAAGGAAAACCAAGTGATCTCAATCTTCAACTTTTTCAGCACACTCGGGTTTAAAAAGAGCTATCGGAAATAACTCATCAGCAAGCATCTTATCAACACTTTTAATTTATAAACCTTACAAATTCTACCTTCAATACTCGGTTTTGAAAATGATTTTAATATCTTTTCAGAAACAACTTTCTTCTCATAAGTCTTTGGTGTTACAATCAATTTTGGTTTACAAGATTTTGATTTCATAGCAGTTTGTGGTTCACAAAGAATATGATTTTCAACTATTATATTTTCGTTATTATGAACCACCACTGGTTTAACCACATATTTAATAAGAATATAATCGTCAGTTTGATAAAAAACCAGATTGCTTTGAACATGAGATTTATAAGTTGACCTTTTCTCAACAATTTTTATTGGTTCCACTGGTTTAGCCTTCTCCTCTTTGGTCGTAGGGTGTAATCATATGAAATGGAGGAGGGATTTCAAAAAACCCTAAACCAGCTTTCCCGCCTTTTTGGTGATTACCATTGACTTTAATGATTTAATTTAGTAAACTTGAAAAGTTTCTAAAATTTTCCAATTTATTCTTCTACTCCATCACCTCATTTTCAAGCTCGGTGACTTTGGTTCTTAATTTCAAGATTTCTTGAAAATGGCCATTAATGAGGTTAATATAACAGACATCTCAGTATTCATATCATGATTACTAACCGACAAGGCATCAATTTTATCTTTTAATTTTTTATCGATCTCAACCACTTACCGATAGTTATCACGAATGATAGTTAAGTCACATACTAATTGCTTATTGTGGTGACGAATTGATTAAAGTTTAGACTAGTATTAACCATAATGAGAACACTCAATTTTTTGAGTTTCATCAAAAACATATAAATTTAATTTCTCAACACAAGTTTGTCAAACAAAAGAATCAGAAGGTTTAGAAGACACCTCAGGTGACGTTGGCACGGAATCATAAGATTCACAGAGATTATTAGGAAGAATCACCTGGGTAGGCATGATAATCTCCATTGCATTTGGATCTTCACTAACATTCATTAAAGATTAGGTCATAGATATATTATCAGCAAGCATAGACCAGTCATCATCAACATGATCTTTCTTGAAATCCATTAACCACCCTTCATTAACTTCAAACTGAAATGATATGATGTCACAAGTTGAGGACAAATCTAAAGACAATATTTCCTATGATGAAATAGGAAACTCATCAGTCACAGCCTATGTCTGAGAAGATTCAGATGTGAAACAATCTTTCCAAGAATAAATCTGATTCTTGAACATAAAGAATGTCAAACAATCTTTCTTTAATATCTTCATTTGATACGTGAGCTTTGTGTTCAGCCAATGTGTAACATCATACTTTTGATAATAATAAATAAAGGAGTTTCGTTTAAATTCATAGTGTGTTATTATTTAGTTAAGTTAGATAAACATAATATAGTGTGGGCTTGGTCAATAAAAGATGGAATAAGGGATGGTGATGGGCCTTAGGTCCATGGGCTTAAGGGTATATAAACTCCCTTAAACCTCCCTAAAACCTCCCTAAAACCCTAAAACCCTAATACCCTAAAACCCTCATTTCCACCAACCTTGCCTCCCTACACACTCAAAACACACACAAACGCTCTCCTTTTATCTCCGACCAAGAACGAAGGAGAAAGCCGAGCTTGTTGGTGTCCGAGCGTCTCTACAAGAAAGATAAACGCCAAGACTAGATCGTGTCGTGAAACCGATTCATCTAATGTACGTTTCTTAACGAAGAGCTCGCTCTTTTAAGTTTGGCTCACTTTGTAATCCTAGATCTAGCTAAATCGGACTTCCTAATCAATAAAGGTTTAAACTTTATTGCAAAACGAGCTAGATCTTGGACGAGGGTAGAAACGGAAATGGTTAACAAACGAAATAATTGTATAATATAATAACAGAAGATAATTATGATAATAAAGATAACAATAATAATAATAATACTATCAGTAGCAGTAGCAGTAGCAGTAGCAGTAGCAGTAGCAGTAGCAGTAATTGCCGCAGCAGCAGCGTAGCGAAGGAAAAGAAAGAAATAAATAAAGAAAGAAAAGAAGGAAAAAGCAACAGGTTTGGCAATACTCAATTCGATTAGAATAGGTGCCATTCAATTACATTGGGACCAATTCGATTAAGACACGTTCCATTCGATTAGAGTAGGTGTCATTCGATTAGAATAGGTGCCATTCGTTTAGATTGTGATCAATTCGATTAGAATAGGTGCAATTCGAATAGATTGGGACCAATTCGATTAAAACAGGTGCCATTCGATTTGAACAACAATCATTCGATTCAATTAAAGCAAGAATTCATTCAATTCGATCAAGAGCAGAACTCATTCGGTTCGATTAGAGCATAATTCATTCGATTCTATTAGAACAAGGCCCGTTCGATTCGATTGAGTATCCATTCGATTCGATTACACGACTCGATATTATCAAGACCCATTCGATTCGATTAAGGTTCATTCAGTTCGATTAAGTCTCATTTGATTCGATTAAGTCTCATTCGATTCGATTAAGACCCGTTCGATTAGTCCAATTCGATTCGATTAGGATTTATTTTATTAGAATTTCTGATGAAATTTTAGTAAATGACTATTAATGAAAATAAAAGTTTTCCAAGCTGAGATGGGAGCTCAACCCCAGCCAAGGGCTCTGCCCATTGGACCCTTCTAGGGGCTATTGCCCCTAGACACCGCTGCAAGGGACTCTTGGCACGGAACCCCGTAGCTAGGGTTGCAATAACTTAGAAGTATGATGTGGTGGAAGTAGTTATTGATACTATAATTGTTACGCAATTATCCGTGCACAGCTAAGGGGGGTATTACTGTAAACTCAACAAGTAGCAAGATACAGATGAGTTTCCAGCCCCATTTCCTTGTTATGTTTTCGGGGTTGTGAGCATACATGACGGGTGGTCCATTGTACAACCCTTAAGTGATATAAGATCGTTAATAACCATGCATATAATCGGTTTATTTGTGGAATTATGTGACTATGGTTACTCATATAATTGCAAGTAGGAAACGATAGAGGATGTAATTACGAGAAGGTGGGCGAAAACAGTGAAGAAAACGGAGTTGAAATGAGAGAGTTATGAAGAAAACAAGGAGGCAAGAATGGAAGCCATCGTAAGCTACGGTGGCCCCTGAAGAAAGTGGTCACCGTAAGGCAGATTTAGGCCACCATTGGTAATTTGGAAGCCACCGCACTCAAATTAATGTTCTTGCACTCCAAAATCTCCTCTCGGATGAAAATATATGATAAGAATGTCAAAAGTCGTCCCTAAAACGAGTTTACAAGGTTGTTGCAAGCTTACGGTGGGCCTGACGCTGAAACTTGTAACAGCCTGTAAGATCTCAACCCAAGAGACCTTGCAGTTGGCAATATCATAAGCAAATATTTCAACTGAGATTAAAATGAAAACCGTAGCAGCGGAAAAGAGTCTTACAATGTGAAAATTAAAATATAATCCAATAACCAAACAAATTCAAGTACGGGAAATGCCAGCCCGACAGTAAACAGATAACTTCCATATGCAGCCAAGAGGGTCCAGATCTTCTTACGGGTACCTGAAATCAGTCTGATATATATATATATATATATATATATATATATATATATATATATATAAAACGTTAGCGTTGCTGAGTGAGTTCTGGTTTTAAAATCATTATAAATACTTAAAGTAGTACTCGTCATGACATAAACAAATGTGCGCAACATAGCATATAATATGGTCAATGCACTAGGTCATAAAGGGTTCATAATTGCCCCAAACAGGCCAAACACCAAGTCATAGCACCGTTAGAGGACTTCTTCTAGTGCCCTGTGAAGGGACTTCTTCTAGTGCCCTGTGAAGGGACTTCTTCTGTTTGCCCTGCGAAGGGACTTCTTCTGATTGACCCAACTAATGCATGACCATTAACATCATAAATATCAAACATAACATCTTGCATTCATATATATATATATATATAGGGGTGGGTTATAATAAAAAGAAATTGTTCTGTAGGAAGAGTAAGAATCAATCTAGGCCATTGGATTTATAATATAATGGTTGAGATTGGTAGTTTTTAAACTACCAAATAGTTTCCTAGAATTAAGGATTTATGCTACTTAGTTTCTTAACTTTAAATTTTGTGTATTCCTACTTTTCCTACAAAACTATGAATTTTTATTTTAACACTTTTCTATATATATATATGTATATATATATAACATGTAACATTTATAAACCATATCCTACATGCTCATGTCTTAAAATATTGTATGCTAAACATGCACGTTCATGTTTAAATATAATAATATGTTCATAAACCATTGCTAGGCTCTTTTATAATTATAAGTTAGTATATAGTAGTCCTTGTTGTAAAAGCCTTTAAATATATATCAGCCCTAAATCGTTAAATCATTTAAAAGAAAGGGTGTCTAGAACTCAACTTAATGAGTCGTGCAGATTAATGAAGCGCTAGAGAGTTAAGGAACAACGAACCCGTGAGAAACAAGAACCTACATTATAGCACACCGCGTTATTACATACCGTAACCACCGAATCACTCGAAGAGTACATTTAGGGTCGACAACCATGCACGCACAACGTTTTTCTTAACCCGAATGAGTCGGGTTATGCTCCGCGCCTACCGCACTCAACATCACCCTAATGTACGTTCCCATGCATGGCATAGATTTAAAATTACATTTAATAACTTTGCATGTTACTAAAAATAATTTTGTTTAGGTGGTTCCATGCATGCAAGCATGGTTTCGAAAGCATCTAGGCCCTTTAAAAGAAATAACATCAATAAGCTTGGTTTCATTAGTGACACCCCTAACCAAGGATCACACTGTCGCGAATATAACACCGATAAGATTCGGTTCTTTTGCGTGTCCCCGACCCGGTTAGCCTGCCTTAGTAATTCCACCGATGTTTAGGTTGTAAAGATTGCCATCACCGTAACCGATTCGGGCTCATGCAATGAAGCGCGATTAGATTAACAAACGAGTGCGATCATGACCAATTCTTAAAGAAAAACAAACTAATAGTGAGTCCAGATCTCTTTTACCTGGAATCGATTGCGATCGGTGGCTAGATGAGAACGACTAGAATTCTTGTAATAGTGGGGCGAGTTCAAGAACAAAGAAACCGTATTCCTACGCGTCAACAGAAACCAATCTTGAGATGGTAAAGATCAACTTCGTGCTAGAATCGAGTTTGAAAGACTTACTTGCAGATCAAAGGAGGAAGATCATACACTGAACTTAAGCAACATAAACCGATAACGTCCGAGATGATTCCCTACAACGACCGCAACACCACCGCGTATGGTGAAGTAAACTAGTTAATACACGTGGTGATGATTCTAACTATCAAATAAGGTTGTAAATTAATAACCCACAGGCAGTGGTGGACCCAGGATTTTTTCCCAATGGGGTCCCATATTTTCGGTGTTCAAATTTTTCGGGTCGGTCGTTGTTCAGGTCGGGTCGAGGCGAAGAACATAATAAAAAACAATATCATAATAAAACTTTCTTTTCAATCATCACTACCTGAACGGGTCAAAATGGGTCGGGTTGACACATAAACACTTTGTTTTCCCTTTCTTAAACATTTTTGAGATAGAACCTAGATCCACCCTTTCATAAGCATGTGTTGAAAACCATTAACTTAAACTAGTGAAAAATAAAACTGATATTTTAAAGTGTTTGAATGTTTCTAAAGAAAACCATGCATAAAGTTGAAAACAATGATATGTATTTTAGAGGTGTTTGAATGTTTCCAAAGTTATCATTGCAACATTAGCAATCAAATGATTGATTAACACTAAAAATTAACACAAAAAACCAAAAACTGAACCTTGTAAGACTTGAACCTATGACCTTTCAAAGATAAAACAAGGGACTTTCCACTAGACCACATCAACATTAATAGTATGGGTTCCAAGTATTAAATCTTATGGGGTCCTCAAAAAATTTAATATACCGCTTCTAATAAATTTTTAAAAAACATTGGTGTCCCGGGACCCCGATCCACACTATGTGGGTCCGCCCCTGCCCACAGGTCAAGAATTACCTTGAATTAGATATAGAAGATGATCGTGATAATCTCTGATTTGTTGCCGACGGTTTGCGCGAAGTGAGGTTTGGATGACGGAAGCTTTGTTTAAATAAATGGATCATGATGTAAGTTTTAAATTAGGCCCTCAAGAAACCTCCACAGTATAACTAGTTCCCAAAGTCATAATTTAAAGAATTACTAAATAGCATTTCACACCCTCTAGCTTAGCTTATTAATAAACGTTTTCTTTCTTATGTTACAAACTGTACAAAATTCGGTTACTTGTAGTTGGGGCGTTACAAGTCTATCCCCCTTACAACAGGTTTCGTCCTCGAAATCTGTTGTACCGAGAATAGTTGAGGATAATGCTTCATCATTTCATTCTCAGATTCCCATGTGGCATCGGAACCCTTTCTATGTTTCCATTGCACTTTCACTTGCTTAACAACCTTGTTTCATAATTGCTTTTCTTTCCGGTCACGAATAGCAACGGGTTCTTCAACATAATTCAGTTTCTCGTCCACTTCAATGTCATTAAGAGGCACGTAAGCCCCCTCATCTACCAAACATTTTATCAATTTTGACACATTAAAATTAGGGTGTACGCCACTAAGTTCATCTGGTAATTCTAGTTTCTAGGCAACTTCACCAACACGAGCCACTATCTTGAAGGGTCCGATAAACCTCAGACTTAGTTTACCCCGTTTACAAAATTTAATAATGCCCTTCCATGGAGAAACTTTCAGTAAAACTTGGTCACCAACTTCGAATTCTATCGGCCTACACCTCTTATCCGCATATAGTTTCTGTCTATCTTATGCTGCCTTCATAAAAGCCTTAATTTTATCGAGTTTCTCAGTTGTTGCCTCAACGACTTCAAAACTTCCCAAATGTCTTTGTCCAATTGAACCCCAATAGATAGGAGTCCTAAATTTCCGACCATATAACATCTCATACGGTGTCATTCCTGTACTAGCATGATAACTATTATTGTACGAGAACTCCACCAATGGTAAATGGTTATCCCAACTACCACCAAAGTCAATTATGCACGCTCTTAACATATCTTCTAGAGTTTGGATGGTTCTTTCAGATTGACCATCGGTTTGAGGATTACAGGATGTACTAATATGTAATCTAGTTCCCATTTCCTCATGAAATTTCTTCCAAAACCTTGAAGTAAACCGCGTATCTCTATCAGACACAATAGACACAGGCACACCGTGTCTTGCAACGATCTCTTTAATAAACAACTCTGCCAATTTCTCAGAAGTATGAGTCCCCCGCATCGGTAAGAAGTGGGCACTCTTAGTCAGTCTGTCCAAAACCACCAAAATGGTGTCATAACCCTTTGCTGTACGCGGTAGCTTAGTTATGAAGTCCATCGTAATGTGTTCCCATTTTCATTCAGGTATCTCTAACGGTTGAATCTTGCCATATGGCTTCTGATGTTCGGCTTACACTTGAAGGCAAGTAAAACACTTACTCACGTAATCGGTTATTTCCCGTTTCATACCCAGCCACCAGTAGTTTTTCTTTAGGTCTTGGTACATTTTGGTAACATTGGGATGGATAGAGTAACGTATCTTATGAGCTTCATCCAAAATTTTTTCTCTGAACTCCCCGTGATGAGGTATCCATATACTACCGAACCAAAGTTTTACCCCATCATTGTCATCTACCAAATACATGTCCTGACCAACCATTTCGCTTGATAATGCCTCTGTTTGTGCCTTCTAGATTTGCTTCATAATATCTGGCTTCACAATAAGTTGGCACGACATCACCTTAATGGGCTTCCGACTTAAAGCATCGGCTACGACATTAGCCTTTCCAGGATAATACGTGATCTCACAGTCGTAATCCTTTATTAGCTGTAACCATCTTCTTTGTCTCATATTTAACTCCTTTTGTTCAAAGAAGTACTTTAAACTTTTGTGATCAGTATGAATCTTGAACCTAACCCCGTACAAGTAATGCCTCCAAATCTTCAGTGCAAATACCACCGATGCTATCTCTAAATCATGGGTAGGGTAATTAGCCTCTTGAGGTTTTAGCTGTCGAGAGGCATAGGCTATTACCTTACCATGTTGCATAAGGACACAACCTAACCCCTGATATGAAGCATCTGAATAGATAACTAAATTCTCAGTACCATCCGGTAATTCCAATAGTGGAGCTTGCGTTAACCTCCGTTTCAATTCTCGGAACACCTTCTCCTTATCAGATCCCCATTCAAACTTGGCTTCTTTCTTTGTCAACTTTGTTAATGCGGAGGCTATTTTAGAGAAAATCTTGAATAAACCTTCGATAATAGCCCGCTAAACCCAAGAAGCTTCGGATTTCAGACGGTGACGTAGGTGGGTTCCATTTCATAACAGCTTCCACTTTAGCGGGGTCCACCATAATACCATTCATGTTAATCACATGTCCTAAGAACTGTACTTCTCGTAACCAGAAAGCGCACTTAGAAAACTTAGCATATAGCTTTTCCTTCCTTAAAGTCTCCAGAACTTCTTTAAGGTGACAAGCATGATCACTTTCACTTTTAGAGTAGATAATGATGTCATCGATAAAAACAATAACAGAACGATCAAGCATAGGGCGACATACTCGGTTCATCAAGTCCATAAACGTAGCAGGGGCGTTTGTTAACCCAAATGACATCTCAAGAAACTCGTAGTGTCCATAACGAGTGTGGAAGGCAGTTTTTGGTATATCATGTTCCCTTACTTTTAACTGATGATAACCCAACCTAAGGTCGATTCTTGAGAACCAACTAGCTCCTTGCAGCTGATCAAATAAGTCATCAATCCTAGGTAATGGGTACTTACGGTAAGCTTATTCAGTTCATGATAATCGATGCACATGCGCATGGTACCATCTTTCTTCTTTACAAAAAGTACCGAAGCACCTCAGGGCGAGATACTCGGTCGGATGAACCCTTTATCAAGTAAGTCTTGCAATTGGGTCCAAAGTTCTTTCATTTCAAAGGGAGTTAACCGATAAGGTGCCTTAGCAACAGGCTCAGCTCCTGGAATAAGATCGATTTGGGATTCAATTTGTCGATCTGGTGGAACATCTGATAAATCATCTGGGAACACATCAGTAAAATCCCGTACCACCGGAACATCCTCGAGTTTAGTAACATCAGCTTTGGAATTAATAACATTAGCCAGATAAGTCTCACACTTCTGCTGCATGAGCCTTTTGGCTTTGATCATAGAGATTGTTTGCGGCATTAGGCAGCTTCGGTCACCGTGAATCGTAACTGGGCTACCATCATGGCCTTTGAGACGAATTAATTTTTCTCCACATATGATGTTCACGTCATAAGTATACAGCCAATTCATTCCTAGAACGACATCAAAACCACCCAAGCTCATAAGAAATAGTCGAAATGGAAACTTAAAACCCGAAAGTTCTATAACACTATTACTAACCGCTTGATTAATTTTCATAGACTTACCACTAGCAACTTCTACTTCAAAAGCATCTTCTAACAACTCAGGAATTTTATTAAGCATAGAAAAAAATGTGATAGGCATAAAACTCCTACTAGCACCCGAATCGAACAAAATAGTAGCCGGAATACCATTAACCAAAAATGTACCTGAGACAACATCGGGCTGCTCTTTGGCTTATTTACAAGAGAGGTTGAATGCTTTGGCTTTAGCTTTTGGTCTGTCACCTGCTCTTTCATTTAACGTTCTTTGTTGACTCGAATAACCGGGCTTATTCTTAGGGCAGATTGTAGCCATGTGCCCGGTTTCACCGCAGTTAACACATTTAGCATCAGGGCATTTATACGAAAAGTGCCCTGTCTATCCGCATATGAAGCATAGATTTGAACCGAGACGGCAATCTCCAGAATGACTCTTGCCACATTTCCAGCACTCTCCTAAATTTTCAACCTTGATCTTCTTATCCATAAATCTAGAACTTTCTCCAGTTGGCTTTTTATTAGCTTCGGACCATTTCCTTTTTGAGTCTACACAGGTAGTCTCTTCACTCTGGGCATCCTCCCACACATCCCCACTGATATCCACTGCCAAGTCTAACGTTTTTGGGTTCACCCCCTTGACATGAGCACGGACCTTGGGCGGTAACCCATTGTTATAAAACTTTAACCTCTGCTCTTCAGTACTAACAAGGTGTGTAAGTAATCTTTCCAACTCAGTAAACTTGGAAGTATATTCTCGGTGTGTCATGGAACTAGCTTTCAATTCCAAAAACTCTTTTTCAATCTTATCAATTTCAGAACGAGGGCAAAATTTTTTCAGCACTAGTTCCTTCATGTCTTTCCATTTCATACTTTTCATAGTCCTTACGCCCTTAGTTTGTTTAACCGAATTCCACCAATGCAAGGCGCTAGAAACAAAAGAGTGTGCTGCGAATTTCACAGCTTCATCTGCCCTACACTCACTGATGGCTATAACCGCTTCCATCTCCGAGACCCAATTACACGCAACTGTCGCATCCTTTTTACCATCAAATTCTGGAGGATTACACTTTTTAAATGAACCATAGTGGCACCCCTTAGCTGTTTCCTCATCTGAGCTCCCATCTTCTTCTTCACTACTAAACACGGTCACAGGTTTCTTGCCTTTCTTTTCAGAGTCTTTCTTACTAGTAGTTTTCTTGTCTTTCTTTTCAGTCTCTGTCTCTTGGGTTATGGCTTTAATGACATCGGCCATGATCTCGGGCATCGTATTACAGATCACCTGGTACACTTCATCAGCATTAGCCTCTCGGACCGTTGGTTCCAAGACAACTCTATCATTAGTGGGGTGAGAGTTAGTCTCAGCCTCCGAGTGGTGAGAGTCTTCATGCTCTGGTTCAGTGGTTTTGGTACGTTTTCAAGTCACTCGGTTTGTAGGCTTAGGCACAGTACGACCTCCGCCACGACCACTGCAACCACCCGAACGCCCTCCACCTCTAGCCATTGTTCAGCGTACCTAGGATAGAGAACAAATCACCAATGTTGTCATTCTTGGTTTGAGTTCAGAACATAATAAGTAATGTGAACTACTAATTTCGGTGGCAAACAGAGTTATTTACTTAAACGAATCGACTTGGATTTTTATACAAGATAAACTATATGAATGTTACCTCTTGGCTAATTGTAATCCGTACTGGCATTTCTTGCTTTGGTCCCATTCACGATCTGAGTCCAGGCATTAAGAGATGCCTAGATCTCTCAAACTATAGGCTTTGATACCAACTTGTAAGATCTTAACCCGGGAGACCTTACAGTTGGCAATATTATAAGCAAATAGTTCAACTGAGATTAAAACGAAAACCGTAGCAGTAGAAAAGAGTCTTACAATGTGAAAATAAAAATATAATCCAATAACCAAACAAATTCAAGTACGGGAAATAAGCAAAATAGACGAAATGCCAGCCCGACAGTAAACGGATAACTTCCATATGCAGCCAAGAGGGTCCAGATTTTCCTACGGGTACCTGAAATCAGTCTGATATATATATATATATATATATATATATATATATATATATATATATAAAACGTCAGCGTTGCTGAGTGAGTTCTAGTTTTAAAATCATTATAAATACTTAAAGTAGTACTCGTCATGACATAAACAAATGTGCGCAACATAGCATATAATATGGTCAATGAACTAGGTCATAAAGGGTCCATAATTGCCCCAAACAGGCCAAACACCAAGTCATAGCACCGT
This sequence comes from Bidens hawaiensis, assembly GCF_021521415.1. Taxonomy (NCBI): domain Eukaryota; kingdom Viridiplantae; phylum Streptophyta; class Magnoliopsida; order Asterales; family Asteraceae; genus Bidens; species Bidens hawaiensis. Next base: position 1,478,706 of record NW_027491409.1, on the reverse strand, counting down.
TATAGGACTTCTTTTAATGCCCTGTGAAGGGACTTCTTATGTTTGCCCTGCGAAGGGATTTCTTCTGATTGACCCAACTAATGCACGACCATTAACATCATAAATATCAAACATAACATCTTGCATTCATATATATATATATATATATAACATGTAACATTTATAAACCATATGCTACATGCTCATGTCTTAAAATATTGTATGCTAAACATGCACGTTCATGTTTAAATATAATAATATTTTGATAAACCGTTGCCAGGATCCTTTATAATTATAAGTTAGTATGTAGTAGTCCTTGTTGTAAAAGCCTTTAAATATATATCAACCCTAAATCGTTAAATCATTTAAAAGAAAGGGCTTCTAGAACTCACCTTAATGAGTCGTGCAGATTAATGAAGAACTAAAGAGTTAACGAACAACGAACCCGTGAGGAACAAGAACCTACAATATAGCGCACCGCGATATTACATACCGTAACCACCGAATCACTCGAAGAGTACATTTAGGGTCGAAAACCATGCACGCACAACGTTGGTCTTAACCCGAATGAGTCGGGTTATGCTCGGCGCCTACCGCACTCAACATCACATTTAATAACTTTGCATGTTATTAATAATAATTTTGTTTAGGTGGTTCCATGCATGCAGGCATGGTTTCTAAAAGCCTCTAGGCCCTTTAAAAGAAATAACATCAACAAGCTTTGTTTCATTAGTGACACCCCTAACCAAGGATCAGACTGTCGAGAATATAACACCGATAAGATTCGGTTCTTTTTCATTTCCCCGACCCGGTTAGCCTGCCTTAGTAATTCCACCAATGTGTTAGGTTGTAACGATGTCCATCACCGTAACCGATTCGAGATCATGCAATGAAGCGCAGTTTGAATAACAAGCGAGTGCGATCATGACCAATTCTAAAATAACAACAAACTAATAGTGAGTCCAGATCTCTTTTACCTGGAATCGATTGCGATCGGTGGCTAGATACGACTAGAATTCTTGTAATAGTTGGGCGAGTTCAGGAACAAACAAACCGTATTCCTGCGCGTCAACAGAAACCAATCTTGAGATGATAAAGATCAACTTCGTGCTAGAATCGAGTTTGAAAGACTTACTTGCAGATCAAAGGAGGAAGATCATACACTGAACTTATGCAACAGAAACCAATAACGTCCGAGATGATTCCCTACAACGACCGCAACACCACCGTGTATGGTGAACGTAAACTAGTTAATACACGTGATGATGATTCTAACTATCAAATAAGGTTGTAAATTAAGAACCCGCAGGTCAAGAATTATCTTGAATTAGAGATAGAAGATGATCTCGATAATCTCCGATTTTTTGCCAACGGTTTGCGCGAAGTGAGGTTTGGATGACGGAAGCTTTGTTTAAATAAATGGATCATGATGTAAGTTTTCAATTAGGCCCTCAAGAAACCTCCGCAGTATAACTTGTTCCTAAGTCATAATTTCAAGAATCACTAAATAGCAATTCACACCCTCTAGCTTAGCTTATTAATAAACGTTTTCTTTCTTATGTTACAAACTGTACAAAATTCGGTCACTTGTAGTTGGGGCGTTAAATAGCCTTTTAAACTTGTTTTGGGGACAAATTTTGACATCCTTATCATAGCTTTTCATCCTAGAGGTGATTCTGGAGTGCAAGAACATTATTTTTAGTGTGGTATTCATTAGAGACTCGACTTTGATTCATATACAAACTCTAATTGATGTGATGATGAATCAAAGTATTTGTGGCTAAAATCATTTGTGTTCTCTCCCGAATTGTAAGATTTTCTATTAAATAATTGTTGACTGTTTATGTTATTTGTGGGATAGTAGTTTGATCATATGATTGTATTGCTATGGTGATTGTGAGTTTGATTACTAATTGTTAGTATAGTGTAAATTTGTGTTCTTGACTATCAGTTCTTGGTGCCATAGGCAATCGAGATTTATTAAAAGAGAACCAGGGTTAACAATATAAAACTGATTATCGAGCGACAACCTTGCGTTTTTACAATCCAAGTACTTAGTCCTCTTTTGTCTCAATCAAACGCACTCTCACGAACTATGTCTATGTAGTTCATCCCAAAAATAAATGTTAACATTATCAACATTGGAAATCTGAAATCGAAAGATGGTATTCTTTTATTAATTCAGTTAAAACTTGTGAAATTTTTTTCAGTTGTTTTCGTTAATCAAATCAACCGACCTAATCATTTAATTTATTTTCTGCACTTAGTTTAATATAGATAAATTACAAAGCTACTCAGTAACACATTTTCCACAAACTCCTTGTATTCGATACCCACTTACTGCTATCTAACTAGTTGTATTTGATTTATTTTTAAGTGAGTCTTCGACCTCACGTCAATACTCAATGTGTTAAGTTAATACACTTATCTTAAGTGGTAATTGTATGTTATATGAATGTGTATTAATGATAGATGTATAAGGATAAGGGTATGTATGAAAGTATATAATAAATGTGTATGTAAAGAAATGTATATATGTATGGTGGTTTGGAACGAAGGGACGAGACCCTAATAATATTTGAGACAGAAGGGACCAGACCCTAACAATATATGAGACAGAAGGGACAAGACCCTAACAATATATGAGATGATAAGAATAGTTATGCATGTGTATGAAAGAATGAAAGAATGTATGTATGAATGAAAGAAAGGTAAATAGGTAAAGTATATAATATGTATCTTCGGATGCGTATATGTAAGTAAGTGTATAAAATGTATGATTGCCTGATTAACTAAAACTCACTCAGCGTAGCTGACTTTTAGTGTGCACGCAGGTGAGTAGGATGAGATAGCTAGCTTGAGGAGCGGCACGTGGCAGAAGAAGAAAGAAGCTGACATCTGAAGACTTAATTTATGATGTTTGAACTCAAAGACATGTTTTTATATTGTTAAATGTTAAGACATTGTAATGAATGGTTGAAAGATATCTATTCCGCGAAAAGTTTTAATTAACTCTGATATTAAGAAATGTGTTTATGAGTAAATCCAACGTCCAAGTAGGGCACCGGGACCGGGACCTTACACAATGCATTCATAGATTCAAAATTCTCTCAATCATCACCATTAGACTTTCATCACAAAAGTGCTTGAAGATATCAAACTCGGGTTTAAGACATTGATAAATACGGGAATATTGTCGCTTAAGAGAAATCCATATCTCATATGAATTTAGGCATGTTCTGAATTCTCCTCTGGATCCTTCGAATTCATATAATACATTAAATGATATTGTTGATTTAAGTGTAGTAAATGTCTTCTTTTCACACTCTTATTCAGCTTTATCACAAGAATTCCATTTATTATCAGGCATGTACGGTCCGGAACCTAAAGGACAGAATCATTCATCCCACAACGGAGAACAATAAGCCCTTACTTTTATCGGTATCAACAAATTTGTAAGCTTTTATCAATCAAACCGATATATTCTTCAAAAAGAACTTTCCAATCCATGAGATCGGCAATATTTGTAAGCTTCGGAACTTCGATTTCATTAGAAGATAAACTAATATACACGAACGACTTTGTATCAACTGAATAACAATAAAGCTCTATCCTTGAAACTTAACGAATAAGCGAGCTGAGCACCGAAAGGAAGTTTGAAAAATTTCCTTAATCAAAACTTGAAATGACGCCATTGACCGAGTCAAACTTTAAGCCGTTGAAAAGTTTGATCAAAAGACGTTCGTTAAGCTCGTTAAACCTTTCAGCTTGCGTTCGTAGTATTTACCAAGCTGCCACCAGCAACTATTTACGAAAATGTCATCGGCAACTTAAGCTCAAAGAATCGAACGTATGAGTTGTTTTGGAAACAAAATTTTCGCCAAATATTTCCTTTAAACGAGTGACACACGTGTTGGCGAAAAACTTTATCGAATAATTCCCGGAAATGCTTGAAAAATAATTATTTCGACGTGGCACGGCTGACTAATAAAGTCCACCAACAAACTTAAACCACTTTCGAACTTGAACTATTGCAAACCGCAGCTCGTTGACAGCACATTCACTAAAATTATTGCGTTAACACACGTTTCAGCACGTTTATCAACTCCTTTCAGCAGTTCGGTACATTTCAACACGTTTAAACACTAAAACAGCATATTTCAGCAAGTTCAGCTTGTTTAACAGCATTTCAGCACGTTTAAACAGCTCGTTTTAGCTCTAAAACAGTGAATTGAACAAGTTTCTGCACATTTTCAACTGTTTCAGCGCAAAAACAGTGTATTTCAGCAATTTCAGTGTTTCCAGCACTTTTTAACAGCAAACAGCTACAAAAATAGCAGGTTTTGGCACGTTTCAGCTTGTTTTAAGCACTAAAACAGCATATTTAAGCTCGTTTTAGCAAATTCACCACGGTTTGTCAGCGAACAACACCAAAAAACAACCTCAGTTCGTTAAACAGCACCTTTATCAGCAGTTAAGCACTTTTCACCAGCACGTTAATCCAAATATGAACCGAACTTCGATGTTTTTCTCGTTTATAATCTGATTTATTTGCAAATGACCAAACTGCCCCGTGGCTTAATCCGAAAATCTGACCCGAGCCTCCAGTTTTCAGTCCGAACTTTAATATTCGCTTGTTTAAAGAGATGTCCAAAACACCCGTTGGCCTCAATTAATTCTTATTTTGTCATAGTGTTTAAAATAATAAAATTGCTTTTACCTGTAATCACATCATTAGTCTCTTGTCAATCTGTATTTTTTAGTTGTATATTTGCATTTAAAAATAATATGTAAACTTCCAAGAAACAGTAGGCGTAAGAACACGTACCAATTTTAACACACGAATGGAACTTAGGTGATTGAACACGAAAATTTAGTCGGAGCTGATTAGAGTCTGAAGCTTGGAACACGGATTTGAATCTGACACCAAATGATTGAAGCCAAACACGAGATCGGACTGAAATGGAACTCCGAAACGTGGCCGGAAAAGTTTGTTATAATCGGAAAATTCTGTCTGTCGCCGGAATACATGTTCTCCATCGGAGAATTCTATTGCAATCGTCGGAATTAAAATATCACAACATCTTATCTCAAAAACATGCATACGTATTAACCCACAGCAAAATGCACATGTGTTGATTTATTCAATCAAAATCAAAATGATTTTAATTCAATTCACACTAAAACTAAAATCACGATCTGATTTATAGACATCGCCGGAAAAACTATTTTGTTGGCCAGAAAATCGAATTGGTGAATTAAGTATTTGAATTGATTGAGAGTGTGTTTTCAACATGATGAGTCACACTTATCTACCAATTCACCACAAACTTTTGTGGATATGAAAACGTGTTTCTCAAGTGGTGAACATGGCTATGCTGCCAAAAAGTGTGAATCTAGGGTGAAGCTTAAGGAGAAATCAAAGGAACAAGCTCCTTTGGTTAAAGGCATCTTGAAAAGACAACCTACTCAAGTCAAGGTTGATGATACTCATATTATGTTTCATCAAGTTAACCCTAGGAAAGTTATGAGGGTTAATTTTCAAGAGTCTAATGTATCTAGCAAAAAGCTTGAGCTTGTTAAACCTGTTTGTGAGAATAGGAACCCTTGTGTGATTCGTGATGAATATCTCAAACGAAAGTTAAACGTACCTTTGACTTATACTCGGGTTCATCAATTGAACTAGCAAAATTTGAAACAAAATTCAAGTGAAATTAAGGTTCCTATTGTGTAAGGCCCAGGTCCCGGTAGCCTTACTATATCGTCGGATTTACTCATAAACACAGTTCTACAAATCAGAGTTAATTAAAACCTATCGGGAAAAATAAAACTTCAATCATTCCATACAAAACATTCAAATCTTATCCTTAAACGTATCATAAAACTTTATATTAAAACGTCATGACAATTCTTCTTTGGATGCCAGTCCCTTCAGATCATGACATGTGTCTCCCTCGAGCCAACTTCTTTAACCTATTCACCTGCATGCATACTAAAAGTCAGCTACGCTCTGTGAGTTCTAGTTAATCAGGCAACATACATTACATTCACATGTATACTTACATGTATCCGAAGACACATATTAATACCTTAACCTTTTATAAATATCCATAAGAGGAACGTTACGTAATATCCATTAAAAGAACATTTACTATTGCCCATAGAAGGAATACTATATATTATCCATAGAATGAACGGCGTGTATTATCCATAGAAGGAACAGTATATATTATCCATAGAAGGAACATTTTGTATTATCCATAGAAAGATCACTATATATTATCCATAGAAGGAACATTGTGTACTATCCACATAAGGAACAGTATCTATTATTCATACAAGGAAACCTATATATTATCCATAGAAGTAAAAACGTTTATTATCCATAGGCGAAAGATATACTTAATTATATAACATCCATTTAAGGAACACTAATAAGGTCCACCATCCGTATCTATGCTATCACATTCCACGTCTATGCCCAATTGAAGTTAGAGGGATTTTCCATCCTAACTTACTATGTCGGACGTAGAACGTACCAATGTAAACAAACAAATTACATCATAACATACGGATGCACTAGACATCCTTCACATCAATCTTCTAATGATCACCTTCCATGGCGGTACGTGCAATATCCGAAGATCGTTCACGCACCGACAAGCATTCATTCATAACCCCAATATAGTAACTATCACATACACTTACCACTTATGGTAAGTGTATTAACATTTCACATTGAGTATGCACACAGCCCCGAAAACATAACAAGAAAATTGGGCTAGAAACTCACATTGCGTCAGCCGCCGTTAACCACCGTGGTTGGCCGGAGTTTGATCGATTATAACCTAGGTAGCTTCGGGGTGTCCAAATCTGAGCTAAGGTGACCCTGAAGCTCGTATTTGATTGATTAAACACCTGAATAAGTCTAGATCTAGATTCAAACGGCTCGTACGGCATCCCGGGGCTGCGGTGTTGGGTTCTAATATGTTGGGACAACTAAGATAAATGATTTCATACCTTCGGTTAGTCTTGGTTCGTTGAATGGAAGAGTGGAGAGAGTGTTTGGCTTAAGTGTGTGTTTTTATGTTGTAGGCTAAAGTGTAAAATGAAAGAGATGGAAAGGATTTAGGGTTTAAGGGGTATTTATACTCCCCAAGCCCATGGACCTTAGGCCCTTCTCCATTCTAAGTCCATAATTAGTTCTATCTATACTTGCCCACCACCCTTTTACCTTTATTATTATTATTATTATTATTATTATATTATTATTATTATTATTATTATTATTATTATTATTATTAATATTATTCTACTAACTTAATTAATCCTCCTGTCGTAAATAATATTTTAATATTATACACGGAAATTTCGGGATGTTACAAGTCTACCCTCCTTAAAGAGGTTTCGTCCCTGAAGCCTAGTTAAATTTAGTAAAAGGAAGGCTTCCTATATTCACACACTTTCTTGGACCGTCTTATACTTCTTACTCCTGACTTTGCAGTCACCGAGTGGTGTTCATGTGTCTTAGCTATTCAAGGTAGCTTGTCCACGAGGCCCTCGATGCACTGCTTCATGTTCTGATTCAGCAATTCTCGTCTCGTCTTTCTAAGAGACATTGTTTCTTGCCATTTTAACACTATTACCTAAGACGACACTCCATCATGACACAAATAATGATCATAACTAAAATCCATTGATAACCGTTTCATAGCATAATTAAGTTAACTGGTCTAAACTTCGATATAGAACAACACGCATCAAGTCTTTAATAAGGCACACATCGAATAAAACTTATGACTAGTAACTAGCCTTCTTGAACGGTCTTCTCTAAGCTTATGGAGGAATTTGTTAAGGCTCAAGAATTCTTCTCTACTCCGTGTTCTTCCCTTGGCTTCCTTCAGTCCCTTGCTAAGTGTCCATGTCCACCATAGTTGTGACACCAATGGTGATCCTTGCACTCCCAGGAGGAATGTCCTGCTTTTCCACACCTAAAGCAAACACCTAATCCCATTATGCACTCTCCCGGGTGTTTCTTCCCACATTTTCCACAGACATTGAACTCACCCTTCCTTGCCTTCTTCTTAAGTGGATCCTCTTCATTAGATACATCTGGTTTTGAGGCTGGGTTCTATCTCTTCGTTTCAGTCTCCTCCTCTTCATTGATGGCAAGGTCATCATAAACAATCCCAGCCAATTCCACAATTGAATCAAAGGTTGCGGTTTATTAGCCCTAACCAATGTTCGAACACTTTATGGTAGTCCCCTGATGTAGCACTTGATTCTCTTCGCTTCAGTATTAACCATGCCAGGAACCAGCCTATACATGCGCTTAAAAGTCAGTGGTGTATTCACGGTGTGCCATTTTTCCCTCCTTTAGATTCAAAAACTTCATCTCAGCCCTATCAACCTCGGCATCAACACAAAATCGCTTCATCACTTACTCCTTCAGGTTGTCCCACCTCATAGCCTTAATCTTTTCTTGGCTCTTTCTATGTTCCACTGTCTCCCACCAAAACATAGCCTCATCACCAGATGACTGAGTAGCATAACCCACCGCTTGATCGGGACGACACTCGCTAATTCTGATAACCTTGTCCATCGCGGTTATCCACTGAAGAGTAGTTGTCGCGCCCTCCAAGCCAATTAACTTTGGTGGGTCGCATCCCTTGAACGATTTGTAGTCACACCCACCTTGGCCACTCTTCCTCCCATCAACTTTCACAGACCGAACTTCACTCGAATCACTTTTCTCACCCTCGTCCTCATTCTTAGAGTTCACTCCCGTCTTCTCAGCAGTTTTAGCATGACTCCCAACAGACTTATCCTGTTGCAGGTTATTCACTACAGCAGCTACAGCTTGAGCAATGGCAACTTGAACAGCAGGATCAAGTTGACACCCCTCATTGTTGCTTGGTTCTCGCATAGTTGCGCTTCCTTCCTCTCTCGTGTTAGTAACTAGTCCTTCAGAAGGTTCTCGGACAATACGTGGCCTGCCACCACGCCCAGTACGACCTCCTTGACCAACAACCTTCCTTGCTCCAGCCATTCGTATTCTATAAGGAAACACAGACGTTATCACTCAAGGAATTATTTAGTACAAGGACAGTAAGGCTAATATGTAATAACATTAGCCAGCTGTGATTATCTAATCACGTTACTTTCTGTGCCCTATACATTTCCCTTTGTGAGTCCATTTGTGGTGGTTCTTCTTCTAAACAGTTAGGCAATCAAACAGTTCATATAATCATACACTCATATCCCTATCAGTTAAGCTAACTTCCTTACACATTCTTACATTACACATGAAATTAATCATACATTTTACCTTTACTTAGCTTGCTTGAGTGACACACGGCTTTCTCGAACTGGCGTCTTCATTCTATTCTTTTTTAGGGTCCCATTCCCTGTTCACGTCTAAGCATGTAGGATGCTTAATTCTCTCGAACTTATGCTCTGATACCAACTTGTAAGGCCCCCGTTCGCGGTAGCCTTACATTAGCGTCAGATTTACTCATAAACAAGTTCTACAAATCAGAGTTAATTAATACCTTTCGCTGAAAATAAAATTTCAATCATTCCTTAAAAAACATTCAAATCTTATCCTTAAACATATCATAAAACTTCGTATTAAAACGTCATGACAATTCTTCTCTCGATGCCAGACCCTTCAGATCATGCAGTGTGTCCCTAAAGCCAACTCCTTTAACCTATTTACTTGCGTGCATACTAAAAGTCAGCTACGCTGAGTGAGTTCTAGTTAATCAGGCAACATACATTACATTCACATACATACTAAAATGTATCTTAAGACACATATTAATACCATAACCTTTTATAAATATCCATGAGAGGAACATTACGTAATATCCATTAAAAGAACATTTACTATTGTCCATAGAAGGAACACTATATATTATCCATAGAATGAACGGCGTGTATTATCCATAAAAGGAACACTTTATGTGATCCATAGAAGGAACATTGTGTATTATCCATAGAAGGAACACTAGATATTACCCATGGAAGGAACATTGTGTATTATCCATAGAAGGTACAATATCTATTATCCATACAAGGAACCCTATATATTGTCCATAGAAGGAACAACGTTTATTATCCATATGAGAAACATATAATTAATTATATAATATCCATCTAAGGAACACTAATAAGGTCCACCGTCCATATCTATGCTACACTTTCGACGTCTATGCCCAATTGGAGTTAGAGGGATTTGTCATCCTAACTTACCATGTCGGACGTAGAACATACCAACGTAAAAAAGCAAATTTCATCATAACATACAGACACACTAGACATCCTTCACATCAATCTTCTAACGATCACCTTCCTGGCGGTACGTGCAATATCCGAAGATCGTTCACGTACCGACAAACATTCATTCATAACCTCAATATAGTAACTATCACCTAAGTCATATATGGCATACCTTTACCACTTATGAAAAGTGTATTAACATTTCACATTGAGTATGCACACAGCCTCGAAAAAATAACAAGAAAGTGGGGCTAGAAACTCACCTGTGTCCAATTCCTTTCAGAATTAATGGTAACTCCTTTCTTTAATTGGGTGCGGCTAACTATAAAATAATTACTTGTATTAATTAACTAGCCCTGTCCATATCATATTTATGGATTATTGTAACCCCTAGCTACAGGGGTCCGGGGGCAGCACCCCTGCAGCTAAGTTTTAGGGTTACCTTTCATTATTAATTGTTCATTTTAATTAAATCCAATCTTCATTTTAAACGTTAACTTTTCATTAGTATTTCTTTACTTATTTTTATCGTAATCATCATATAAGTCCATATCTATCGTTTACGTACGTATACACTGTTTATCTTTTGTTTATTTGGAAAATCATTTTGACCCGTATAAGTTTATGGGCGTATAAGTCCAACCCTAGCTATAAGTTTACTCACGTATAAGTTTATTAAAGTATAAGTGTTTTGGACAAAAATCTGCTAAGGATAATGTTTCCAAATCTGTTATGTGAGGTTTAGTGCTAAAATGATAACAGAGAATATATGAACGAAATAGAGATGAATACCGTGATTTGTTGTGAGGAAAAACCCCTTGATCTTGTTTAGATCAAAGGAAAAAAAACCCCGGGTGATGACAAATCGTCTATCACCACTTTATTAATCACTTAAAAAGTTACAATGGTTAGAGATATCGATCAGTGTTACAATGATAACTAAGTGAACGAGTTGTGATAAAGAGAATGCTCAGGTGTGTGTGAATACAAGTGTTTTCTAACTGATCGTCTATCTTGATTATAAACAAAAAATAATAACTAACAACATTTCCTACTTTCACGACATCACTCCACTAGCCGTTTCTTCATCATTGACCATGTGCGGAGGTTGTTTAGTAGCGCAAAAATAGGATGACTTAGTCCTCCAGCCGTTATATCTATTAAACATAACACCATTCAAACACAACTATTAGTAATTCATATAATACAAAGAATCCTTGATCCTTCACAACCTGGAACATATCATAAGGATAATTGATCCATATATCAATAAAGGATATAGGATTCTCAGCTTAAATTTCATGCCCTAACAATTGCCCTCAAAATGGCGGGTGTTTATGCTTTACAGCTGGCATTTTGAAATTTGAAATCCCTGCAAAAGATTGATAGATTAGATAGTTGCCAGAAATAATTATTATCAAACCCATGATATTAATAATAACTGCCTATATATGTGATCCCTTCAATCCATTTATAACCACATACTCCAGCCGTCTATCAGGCATCCTTTTCTCTCCCTCTTATTCTTTTAATATTCTGAAAATATGCCCGTCACTTCTTCTTCTTCCCTCTCCAAACAATCCGACCAATCCGACGACTCTGAGTTGACGGAGATGCAGCCTCAGAACCTTTTCGCCAATCCATCTATGGAGATCTGTAAGTTTACTGACCCCGAGATCGACGAATTCCGACCACTGTTTCCACCGGAAACCGTTTTCCAACCGTACGATTCCAGCATCCGATGTGATGTTTACTCTCAAACCTGGGTGTGTTTTCTGGCTTGCCATTTTCCCATCGATTATCGATATCCGTTCCCTCCTTTCACACAGAGTTTCTTTGAATCTACCGGCATATCGTACATTCAAGCTATGCCCATGATTTGGAGAGTTCTAGGAACCATTGAAAGAATCATTGAGGAAGAGAAAATCGATTTCAGCATCCAGGAACTGTCTCACCTTTACACCCTAACTACCCACGATCCAAGCCGGTTCATACTAAAGTCCAAACCTCGACAACCCCATCCGATTTCAAAAGTAACCTTAAACAATTCCTTTTGAAGGAATTAGTTCTTTTTTGTGAATCGAAACTCCGTACCCGGTAGGGCTAATTTACTTTTAAAATGGGTCAGAAAGGGTAGGATCCTGGATCCTTAACAAATATACAATCCGTGATAACTGATCTAACTCTGAATCTTTTTTCTTTCTTATTTGCAGTTGAGAACTTTGCTTCCTTGGCTAAGCTACCTGGAACAAAAGAAAAAACAAAAAGATTTCTTGCCGTGGATTTCGAGGTTAGAACCTTCCAAGCCAGATTCGTCGAAGCTTTCAGTGATATCTCCTCAGACTCTAACATGTCAAGTAAGATTAGCACTTGGATAATAAACATAAATAAGTAACATAAAATAGGATACTTAACTGTTACTTGGTTTGTGCAGGTGCTCAAAAACCCCAGAAGTCTGCCAACAAGTTCTCCTTGGAGGATATCGACAACATGATTACTCCTCAAAGTATCAAAAAGGAAGCTTTGAAGGAAGCAACCACTTCCGAGCCAAGGACCACAACTACCAGAGCCAAGTCAGCAGCTTGTAAGAGAAAGAGATCTTCTGAGCCCGAGACCCACTTCGACATGATCCTCACTGTAAGCATCCTCTATCCTGATGTCTTGAATTTGATGATCCAAGATGCTTATAAGCTTCATTTAATGTTGGTTACAGGCTGTGAATGCTTGCAAAGACCACTATGAGAAGATTGTGAATCAAATGAGCGACAACCTTTCGGGTATGGGAAGTGCAACGGTTGCAAAGTATAAAGCTATGGCTCAGCTTAGCAAGGACAAGAAGCGGTTGGAGGATCAACTATCCACAGTAGAAGCCCAACACCAAGAAGAGGTGAAGCAAGCCACCGAGGAGGCAAAGATGTGGGCTTCCAGGTCAGTGCTGCAAGAAAGGATCAAGATGACGACGGAAGCTGGTGATCCTGCTTTTGACAAGGCAGCCTGGGATGTGAAGAAGTGGAAGGTGGCTCTGGTGGCTTTAGGTGGTGAAGAGGATGTGGAGATGCTAGATGGGAACGAAGCTGGAACTAGCGGGGCCAAGGAGGTTTTTCTTATTAGCGGCCTCATATTATCCAAATTGTTGCTATTTATTTGTTTGTTTCGTATACAAGATTGTGGCTTTTCTTATTATATACATATAAGCTCAAAACTATGAATTGCTCACCAACCTTTGTGTTGACAAACTTTATTTTATGAAATGTTACAGGTTTGCATTTAGGTTGATGTTGGAGTTTGGTGAATAAAACGTCACAAATACCGTTAGGATATTAGCAAAAACGAACAATATTCGATTTGCTATATTTTGTTGTATTTGACTTATGATTATTGTTATGTGACATTTTCGATGTTGTGAAATGAAATGAGTTGTTAAATATTGTCGCTTATAATAGTGTCATGCAATTTTGGGCAATCGTTACACCTCGGCATGTTCCGCCGCCTTTGGTTAGGATGTGACATTAAAGGAAGGTGACATATGAAAGTCATTAGTGTTACCAACTTCCTTATCCTTCATATGAGAATCATCCGCCACAACGATTGGTTCTTGGACGGTCTTAGGCGGTGAAGATGTTGGAGACGGAGGCAGTGGTGCGGTTGAGCTCTTCAGACGTGAAATGTCTTCAGAAAAATCTTTCAAGGCTACTGTGAAAACGCCAATAGTGCATCAGACATGTGTTCAGTCGGCAGTAATTAACAAAAATGGGAAGCTGTGAACTTACCCAAAGAGATATCTTCAGAATCAAGTTGGTGGCGGCGTGTCTCCAACTTAACAAATTTCGGCTTTTTCGACTTTTTGGATGGAGCAGCCTTGTTGGATTGAACCTTTCGTTTGCCGGCTGCCTTGGAGACACCCGCACCAACGGCTTGAGGCTCTCCCTCAACCGTTTGGTGATCACCCTCATCACCTGTCGATGGATTGGTGGTTGCCTTCGACTCTTGCTTACGGGTTAGACCTATAGTTGAACGCGACGGATTAGTAGCATCAACTGTTAACCCTCCTTTGCAGAGTGACGACTCCTCGTTGGACGAAAGAAGTACTATCACTCCGCTGGAAGTAGCGGAAGTAATGGGTCGGGGTTGTGAAATGCCCTCACGTTTCAATACTAACTCCTCACCTTTAGCATACATTGCCTCGAAAATCACGGGTTCCGGGCTAAGCGTGGTGGAGAAAAGAAAGTTATTGCACGTACGCTCCAAGATGGGCACATCCTTGGGGTCAATTAGGCGACGTACCATCAAACCCTCCTCGTGGTCCAGAAGTTTGTTAAAGACAGAACTCTCACCTATATGAGAAAGAACAAAAGTTATGAATCAGGAGGATATCAGAAACAAAGTCAATAACATACTTACTTTTGTCTGATTTCTAGTAGTAAGGTTCTAAATCAGGTAAGGGCCATAGCCGACTCATCTTAACATATACCATTGCCCCCTCGTGTATAGGAAACATGGTGTCGGTATACTGTTCAGCGTAACGAACCAAGGGAGATCCTCATATGCAATGATAGAGATCTCCGGCATTTTATCCTCCGATTTGCGACGAACCATCTCAAACGGAATAACATCCTCCTGAATCCAAAAGAACTTCGAATTCCATCCGTATATACTACGGATCCATTCAAAGCCGATAGCTCCCCTCCCGGTGGTGTCAAAACTATACCAACCATCGCGGTATGTCATCTTGTAGAATACAGAGAACATGCCAACAAAAGGTTCAAAATTACGGGCTTGACAACAGAATTCGAAGTGTCGAATTCGTAACATCCCAAAAGGGAGAACTTGTGATAAATGAATCCCATATGTCGTCAAGATGGATCGGACAAACCGTGGCACGGGCAGTCGGAACTTCCCCGTTGTAAAGTGGTCCATGTACACGACCATCTTATTCGCCGGCAGAGCGGTAGCAACCGCGCCATCGGCCGGACGTTCAGCCTCCCATGCCGGCGCCAGACCATATACATTTACTACATCATTATAGTCTTTCTCTTTGAGGTTACATCATGCCTCATGAAGAGCAGGAGGATTTTTCTTGTCGCTTGCCATTTGAATACGACTGGATTGGGAAACAAGAAGAAAAACTAGAGAAGTTTGAGATCTATTGTCGAAGAGAGAAAACTAGAAGAATTAAGAAAGCGATAAGAACGAATTGGAGGTCACAAGTGATTTATTTATACTCATTGCAATAAATGCAACCGAGTGACTGCCAGAAGAAAGAGAAAAAGTGGACCGTCGGATGAGTGACACGTCAGGCGAAAGATTAGAAAAAGTGTAAACAGGCTGTCAAAAGGCGCCATGCACGTCCAATCAGTTACCTTATAAGCATTTCTCTCCTCGCCACGTCACCATAATCGTATGAATCATTAAATTCAAATTTCAAAATATCTTGCAAAGATATTATCTCCCATTCAAAGTAATATTCACAAGACAAAAAGTTTCTTTCCATTAGTATTCATAAAATAGTTACACAAAATATGAAGAAATAATTATACGTCTAAAGATCCTATCTATCCTAAAAGATCCTAAGGATTTGGAGCAGTTGTGTCATCCGGAGGTGTATCCTCAGACGAGGCGTCCTCAGACTCATCATCTAGATAGTTCCTCAGTTGCTGCACACCATCAACGGCGGAGGCAAACTCCGGAAGCATATTTTGCAGAGGAAAGACTAGGCTGTCATATTCCTTAATACGTATATCATATTCGTGCTTGACGTCTAGGCCGTGAAGTGGATGATCTTCAAGAGAGCGATGAGTTTGAGCATATATCATCCCTTCATTAAAGCCCTTCAGGCGGCCAGACTGGGAAGAAGCAGTCATCAAATCTGCGAAGCTATCAGTAAGCTCAATCCTTCCCTTAATATGACGGATGACCTGAAAAAGGAAAAAGGTAATATTAGCATCAAAGCATGAGGTGTGAGACGAAAAACATATGAGAAAAACTCACATAATCAATCCCTCGGGTAACGAACCATTGTCGAAAAACTTGGTTTTGCTTTAGTTCTGATTGTTCTTTTTGCAACTTTAGTTCTGCTTCAAGCTCCTGGATCCAGATTCCTTGGCGGGTCACCTGGATTTCTTAGGCCGAATTAGCTTCAAGGGCCCCCGCCAAGTCATCCTTCTTCTTTTGGGTTTCAGCGTGTGCAGCCTCAAGAACCACATTTTGCCTCTCACAGGCTTCCTTCCACTAGCGGGCAGTAGCATTTCGGTCCTTCTCACCCTTAAGGGCTATTTTGGCATTAGATAGTTTCCACTTTGTCGTGTTTGCCGATGACCGATGATCCGCCGCTTCCTTATTGGCTTCCTCAACGGCTCGAGAAGCTTCCGTAAGCTTGTCACCAATTGTACGCCATTCGCGCAGTATTTCTTGTACACAAGCCAAAGAATCGGCAAGTGACGAAGAAACATCCATGTGAAGATCATGGCGAGAGCAACCACGCTGATGGATCCTCTCAACGGGTGGCACACATTGCTTAATAAAAGGCATGCATACACCCGGGTCAGTGAAGCGAGATCCATTAACAAGGTCCCAATGTGGCATAAATGAGTGATAATCCTCCCTCGGGTTCTCCTCTCCTTAATAATCAGAACTTGAAGCATCAAGGTGAACTGGGATAGAGGAGGATTGCTAAGGAACACCATGTGTCGACCCTTATCCAACATCATGGACAGATCCTCTAAAACAAAATTCTCCCCCTGCACCCGTAGGTAAAGGTGATGGGTAGAAAAAAATTGAGGAGGAGATCGAAGCGGATACTCTTGGGTCCTAAAACCAACTTCGTCCACAGCCGGGTTATTCTCCTGGAAGCCAGTAGCATACCCAGTCTGAAAAAGATAATCCAAAGAATCGTTGGTCCCAGACTGAAGATTGGACCCCCTCCACATTTGTTTCAGTGGGAGGGGTAGGAGGCTATCTTCCGCCTCCTTCTCCGGAGAAGGAGTTGGTGACGGTAATCTTTCTGATACATCATCTCCAATAATCGACGGATCTGCACAAGGAAATCACACTTAACTACATACCAAAGCAGTAAAAAAGTAGAAGATGAAACACGTACCGGTCACCATCTTCATGCGTTCCGCAAGGCTAGACTGCGGCTTCTTAGAACGACGAGTCCGCTGTTTCTTAGATGCTGGTTAGCCCTTAGTACCAGCAGCACTCGTGCCCATGTCGCTCGATTGAAAGGATGTGAAAGTCCTCTTTTGCGCTAACTCTTCCAATAGGTGTGAGACAAATGAAATTTCAGAAGCATCATCAAAGCCTTCTTCCTCTGGGGACGATGAATCGTCACTCGACGATAGAATGAAGATTACCCCGTCAGAAGTAAGCACATTTAGAGGAGAAGGATTTAGAACATACGCACCTTATTGAAAGGTAGCGTCCGACACAAGTGGTTCAGCACGCACCTTGACGGGAAAAAGGAAATGGCCCTCAGTCTTCTCAAGGACGGGCTTGTCTTTCGCATCGCGGATGCTCTTCCTCACACAACCCCTGTCCTCGAAGAGTGCGTTTAGCATGCGTCCCGGACCTATGAGAAAGACATAAAAAACCAGTCAATAAAACTCTAAATTAAAGAGAAAAGAAAGAAGACAACTTACAGTTATCCAAACCAATGAAAACAGGTTCCAGGAAAGGAGATAGCAATAAACGGCTCATGCCTGCCCACACAAGGGCTTCCTCGGGTAATGCCCGCATTGGTGTTGGTTCCGCAACTAAGATGCGAACCCACTCCTGGCCTTCATGAGAAGCCGTGAAAACTTCCGGGAGTGCTTCGGTGGATGGGAGTCGGACCATAGTAACAGGCACTACGTCCTCAGATATCCAGAAAAATTTATTACGCCAATCCTTCGAGCCTTTCTCGACCTCATAGCCGATACTCCTGTCAGCTAGTCCCTGACGCATGAACCAACCATCATTGTTGGCAAGGCGGTAGAAAACAGGGAATCGATCAAGTCGAGGTAGCGTCCCATGAGCAGTACACACGAATCGTAGTGACGAATTCGCATAACGGCACGAGAATGTAACTAAGATAGGTGTATCCCATAAGCACTCATAACCTTCATGAAAAACTTGGTCATGGGAAAACGGAAATTCCTATAAGCAAAATAGTCGGCATACACAACCATCTTACCAGGAGGTGGCAGACTAGCTATAGATCCGGCAGAAGGGAACTCCGGTCCCCACTCCGGCGGAATACCGTAGGTATCAATCAGCTTTTCATAATCATTCTTATCCCATTGAACCTCTACCTCATCGATTTCAAACTAGATAGTTGCCATTACAGTAAGATCTGATGAAATAATGGACGGTTGTAAGAAAAATCGAATGGTTAATCGAAATCTTCATAGAGAAAAAGAAGAACATATTCAGAGATCATGGGCGATAAAACTTTGAAAGGAAGTTAACCATCACTATTTATACCCATCGCAATTAATGCGATGGGATATGAACAGTGGAAAGAGAACTTAGAACCCCAATCAATAGACGCCACGCCACGCGGGAAATTCGAAAAAGCAAAAAGGTGAACAGTCGGGTACAGTGACAGCCGGCATAAACGTCACATCTTCTGACACACGCGCCTGCAAGCTGTCACCTCGTACTATTGTACGGTTATCCAATATAAAATATCATCACCACAAATTGCGAATTTTAGAAAAATCCCAGACAAAACCCTTATGTCTAAAATTTCTCCCGCATAAAGTACTTCACGCGGAAGAAACACTGGACTGGGGGGATTTATAGAGGTAGGGTACCAAAAAGACCCAAATACCCTTGAGTATCACCCGCGGGTTGACCAAGAGCTCCTCACAAGACCCCCGCGGAACATACGGATCACCCGCTTAACCGTCTAAGGAAGAAACACCTACATGACGCATGCAGAAGCATCCGGGCACCCTCAAGAGTCATCCGCAGGGTGGTATACCTGTCCGTACAAAATGACCAAGAGGCAATGCCTCGGGATAGCTGGCATTAACTAATTACACTCTAGAAGATTTACCAAGATGCTTTCTTGGGCAATACGTGATCTCTCGCCCAATAAATAAAGGACACCTGGCAAAGCCGTTATAACCGTGCACATGGCCAAGATTATCTATCATCCTATCCCGTGAGGACACGTGTCCAGGTTGTTATACATGCACATGCAACGTGTAACTGAACCTATCATTTAGAGACACGTGTCCAGGTGGTTACGAGAGCATCTTCTGAAGAGGACAGCTGGCCCATTCATCTTTCCACACCCTTCGGCTATAAATACCTTCTCAATCACCATGAGGTATTCACTGACTCCCACTGTACTCTCACTATTTACTTAAGTACTTATCTTCATCGGAATTGTACTTATTTTCACGCCGGATGGTGGTTATGGGAAGAACCCCCCCCCCCTCATTGTCCTTCCCTTAACGAGCTCAGGGTGTCTGGTTTGCAGGTTCCGGTCATTGGATTTCTGGGAATTGGGCTTATATCGTACTGGTTGTTATCCGTAACCTACCCTGTAGACTCGTTGGATCTAAGACCCGTCATGGGGAGTAGATCCGTGTTTCTTCACCTTCAATCGTCCAAGAGATGAATGTTGAAGCCCTATGAGAAGAGAATGTAATAATAGTTAATGATTATAAACATCAAACAATAAACCCCTATGATCAAATCTATAGGATATGAAAGAATCTGCTATGGAAAGAGATCGTGCACCTTCGATGAGTGAGACATAATTCAAATTAGCAGATAATCAGTTCAATATTTAAACGATGAATATGATTTTTCAAAACCTAGGTGAGGAGAACGACGAACCAGAATGTATTTGTGAACAGGTTTATGTTTAAATAGGATCCAAATAAGATGGGTAATGGGTTCAAACTTCGGGTAATGATCCGCAAAACTTTGTTAATGTAAGGAAGAAAAGATTAGGCGGGATTTAACCTTCAGAATTAACCATAGTCTGACAAGTGTCCCATTATTTTATTTTATTAGTATTGGTAGATGGCTCGTGTTTTTATTTTAATTGATAATGGAGTTTTCTACCTCCAAAAATGTAATGAAGAGACTAGAGAGAGACGAGAAAATTTAGATGAAATGAGATAAGAGAATATTAGGAAATCTAGGAAAGCAGTAACTAACAAATTGAATTTTGGGAAAATTCTCAAGATAACCTAAAGGAGGGGAGAGAAAAAAAGACATCCTAAATGTGTCTAGATTCCCAAAATGACCCATTAAATATGTACTGAGCCGACACTTTGGGAAAATAAACGACGGGATTTTTCAACCAATCAAAATTTGACATGTGGAAAGTTTCTGACATTTTCGACGAGATTTTTAAAAATCTTGTGGTTTCCGTCCATATTTTAAAGTTTAATCACTTTTTAAAAATTAGTCTATCCAGACGTTTTTTAGCAATAGTGTTATATTATATACAAAAATTAAAAAAAAAATCGATATAGTGCATATGTGCATTAGTGTTGTATTACATATATGCGATAATGTGTTTTGCATACAATTATTAGTGTCGTATTTGCATATATTCAATAGTGTGTATTGGATAATGCAATTGTGTTGTATTATATGCAATAAAACACTATTGTATATATGCAATAGCCATTAGTGCAAATATGCACTACAGTACTACACCGACAAGTTTTTTTTTTAAGGAACAATATCATCTTATTAGAAGGAGGAAAGAAAAAGAAATCACAAAATATTTTTTTAAAAATAGTTAAAAATAATTGTTTACTAGTTCTCTAGTTCTCTCTTTAAGAGGAGTTCTCTCTGGATCCCACCACTATATATATATATATATAAGAGGGTTCAAATAAAAAACAATTTTTTTGAAGAAGAATGTAAATGCTTTAAAATAAAGAACACCATCTAAATTAGGGATGAGCATGGTACCGTACCTATACCGACCGGTATCGGTACCGAAAATACCGATCTTGAAATTCGCAAATTCTTGGTACCAGTACCGAAATATTCAGTTCGGTACCGGTACCGGGACGGTACTAGGATTATATCGGTACCAAAGATAAAAAATCGGGAAATACTGGTACCGTACCGATCCCGAAACTTAAAAGTTTGGTACCGATTCGTTACCGACGGTACAAAATCGGTACCGGTACCAATCGGTACCGGTACCGATTTTGCTCATCCCTAATCTAAATAGGATATTATACCATATAAATAGGAAAGTATACAGTTTTTAAAAACTATTAATCTCAACTAGTAGATCGTAGATCCAAAGGCTTATATCTATTCTTATGTATCTCACAAAACTATTGTATTTTACATTAACCCTACCACATATATATATGTATATTGATGAGCAAAATCGGTACCGGTACCAGTACCGATTTGGTACCGTCGTTACCGAATCGGTACCAAAGTTTTGAGTTTCGGTGCCGGTACGGGACCGGTATTTCCCGAATTTTTACCTTAAATCACGGTCCCGTGCCGGTACCGAACCGAATATTTCGGTACCAGTACCGGTACCAAGAATTTGCGAATTTCTGGACCGGGACCGGTCGGTACTGGTACGGTGCCATTCTCATCCATATATATATATATATATAGAGAGAGAGAGAGAGATGATCAAGAGAGAACTCATTCTTAGAGAGAGAACTAGATAACTAATAAAGAAATATTCTAAATTTAATTAAAAAAAATATTTTTTTTATATTTTCATCCTTCTTATATGTTGTTATTTCTTCACTATAAAAAAACATAAAAATAAAAAATAATAATAAAAACAAACTCGATGTAGTGCACATATACAATACATCAACTTATTTTTATTGCATATGTGCACTATTGGGTATTGTGATATGTGCAATAGTGTTGAATAGTGACAGAACCGAGCCCCAGTGCGGAAGCGTGAATAGTCGGTATTAACGGTGGAGCTCGGATATAGGGTTAGGATCGAATCTCACTGATATTCACTCTTGAAAGATGTTTGGATGGATGAGGTGTATTGGGAGAGAGCCTGATTTGATTAAAAATCAATAATATGATGAACAGTTGTAATCAAAACACAAACAAGATAGAACTGGCAGTATGATTTCATTAGTCGAATGATTCTCATAAAGATGAACCACTCATACATACATTCATACATACATAAATACACACACAAGAAATATCAGCCGCCTCCAGGAGAGCTCATCCTGGAGGAGGAGACTCTCTCAAAGGGATAAAACCCTAGATCTCACTCAATACACAATACACTCACTCATTCTAGACAAATGAATAAAAACATCTATTTATACTAGTCTAGTATATAATTTTGATATGATAGTAAACGGTTTGAATTAAAAGGCGTTTCGAATTGTATGAATTTTGATGTATGCTATTCATATATGTAAACATTGTAAAAGCCATATACAAACACACAAACACACCTGCATGCCGCAACGAGAGAATGATAAACTATCAAAAAATACATATCACGTTATAAATTGTAGTCACGGCCGCATCGCGCGGGTTTCTGCTAGTGTGTGTGTGTGTGTGATTTCTTTTGAAAACCATTTGAGTTTTAAGAACTTGAAAACTAATCTTACGGACCAAAATTAACCACATCATTCATTAATTAAAATAATAAAATAGTAATAATGTATTTTGCATATTATCTTCTCTCTCCTAATTAAATCTAACATATTCTCTTTCTTCATTTTACATTTTAATCTCTTGTATATATTATATTCTCTCTCTTAATAAAATCTTTATATTTTAGACAAACTTTACCAAATTATTGAAATTATTCAAGATTATCATATATTACATATATTATTATAGAAATTATCTAAATTATAATCACAACTACACAAATTACATTAATTATCTAAATTACATAAACATAAACGACTTACATAAATTATCCAAATTAAATATATTGCAAATAATACACAAATTACATAAATAACCAAAACTTCATAAACCTACACAAATTACATAAATTATCCAAATTACATAAGATTGGACTCCATATTCCCCATTAGAATACCGACACGTTAAGAGAGATCAAGACAAAATCGATTGCAATGATGCTTCCTTTCACGTATTTCTTTTTAGCCTTTTACCCACTTTATATCATAAACGACTTCCGTCCCCATGAATAAGGAACCACTATAGAATGATATAATTTTAGGTTTATAATTTATGAAATAAAAGATTAATCGTACATTATGTAATTTGTGTACTTTATGTAATATGTGTATTTTGTGTAGTATATGTAATTGGTATGTAATGTGTGTAGCGTATGTAATTTATGTAATTTGAATTATATTGGGTAATTTGTGTATCTTGGGTAATTTATGTAATTTGAATTAATTCAAAACCATTAATTATAAAACGTCTTGAGTTTTCAGATGCCAGAATCTTATTCTTCTCCCACGTGTCCCCCGCTCAAGCCAGCTGTCTCATTCTACTCACCTATGTGCATACTAAAAGTCAGCTACACTGAGTGAGTTCTAGTCAATCATACAACATATAACACGTTCATGTAACATTAGTTACTTTTCAAATCCAAAACCCGACCCGTTTATTTTATTTTTTTCTCTCTTTTGCCTCATTTATTATTCGAACGCTCGTTACTAATTCCCACCTTTGTTTAAGTTTATATATATTTTGTTTATTTATTTGTTTATTGATAACAACTATGAGATACATACAAAATCCACCCCTTAGCTAAATTTTACCCACTTTTACACCCACCACCTAAGTGTAAGGACTATTTTGCAAAACCATCAAACAAACCATCTTCTTCTTATTACCTCCTATCACCACTGACGCCTTCCTCCTTCTTGGCCCTCAATTCTCGGCCTAAATCACGAAATTGATTTCACTAAATCATTCTTTGATCCTTAGCGCGTTCCACCGACACTCTAATTGTGGAAAATGTGAACTAATTGACAGCCAGTGACAGCTATGACTCGTTAATAACAAACCGCGGCTTAGCCATCCTTAAAACACTATATAAACTCAATCATTGTACAATTAAATTTGCCCACACATCCCTCATTACCTCGCAACCATAAACCCTAAGTCAATTCCATCAGTTGAAGCCGTCCCGACCCTCGTTAACCTCAAACTTGAGCCGCAAACCCTAGTTCATCGATCTCCCTTAATCCATCATCATTTCCGGTAATTAATTTATGTAGTTTGGTCATTTTTAGTCAACAATTGATAACCCTAACTCAATTTGAATCAACAATCAATTATACGGATTTAAGTTCTAGGGCTTTAAATTGGGGAAGAACAAACCAGATATTATGCTTATAAATAACGGTTTATATGTATTGAACAAGTTAAGGCATTGGCCTGATGGCCAGTGCATGTTAATCTAAGGTTAAGAACCGGCCTGGGGCGCGGGTTCGAATCCCCCAGGCCCGGTTTTTATGTTTTGTTTTTGTAATTATTATTTTTATTTACTTTTAATCAAATATTTTGATATTAATACATGTATATATACTTAAATATGCATTTTCTTCAAGAAACGAACTCTGGATTTAATGTTTTTCGTGCCATTGGACTTTTACTAACCAAACAATATACATATATATAGATATATGTTGTATAAATAATAAATAAAATAACAATAAATTTTTTTTATCAAACGCTTAAGTGAGACGTATTGATATCTTACCAACGCTCAAATATTTTATCTCGTATCTTTCCGTTAATATATTATTGTATATAATATTTATTTTTATTTATTAAAATCAATAATAATAATAATACTAATAACAATAATAATAACATGGACAACATCAAATGTAAATATAATAATAACCCTTATAATTAACGAAAGTGTATCTAATAATATTTTAATGTTTCACACAACCATATTGAATCCCAAAACTGTCATAAGTCGTGTTTTATAATTATTTTTTATTATTTTTTTATTAATTACTATTACCGTTAACAACTAGGAACCTTCGTGGACGTTTCCCGAGGAGCTTGCCGATTTTATCTTAATTTTTGTTTAGCGTCATTCCATCTTTGTTAATCCTCTTGTTAATGTGAGTTTACGTATCCCCCTTTTTCATATTTTAAATTTTGGGGGTAGCATCTATACTATATTCAAGTTTACTTATGTTTTATTCCCACATCTATTCAAAACACAATTCAATATATGTTTATGTGTGATTATTGCATGCCCTATGATAAATGCTCTATGTGCTTAATTGTTTATTTTATGTTTGGTGGTTGGTATCTCATCCTCATCTAGTATGATCATACATTTACCCAAGTACGTTGATGTCGTATCAATAAGAACGGGTCCACATCTATTTAGTTGTTTACATTTTCATAAGAATTGTAATACTCATAATTTACATATGGATTGTGATTTATCTATATATATATATATATATATATATATATATATATATATATATATATAAAACTAAAACTTGTGTATTCTCACCAACATTCGTGTTGACCAACTCTATTTTCATACATGTTACAAGTACGAGTAGTTGGTATTATTCAAGACTGAAGACAATAGTTTGACCTTAGGATATTATTTAGCATATAATGCAATTGCTATATTTATTGAACTTGTGTACGTGTTTCATGTTAATGAAATTAAATATTTATTGTCACTTAAATTAGTGTCTTTTGAGCTACTATCCAATCAATACGTTACGCTCCGGCATGTTCCGCCACCTTTGGTCGGGGTGTGACAGTTCATAACTACATACTTTCATACACAATTCATACTTTCATACATACTTCATACTTTCATACTTTCGTTTATAATATCCTTACTTACCTTCATACATTATGTTTTAAAGAGCATTTCACTCTATAACCTTCGCATATATTATTATGGTATGCAACCCTTCATCCTTCGCATATATTATTAGGGTATGCAACCCTTTATCCATCACATATATTATTAGGGTGTGCAACCCTTTAACCTTCGCATATATTATTAGGGTATGAAACCCTTTGTCTTTTGCATATATTAGTAGGGTATGCAACCCTTTAACCATACATTGCCTTTCATTACCATCTCCATTACAATATCATACATATCATAGTCATACATACTTCCTCATTCACATACTCATATCATGCATACTACGCTATACTTTCCTTAACAATACGTGCAATACCCGAAGGTCGTTCACGTACTGTCAAGCATACATTCATAATTTAAACATAACTACCACATTCATCATTAAGACATACTCTTACCATTTAAGGTAAGTTTATTAACATTCACATTGAGTATGCACACAGTCCCGAAAACATAACAAGGAAATGGGGCTAGAAACTCACCTGGATCCTGTTTCTTTCTCCGTTAATCGTTATTCCCTTCTTTAATTGAGCTCTGCTAACTGTATATAAGTTACACGTATCAATACTTTTCCTAATTGTATTTCAGCCAGAAATGGCTAAGTCTGGTCTAATCTAATGGTTTCATTTTAGATTACATTATACTTAGAATCTTTTATTCATTAGACCCTAATGTACGAGGCATTTAATATTCTTTCTTTTTGTGTTCATTTACCCACACTAAATCTTTATGTATTTGAATGCATATATATATTCATATGGTAGTGTATTCCAAGCACACCATGGAATCGATCCCAAACATGTATCCAAGTCCCATATGCATTCCATTGTACATATTGCTTGTTGGTCACCCATGTAACCGATCATGGATGTGTGTTCGGGTGACCAGGCGAATGTTTATATACATATGTATTCCATTGTATACAAGTATGCATGTATTCGAACGTCCCCCGGTAATCGAACGGTACGTATATGTATTTGAGTTATCCCGTGTATGCGAGTATACATGTATGTAACAAGCTCATTATGTTCGAATCCCCATGATTTAATTGATATGGTATATTGTATTCGAGTTCCAAGTGTAATCGTGTTCATATATTGTAAGCGAGTGTATATATGTGTATAATGTGTTCGAGCACCACCTTGCAATCAAGTCCCCTTGTTATCGGGTCCTTAATGTGATCAAGCCACATTTGTAAGCGAGTCTAGTGTACAATAATCATTGTAATCGAGTTTGGTTGTATTGACCCCACTGTAATCGAGTATGGTGTGATCGACCCCCTCACATTCTTGGCTAAGGCCATTGTAAGTGATACCAATGTGATCGGGTTTCAATTGTATGCGATTTCAGTTGTGATCGAGTTCAGGTATTGTAAGCAATGGTGCTGTTGTGATCGAGTCCCATTCGTAAGCGATTATTATTGTGATCGATAGGCTCAAGTAATCGAAAATGTGATCGATAGCCAATGTAAGCGAACTTGAAGAGCAAGCGAATACACAATGTAATCGGGTCTAATGTGATCGATAGCCAATGCAAGCAAACCTGGGTAATGTATGCGACTCAATCAATGTAAGCGACTATAAGTGTAATGTAAGCGAGTTTGTTGTATTCGAGCTCAATGTATATAACTCTAACGTAATCGACTCATAGTAATCGATTATATATGTTGAAATCGACTATCACACTTGTAAGCGAACGAGCTGTAGGTTATATGTAAACAAATATGCCAAAGGGTTACGGGTTTTGTTGACCCTCGTTTTCGTTTCGTCTTTCGGCCGTACACCTTATTAGGGTTTAATATTAACTCATAAGAGAAAACTCATCTTAAGATAGAAAACTTAAATACTCATAAACAATTATTTTTAACTAAAAATAAAAAAATATTTTTAAATTTTTGTTTATTCAATTATTCTTATATTTGGGTACTTTTCACCAGAATAAAAAATAAAAGTAATAAAAAAAAATGTAATGCACATACTTATTACTATGCAATACTATACTGTGTATTTTTATGTTCAATAGTATTTAATTGCATATATTCAATATTTTTGTATTGTATATTTGCATTAGTGTTGTATTATATACAAAAAATTAAATAAAGTCGATTTAGTGCGAATGTGCATTAGTGTTGTATTACACATACGTACTAATGTGTATTCGATGTGTGCATTATACTTATATTGCATATGTACAATAGGGTGTATTAAATATGTGCAATAATGTTGTATTCTATGCAATACAACAATATTGCATATATGCAATATACACTATTGCACATATGCACTGTACCGACGATAGGGGTTTTTTTTTAACAATATCAACATATAAGAATAATGGAGAAAAAAAAGTAACTGTAAAAAAGTTTTTTTAAAAAAAGTTAAAAATAATTTTTTAGAAGTTATTTAGTTTTCTCTTTAAGAGTAGTTTACATTTGATCTCACCCCTATATATATATGCATATGTGTGTACGTCTTGTAGAAGTGCTTAGATAATTAGTTAGATCAGATGGCTTTGCGAATGATATTGTGTTTCGTAAACTATATCTACTTAAAACAAGTAAAGGTATATGTTTTATTTAGGTGGTTCGTTATGGGTGCGGTTGGGGCGCCTTAGGGATTGAACACCGCCGAGGGGCGCAGACAAAGGGGTGTCGAGGGGCGGCGGCCTCATGAAGATCGGTGCTATGTTGGGGTAAGGCGGGCCCTATTCCTTTTCCAACGGTAATATTACCGTTTTAAACAAAAAAATATTTGGAGTTATATATATATATATATATATATATATATATATATATATATATATATATATATATATATATATATATATATATATGTCGCACCCCAACCTACCTTGAAATGTCGGGACGCGAACTGTTAGCTTGCAGCTCATAAGGCACTAACATACAATAGTAGTGACAATATCTAATTATTTTATTAAATTCAAATCAAGTGCACATT
The DNA here is from genome assembly GCF_021521415.1 of Bidens hawaiensis. Classification (NCBI taxonomy): domain Eukaryota; kingdom Viridiplantae; phylum Streptophyta; class Magnoliopsida; order Asterales; family Asteraceae; genus Bidens; species Bidens hawaiensis. Next base: position 1,449,663 of record NW_027491409.1, on the reverse strand, counting down.
ATTCAAAAGAGATTACCAATAAAGAAAACAAATATAATAGTAGCATCTTGTCTTTTTATTAATAATTTAAAAGCCAAATAAACTAAGTATTTTAATAACTTCAAACATCCTGCAAAAATGCATAAAATTAGCTTTGTGAACAACACATGTTAAGTAAGTAATCACCAGATTTTAATGTAATAATATAATATATATATATATATATATAATTTTGCAAATCAATATCATGAGTATCAACAATTAAATATTAAGAAAATAATGAGCAAATAATTGGTGTCGTTTGACCATAGCCTAGCGAATCGGGCTTTGGCTAGTAAGACAAAATAAATAAAAGTAAGGGTGTTGGTTGACCATTGCTTATCGAATAGGGCTTTGGCTGCTGAGACGAAGTATGATCATACTTTAATGGGTTATGATGGAGCTCTCCAAATGCGATAAATAAACAAACGAGTATGCAAGCAAGTAGCATATAAACATTCAATTGATCAACAACACAACACTTGAGATTCGCAAGTGATGTAACTAAGATATTTAATAGTATTATAAGGTACGCATAAGGTCCCAAAAGGTTTAAAATCTTTAAAATATGGGAGTGAATACTCACCTTATTAATTAGACGAGTTAAACGATAAAATGAAGATATTAAATGAGTCCCGAGCCTTAAGCGAGCTGACTTATCCGACACGAACAAACCTGGAAATTGAGACAATAAATTATAATTAAAAAAGAGAACAGAGTTGCTGGAATCGGATCAAACAGATGTATAAAACTCAAGTTATGAGATTTTAACGATTTAAGCGAGCGGGTATTATTCAGAATTCGAACTTTGAGTCAAAATTTGGGTTCCGACTAGTAGACTCAAGCATCAAGAAAAACATAAAAGTCTTCTGGCCCGAAAGCTAACTTCGATTAGAAGTTAGAGAAATCAGATAGTCAAATATTTTGACTATTATGCCAAAACATGGGCCGGAGAGCAATTGACCGACAAAACCCCATCAATCCGTAAAATTGATTTAGTGCTTTTGTTAGTTAGACAAAAAAAAGTTTTCATGAAGACAACTTACCAGGATAGATTACGGAACAATGATGGAACACGAGTCAAAAAGTCTTGAAGCTTGAAAGTCAAACCGTACAATGAAGATTCTTGGATAAAACACAATGAAAACATTACGCACGATTCTTTTAAGAGATGGGGCTGAGTTTGCATAGGTATTTAGGGTTTCTTGATAGGTTGGTTATAATAATTAGACTCAGAATTGATTTCTTTGGCATACGAGCTCGAATAGGAAACGATATAATCAATAAATGACAAAATCGGGTAAAACAACATTGAGATTTCGACTTTAACAAGAAAACAAGTTTGGACCTTTTATAACATTATAGGACTTATCTTGAGGATTAAGTTTCTTGATTTTTGGCAAAAATGCCCTTGTACTTTTACAAATCCGATTTAGCCGTTTTAAGGGTTTTTAAGAGTTGTTTGACGAGTTTGAAAGTTTTGAGAGCGTAAACAAAGTTAAACGAAGTTAAATACCAGTAAATACATGTTTTTAATAATACAAAATATCTGAATTACATTCCCGAGTCAGGTAAACGAATACCAATACGAAATATCGAAAATGTTACAATATATGGGCAGGTTCAAGAGGGATCTCAAAAGTGGCGGAACTATAGAACTCTTCATTTTACATGTAAAAAAAATACTAAAAAAATCATTTTCATGTAAAAAAACACATTTTTACATAATCTTTTTAGAGTTTTTTTTAACATATAAACACATGTTGAAATCGTATTAAAATAAATAATTTTTTTCAGTTAAAAAAAGGTAAAAAAAATTTTACAAAGTTACTTTTTTTTATTTGAATATCTTCTACATGTATTTATAAACAAAAAACCCAAAAAAAAATTAAGCTAAAACTAATTTTTTTACATGTGAAATCGAGTTTTATATTATTTTTTTACATGCAAAATGAAAACTTCTTCAGTTTCTCACTTTTTTTGGGTTCTCTTTTGAACCTACCCTTATATGTATATATATATATATATATGATTGATTTCTTTTGAGAACCACTTTGAGTTTTAAGAACTTGAAAGAACTCAACGTAACAATTTTTTTTTCGAATTTTTTTACACATGTGTAATACGTAAGTGTAAGTGATGTACAAAAAATTACGGTATTTTTTTACACACCAAATCGACTTTTTACACATGTGTAACTAACGTTTAAACTTGTGTAATTATCAAAAATACGTATTTTCTCTCCTGCTTCATTTTTTAATTAAATTTAATCCCAGCCACATATTTCATATCATTTAATTAAATGTGTGGTTCAAAATTGAGTTCTTAAAGTTCTTAAAACTCACCATGGTTCTCAAATAACCTTCCCCTATAAATATATTTCTCGCAATAGTATCATTTCACTCTTGAACCATTCCATATATATATATATATATATATATGGGATGGTTCAAGAGAGAAATGATATTATTGCGAGAAATGAATATGAGTCACTAGTTTTATTTTAAGTTTTAAAAGTTTAAAGATAAATTAAGAAAGTATAAATGCATCTCTCTTTTCAATTAATATATCAATTCAATTAAAATAACTAATCAAATTACTATAATTGAAAAAATATTAAGAATTCATTTATTTTTATAGCTTATTTTTCGTCTCTTAAATTTTTATCCTACACAAGTTTAATTTATTCATACGTTAAAATTTCTTTCTATCCAAATTTCTTCCAACTCAGTATATTAATGTCCATCAACACGTAATTACATTGTGATAAATATTACAAAAAAAACTATTTTACATGTGTTTGCATTAAATATAAAAAAATACAACCTACACAAAAACATGTAGCCTACACTTGTTCTAAGAATAAGAAAACATATAACCTACACACAAAATTCATCATCAATAAAAAACACACGCACACAAAAACATATAACCTACACACGAAAAACATATAACCTACACACAAAAATTTTATCGTACACAAATACAATATATTCATACACTAAAATTTCTTTCTATTTAAAACAAATTTCTTCCAACTCAACTTATCAATATCCATCAACACGTAGTTACATTGTGATGAATAATATAAAAAAAATATTTTACACATGTTTGTATTAAATGTGAAATATACAACCTATACAAAAACATATAACCCACACTTGTTCTAAGAATAAGAAATCATATAACCTACACAAAAAATATATAACCTACACACGTGTAGGATATGTGTAAAATTAATATAAAATAAGGATATACTTAAAATTAATATATGATTTCTTTAAAAAAAATATATTATTTATAATTAAAAAATAATTTTATAGTAAATAAACAAGCGGGTCATGGGTCACCAAACTCAAATAACATCTCATTTATTTTTGAAACTCTTTTATTATCAAATCATAAGTATATTATTAACTTATATACAATAAATAAAATTAAAATCCAAAAAATATATAAATATTATAAACGAATAATGAAAAACAACCCACGTAATATGGGGATAAAAGCTAGTGTGTGTGTGTATATATGTCCTTCATTCACTCAATTTCTACAAACATATCATTCACTTCTTTAAACTTATAGAATTTTCTCAAAAATTATGTCTTTGACACCTGACTATTACCCCAACCAAACAATTATGTAAACAATGATGTAGCTGTGATACATTCCTCCCCTATTTTTGATCACGTCATAGACGGTGTTGATCCGACACCTCATTTTCCACGAATGATGTCAATTACGAATACATATATCATTTAGTTGACGTTATTTATCTGGAGTGGGCCACATTGGTTCTTAGCTTTACATGTCCATCTGACGATAAACGTCAATATTTCAAGAATAAACACGAGTCGGCCAGAAAGGACATCGAAAGGGTATTAAGAGGGTTTTAAAGAAACGTTGGTCTATCATTAGACAATCGGCTCGATTTCACAAAATGGATAAGTTAAGAAATATAACGTACACTTGTATTATTTTGCATAATATGATATTGGAGGACTCGGGTAGAGCAATTTGTCAAGGCGAGTACAACGTTGAGTCAAAGCCGATCTTAACACTAAACAATGATGAGAAACTTACTAATTTATTAAGAACACGAAAAAGGGAAATGGATCGCAGTCTTTGATCGGATCTGATTGAACATCTTTGGACGAACAAGCAAAATTACGGCAACGAATATAAATAGTTGTAATTTTTGTAGTTTTTATATATAAGTTTTTAAATTTAATTTAGTTTTTTTTATTTAGTTTGTTTTTTATTATTATTGTATTGTTTTTTTGTTAACGGAAAAAAAAGGTTTAAAGCCCCACGGGGGTTTAAATCATAAAGGGGCATTATAGTTTGGGGTTTTAAAGATATCGTTGCCCACGTGATGCTGACATGACACTATGAAGGAGCTTTAAAGCCCTACACCATAATAAATAGCCTTAGAGTCGTTATGTGAGATAATCATCTTCTCTTTTGTTACATCGTATTATTTGAACAGATAGTTATTTCGTGAGGCATATGCTAAAACCAAGCCCAATAAAAGAACTAATTTGAACCGGATCTACGTTTTCAAGCTACATACTTTATTTTGCATAAATAAATTATTTCTAATTTTGTAATAGAAATATTATATAACTTTATTTGTAATAAAAATGAAATGATTAAATAAAAATTAAACATTATATATATATATATATATATATATTTCAACTTTATTCCCTCTCACAGTTTCACTGTTCCTTCATTTTGATGCTTCAATTTGGTGTTTTGTCTGCATTACGTGTTGTATCTTTTATATTGCTTTCAGAGTATTACACATGTTCTTGCTTCTTCAACACCCGTCTCCTCTTTAGCTTTCTTTTTTGTTATTATAATTTCATATTTCTATCAAACATGGACGGTGGCTCTGTCTTTGTTTACTCTGTTATTGACGGGAATTGAAAGTTTTCGACCGATTGAGAAATGATGGTCGCTGATCGGTAATTTATTTTTCCTGTTATGTTGCTTTGTCATTTGTAAATTGATTCCTCATGTTCTCTAACTTTCATATTTGTGTCATCAGTGTTAGACGGTGATGGTTGTTTGGTGGATGTTTCCAGTGACAGACCTGCGGTTGCTGTTGTTTGAACTGGCTGCGGCCATCGGTAGATTGGGTAAGTTGTTCCGCTGGAATTTTTGTTAAGGTTTGAATGGTGCGAGGAGACAGATCGAACTGATTGATTTTGTGGTTTGAGATAGAAGAAAGTTTATAGCAATCGCAAATACACCAGTAGCACGCACTATATTTTTATAACTTCTGATCTCTATTTTTCTCTAAATCTTAATGGCAGAGATGCTCACGGTCGCGAGATGGCGGTGGTGGTGGTAAGAGGTGGTACACCAAACCTGCTGTGTTTGCGGTTAGGTGGTGATGTTATCATGGTGGCGATGATTTACCGCTGGTCGTCGTTGAATGGCAGTGATTTGATACAACCATCGTGGCGGCGTTTACATGATGATACTATGGTGGCGTGGTGATACTTTGCAACAAGTTTGTTGGCGTGTCGGTGCATTTTCGCTTAGCTATAATCAACTCCATAAGTCTTTAGATGTTATAGTTTAGATTTAATTGTTTAGTTGTTTTAGATCTTAACAATTTATTTTACGATTCTGTAATGTGTTTGATTTAAGTAGCTGTTTATGACTAATTAAGTCATGTATTGGTTAAATGTTGACATTATGTGAAATTGCCTTTAATTGTTGATATTGCAAGTGCTGATGGCCTGATGTAATAATAATCTTAACTCTAAAAAGTTTCTTTTATTCATGTGCTTTTGTGCACTATGAGAGCAAAGAATATGCAGCTGCAGTTATAGAAGGGTCTTAGCACAAGCAGTCTTGAGAAAGTATTAGATGTTGAGATCAGGTATATTATGGATAAGTTGACCCGTCTTGAACAATTTGAGTATTGTGGGATTATGTGACCCGTTTATATTTTGCTAAACATATCAGGTAGCTACAGATGCAAATAAGGTTTGTTTGTGCTTTAACTTCTACTAACCAGCACTAATCAGATACAACAAGCTAAATTCAAGTGTATTGTATTGTAGGTGTATACATATAATACCCCCGCCGCATCGCGAATGATGCTCACGGGTTTGTTTTCAGTGAAAACCCCGACCGTCTTATGGCGTTGGCGCGCCTTCGAAACATAAATTGGGGGTAATGTGATCTGATAAATTGGTTCATGGTTGTGATGATTGTTCAAGGATTGGCATGGCAACTTTTGTTGCAGACATGATTTGGGGTTTGGCTTGGCAACTTTTGTTGCAGCCATGATTCGGTTTCTGGGGTGGCAACTTTTGTTGCAGCCATGATTTGGTTTCTTGCGTGACAAATTTTGTTGCAGCCATGATACGTTTCTGAGCATGTTTTCAAGTTTGGCTGTAACTCACGATTGTATTGTTCCTTTACGATTATGCTTAAACAATTTTACGGAGTGCGTTATACTTTTTTCCGTTGTATTCTTTGGCTTACGCGTGCACGTACAATCAACGCTGGTGAGAATGTGTTAATGATGATGATCTGTGTATGGAATTGTTTGATAAAAGGTTATGATGATGATGTTGCCAAAGGATATGAACCTTCATAGCTTTCGTCTATCTTGGTTATTTTTTACTCTTGAAAGTTTGGTGACCATCAGTTTTACCATTGAATGTGACTGTGATAATGATCGTAGTCTCTTATCTGTTTGGTAGAGGTTGATGATGATCCTATATCATCAGAATCTCCATAGCGTTCATATGTTTTTGGTTGTCTTTGACTCTTGAAAGTAAACATGCTATGATGATGGGTTACTTTATGCTCTTCTCGAGGTGTTGCTTATATCTTCAGTTTAAGCTATGATATAGGCTATAATGACGCTCTGCTAATTGGCGTGGTAGCCTGTCTTGCAGCCATGGCGGAGATCTGAGCCTCGAGTAATTTCTCTACTTAACATTGACCTTTGTGTGATAGGTTGTTTGATTTCTTATTGATCTGTAGTATTTCAGTTTCTGATAAACATCTTTGTGTTTCTGTTTGTTTAACAATTAATGATAAATATGATATGTATTTAATCATTTATTATTTAGGTGTACAACTTCAGTGTATTTCTCTAATTGAGGAAGCTGCATAAGGCAAGTGTGGAAAGATGAGAATCTGGTCGTCTGGGCCGATAACTTTAAGCACCTTTAAATGTGTGTATTCTATTATTTTGTGTAAATATATTTTAAATTATGCATGTTTAGTACCTAATATTATTATGATATATGGCTAATACTCTAATAGTTTACTTTTTGGGTTAGTGTAATGTAACTTTGTGATGTGTTTGTAGAATAGAAAGTCCTTTCTTTTCACTGTTTATCGTCATCCCAACACCCCTGCAACGCGGGGGTCTGAACACTAGTATATATATAATTCATAACTTTTTGTTGCATCAGAAGTTATACGTTATGAATTAAAAGTTGTACACAACTCCACCGCCTTCTTCTTCCAGTATTTTTCAAATTTCTGTCAGAGATTCCTTAAACAACACCACTTTTCTTTTTCTTCACAAACCACCCTCAAGACCATGTTAATTTTGCTCTAACTTAACTTGATTACGAAACCAATCTAGAGAGAGAGAGAGAGAGAGAGAGGGTGATTGAGGTAGCTAAGAAAAGACTGGCGAAGGTGGAAGCGACTTTTGCGGCGGCAATGGTGACAGTCGTCGATCCTCTTAGTAGTGAGGGCGATTGCCTCAATTACTAAATTGAATCCATAGGTGCATAAATTGCATTAGGGTTTGCTACTTGAATATGTAGCGAGTGCCACTTCTTTATTTCTTATGATACTTCACTTTAATATTAACGTTATTGTTAAGACAGTTAGATTGTAAGGCCTTTTGATTTTAGTTTAATTTAGTCTAATTAAGCTTTTAATACTTCGCTTTAATTTTAACATAAAAGGTCATCATAAAGTGGTGCAACTTGAACCTTTTGTGTTTATGTAAAGAATGAAAAAAAACACATTATACTACTACCACCACCACTACTACTATCACCACCACCACCACCACTATATTGATGTTAACAGATTGAAATATAGGCTGCTTTTACTTTTGATTTTAATTATAAACCTTTTATATGCATGTGAATGACATCATCTTGCATTTTGTAACATGTTAGAGTCAAGGCTACATTTGTTGTTAGCGACTTAACGGGTCTGGTTGAAAGTCTAATCATATTACTCACAGGTCAGATTCAATCTTACATTTTGTTAATAACATGTCAAGTTGCATATGGTAGCTTCGAAGTTATATTTTGTTGGTAACCAGACATACCTATAAGGTAACATATATTAGGTCTGAATGCAGCTTGGAATTTGTAACAGTCAGGTTTAAGGTGACATTTTGTTGTTGACGAGTCAGTGTAGAGGTAGGGTACTGCACCCACCATCAAATTAGTATAACACCTGGTAAGTGGATAAACTATGCGCTGATCGGTAGACATGGCGCCATAACCATAAGCTTAATAAAAGCGGATTGATGGTGCACTAGGCGGACTGCATGGAGCCATAGCCTAATATAATAAACATTCACTGACACCTTGGGAATGGTAGCGGTGAGATACCCACCAACATGGGACAAAAAGGAAGGATTTACATCGGGAATATCACCCAACCAATGGGGAATCGACAACACATAAAGGACGGTACAGAATAGTACACCACGTCAATGTCAAAAGGTCATGATGTCCACCAACCCCCACAGCCGCACGAGTGGAGAATACAATTGGTGGAAAAGCTGACAAGGTGGTTGGCCATACTCTCTCTCCTCTGGCTATAAATACCAACATATCTCCAAAGGGTAAGGGATCCACGATCCAACAATATAACTCTCTCTCTATACATTCTTATCGTATTACCAAATACTGATTCTCACACCGGAGGGTGGTTACGAGACAATCCCCCCCCCCCCCCAATTCCTCGTAACGAGCTCATGGTGTTCTGTTTTGCAGGGCATACTCATCTGTGCCAAGAAGGATTATAACCCATCATGGGGAATACTTAACCATTACCTTTGGACTAACTTGTTAGACCTATGGGGTGGATTCGTGTTTCTTCATTGGCGCCATCCATACATATTGCTAGAACAGTCAAAACTCTTAAAACACTCATTTCTTGATCTAGATGAGTGGCAAAACCATAGCTAAAGAGGTTGGCCAACAGTCAAGGCCAACCAAGAAGAACATATAGAAGGAGGCATCGCTGATGCGTCCACCCTACGCCCTACCGTTACGGGGAAAGCAAAAATGAAATCACATTCACAAGTTACCATGCCAGCACAAATAATGGCCTGGTTAGAAGCTGAACATCAAAAACTCAATGACAAAGTCCAAGAAAAACTGGCGGTAGTTGTTCAACCAAGAACATTGTTCGATGCGGAAGCTAGCAGTAATGGTGAAGATGAAGAGGATGAGTACGAAGAGGAGTCATATCCAGTTCGTACAAAAACACCAGTTGGCAAGGCACCAGTCATTCGAAAAAACAGCAAAGTAGAAGACAAGTCACATCGATTGTGTCTTGAAGGTGACTCGCGGCTAGATGAACCCGACTACGAAGCAAGTTGGAGGGGTCTGGACGCCGCCACCAAGAAGTTAATAAAATATTATCTAGACGCGAATGAGGACTTTTCCAAACTGTACCGACCAACTACATTGGCGGGTGTAGGGTTCATCCAAGACCATTTCTGGTGAAAACTGGGAATCTCAACCTATTAACCAACGTAAGAAATATTCAAGGAGGTTATGTAGCGTTTGCTGGGAATTCTGGGGGCATGATCACACAAGAAGGTGAAGTTTCAAATGGTCACATTACGTTTGAGAAAGTGAATTATTGTGACAAGGTTGATCATAATTTATTGAGTGTATCGCTGATTTGTGATAAAAAGTACACTACGATATTTACTGACAAAGAGTGTCTTATCTTGAAACCGGGTTACGTTATTCCCGAGGACATGGTTGTCATGCGATCACCACGGTCAAATGATATTTATGTCTTAAATATGAGTTCTAAGATATCAACATCGATCGAAACATGTTTTGTCTCGAAAGCAACCGAGAAAGACTCGATTCTATGGCATCGTAGAATGGGTCACATACATGTCAGAAAGATGAATTATTTAATGGCAAATGACTTAGTTGAGGGTGTCTCGTAAAAGAATTTTAAGTTATCTGATCACTGCGTTGCATGCAAAAAGGGCAAGCAGAAGAAGATGACACATTCCTCTAAGTTATTGAATTCTATTGATACTCCTCTTGAACAACTTCATATGGATTTGTTTGGTCCAGTGAATCGTGCGAGTATTTCGGGAGACTGGTATTGTCTTGTAGTGACAGATGACTATTCAAGATATTCGTGGGTGTTATTTATGAGTTCAAAAGATCAAACACCAGTTTTGGTACAAAACCTTATTACTAAGATCGAATCACTGTATAAACAAAAGGTGAGGAGAATCCGAAGTGATAATTGTACTGAATTCAAAAACACTATATTGGATTTCATTTGTATTCAAAAGGGAATTCACAGAGAATATAGTGCACCTTATGTACCTCAACAAAATGGTGTTGCTGAAAGGAAAAATAGAACTCTGATTGAAGCTGCACGTACAATGCTCGCTGATTCAAAGCTTCCTGTTCAATTTTGGAATGAGGCAGTGAATACAACTTGTTATACGCTTAATCGAGTTCTAACAGTGAAACGACTCAAGAAGACAAGCTACGAGATCTTAAATAATAGAAAAACTAATTTAAAGTACCTGGAACCATTTGGGTGTCCGTGTACAATGTTGAAGAAGGATTCGGGTAAATTTGAAGAAAAAGCTATCGAAGGGTATTTCTTGGGATATGCATCTCCAAATAAAAGGGTTTTTAACTTCACACCTGGCTGTGTTAAAGAATGGTACCATGTGGACTGTCAAAAGTACACAACTCCTCTTCAAGGGAAAGGTCCAGACTGGATGTTTGACTACGATAGTTTATTTAATTCTTTTACGCCTTCGACTGAACACATCGATGAAGATCTGGTTCGAGCATACTTTGAAGATCATTTGGCAATTCCAAGATTTTCAAGTTCTAATGAAGTTGAAGCTCAACCAGATGATCCAACTGAAGAATCTCCAGTTATTTCTCCAGTTGCTATTGATACTGTTTCTACTTCTTCTGATGATGATCAAGCTGAAATTCAAGTTATTGATCTTGACAGTGATAATGTTTCATCTCCCGAGTTGGGTGAACATTACACTAACTTATTTGATAATGTTATTGTTCCTGAGAATCCCACTCTTCGGATTCATGGATATCATCCACAGGAAAATATCATTGGAGAACTTGATGTGGGCGTTCGTACACGTCATCAAGTTGCTTCGTCAAGTGATAATAACATATTGTGTGCTTACACTAACTTACATTCTTCGGGAATTGTGAATATTGCTAAATTCAATTGCTTTCTATCTCAAGTTGGGCCAACGACAGCTCGTAAGGCATTTGAAGATCCTTCTTGGGTAGAAGCTATGCAAGAGGAATTACAGCAGTTTGCACGTTTGGGTGTTTGGGATTTAATAGACAAACCTGCTAGAGTCAAGAAAGCTATTCCGACTGATGGGTATTTAAGTGTAAGAAGGATGATCGAGGGGTGATTGTCAGAAACAAAGCACGTCTAGTGGTGCAAGGTTTTCATCAGCAAGAGGGTATTGATTACACAGAGGTATATGCTCCAGTTGCAAGATTAGAGTCGATTCGAATCTTCCAGGCTTATGCAGCTTATAAGAATATCAAGGTCTATCAAATGGATGTTAAAAGTGCTTTTCTCAATGGTGAATTACACAAGGAAGTGTTTGTCCAACAACCACCTGGTTTTGAAGATCCTGATTATCCAGACCGTGTTTATCGATTAAACAAGGCCCTGTATGGTCTACATCAAGCCCCGAGAGCTTGGTATGGCACGCTCTTACCGAACATCTGACTGATAATGGCTTCAAACGAGGAACTGTTGACTGCACTTTATTTCATAAAACTGTTGGTGATGATCTTCTTCTAGTCCAGATTTATGTTGACGATATTATTTTTGGGTCTACAAACGACACATTGTGTAAGGAGTTCGAGAAGTCCATGCAAACAAAGTTCGAGATGAGCTCGATGGGAGAGATGAATTTCTTTTAGGGTTGCAGGTTCACCAGTCTGCTCACGGAATTTTTATTCACCAGACTAAGTATGTGAATGACGTCTTGAGCCGATTCAAGATTTCTGCCGGAAAAATCCCTTCTACTCCTCTTCCAGTAGGGCACAATTTATGACCGGATGAATTGGAGGATTCCGTTGATCCGACCCTTTATCGTGCCATGATTGGTTCATTAACGTACTTAACGGCTTCTCGCTCTGATATTATGTTTGCTGTTTGTCTTTGTGCTAGGTATCAAGCAAATCCACGAGTGACTCACCAAGCTGCAGTAAAGAGAATTCTTCAGTATTTGAGGGGAAATCCAGACATTGGATTGTGGTACCCCAAGGATGATACTTTCTTTCTTACTGCCTACTCAGACTCAGATTATGGTGGATGCAAGATCAATTTCAAATCAACGACTGCAGGATGTCAATTTTTAGGAAACCGGCTTGTTTCCTGGCAGTGTAAGAAGCAGACAATGGTCTCCACTTCAACCGCCGAAGCTGAGTATGTTGCAGCCTCGAGTTGCTGTTCCCAGGTTTTGTGGATACAACAACATCTTCGCGACTACGGTTTGAATTTTCTTACTACTCCTATCTTGATTGATAATTCTGCTGCTATTAGTATCACCAAGAATCCCGTACAACATTCTAAAATGAAACATATCGAAATTCGATATCATTTTATACGGGATTGCTATGAAAAGAAATTAATCGATCTTGAGAAAGTACATATTGATTTTCAGAAAGCCGATCTGTTTACTAAAGCTTTTGACAAAACGCGTTTTAAATTTTTGCTTGATTTAAACGGATTGAAGACCCTTGCTGATATCCTTAAACAAGGATGACTATCGTTGTTTTCTGTCATATCTTTCTTTTAAAATTTATTTTGGTTTTAGGGGGTGAAAATCTAGAAAAATACAAAAAGAGTGTGTTTTCGTTTGTATAGATAAAATCCAAAAACATTATAATTTTCAAAATTCAAAAATATTGTGATTTCTTTTCTTTAATGTTTTTCCTTTAAATATTTAGAAAAACAAAAAACATTTTAAAATTTTGAAAAACCAAAAAGAATGTGATTTATGTTTTGTACAGAAAAACCCAAAAATCCAAAAAGATTGTGAAGTTTATTTTGTTTATAAGAAAATTGAAAAAAACAAAAATATTGTGTTTTTTAAAGTTTGTACAGAGAAAAACCAAAAAGATTTTTGCAGACGTTTTTAGATTATTTTCTCGCTGAAAATTACGTCGGTTATTTAAGTTTGTGAAGCATGCTTGCATATCTTGGTCCTATGATTCACTTGTGAATTGATGATTAGCCATTTATTTATAAACTTAAGTCAACTGGGGCGATTAAATTTATCTTCTCTATTTTATGCTCCTCAAAATTTTTGAGTTTTTGAAGCAAAAAGAGAAAATGATAGTACATTGACTATCTTGACCCCAAATTCAGCAAAAAGTAAGCGTAAAAGACTGTGTGCTTAATTGCATTGGTGTATTGGTAGGTCTTAAAACAACCCAGTAGAGTAAAGTATGTGATATAAACATAAAGAAACGCCAAATTGAAAGGGGTGTTAGTCTCTAGAAAAAGTCTTGGTGAGGATGGCAGAAATGTAATAACCAGTCATACTCAAGCCTTATATTTGTTGATCACCCAAAAACAAAATAAAGCAAATAACAAGCGTTAAGATTCTGGACACTGTGAGTCTTTATGCGGCTTAACCATCTGGGTATTCATAAGCATGAATATTTCACTCGCCTTCTAGAGCAAACCCAAAGTCATTAAACTTGATCACCGCTGTACTTCATACAATTTAAATTACTGACTTGATCAAAATTCGCTGTTAGTCATACAATTGTTCCTCCCTTGCGTGCGTCTTAATACCATTAAGAAACAGACCCCAGGGGATACAATGTATGTAAGCCGACAGATGGACTCGTGCATACTCACTCACAGTAACGGAAACTTGATGCATTGCTCAAAATTTCTACAATTGGTATCAAAATTTTGATCAACAATATAATGGTTTAAGTCAAATTGGGATGATTTGGCAAAAATCAAATTAAGCTTGAACCGAGATTAAAGGCTGATAGTTTCTGATATTCTGTGCTTTAATTGAACAATTTTAAACATATCACAAAAATACTTGAATGTGTGTTATTAGATTTATGTGGACAAAAATACCAATGACCGACTTATCGCCAGTCATAATATCGCTGAAATATAAAACTGTGATGGAAGGGCAATTTGGTCAATATGATTTTCTGCTCAAACTCAACAAAAATACAAAAATATGTACTGCTTTTAATAAAATCATTGAAAAACACAAAAAGATGGTCTATTTTAAAGGATTGGATATTCTTCTGTAAATACATTCTTTAATTCTTTAAATTTTTACAAAATACCAAAAATATTTTTGTCTTCTTTATGCAAAATACTTAAATAATTTTTTAAGTTATGTTTCAGAAATCTGAAACATTTTTTAACGTATCTGGTTGTCGGGATAAAAGGATTTCTCGATAATTTAATTTATTTATTTAATTCTTTATTTAATTCTTTAATTTATTCAATTTATTCAATTTCTTATTTAATTTAAAATTAAATAAAAGAGTTTAATTCGCTAAAATACAATTCGTTATGTATGGATAATGAACTAGGTGATTCTCTAGCGAACTAGCTTCTGGTTCGCTAACCTAATTCGCTTCCGCACCCTGTAACGAATCATCCCTTCGTTATACATATTTAACGAATCATGACACGAATCATGTCTTGATTCGCTACCTTTAATTTAACGAATCACATAACGATTCGCCAACATAACGTAACGAATGAGTTAGCGAATGGGCTAATTCGTTAACTTTAAATTACACGAATCGTCTGATTCGTACAAGTTGTACCTAGGGTTACGTGCATTGATATATAAGACAAGAAAATGAATAGTATTCCACTGTTCTCCTTCTTTCTTCATCTTTAAGAAACCTATTAAAATTCTCTCTGAAATTTCGACCTTTTCGTTTGGATACTTCAAAGATCTATTTGAGTTTCTAAGGTATAACTGATCTTGGCGATATCATTTTCGTCAAAAATGGCCATGTGTTGACTGCTGAATTATTAAATTTTAGGGGTTTAAAGGTTTTGAACTTTTGAAACTCATTTGTGTATAATTTATGTTCATAATTGTATGATTTTGATGTCATTATGATCGGAATCATTTTCCGATACCCTTGGTGGACTTAAATCTTAATTTGATTGTTGTTTGCCGGGTTAATTATTGTTTCGTGTTATTGGTGTTTACTGTTGGTTCGTTTAATCCTTAGTACATCTAGGTATTGAGTCTCAATCTCATCCACCTAAGCTTACTAGTGTGATTCCGAGCTAATTATCTTGATGTTTCAACGATAGTTATGGTCCAATTGTATCTGGGTTTACCATGTTGACTATTGTTGTTCATTCTAATTTTGACTTTGACTTTGTGAAGTCAAAGAATAAGTCTTATTTATGACCATTCGTTAGTCTTAGCGAATTGGAACTGTTTCGTATCCAATTCGTTAAGATTTTACACGAACTAGGCTTAGCGAATAAGATGTCACACGAATCAGATTTTGATTCGCTTAAAATATAACGAACTAGAGTTTAGTTCGTTAAAATTAATTAGTGATTCGCTAGGTTTAGTTCGTTAAGATATTTACTTGATAGCGGAATTGCCTGATTCGTTATCTTTGTATAATGAATCAGTGTGATTCTTAACGAATGACATTTAAGAATAAAAAAAACCTTTTAAAAATATATATAGGATTTAAATCGTCTAATTTATGTAAATAACTTAATTCCATATATTTTTGATTATATATATCCTAATATCTATTCTCATATTCGGTTTTGTTTATATAGTAAAACATGGCTGATCAAGAACAACAACCTCAACCGCCACGGGAACAACCTCCACAAGGACAACCACAACAACAAGATCAACAAGCTGAAATGATTTTATTACCGTTTGATAAGAAGCACAACATCTGTGCTTATGTTGATCAAGACGTGACTGATTTGAGAACGTTCGGAGCTATGTTGACTTTCTTACGCCGTTCAAAGATACACTATGCAATCACTGCTAAACCTAAAGTGTATCTTAGTATAATCAGACAGTTTTGGAACACAGCGGAATATGTTGATGAAAATAATTGGGTTCAAGCTACAATTAATCAAATTCCTATTACGATTGATGTTTAGGTCATTCGTCGGGTACTTCAATTTGACGATAGTGATGATTACCCGAGTGAATTTGACAGGATATTGGTTAGGGGTTTATTCACACGATTAAATTATGGGGGTGATATTCGTAGGTCTATGTTGAACAATAATGGGTTTTGTCCACCATACAAGTATCTGCTACATGTTTTACTACATTGTATGAGTGGACGTCGCGGTGGTTTTGATGAGTGTAGAATAAGTTTGCAATCGGCTTTTGTTGCTCTAATCCTGAACAAGCCCTTCAACTATTCAGAACTCATCTTTAATCATCTGAAAGAGCAAGTTCAGCAAACTCTACCGTCGAAGAAGTTCTTGATGTATCCTCGCTTTTTACAGCTAATCATTCAGGATTTGATTCCTAATTTAGTGATTGATCGATCGTTGGTGAACGATGTTCTTGATATGGAACATATGAAAGCTGAAACAGTGCATCGTATGTTACTCTATAGAAAAGACAAGCCACAGGATAAACGGATGATTGGTCATATAATCAATCCGGATTACGTATGTCCTCCTAATGAGCGCTGGATCCATGATGATTCGGATTACGAGCGTGAATGGGGAGAAGGTGGGAACAATGATGGTGGAGATGATGATGGTGACAATGATGATAATGATGGTGATGGTGCAGCTGGTGAACGAGCTCTTAAAGAACAACAAGATGTAATCGATGCTGCTCTAGCTGCCACCATGAAAGCTCAGCTAGAAAGAAAACGAAAGGGGAAAGCTGCAGCTACTGGTGAACCATCAAAGAAGCCCCATGTGTCTGCTGGGGCTGGGGTAATTATTGGAACTCCACCACCACGTCAATCAACTATTCTAAGCTCGGCGGTGCCGCTAACTGCTAGCACTCCGACGCTTACCTTGATAACGACGATGGTGTCACATGAGGGGCTCGGTCTTATTCCTCAAATGGCGTTGACCGAAATACCGAGGCCTCCTGCTGTGTTCTCTACAGTATCTTCCACCACATCAATGAGACCTCCTCCTCTGCCAACAACTACTCTTCCTCCACCTCCGCCTAGTGATGTATCTTTTATGAGGATTACTCGGCCTCACGGACCTGTTCAACCTGTTTATCCATCCGTATACAACTTGCCACCAGGTCGTCAAACTGAAATGCTGCTAAATCTGCTATATTTATATCAAAATCAAATGGCAGCTGATCGACAAACTCAAGAACGACTCATGGAGAATCAACGAAAAATGATGATTTATATTTCTTTCTGTCAGAAGGAGACTACGTCGTTACGTACGATTGTTGAGTCTCAGGGGGTGAGACTGAAGGAACAAGAAGGGTTAATTTTACAATTAACTTGTAAAGAAGATGCCCTCAAGAAACTCAAAAATGACGATGATGATCCTGACGAATCTGATGCAGGAGGTGAGCCTAAACAATCGCATGGTTCATCCTCTGGTGCAGGTGTTAGTGGCGCTGATGATTCGAACAAGCAGATAATTATCTATCAAGATCCAACAGCTGCCAAGCCAATTGAAATGATTGAGGCTAACACGGTGATATTTATTGATGGGTCAGGAGTGGTTAGAAGTGTGGTGAACAGAGATGAGATAGAGGTCGGTGAGTTTGTGGTTAGATCTTTGACACGGGAGCAGATTTCGATTCTGCTTGGGCTGAATGACGATCAGTTGACTGCTTTAGAGACTGAGCTCGATGTATAAGTGATCAATGAGGATGAAATGGAAGTTGATCCGTTATTTATGGATACGGATTTTATTTATGAGAACGAGGAGATTGAGATGGAGGATGTGACAGCTGAAGAGTACCCAGACTTGTATCAACACGCAAACGTTGATCAAGGTGCTCCGGTATTTCATGAAGATGTAATTAAAGAGACTGAGGATGAACTAGAAAGGGTTGTGCAGTGAACAGTTCCTTCACTCAAAGAAGTTACTGATGATGACATAGAAAGATGGTTCAAACGTCAGAAAGTGGGTAAGATTATCAGTGCTTATCGGTATGTAGATCAAGAAAGAAAAGATACCGCTGCTGCTTGGATTGAGGCAAATCAGGTGACTACCTTCAAGACTGTTTCTAAGGTACATGGTGATATTGTCTCCTGGCTCTATGATTCAGACCTTAAAGTATGTATAGTCAAGTGGGAAAAGGGTGTCCAGTATTACGAGAGGATAATGGATGTTTTAACTCTACCGCGTTGGGATGTACGTACCCTCGCGAGACGTCCATTTATCAATCGTGGGAATCACCGAACGGCTGAGTGGTTTCATCAACACTTACTGTTCGAGGTCAATCATGGATTTAAATTCTTCAAGCCCCAGGTCCCAAGACGTAAGCGCATTGACGAGATTGATCCAAGGACCGGCTGGAAGAAACTTGTCTTGAAAGTGAAAGCTGCCAAAGACAATGAAAAAGGTTCCTGTGAAGACAATGCCTCAAGATATTTATCTGTCTTTCAATCGTTGGTACTATGACAATCGTACTGGCGAGGCCATTATTGTTTGTGGTCGAGGACTGCAGACCAAACTCATCAAGATAATTGACCCGATGTGGTTGGTTAATTTATCAGAGACTAACAACGACGTGCTACACAGGAAACAGATTTTGTTTGAACGCCAAGAAGATTACGACCTGGCTATGCAATTCCAATGAGTTGTTCGTGTGTGTCATGAACATGGAATTCATAGTTGCAGAGACTGGCAGTCCAAGCGCTTCAAATAAGTTAAAGACAAAGAGCTCAAGAAGAGGGGGTGTCTGTTAGTGCACGGTTTTGCGTCTAGAGTCTGTGTATTTATCGTTAATGTTTATTTGATGATAAATGTAATATTTAATCTTTATTTTGAACTAGTTCGTTAAGTTTAAGTGTAGTTCGCTAGGGATGTTAGCGAACTAAGACTAGTTCGTTAAGTTAAGTCTAGTTCGCTAGGAATGTTAGCGAACTAAGATATTATTATGTATTCCCTCCTGATTCGTTAGGGGATGTTAACGAATCAGGGGGTGGTTCGTTAAGTTAAATTTATGTAACGAAGGGGAAGCTGGTTCGCTAGGGTATGTTAGCGAACCAGGACGGCTTCTATATATAGTGAACAACTGTTCACTTGTAATGTAGAGCTTTTGGAGAGATATAACATTATTCAGAAAAGTTTTAAAGTATTTATTCTCTCTCTCAAGCTTCACATTAACGTTATTACACATACATAACATTAAATCAAGGTTAATTATGAGCTAGATCTATAAACGTATTGATAGTATAGATTCGGATCTAAGATCTGTTGATTGTTATTGATACGGGATACAACAATGAGTATTTTACCAAGTAAAATACTCAACGGGTAGACTTCAGTCTTCTTGACTTTGCCAGACTTTGCCCGACAAACCCTTACGAGCAACCTTGTTCTTCAATGGTCCAATTCAACTCTTTGCTATAAAATAACTTATTAGCAAAGTGTACTCGGGAGTACAGTTCCATTCAATCATCAAGCTTGCTTGGACCACTATTGTTAATGAATACCTTGCCCGGTCTTCTAATCACTTGGCTTCATGGACTTGGTTAGCCAAAATCTTACTCGGATGTGAACCTTACTTGGCTATGAAGAACAGACTTGCTTGATAAAGTGAACCTTGCTCGGATTTACATAAACTAGTGAACCTTTCCTGGCAATGCACTAATTTGCAAACCTTGCTCGGATATCCACTAAAGAGGACTACTTGAAGATAACCTTGCCCGATAGACAAAATATCGTACCCGGCTAAGTAAAAGCTTGCTCGGAGGTCCAAGGTGTGCCCGGATCCATACTTAGCGAATTCTAAGGAGGTTGAGAAGATTCCAATCTTCCATATATCTCATTTTGGTCAAATCTTCGACTCAACAATCTCCCTCAGCTGACCCAAAACATTTCTAAGGTTACTTATACTTAGTCAAAAATACACATCAAATCAAAATCAAATTACATATTCAACAAAACATAAAAAAATTACATAAACACAATTCTGTCCGAAGACATTACAAATCAAATCCTAATCTATGAATCTTTCAATCTAGCCAGAGATGCTTGTTTAGGCATGGAAAGTTCAACTTTTCTTGCTCACTTAAGAATCTTAACAGTTCTGATTGCTTAGCACTTGTATGTCTTTGCCTTTCTTTGTAATCAGAGAGATGCAGTGCTGCAATCACAGTCAATTACCACAGATTGAATTTTCTAAAGTCATTTTTAGAGAAGATCTTCACAATTCCTCCATTTTCCATCTTAACATTCAGATGTTCAGTCCTGGAGTCATAAAATACTCCGCTTGGCAGAATATTATGGTTGATTGAAGGGTTTTTGGCTTTAATTGCAGTCTTGACACGGGGTTTATCCATCTTCAAGTGCATCTGCTTTGGTTTTTCTTGAGTGGTTACAGACATCTTCCTTTTCTTTGTACTGTTCTGTTTTGCGACCAAGGATGTTGTCTTTTTGCAGAATTCCTTTACTTTGGATTTCCCCTTCATTGACATCTTTGATAGATCAGCCATCTTTTTGGAAATTCCTTTGCCCTTACCTACTAGAGACTGAGCAGCTCTCTTCTTCTTGTTTAACTGTTGTTCTTTCATTTTCTTGAAGTTTCTCAAGATCTCTTTTCTTGTCATGTCTTTTACTGATTCAAAGGGAATTCCATTTTCAACCAAAAATTTTGGTTTTCCACCATATCTGCACAAGATCTTTTGAATTTTCATTTCTTCTTCCAATTCATCTTTCATTTTCAAACTTTTCAATTCATTGTTCTCTTCTTTACTCAATGTTATTGAAATTTTGTCAATAACAGTGTCTAGTTTCTCGTTTATTTAAATCTCTGGTTCTTCCTGTCTAATCAGCTTGAGCAGAGATACTAGCACACCATTTGGAATTTCCTCATCATTTATGCAACTTTCAATCAATTCTTGAGGAACTTCCTTCTGATCTTCATAGTTTGATTTATCCTTTAATTCCTTACTGTCTTCAAATAGCTTCATCAGACTCTCATGTTCTTCAAAATCTTTGTCAGTCAGCATTTGATTTAGAAGTTCTCTGTCATAAATTTCTATCATTATTTGCACATAGACACTTTCGGCTTCTAATTCAGATTCATCCATGTCTGATTCTATTGCATTCTCTTTAAGGAAATTCTGAATTTTATCATCTTCTAGAGCAATTTCTTTCCCTTTTAATTTCTTTCTTTCCTCAAGATCATTCTTTTCATCTTTTGGAACATTGTCAGTTTCTTCATCTGAACTGTTTTCTTTATAAATAGAAAGAAGCTTTAACGAATTCTCCCCCTGATTCAGTGATTTCTCCCCCTGTTTTGGGGCAGCTGAGGTCTTCTCAACCTCAGACATTAGGGTTTGAACTCTTTGTAGAGCCTTTTTCAGTTCTTCAGAAAGACGATGTTTGTAGTAATTGAAATTACTTGGAGTTGGATCCATTTCTGATTCTCTGTTAAGCAATGAACACACAATTGTCAGTTAGATTTCTAGGTAAGTGCAATTAAGATAAATAGAGATTAAGGCATAAAGAATATTTCGATTCAAACCGTTGTCTTGAATGATATTGAAATCTGCACAAAATAGAAATGTGAGTTACTCTTGAAATGTGAACTTTCAATTTTGAACTACATATGCAGGTCTCCTTTTAATGAGAGTTAAGACAGATGTAAAGTACATCTCTGCAACTTTTGGCAGAAAAGCTGTATATAAAGCTCATTTGATTCTACCTCTTTCTTTTACATGCCTGGTAAAGTGATAAACTTAAAAGGTGTTTTGTCTTTTAGCTCATAAGTTCCTTATCTAGTTAAGGAATGTTTGCTTTGGAATATGTCCAGAAATGGTAAAGTATTCAAAGTTAAAGTAATTCCTGAAATTAATTTAAGTAAAATGAAGGAAGTTAACCTGAAATACCTGATTTCTTGAGAAATTAATCACAAGGCAAATAATCAAGTATGAAATATCAAATAATCATTCCTACTAGGAATCATTTAAGATCCCCATATAAATTTCTTGAATTCAAATTAAATGACTTAATCTAGCATAAACCCTAATGAAATAAGGATCATAATCAATCAATCATACTGAAAAGCATATTCAATCAAGCATACTTGGAAGCATAGTGTGTTCGAGCAACCTTTCTGATGTATAGTGTGCCCGAACAACCTTCTTATGCAAAGTATACCCGAATAACCTTCCTATAGTACAAAGTGTGCCCGGAAAAGGACTTTTAGCATACAGTGTACTCAGAAAGTTAAGTTTTGAAATTACCAAGTATATTGAGGTAACAGAAGTGTACCCGAGATATAAAGTGTGCCCGGAAAACAAAGTTTGCCCGAAAACACTTATAATTTCAAAGAAAACATAAACACAAATATCACAGAGCATGCTAGGAATAAAATTAAAACCACATAAACATTTAAGTGTGCTATAGGCTAAAATTTCAAAGAGCTTGCCCGAATATCTTATGTTAGCACTAAGCTTGCTAGGATGCACATATTCAATCATCAGGTATGCCCGAGAACTAAACTAAACAGTTTAACATACTCAAGAAACATCAACATATCAAACCATACCCGAAAAATGACAAACTTAAATAATAATATCTAAGTGTGCCCGGAAAGGTTAACAAACCTTTCTTAACACATATTCACACAAATCACAAAGCTTACTCTGTGTACTAATTTAAGTTCACAAAGTTTGCTTGAAATAACAATCAGCATATAAAATGCAATGCTTGCCCGTGTTGGGTCAAAAGTTTGACCCAAATGAGGAGATTTGACCTAAATGAAGAATATGGAAGATTGGAATCTTCTCAACCTCTTCAGAAACTGCTAAGTATTGAATCCGAGCACACCTTGGGTTCCGAGCAAGCTTTTACTTAGCCGAGTACGAGATTTTGCCTCCCAGGCAAGGTTTACTTCAAATAGTCTTCTTAAGTGGATATCCGGGCAAGGTATGCTAATCAATGCACTCCCGAGTAAGGATCACTGATTTGGTATATCCGAGCAAGGTTTACTTTGTCAAGCAGGTTTGTTCTTCAAGACCAAGTATTTTACTCTTCCGAGTAAGGTTTGGTCAACCAAGTCCATGAAGCCAAGTGATTGGAAGACCGGGAAAGGTATTCTTTAATAATTATGGTCCGAGCAAGCTTGATGTATAAATGGAATATATCTCTAAGTAACATCGGGCAAGGTTCAACTCAAGCAAGGAAATGTACTCCCGAGTACGCTTTGCTAATAAGTTATTTATGGCAAAAAGTTGAATTGGACCATCGAAGAACATGGTTGCTCGTAAGGAGTTGTCGGGCAAAGTCTGATAAATTCAAGAAAATTGAAGTCTACTCGTTGAATATTTTACTTGGTAAAATATTCTTTAAGTAAAGTCTACCCGGAAATTGATCCCGAGTACACTTCTATGTTTACCAAGTCTGAAGGAAGGCCGAGTATACTGCGTACTCGGAGACTGAAGTTTAATGAAAAGCATACCCGGAAGACTTGTTTTACACTTATTTTATTTTTGAATATGTATTATCGGATAGGGTTTCTAGAAGGAATGACAGCTGTCCTAGGTTGGCAGGCCTATAAATAGAATATTTAGGGCACACCGCCAGGGATACACACACAACGAGAACGGCATACACAAAGAGAAACAAAGCACAATACGGATAAGACCGACTCATTAATTGAGAGAATATTGTGTGACTGATCTCTTATGATTCCTAGAATACCCTAGATCGATTATCCGTTTGTATGATTTTAATATGATATAAATGGAAATCTTTTGAGTGAATCCTGAGTGTGTCTTCTATATTTGATTATTCATTGCAACCGTATGTTTGTTATTGATTCCGCCTTTAACAAACGGATATCTTTCTAAATATAGTAACCCGTCATTAACTCTCTTGTCAACACGATTAATCTGTGTGAGTTATGACATGATTTGAGTAAGATCCAGCTGAAATCCAAGGGGACCGACAAGTGGTATCAGAGCCTGATTACTGCTATTTTTAGAAAGATTGTTGCTGATTAAGATTTGAAGAAGAATGACGTAAGCAGACCACTGTTTGATTGATTTGTGACGTCAGCAGCTCTGTTTTTCATTTTTCTTCCAGATCTACAATCCACCGGTGTTTTCTCTTCCTTATTTCATTTAAAGTTCAAATCTTTATATCTAAATTTTGTTCTAATCACATCAGACACATCAGATCTGAGCATTCTGTTTTCAGTTCTGATTATTTTGAAACTCTTTTTTAAAGAAAACTGATTTTTGATTTCTCAAAATGTCTGGATATGAGGAACAAGAGGTGTCTACTAACAAGATACCTTGGTTGTATGGACAGGAAAACTTTATCAAATGGAAGGTACTCTTTGAAGCAGCCGTATGCTACAATGATATTGACATGTGGAATTCCATCAAGAATGGTCCACAAACTGCTGTTGAAGAAGGTGCAAATGCTACTACAACTGCTGCTGTAAGAGAAAAAATGAGAAAGGTGGATGACAGAGCTGTGGCTATGATTAAGCTAGGTTTGTCTTGGGAGATTCTGACCAAGGTGGCTCATCACACAACTGCAAAACAAATGTATGATGCCATCCTTGAAATGTATGAAGGAAATACTGAACTGAAGAACATAAAGAAGCAAAGATTGAAGCAACAGTTGGAAAGGTTCAAGTATAGGGATGGAGAAAGGTTGAAATCAATACTAGAACGTTTTCTGAGTATTGTGAATGAGTTGAGAACAACTGATTATGTAATGACTGATTTTGATTTGAATACAAAGTTACTCAACTCAATGCCAAAAGAATGGTATACTGCTTGCAAATTCATCCTTCAGAAGCAAAATTTCAATGAATTGAAATTGGATGATGTGGTATGCTTTCTTCAAGCTGCTGAACTTGAAATGATTGAGAATGAGATGATTAAGGAAGATAGACCAAGCTTCAATGTTTCAAGTGCATTGATTGCTCCCATGGGAAATCTATCCACCAAGAATCAACAGCAAATTCCCATCATAGAAGAACCAGCTGATCAAAATGTTGTCACTCCAAAATCTTTCATTGGGGGTAGCACAAGCATTCAAGGAAATCAGCAGAGGTTCAATGTGCAACTGATTGATGATTCTGACTCTGCCTCTATGTCTAGTGGAAATGTTCCTAATACTGGAACAGGACATAGTCAAAGCAATGAAACACAAGCCTTGTTTTCTATGTTTACTGAGTCATGTAATGCATTTGTTGCAAAGAACATGATTCACACAAGTGTGGTACAAGATGATTTAGAACAAATTGATGCAGATGACTTGGAAGACATGGATTTGAAGTGGCAAGCTGCCATGTTGGGTTTGAGAAGTAGAAGGCTGTATAACAGAACTGGTAGATCTCTGGTTTCTGGTCCTAATGACAGAATTGGGTTTGACAAGTCAAAAGTAATATGCTACAATTGTTAGCAACCTGGTCATTTTGCAAGAGAATGCAATCAACCAAGAAATTTTCAGATAAATCAATTTCAGAATCAACAACCAGGAGGTCAGCATCAATATCAACATAATCAACCAAGAGGTCATCAGCATTACCAACAAAATCAGCCAAGATTCAACAACAACAGCAATCAAATGAACAACTTCAACAACAACAATTACAACCCAAACTTCAACAACTTTCAGCCTCAAATGAATAATCAACAACAAAGTATGCAACAGAATCAAGGTTTTCAAATGAATAACACTCAAAACCTTCAAGCTGTTCAAAATGTTCCAAACAACACTGTTCCAGCAAATCAACATCAGATCAGAAATCAAGGAAATGTGGCAGTGACTACACAACATGAAGGAAGTTTTGATTGGAGCAGTCATGAAGAGGACATTGCAGATGATATCAGGAAAGCAAATGTGGCATTCATGGCCATAATTGAGAAAGAAAAGGGATCATCTTCTCAGGTACACTCTGCTCCTACAGTTGATTTAAATGAACTTGTCAGTGAATTGAAAACAAAAGTGGGCAAGCTAGAAGGTGAGTGTTTCAGAAAACAAAGTATCATAAATGAGTATGAGGCAAGTGAGATGATCAGTGATGAAAAGATTAAAAGCCTTGAAGATGATTGCATGATCATTTACAGAACTCAAACCAGATACATCACTGAGATTGATGGATTGAAGAAGATGTTAGTTGAAGAAAAGGTGCAAAACACAAGACTAAAGGTTGAAACTGAATTTCTGAAGAATTTAGTCTCAACTGGCAACATATGTGGAATACTGAATCAAGTGAAAGAACAAGACAAATACAAAACAGTTCCACCTCCATTCAACAAGAATTTTATGCCTAAAGTTGACAAAGAGAAAAGAGATGCGTACTTACAACAATTCAAAGATGTCTTTCAAGACAGGGAAGAATTTGTTGATTTGTACAAAAAGGTAGAAGTAAATGAAGATGGAGAGTTTGTGATTAAAAAAGAAGTGAAAGAGAAAAAGTCAATTGGAGTTCAAGTCTC
Organism: Bidens hawaiensis; assembly: GCF_021521415.1. NCBI lineage: Eukaryota > Viridiplantae > Streptophyta > Magnoliopsida > Asterales > Asteraceae > Bidens > Bidens hawaiensis. The sequence continues at coordinate 1,422,721 of NW_027491409.1, read as the reverse complement.
TAAGGATGACTTTGATTCAGATGAGTTGGATCAAGATGATTTGAGTGATTTGAGTGATCAAATTACTAAAAAGGAAATCAAAGCTGCTGAAAGAGGAAGAAAATACAAGAAACCTGAATCTGTTGATAAACTTCCAAAGTATCCACCAGTCCCACCAAGATTAAAGAAGCAAAATGATAAAATTAAAAGAGAACATGTTTCTTTTGATATCTGTGAAAGAAGGAAGATAAACTACAATGCTGTCAGACCACCAAGCAAAGCTGTATTGGCTAGAATAAAGCAGAACAACAAAAGGAAAATGGTGACTGAAAAAGTTGAAACATAAAATTTTATCCCAGTTTATCCAATCTTTTCTAGTCATGAGGTGTTGGATATTGGAGAATTGGAAACTATGGAAGAATATAAGAAAAGACAGTCAAGGGTTAGAGAAAGCAGTGATGAAGAACCTATGATTATGAAGAAAGTTGTCTTTGTCAAGAGCAAAGTTGAAAGACAAGACATCAAGATTGAGGAATTTGTTCCTTTTTCAATTGATTTTGATGGTCTAAAGAATCAGAAGACTTTAGGAGTCAATACACCTAAGCCAAGTGAAAGATTTAAGAAACCAAAAGAACATGAAGCCTTCAAGGGCAAGGTTTGGTGCAAAAAGTGTGATGAATATGGTCACCACACAGATTCATGTAATGAAAAATTCAACCTCAAACCATTTCATTTCCCAAATGGAACAAAGTATGGTCAAGACTTTGTTTTGTACAAACAGAAGTATGACATGTATTTGGGAAAAGGAAATGTGTGTGGAAAGGAGACAAGTAACAAAAAGAATGCTGAAATCAATGGAAAGAAACAAATGACTGAGTCTGCAAGAAGAAGTGAGTCACCACAGAAGCACAAGAAGGTGACAAAGAAGAAAAGTCAGTCATTAAAGATTAATCAAGACATTCAATCAGTTGAGTCTGATGAGTCTCAAGAATCATCAAACAGTGAGAAGACAAGAGGGAAAGAAATTTATCTGAGAATAAAACCAAATGAACTGACTGGTGATGAAAAATTCTTGATGAAACATGGATATGAAACACAAGGTTTCTCTTGGAAACCTAAAGCAGAAACTAAAATTGCTGATGTGACTAATGTAAGAGACTACTCAGAAACAAAGGACTATGTCTTAAAAGAGAATGTCACTGACTCAGTTGAGCCTCAAAGTTCAGTTTCACCTGTTAAAATAGCAAGAGAATGTGGATATGAAACTGACAATTCTGATAATCTGGACATCACTCATGCAGATCCTAAACCTACAACACTCACTTCCCAAGCTACCACTGAAAATGACACTGATGAGTTGCAAGTTGATGAAGCTTGCACTTCATCACTTAACTAATCAAATTTCTCTTTGTGCAGGAACAGGCCACTCCTTTGAATGATATATGGTATATGGATAGTGGTTGTTCTAGGCACATGACTTGTGACAAGAGGTCACTTGTGAATTATGAAGAGAAATACGAAGGTCCTGTTGCCTTTGGGAGTGATGAAAATGGTGGAAAGATTGTGGGAAAAGGAATCTTGATAAATGGAAAGGTAACATTTGATAATGTGTTTCATGTTGAGGGACTTCAATACAATCTGCTGAGCATATCACAGATGTGTGATAAGGGTTACAAAGTTAGTTTTGATGATTCTCATTGTTTCATCTTAAAACCTGAGTTTGTAATTCCACCTGAGATGATTATGATGATGGCACCAAGAAATGGCAACTTGTATGAGTTGAATATGAAAGAAGCTATTCCAAGAGGTGGTGCATGTTTTGTTTCCAAAGCCACTGAAAATGAATCTAAATTGTGGCATAGGAAACTGTGTCATGTAAACTTGAAGAACATGAACAGACTGGTCAAAGGTGAGCATGTGATAGGTTTACCGACAAGAGAATTCAAGTTGGATGATCATTGTGACTCATGTCAAAAGGGAAAACAACACAAGTCCACTCATAAGACAAAGCTCATCAATTCAATTGATCAACCACTTGAGTTACTTCACATGGATCTCTTTGGTCCTGTGAGTGTGCCAAGTATTGGAAAGAAGAGATACTGTCTGGTGATCGTTGATGACTATTCAAGATATACTTGGGTTTATTTCCTAAGTACCAAGGATGAGTCTGCAGAGTTGATTAAAGGTTGTGTTACCATGATTGAGAACAAACTGAATAAGAAAGTCAAAATGATGAGAAGTGACAATGGTACAGAGTTCAAGAATGGAGTTATGGAAGAATTCTGCACACAGAAAGTAATATTTCAACAATTTTCAGCTCCTAGAACTCCTGAACAAAATGGAGTGGCAGAAAGAAGAAACAGAACTTTGATAGAAGCTGCCAGAACCATGTTGGCTGATGCAAATTTGCCTGTCACTTTTTGGGCTGAAGCAATCAATACAGCCTGTTATGTTCAGAACAGGGTGCTTGTAAACAAAAGGCATAACAAGACTCCATATGAAATTTTCAATAATAGAAAGCCTTACATCAAGTTTTTCAAGCCCTTTAGTTGCAAATGTTTTCTGTTGAACACTAGAGATTATTTGAACAAGTTTCAAACTAAATCACTAGATTGTTTCTTTGTTGGTTATTCTACTCACTCAAAGGCATACAGAGTATATGTGAAAGATCACATGAGTGTGACAGAGTCATCTGACATCATTTTTAATGAAAATCAATTCAACACAGTCAATGGTGCAGTATGGCTATTTGATCATGAGAAGTTGATAAAGTCATTCAAGATTTATTCTGAAGACTTTGATGATTCATTCTACAAGACCAGTGTACTTGAAGAGAATAAGAAGAAAGAACTGGACTTGGAAGAATTACGAAAAAATGTTGCTAGAAAAGAAAAGGAATACAATTTTGTGAAGAGCTCCTCAAGAAATGCCATTGAACCAGATCAGGAGGTGAACAATCAGGACAGTACAAATGTACAAAATGGTCATGTTCAGAATGGGAGTGACACAAGCAACCAATCAAATGAAGATGAAAATGCTTCCATAGCAAGATTTCAAGACTTATTTCAAAGCTTGAATCTGGGAAACAATGGTGCATCTACTTCAGGACAAAACAATGATGAAGCACCAGAGTTTCATGATGCAGAAGCTGATTTGATCATTAAAGAACCTGAACTCAATGAAACAAATCTTGACAAAAATCTGTCTACAAATATGATAATACAAACTCCTACTGTTGAAAAGAATCATCCTGCTGAAAATATCATTGGTGACTTGCATGAAAGAGTCACAAGGAGTCATTCTGAGATTGCAAACATCTGTCTGTACTCTTGCTTTCTATCTCAAATACAACCAAAGAACATTGCTCAAGCTTTAAAAGACAATAGTTGGGTAGAGGCAATGCAAGAGGAATTGGCACAGTTTAGAGATCTACATGTTTGGGATCTTGTAGACAAGCCTTATGACAGATATGCAATTGGAACCAAGTGGGTTTTCAGAAACAAAAGGGATGAAAGGGGTTTGGTGATTAAGAACAAAGCTAGACTTGTAGCACTGAGATGTCTTCAAGAAGAAGGGATAGACTTTGAGGAAGTATTTGCACCAGTTGCAAGACTGGAAGCCATAAGAATTTTCCTTGCATATGCTGCCTCAAAGAACATTAGAGTATTCCAGCTTGATGTTAAATCTGCATTCTTAAATGGAAAGATTGATGAAGAGGTGTATGTAGCTCAGCCACCAGGTTTTGAGGATCCCATGTATCCAAACAGGGTGTATAAGTTAAACAAAGCCCTTTATAGACTGCATCAGGCTCCCAGAGCATGGTATGATGAGCTATCAACTCATTTACTTGAAAATGGTTTCACAAGGGGAGCCATTGACAAGACACTCTTCTACAAAAGAAAGGGGTCAGACTTGTTACTTTTACAAGTCTATGTTGATGATATCATCTTTGGATCTACAAATGAAGTTATGTGTTTGGAGTTTGAAGGGGTGATGAAATCCAAGTATAGCATGAATTCAATGGGTGAAATGAACTTCTTTCTGGGACTGCAAGTTCTACAAAAGGCTGAAGGGGTCTTCATTCACCAAACTAAATATGTGCAGGACATTTTGAACAGTTCAACTGTCATGATTACAAGACTACTTCAACTCCAATGGACACCAAAGAAAAGATGATAGTTGATGAAAAGGGGGAGTCAGTAGATGAACATGAATATAGAGCCAAGATTGGATCTCTGATGTATCTGACTGCAACAAGACCAGATATCATGTTTGATGTGTGTGTATGTGCAAGGTTTTAGTCAAATCCAAAAGTCTCCCATATGAATGTTGTTAAAAGAATATTCAGATATTTGATGGGAAGACCAGACTTAGGAATTTGGTATCCTAAGAATCAAGCCTTTGATCTGCTTGCATATACAGATAGTGATTATGATGGGTGTAATATGAGCAGAAAGTCAACATCAGGGGAGTGCCAGTTTTTGGGTGAAAAGCTAGTGTCATGGCAATGCAAGAAACAGACCACAGTATCAATCTCCACTGTAGAAGCTGAATATGTTGTTGCATCTGCCTGCTGTGCACAAGTTCTCTGGATTCAAAATCAGATGCTAGACTATGGTTTGAATTTTCTAAACACCCCTATTCTGATTGATAATACTGCTGCATATTTTACTGTTAAGAATCCTGTGCAACATTCTAAGACTAAGCACATTGAAATTAGACATCACTTCATCAGAGATTGCAGTGAAAAAGGTTTGATTGAAATGCAAAGAGTTGATACAAGTGATAATTTGGCTGACCTATTCACCAAACCACTTGATAGAACCAGGTTCAACTTTCTTTTGAAAGCCCTGGGGATGATCAACTCTGATGAAATCTGATTAAGGATGTGTGCTTTGTTGTGTGCCTCTATGTACTAACTGAATATTGTAGAGGAGGTCACACATGCTGAATATGTTGCTGAATATGTTACTGAGTATGTTAAATGTTATGTGACTTAACTGTTTCTATGTGTGTTTCTCAGTGATAACTGATTATTTTATTAGAGATTACACATATTGAATGTGTTTAACTGAATGTTGATTGATTATGTTTTGAATATGTCACTGTTTTGAAGTTAACTGATAGGTGCTTAAGTAAATATCTGTGCAATTTGTTTAATCTGATCTGATGTTATGATAAGTAGTTTAATCTGTTTGGGTGAAATTAAATACTTGTTTGATGTCATGAGTAATCACATGTTTATGGTTACTTGAATATGTTCTTTAATCTGATCTTCTGATGTTGTTAAGATAGGATAGACATTGAATGTTAGAACAGTCTGTTTTTCTTGATGATGTTAAGAATGATTAAGATTTGATTATGTGATGTAATTGTTTATGTCAAAATGAGTTTTATGTCAAAATTAAGTGATTCAATGAATTTTATAATGAATTTTGCATAAACACTATATTTTGGTCAAACCATGAGCAAGTTGATTAATGGTGCAGAGATATGATAAGATTATTAAAAGAAGGATTTTTAAAGAAAAGTCTCAAGTAGTTGTTTTTGCTGAAAATTATGTCATTTGCTCAGTTGGAAGGACATGCACTTGTGTATGTTTGGTCCTTAAATCTTTATAGATTCAAAGGATAGCCATTGACCTGAAAAACTGAATGCATTTGGGGCAATTATGACTTGTTTCTTATTCCTTCACTTAAAACTATGTCAATAGCTCTGACTTTGAAAGGACATATATTCACATGTATGTTTGGTCCTGTTAACCACTTTTGGTCAAACAGGATAGCCATTAACCTGAAAATGAAGAGATATTGGGGTGATTGAATATTAAACTGTGATTTTTTATGGGAAATGATAGTACATTGACTACTTAGCTGATCATATGGAATTATTAGGCTAAAAAGACCTTAGTATAGTCATTAACAAGTATGGTTGCTTTCCCATGATGATGTAAAACCTAAGGTGATATAAACATAATGAATATGCTAATCTTTATGTGGAGATGCATAGTTGTTTTCTATGTCTCAAGATAAATCTCTTCAAATGATAGGCAGAAAAGTGATTACCCAGTTATACACGAGCCTGTTGTTATTTGGTCAACCAAAAATGAAACATCTTTAAATATGACAAGGAACATACTTTAAGAAAATTTGAGAAAATATCAAAAACAAGGGGAAGAATGAATAAATCAACCAAAAGTTGATAAGTGTTTTAAATATTTTATCAAACAAGAGGGTTACAGCTAGAACTACAAAGATGTTGGCAAAAATGTCTCATCTTGATGAAATGCATGTTTTTAACTGTAAGTCCAATATTCAACCTCTAGATATGTTTGAATCTAAAAATACAAAAAAAAATTACAATAAGTTCTATCATACAAAAACTATTTTTGACCAAATACAGGAGGTTGGAGTCAATTTGGGGTGATCTGAGGAAAGCCAAATAAGCTTTGAGAAGAGATATGAGGCATCATTACACAGTGTTGACCATTAATGCATTATGCTTTAAATGAACATAAATCATATCACCAAAGAGATGAAATTCATTCTAAGTTCATACCTGCTGTTAACCTATCTAAGTTGTCATAATAATGCTGAGAGTGAAGTATTGAGATAGCTACTTAGTCAATATGATCCCACACTTGAGATCTTTTCAGAAAATGGAAGAAAATGTTTTGAAAAGAAATATAACTGAAATTTAATTTCTAAATGCACCATTTGTTCTTAAACTATGATCAGAAATGATACATAACTTAGAAATGTCTTTGACAAGTGGTTTAAGTCAAAAAGAGTTGCATTTTGCCTAAAACAGGTTGAATATGTAAGTTCGGGTAAGGTTTGATGCTTTATAACCTTCCCGGGCACAAACTGTTTGAATATGTATTTTCGGGTAAGGTTTAATAATTTACAACCTTTCTGAGTACAAAACAGTTGATTATGTGTGAATATGTTGTTTCGGGTAAGGCTTGATAGTTTTCAACCTTTCCGAGTAAGCTTAGTCATTTTTGACTTGTTTATGTGTGAATATGTTGTTTCGGGTAAGTATTAATAGTTTTCAACCTTTCCGAGTAAGCTTAGTCATTTTTGACTTGTGTATGTGTGAATATGTTGTTTCGGGTAAGGCTTGATAGTTTTCAACCTTTCCGAGTAAGCTTAGTCATTTTTGACTTGTTTATGTGTGAATATGTTGTTTCGGGTAAGGTTTGATGATTTTCAACCTTTCCGAGTAAGCTTAGTCATTTTTGACTAACTTTATGACTTTCGGGCATGCTTTGAAGTGTTTACACTTTCCGGGTAGAGTACACTGTTGCACTCATTTCCCGAGCAAGCTTGAAGTCTTGAGATGATTATGTGTTGTTATAGCTGTCTTTTAATAAGAAATTATTGTTTCGGGCATGCTATGCATGTTATATGCTAGTTTCGGACAAGCTATGCATGTTATATGCTGATTGTGTTTCCAAGCAAACTTTGTGAACTTAAGTGAGTACACCAAGTAAGCTTTGTGTGAATATGTTGTTAGGAAAGGCTTGTTAATCTTTCTGGGCACGCTTAGATGTTACTGTTTAAGTTTGTCATATTTCGGGTATGATTTGATATGATGAGATCCCTCGGGCAAGGGAATACCTGATGTTTGAATGTGTTTATCTTAGCAAGTTTAGTGCTAACATAGGATTTTCAGGCAAGCTCTATGAAATTTTAGACTATAGCACACTTAAATGTTTATGTGTTTAATTTCATTCCGAGCATACTCTGTGATATGTGTGTTTATGATTTCTTTGAAATTACTAGTGTTTTCGGGTAAACTTTGTTTTCCGAGCACACCTTATATTTCGGGTACACTTTTGTTCCCTCAATATACTTGGTAATTTCAAAACTTAACTTTACGAGTACACTGTCTGCTAGAATTTCTTTCCGAGCACACTTTGTACTATATGAAGGTTATTCGGGTATACTTTGCATAAGATTGTTGTTCGGGCACACTTTACATCAGAAAGATTGCTCGAGCACACTATGTTTTCAAGCATACTTGAATGAATGTGTTAATTGATTATGATAAAATTGATTATGATTCTTATTAGGGTTTATGCTAGATAAGTTTTAATTTGAAATTGAGAAATCTATATGGGGATCTTAATTGATTCCTAGTAAGGATGTTTATTTAATGTTTATACTTGATTATTTGCCTTGTGATTACTTTCTCAAGAAATCTAGTATGTCGGGTAAGCTTTCTTCATTATGTCTTAACTTTAAATTAATTTACTTATTCGAGCAAAGGTTGTCAATAGGCGTATTCGGGCAAACTTTGTATATTCCAAAATGAAAAATTATTCCGAGCAAAGTTTGACCGAGTAAGGTTTGTAAGTGGAAGTATACCGAGTAGACTTTGGATATATTAATCTTTCGAGTAAGGTCTTATAAACTTAAATGAAATTAAATGTTTTTAATATATCAAGTGGATAATGCTACTGGGTGACAGCTAATATTTCACAAAATGACAAAAAACATTTTAAACCCAATTTCAAAAGATATAAAAGAGGGAGTAAGGCAAAAAAATTTTAAAACATTATTTCCTCTCTCTCTTTCCACTGCAAATCTGGTATCACAAAGCAAACCATTCTTGAAATAGATAAGAAATTTATAAGATAAAAGACAAAACACTTTTAAAATCTCTCACTTTATCTGACATGCTGAAGAAAAGCAAAATATGCAGACCTTTATTCATAACTCTTTTCTGATAAAGCTACAGATATGTACCTTACGTTAGACTAAACTCTCATTAAAAGAAGACCTGCATATGCTATCCAAAATTCAAACTTCACATTTCAAGTGTAACTCACATTTGTGCTTTCTTTTTGCATATTTCATTATCATTCAAGACAACGGTTTAAATTGAAATATTTTGTTTTCTGTTAAATATTTTTATTGTTTTAGATCTAACTGATAAATGTGCATTCATTGATATAACAGATAATCAGCAATGGATCCAACTCTAAGTAATTACAATTCCTAAAAACATCATCTTTCGGAAGAACTGAAAAAAGCATTGCAACGAGTTCAAACCCTAATCTCTGAGGTTGAGAAGATCTCAGCTGCCCCAAAACAAGGGGAGAAATCACCAAAACAGGGGGAGAAAGTACTGAATCAGGAGGAGAATTCGCTGAAGCTTCTCTCAATTTATGAAAAGAACAGCTCAGATGATGAAGATGACAATGTTCCAGAAGATGAAAAGAAGGATCTTGAGGAAAGAAAGAAATTGAAAGGGAAAGAAATTGCTCAAGAGGATGATGAAATTAAGACTTTAAACTCTCAGAAGGAGAATACAATGGACTCAGAAATGAATGAATCTGAATCAGAAGCCAAAAGAGTCTATGTGCAAAGAATGACAGAAATTCATGACAGAGAATTTCTTAGTCAAATGTTGTCGGACAAAGACTTTGAAGAACAAGAAAATTTGTTGAAAATGTTTGAAGATGAGAAAAGGCTAAGAGATTAAGTGATGAATAAACAGAGAGAAGTCCCAGAAGAAGTAATTGACAACTGCTTAAATGATAAAGAAATTCCAAATGGTGTACTAGTATCTCTACTCAAGTTGATTAAACAAGAAGAACCAGAGACAGAAGTGAAAGAGAAACTAGATACTGTTATTGATAAAATTTCAAAAACACTGAGTGAAGAAAAGACTGTTCAAGACAAGAAACTAAAAGGTTTGAAATTGAAAGATGATTTGGAACAAGAAATGGAAATTCAAAAATTCCTAAGCAGATATGGTGGTAAACCAAGATTTCTGGTTAAGAATGGAATTCCTTTTGATCATGTAAAGGTAATGAAAAGAAAAGAGATTCTGAGCAATTTCAAGAAATTGAAAGGACAACAATTGAAATTGAAAAAGGAGCCGCTCAGTCTCTGGTCGGTAAGGACAAAGGAATATCCAAGAAGATGGTTGATCTATCAAGGATGACAATGAATGGGAAATTCAAAGTAGAGGAACTCTTCAAATAGACAACATCCGCGCTTTCAAAACAGAACAATACAAAGAAAAGGAAGATGTCGGTATCTACTCAGGAAAAACCAAAGCAGATGCACTTGAAGATAGATAAACCCACTGTCAATGTTAATGTAAAATCCAAAAACCCTTTAGTCAACCACAATGTTATGCCAAGTGGAATATTCTATGATTCCAGGACTGAACATCTGAATGTTATGATGGAAAATGGAGAGATTGTGAAGATCTTCTCTAAAAATGACTTCAGAAAATTCAATCTATGGCAATTAACTGTGATTGCGGGATTCTTGAGAGAACAAGAAAAGTTGGACTTTCTATGCCTAAATAAGCATCTTTGGCTAAATTGAAAATTTTTTATCTTAGGCTTTGCTTTGTAATGTCTTCGGACACTTTTGATTATGTAATTTTGTTTATGTAATTTGATTATGAAATTTGACTTTTAATTTGATGTGTATTTTTGCTAAGTGTAAATAACCATAGAGTGTTTTGGGCCAGCTGAGGTGTTCCAATCTAGGGGGAGATTGTTGGGTCAAAAGTTTGACCCAAATGAGGAGATTTGACCTAAATGAAGAATATGGAAGATTTGAATCTTCTCAACCTCCTCAGAAACTGCTAAGTATTGAATCCGAGCACACCTTGGGTTCCGAGCAAGCTTTTACTTAGCCGAGTACGAGATTTTGCCTCCCGGGCAAGGTTTATTTCAAATAGTCTTTTTAAGTGGATATCCGGGCAAGGTATGCTAATCAATGCACTCCCGAGTAAGGATCACTGATTTGGTATATCCGAGTAAGGTTTACTTTGTCAAGCAGGTTTGTTCTTCAAGACCAAGTATTTTACTCTTCCGAGTAAGGTTTGGTCAACCAAGTCCATGAAGCCAAGTGATTGGAAGACCGGGCAAGGTATTCTTTAATAATTATGGTCCGAGCAAGCTTGATGTATAAATGGAATATATCTCTAAGTAACATCGGGCAAGGTTCAACTCAAGCAAGGAACTGTACTCCCTAGTACGCTTTGCTAATAAGTTATTTATGGCAAAAAGTTGAATTGGACCATCGAAGAACAGGGTTGCTCGTAAGGAGTTGTCGGGCAAAGTCTGATAAATTCAAGAAGATTGAAGTCTACTCGGTGAATATTTTACTTGGTAAAATGTTCTTTAAGTAAAGTCTACCCGGAAACTGATCCCGAGTATACTTCTATGTTTACCAAGTCTGAAGGAAGGCCGAGTACACTGCGTATTCGGAGACTGAAGTTTAATGAAAAGCATACCCGGAAGACTTGTTTTACACTTAGTTTATTTTTGAATATGTAATTTGAATATGTATTATCGGATAGGGTTTCTAGAAGGAATGACAGCTGTCCTAGGTTGGCAGACCTATAAATAGAATATTTAGGGCACGCCGCCAGGGATACACACACAACGAGAATGGCATACACAAAGAGAAACAGAGCACAATACGGATAAGACCGACTCATTAATTGAGAGAATATTGTGTGACTGATCTCTTAGGATTCCTAGAATACCCTAGATCGATTATCCGTTTGTATGATTTTAATATGATATAAATGGAAATCTTTTGAGTGAATCCTGAGTGTGTCTTCTATCTTTGATTATTCATTACAACCGTATGTTTGTTATTGATTCCGCCTTTAACAAACGGATATCTTTCAAAATATAGTAACCCGTCATTAACTCTCTTGTCAACACGATTAATCTGTGTGAGTTATGACATGATTTGAGTAAGATCCAGCTGAAATCCAAGGGGACATAATCATCTCAACCCGGAACAAGAGTTTCTTGTTAAAAGCTAGCTATAACACATAATCATCTCAAGACTTCAAGCTTTCTCGGGAAATGAGTACACCAGTGTACTCTACCCGGAAAGTGTAAACACTTCAAAGCATGCCCGAAAATCATAAACTTAGTCAATAATGACTAAGCTTGCCCGGAAAGGTCATAAAGCATCAAACCTTACCCGAAAATACATATTCAAACATTTTCAACTGTTTTGTGCCCGGAAAGGTTATAAAACATCAAACCTTACCCGAACTTACATATTCAAACATATTCAACTGTTTTGTGCCCGGAAAGGTTATAAAACATCAAACCTTACCCGAACTTACATATTCAACCTATTAAAGGTAAAATGCAACACCTTTTGACTTAAACTACTTTGTCAAAATATATTTTTCATTACAGATCATAGTTTAAGAGCAAATGGTGCATTTAGAGATCAAATTTCAGTTGTAGTTCTCTTCAAAACAGTTTGTTCAATTTTCTGAAAAGATCTCAAGAATGGGATCATATTGACTAAGTAGCTTTCTCAATACTTCATTCTCAGCATTATGATGACAACATAGATAGTTTAACAACAGGTATAAACTTAGCATGAATTTCATCTCTTTGGTGATATTATTAAGGTACAATTAGAAGCATAATGCATTAATGGTCAACACTGTGCTATGATGCCTCATATCTCTTCTCAATGCTTATTTGGCTTTCCCCATATCACCCCAATTTGACTCCAACCTCCTGTATTTGGTCAAAAATTGTTTTTGTATGACAGAACTTATAGGATCTTTTTGTATTTTTTTGATTTTCAAACATGTATAGAGGTTGAACGTTGGACTTACAGTTAAATAACAGGCCTTTCATTCAAGATGAGACTGATTTTGTCAACATCTTTGTAGTTCTTGTTGTAACCCTCTTGTTTGATAAAATATTTAAACACATATCAACTTTTGGTTCATTTATTCATTCTTCCCCTTGTTTTTGAAATTTTCTCAAATTTTCTAACACATGTTCTTTGTCATATATAAAGATGTTTCATTTTTGGTTGACCAAATAACAACAGGCTTATGTATGACTGGGTAATCACTTTTCTGCCTATCATGTGGAGAGATGTATCTTGAGACATGCTAAGACAACTATGTATCTCCACATAAAGATTAGCATATTCATTATGTTTATATCACCTTAGATTTTACATCATCATGGGAAAGCAACCATACATGTTAATGACTATACTAAGGTCTTTTTTAGCCTATAAAATCCATATGATTGGCTAAGTAGTCAATGTACTATCATTTCCCATATTAAATTCAGTTTAATATTCAGTCACCCCAATTTCTCTTAATTATCAGGTAAATGGCTATCCTGTTTGACAACAAGTGTTCAACAGGACCAAACATACATGTGAATATATTCCTTTCAAAGCCAGAGCTATTGACATAGTTTTAAGTGAAGGAATAAGAAACAAGTCATTATTGCCCCAAATGCATTCAGTTTTCAAGTCAATGGCTATCCTTTGAATCTGTAGAGATTTAAGGACCAAACATACATAAGTGCATGTCCTTTCAACTGGGAAAATGACATAGTTTTCAGCAAAAACAACTACTTGAGACTTTTCTTTAAAAATCCTTCTTTTTAAGCTTCTTTAAAGCTTGAACTGAATAATCTTATCATATCTCAGCACCATTAATCAACTTGCTCATGTTTTGACCAAAATAAAGAGTTTATGCAAAATTCATTAGTAGATTCATTTTATCATTTAATTTTGACATAAAAATTATTTTAACACAAACAGTTGTAATATAATCAAATCTTAATCAAACATAACATCATCAAGACAAGCAGAAAATACAAGCATTCAAGGTCTAGCCTATCTTAATAATATCAAATGATCAGATAATACACATAATCAAGCATTTTAGCCATGATGTCAGATAAGCTTACATTAACAAGTAATTCATAATAGTAACACTCATCCTAATATCACAAATGCATATCAACTGATAAACTTGCAAACATATTAATTAAATCAATCATGTCAAACTTTGCACACATAATCAGTTAAAGCACATATCAGATAACACATCAAGCAACATAATCAATTGTAACATAATCAAATCTTATTCAAGCACATTCACTGAACATTCATTATGTGTGACCTCTAACAGAATAATCAGTTAGAACATAGAGGCACACAACTAGGCACACATCCTTAATCAGATTTCATCAGAGTTGATCATTCCCGGGCATTCAAAAGAAAGTTGAACCGGGTTCTATCAAGTGGTTTGGTGAATAGGTCAGCTAAATTATCACTTGTATCAACTCTTTGCATTTCAATCAAACCTTTTTCACTGCAATCTCTGATGAAGTGATGTCTAATTTCAATATGCTTAGTTTTAGAATGTTGAACTGGATTCTTAACAGTAAAATATGCAGCAGTATTGTCAATAAGAATAGGGGTGTTCAGAAAATTCAAACCATAGTCCAGCATCTGATTTTGAATCCATAGAACTTGTGCACAGCAGGCAGATACAGCAACATATTCAGCTTCTGCAGTAGAGATTGAGACAGTAGTCTGCTTTTTGCATTGCCATAACACTAGCCTTTCACCCAAAAATGGACATCCTCCTAAGGTTGACTTTCTACTCATGTTACAGCCATCATAATCACTGTCTGTATATGCAATCAGGTCAAAGGATTTGTTCTTTGGGTACCAAATTCCTAAGTCAGGTCTTCCCTTCAAGTATCTGAATATTCTTTTAACAGCATTCATGTGAGAGACTTTAGGACTTGACTGGAATCTTGCACACACACATACAACAAACATGAAATCTGGTCTTGTTGCAGTCAGATACATCAGAGATCCAATTTTGGCTCTATATTCATGTTCATCCACAGGCTCCCTCTTTTCATCAGCAATCATTTTTTCTTTGGTGTCCATTGGAGTTGAAGCAGTTTTGTACTCATGATAGTTGAACTTGGTCAAAATTTCCTGCACATACTTATTTTGGTGAATGAAGATCCCTTCAGCTTTTTGGTGAACTTGAAATCCAAGAAAGAAGTTCATTTCTCCCATAGAACTCATGTTGTATTTGGAATTCATTACCCTTTCAAACTCCATGCATATTTGATCATTTATAGATCCAAAGATGACGTCATCCACATACACTTGTAACATAAGCAAATCTGATCCCTTTCTTTTGTAGAAGAGTGTCTTGTCAATGGCTCCTCTTTTAAAACCATTTTCAAGTAGATGATTTGACAGCTCATCATACCATGCTCTAGTAGCCTGATGCAATCTATAAAGGGCTTTGTTTAGCTTATACACCCTGTTTGGATACATTGGATCCTCAAAACTTGGAGGTTGAGCTACATACACCTCTTCATCAATCTTTCAATTTAGAAATGCAGACTTAACATCAAGCAGGAACACTTTAATGTTCTTTGAGGCAGGATATGCAAGAAAAATCCTGATAGCTTCAAGTCTTGCAACAGGAGCAAAGACTTCCTCAACGTCTATTCCTTCTTCTTGAAGACATCCCAGTGCTACAAGTCTAGCTTTATTCTTAATCACCAAACCCTTTTCATCCCTTTTGTTTCTAAAAACCCATTTGGTTCCTATTGCATATCTGTCTATTGGCCTATCAACAAGATCCCACACATGTAGGTCTCTGAACTGCGCTAGTTCCTCCTGCATTGCTTCCACCCAACTATTGTCTTTTAGTGTTTGAGCAATGTTCTTTGGCTCTATTTGGAATAGAAAGCAAGAGTAAAGACAGATGTTTGCAATTTCTGAATGACTTTTTGTGACTCTTTCATGCAAATCTCCAATGATGTATTCAGAAGGATGATTCTTTTCCACATAAGGAGTTTGTACAATCATATCTGTAGACAAATTTGTGTCAAGATTTGTTTCATTGAGATCTGGTTCTTCAATGATAAAATCAGTTTCTGCATCATGAAATTCTGGTGCTTCATCATTATTTTGTTCTGAGGTAGATGCACCATTGTTTTCTAAATTCAATCTTTGAAATAGATCTTGAAATCTTGCTGTAGATGCAAATTCTTCTCCATTTTCATGGTTGCTTGTATCACCCTCATTCTGAATTTGATCATTATGTACATCATGATTTTCTTGAGTGTTCTCAGTATGATCATGTTCAGGGCTGTGATTGTTTTCTTGATCTTGTTCACCAACGTCATATGAGGAATTCTTCACAAAAGTATACTCCTGTTCTTTTCTAGCAACCTTCTTCCATAATTCTTCTAAGTCCAGTGGTTTCTTCTTTTTCTCTTCAATTTCACTGGTCTTGTAGAATGAGTCATCAAAGTCTTCAGGATAAATCTTGAAAGACCTTATCAATTTTTCATGATCAAACAGCTATGCTGCACCATCAACTGTATTGAATTGATTCTCATTAAAGATGATGTCATATGATTCTATAACACTAAAATGGTCTTTCACATATACTCTGTAAGCTTTTGAGTGTGTAGAATATCCAACAAAGAAACAATCTAGGGATTTTGTTTGAAACTTGTTCAAATAGTCCCTTGTGTTCAGAAGAAAACATTTGCATCCAAAGGGCTTGAAAAACTTGATATAAGGCTTTGTGTTATTGAATATTTCATATGGAGTTTTGTTATGCCTTTTGTTGACAAGAACCCTATTCTGAACATAGCAGGCTGTATTTATGGCTTCAGCCCGAAAAGTGACAGGTAAATTGGCATCTGCTAACATGGTTCTTGCAGCTTCAATCAAAGTTCTGTTTCTTCTTTCTGCAACACCATTTTGTTCAGGAGTTCTAGGAGCTGAGAATTGTTGTAGTACTCCCTTCTCTGCACAAAATTTTTGCATAACTCCATTCTTGAACTTTGTACCATTGTCACTTCTCATCATTTTAACTTTCTTACTTAACTTGTTCTCAATAATTGTCACACAACCCTTAATAACTCTGCAGTCTCATCCTTGGTACTTAGGAAATAAACCCAGGTATATCTTGAGTAGTCATCAATGATAACAAGGCAATATCTTTTCTTTCCTATACTTGGCACACTTACAGGACCAAAGAGATCCATGTGAAGTAATTCAAGTACTTGATCTATTGAGTTGATAAGCTTTGGCTTATGAGTAGATTTGTGTTATTTTCCTTTTTGGCATGAATCACAATGATCTTCCAATTTGAACTCTCTTGTAGGTAAGCCTATGACATGCTCACCTTTGACAAGTCTATTCATGTTCTTTAAGTTCACATGACAAAGTTTCCTATGCCACAATTTTGATTCATTTTCAGTGGCTTTTGAAACAAAACATGCACCTCCTCTTGAAATAGCTTCTTTCATATTCAATTCATACAAGTTGTCATTTCTTGGTGTCATCATCATAATCATTTCAGGTGGAATCACAAACTCAGGTTTTAAGTTGAAACAGTGTGAATCATCAAAACTGACTTTGTATCCCTTATCACACATTTGTGATATACTCAGCAGATTATACTGAAGACCTTCAACATGAAACACATTATAAAATGAGACTTTTCCATTTGTTAAAATTCATTTCCCAACAATCTTTCCACCATTTTCATCACTCCCAAATGCTAAAAATGCTACAGGATCTTCAAACTTTTCTTTATAATTGACAAGAGACCTCTTGTCACAAGTCATGTGCCTAGAACATCCACTATCCATGTACCATATATCATTCAGAGGAGTGGACTGTTCCTGCACGTAAGAAAAAGTTTGATTAGTTGAGTGATGAAGTGCAAGCCTTATCAACTTGCAGTTCATCATATTCAGTTTCAGACACAGCTTGGGAAGTGAATGTTGTTGGTTTAGGATCTTCATGAGTGAGTTCTATATTGTCTGAATTGTCTGTTTCATAACCACACTCTTTTGGGGTTTTGAATAGTGAGGTTGAGGTCTAGTACTCAGCTGAGTCAGAGGCATACTCTTTTATCACATAATCCTTCTTTTCACAGTAATCTCTCACATTAGGAACTTTCTCAACCTTTGTTTATGTTTTAGGTTTCCAAAGAAAACCTTGTGGCTCATATCCATGCTTTAACAGAAACTTCTCGTCACCAGTGAGTTCTGTTGGTTTCTTTCTAGGATATGCATCTTTTCTTCTTATCTTCTCACTGCTTGATGATCCTGGAGAACTATCAAATTTGACAAATTGAGTATCCTTTTTTGGGATTATCCTCAAGGGTTGAGAGTCCTTTTTAACATTTTTCACATGCTTCACTGGAAATTTACCCCTTTAAACAGGTTTGTCCACATGTTTCTTGGCTTTCATTGAATGCCTTTGGCTCTCATTTTCCAAAACTTCCTCTTCACAAACCTTTGCCATACCCAAGTATTTTTCATACTTCATTTTGTAGGACACAAAGTCTTGTCCATACTTTGTTTCATTTGGGACATGAAAAGGCTTGAATTTGAGTCTTTCATTACAGGAGTCTTTATGATGACCATACTCATCACACTTCTTGCATCAAACCTTTCCTTTGAATATTTCATGTTCTTTTGGCTTCTTGAACCTTTCACTTGGTCTTGGTGGATCAACTCCAATTGTCTTTTTAGATTTTAAACTGTCAAAATCAATTGAGAAGGGAACAAATTCAGCTATCCTTATGTCACTTCTTTCTACTTTACCTTTAACAAAGACAATTTCTCTTAAACTCAAAGGTTCCTCCTCTATGTTTTCCCTTTGTCTTGATTTCCTCTTTTCATATTCCTCCATTGTTTCTACTTCTCCAATGTCAAAGTCTTCAATGCTTGAGAAAATAGGGTAAACTGGAATAAAGTTTTCAACATTCACATCTTCTTTTACCCTTTTCTTGCGGTTTTGCTTTAACTTTTCCAATAATTCTTTGCTTGGAGGTCTCACTGCATTGTAATTTACCTTCTTCTTCTCACATATATCAAAGGACACATGTTCTCTCTTTTCTCTTTCATTCTGTTTCTTCATTCTTGATGTGACATGTGGATACTTTGGAAGTTTGTCAATGGATTCTGGTTTCTTGAATCTTCTTCCTCTTTCAGCAGCTTTAATTTCCTCTTCAGTAATTTGATCACTCAAATCACTCAAGTCATCTTGATTCAAATCAATTGACCCAAGGTCATCTTCAGAGACTTGAACTCCAATTGACTTTTCTTCTTTCAGCTCTTTCTTCACAACAAACTCTCATTCTTCACTCACCTCAACATTCTTGTACAAATCCACAAGTTCTTCTTGTCTAGAAAGACATCTTTGAATTGTTGTAGATATGCATTTCTTTTCTCTTTATCCACTTTTGGCATAAAGTTGTTGTTGAAAGGTGGTGGTACTGCTTTGTACTTTTCTTCTTCCTTAACTTGGTTTAGAATTCCACAGATGTTTCCAGTGGAGACTAAGGTGCTGTTTGTTTTTCAGAGGTAAAATGTCAGAAGTCTGCGAAATCACATCTGCCAACATCTGTAGCAGAAGAGGTGGACCAAAACTCTGCAGTCTGCAACAAGAAGACTGTTTGTTTTTTAACATCTGCAGACTGCTAAAATAAGCTGAAATTTAAATAAACTAAAATTTAAATAAACTGAAATATAAATAAAAAAGGTCTTTAACATCCAAATTTAAATAATAGTCAACAACACTGAAATAATATTCATAATACCACAAACATTTTTTAAATCATTTATTCCGTACTTAGCATTAACTGCTCAGCAATTTCATCTCTTAACTGAGTCATATATTCCCGATCTGATGCAGTGCCAAGTGCTTCAACCTCGTCTTCATCAACATCAATTTGCCCACGACTATTTCCAATCGACACATTGGGCTGATCGTATTGTGTAAACAACTCATCGTCCAAACCCTATTTCCTAATAAAATTATGTAGCGCGAAACATGCAACGGTAACGTTCCTTTGTGTTTCCAATGGAAATGGTGCCATCCTCATCAATATAGAGAATCTTGCTTTCAATATAGGGAATCTTGCTTTCAAGATGTTGCTGTTTTGTTTTTCAAATACAGCCATCCTATGTATTTGGCTTTAAGATTATCATAGGCATTTTTCACTTGTTTTTGACACAAATCCAACCCAAACTTTTCCTTAAGAACACTTATTACCTTAGCCCATGAGTCTATGTGCAAACTCAACCCTCTTTTACCCACGCTGTTTATCTCTTCAATGCATGTTTCTAATAAACATTTTATTTGCTCATTCGACCATTTTTGTTTCTCTCCCATTTTTATGATCAACTAACAAGAAACAACAATTCTATTAAAACAACAATTCATCTAACCTAAACTTTTTACAAACTTTATTCAACAACAACTAATAACAATATTCAACAAACCTAAACTTTCTACAAACTAATAACAATCTAACAAAATTAACAACAACCTTTAACAATTAATAAAACACTACAAACTTTATTCAACAACAAAGTATTAACAATATTCAACAAACCTAAACTTTCTACAAACTAATCAAAATCTAACAAAATTAACAAAATTCTTTAACAATTAACAAAACACTACAAACTTTATTCAACAACAAAATATTAACAATATTCAACAAACCTAAACTTTCTACAAACTAATCAAAATCCAACAAAATTAACAAAAATCTTTAACAATTAACAAAATTAACAAAAAACTAACAAAATCTAACAATCTAAAACTTTAACAATCTAACAAAATCCAACAAAACTAACAACAAACTAACAAAATCTAACAATCTAAACTTTAACAATCTAAGGTGAGAAATAACAAAAGGTAATTAGATTAGAAGAGGTGAGAAGTAACAAAAGGTAATTATGAAATTAAACCTGATCTGGGGGATGAGAGGCGGAGTTGCAGCTGTGGCGGCGGCGCTGGAGAAGTGGAGCGGCGGCGACGGGGTTGCAGTGGTGGGGCGGCGGCGCTGGAACAGTGGAGCGGCGGGGTTGTAGGGTGGGGTAGTTGGGCGGCAGTGGAGAGGATGAGGGGATTAGGGTTTGGGAATATCTAATGGAATAAGAAGAACGATGGAAAGAATTGGGTTAGAAGAGGTGAGAAGTAACAATACCAACACTTCTGGGAGAAGAGGGTGCACAGAGCTTTTTTAATGAAACCTCTTCGGAAAAACAAACACACTGCAGAGCCCAATGTATGTGCGCCCTCTTCTCAGTGCAGACAAAAGAGGTGGAGAAGTGCTTTTGAGAAAAAACAAACAACACCTAAGTTCTTCAAGAATTCATTGTCAGCTTGCAGTTTTGTGTTCAGCACCTTCTCTTCTATAATCATTTTCTTCAATCCATCAATTTTAGTGGTGAATCTTTTATGGGCTCTGTAACTGTTTACAGTCTTCTTCCAAACTTTTCATTCTTTCTTCACTCACTAATTCACTTGCCTCATATGCATTGATGATACTTTGTTTCTTAAAACACTCACTTTCCAGCTTGCCTACTTTCATTTTCAGTTCATTGATAACTTCAGTTAAATCAATAGTAGGAGCAGAATGTACCTGAGATGATGATCAGTTTCTTTCTTAATTATGGCCATGAATTCCACATTTGCCCTCTTGATATCATCTGCAATGTCTTCTTCATGATTGCTCCAATCAAAGTTACCTTCATGCTGTGTTGTTACAGCAACATTTTCTTGATTTCTGATCTGGTTCTGGTTGGCTGGAACAGTGTTGTTTGAAACATTTTGAAGGTTTTGATTGTTGTTTCTCTGAAAACCTTGATTTTGAGGCACTCCTTGATCATGATTGTTCATTTGAGGTTGGAAGTTGTTGAAGTTGGGATTATAGTTGTTGTTGGGATTGTTGTTGAAGGGTCTCTGCTGATATTGAGTCTGCTGTTGATACTGAGGCTGCTGATTTCTTGGTTGATTTTGAAATTGGTTTACTTGGAAATTTCTTGGCATGCTACATTCTCTTGCAAAATGACCAGGCTGTTGGCAATTGTAGCAAATGGCTTTTGACTTGTCAAAACCAATTCTTTCATTTGGTCCTGATAGGAGTGACCTACCAGTCCTGTTTTAAAGCCTCTTGCTTCTAAGAGCAAACATAGCTGCTTGCCACTTCAAATCCATGTCCTCCAAATCACTAGCATCTATCTGCTTAAGATCATCTTGTACTACACTTGTGTGGATTAAATTCTTTGCAATAAATGCATTATATGACTCAGTGAACATTGAAAGCAATGCCTGTGTATCACTGCTCTTACCATTTCCACCATTAGTGTGTGGAACATTCCCACTTGCCATAGAAGAAAAATCAGAGTCATCAATCAATTGCACATTGAATCTTTGCTGGTTTCCATGATTACTCGTGCTACCACCAACAAATAATTTTGGAGTTTCAGAATTAAGTTCAACAGGTTCTTCAATGATAGGAATCTGCTGTTGATTCTTAGTGGTCAAATTACCCATCGGTGCAATCAATGAATTTGACACATTGAAACAAGGTCTTTCTTCTTTAATCATTTCATTCTCTATCATCTCTATTTCTGCAGCTTGAAGAAAGCACACTACATCATCGACTTTTAGCTCACTGAAGTTGTGCTTTGTAAGGATGAACTTGCAGGCAGTATACCATTCCTTTGGCATAGATTTGAGCAGCTTGGTATTGAGGTCAAAGTCAGTCATGACATAGTCTGTGGTTCTGAGATCATTCACAATTGCTAAGAACCTCTCCAGAATTGATTTCAACCTTTCTCCTTCTTTATACTTGAATCTTTCTAGCTGCTTCTTTAATCTCTGCTTCTTGATGTTTTTGAGTTCAACATTTCCCTCAAACATTTCAAGTATTGCATCATACATTGCCTTGGCATTGGGATGATGTTCAACCTTGGTAAGTATTTCCCAAGATAGACCTATCTTCAACATAGCTAAAGCCTTGTCATCTACCTTTCTCATCCTTTCTCTCACAGCAGCAGTTGCTGCTGGATTTGCACCTTCTTCAACTTCCCCTTGTTGACCATTCTTGATGGAGTTCCACATATCAACATCATTGTAACAAACGGCCGCTTCAAACAAGACCTTCCATTTAGTAAAATTTTCCTGTCCATACAATCTAGGAATCTTGTTAGTAGACACCTCTTGTTCCTCGTAACCAGACATTTTGAAAAATCAAGAGTAGTTTGTTTCTAAAAAGAGAGTTTAAAAATAATCAGATCTGAAAACCGATTGTTCAGATCTGATATGTCTGATGCGATAAGAACAAGATTTATATATAAAGATTAAAACTTTAATCAGAATAAGGAAGAGAAGACACCAAATGATTGTAGATCTGGAAGAAAAATAAAGAACAGAGTTGCTGACGTCACTTTTCAATGTAACAGTGGTCTGCTTACGTCATTCTTCTTCAAATCTTCAATCAGCAACGATCTTTCCAAAATAGCAGCAATTAGCTCTGATACCACTTGTCAGGTCCCCGATTTCAGCTGGATCATACTTAATCATGTCATAAGTCACACAGATTGATGTGTCAACAAGAGAGTTAATGACGGGTTGCTATATTTAGAAAGACGACCGTTTGGTAAAGGCGGAATCAATAACAAACATACGTTTGCTTAATTAGTATTCAAAGGTAACCAACACAAACAAGATTCACTCAAAAGATTTCCATTCATATAACATTCATCTTACAAATTGGATAATCGATTTAGGGTTTCTTGAAGGAGGTTTTTTCCGTACGTATCCTAGGACAGCCGTCACTTTCAAGAAAATATTCTTTCTTATCCAAAAGTGTAAAGGCTTAATCCGTAGCTGATCCGTAGGTGGCGTGCCCTAAAACATCCTATTATAGGCCTGCCAACCTAGGACAGCTGTCATTCCTTCTAGAAACCCCAAACAACCTAGGACAAGTCTTCCGGGTAGGCTTTACATTAATCTTCATTCTCCGAGTACGCTGTCATTCTTCAGGACTTGGTAACATAGAAGTGTGTTCGGATCAGTTTCCGGGTAGACTTTACTTGAAGAGTATTTTACCAAGTAAAATACTCACCGGGTAGATTTCAGTCTTCTTGACTTTGCCAGACTTTTCCCGACAAACCCTTACGAGCAACCTTGTTCTTTAATGGTCCAATTCAACTCTTTGCTATAAAATAACTTATTAGCAAAGTGTACTCGGGAGTACAGTTCCTTGCTTGAGTTGAACCTTGCCCGACATTACTTAATGATATTCCATTCAATCATCAAGCTTGCTTTGACCACTATTATTAATGAATACCTTGCCCGGTCTTCCAATCACTTGGCTTCATGGACTTGATTAGCCGAAAGCTTACTCGGAAGTGAACCTTACTTGGCTATGAAGAACAGACTTGCTTGATAAAGTGAACCTTGCTCGGATTTACATAAACTAGTGAACCTTGCCCGGCAATGCACTAATTTGCAAACCTTGCTCGGATATCCACTAAAGAAGACTACTTGAAGATAACCTTGCCCGATAGACAAAATATCGTACCCGGCTAAGTAAAAACTTGCTCGAAGGTCCAAGGTGTGCCCGGATCCATACTTAGCAAATTCTGAGGAGGTTGAGAAGATATCAATCTTCCATATATCTCATTTTGGTCAAATATTTGACTCAACACTAACAACCAAATCAAGCGTAATTGAGCACCGAAAGCTATGATACCACTTGTTTGTTCCTCTCGAATTAACACTTAACGATTAACAGATCTTGGATCTGATCTATAGTATTAACTCTAAACTCGGATCTAGCTCATTATCACGATTGCTTATATGTTATGTATGTGTATATATTATCAGTAGTATGTATATTATTAATAATCTTAATATGAAGATTAAGAGAGAAATCGGACAGGGATTCGTTAATTAATCTCAAAACTTAACTTAATTGTGAACAGTGTTCACATATAAATAGAAGATGGACTTAGTTCGTTAACATCCCCTAACAAACTAGATCCACTTCGTTACATACATTAAACGAAATAAACTTTAACGAATCACCCCCTGATTCGTTAAACATCCTTAACGAATCAGGAGGGACTTAACATAGATCTAGTTCGCTAAACATCTTTAGAGAACTAGACTCATACATTAACGAACTACAAGATAAAATAATTGTTTATTACATTAAACAAAACGACAAATACGTTAACGATAAATACAAAGACTCAAGACGCAAAACCGTGCACTAACAGTATGGAAGGGAATATTGAAAGTAGCTCAAGCGATCCGATCCGGCTTATTACAAACAAACTAAGTAAACAATGAAATAAACAACTTTATACATCACTAACATCATTTTTTTGAACTAATATAATACTTGAACATTGTATACTTAAACATTGCAACTCTAATACAATTTTTTTTTATTCTTTTTCTATTATTTTTTTTGTAAGCATAATAAACATAATGCTTAATATATCTAATTGACAAAAACTCAAACAATTACATAGAAACCTATTAAGTGGGATCGTTTCGCAATATAACACCGGGGTTGATTTAAAGAAAAGACTAGGCCCAATAAAGTTTTCTAAAGGAACCAAACCCCACCCCTCTCATATCCACGCTCATATATGTACTGTATGAGGCCCAACCCCCCAAAACCCACACTCTCGCTCATCCAAACGAGGCTTAACCTAAGTTCCTCTATCACTTTGCACTCATGCCACGCTAAGATCTCTAAAGGAAATAATTGTACAAGTTCTATCGGAGAATATCAACCTTCTCACCAACCAATACTTTCTCAATTTTCAAGTGTAAACGAATAATTATACAAGTTATTACACCGAAAGCATGCTAACCTTGATTAGAAAACTACATAATCTCCTTTTAAAAACAACTAGGCACATGTTATTTAGGGAATTGCGACCATGAAAAGGGACCAAAACTTTACCCCGCCATCTTACCACTTTCCGGTTCTTTAAACACATTTTTTTTCTAATTATTTTTATTTTTTTAATTTTTCTGATTTTTATTTTTATTATTATTTTTTTTATTAAACGAAAATTTTCAAAACAAACAAAATTTTCTTCATCCCCATACTTGGGATACATTGTCCCCAATGTACGGTTTGAGAAAAATGAAACAAACTACTTCTTAAACACAACCTTCTTTTCAACACTACCCATAATACTCAATCATAAGTATTTTATCCTCCACCCATCCACCCAAAAACAAATAAAAACACAAAAGATAACAACTTATACAATAATATACAGAATGGTGTTCACCTGGTAACACGAGATTTCATCAGAAGAAAGGCGGTCGGGCCGGCCCGAAGATGGACGTCATCACATCCGAGAACTCACCGAATCCAAATGTGCCTTGATTATCGCCACCTTGCTCGCCTCGTTGTTGTTCCAAGGCACCTTGACTTGAGCCTTGATTGGGATCCACCCACATAGAGTGATGCCATGGTGGTGTAGGGTATGACACACTACCATCATATGGTGGCAAGGTAGTGTAGTCCACAACTGGCGGGTCGGCCACAACTGGCTGTCCTGCATGCCACGCGTCATGCATCTATCGATAAAAATCATCAAGGTATCGGTTGTTCATGTCATTCTAAAAGGAATATGCATGGGTTCGGTTCCACTGCTCTTGTCGATCATAATTCTGCTTTAATGCCCTTTCCATACGCGCCCCCATCAAAGTTTGTTGATCAAAAATGGTTTGGGAAGATTCAGACCAATTCCCAAACGTAGGCGGTCTTTGTCTTTCTACCACCTCTTGTATCTTTTCATGATAAGCCCAATTCGAATCATATGGCCTTTATGCATAGTCAAATGCACTTCCCACATAACTTGATTGCATCCCCGGTTGCCTTCCATCCCAACTCGGTCCCGCGTGATCCGTTTTCCTGTGAGCTACATTTGGATCATCTTGATACGCCTCATCACAACGTCCTCATCTTCACTTTCCGGGTCATCAGCATCAGCCACATTCAATGGTCTTGCATCTTCCTTCAATACTCCCCATCTCCTTCCATCGCTTTTCAACTTATGGTACCGTTCGGATTGTGACTATACCCAACCGGACCCCAAACGTGTGATGTCGAATGGTTTGAACCTCTTGTAAGAACCCTTATCAACTACACCAATAGCCCCATATTTCTTTAACAATGCCGTGATTATTCGACAATGCGGTATGATCTTCTGATCCACATTATTTCGGCTTATCCATATATTACTCATTACGAAAAATCGATATGAAATAAGCGGTGATCCATGTAACATCATGTATAATATTGGAACTTCGGGATATCGTACCTCGACCCTATCACCCCGATGCGGGATTATGTTATGGCTGCTTATCAATAACATCAATTTTGCTTCCATCCTCAAATTTTTCCGGTACAAACAAATCATCTAACATGTTGTTCCACATAGTGTTCTTCTCGGGTGCCAAATACAAATCATCCAAACTTGGAAACATATGCCCGTTTTGCGGCTTACTATCAAACTTCGCCACCCGTCTCAAACTGTCGAATAACATCTCCACTTAAATCCCGTTCACGGTATCAATTAACTTGTTCTTTGATGGATAATCACCTGTAACTCGCCTTATAGTGGCCACCCATTGTTGTATCTATGTATCAAACAAGTTCGTTGACTTCTTATCATAACACTTCAAGGCCGCTTCCCAACCCAATGCTCGGAACTTTTCAGTGACCCCAAACGGTCCAAAGTCCTCTTCCCTCACTTCTTTTTCGCAAATAAACGCATCAGTTCGCTGCCTCAACGAGTTCATTAGCTCATGAAATAGTTCCGCTTGCCATTCTTGAGGTTGATCTGCCAAAGACCCCGAGTTCTATATTGGCTTTTCACCTATTTGATCTTCTTCCTCTTCGTCCATATCCTCTTGAAGAACTAACCTTCTTCTTTTTGGTTGATCAACAGGATTTCTTGAAGACCCAACTAGTTCTTTCCCTTTTTGACCCATTCTGAACACACAAACCACAACAAAAGAGAAAGTTATTCACTTTTCAACCTTAAACATCCCCACACTTTCTTTACATTATGATTGAAGATTTTACTTAGACATAATATTCAATTTTTCAAAGAATTTCACAAAATTTTAACATTATGTCCACTAAATAACCAACAATATGCCCATAATTATGTTTCAAATCATACCAATCATCTACAACCATAACCCATTCAAACTCACTATTCATATTACTCAACAATTCAAGCAAGTGTGGATATAGAAACAATTATGAACAACTTACAATTCCATTGCAATACACCATCAAGAATGACAATAGATTACATACCTTGGTGTTGTAGAAGATGAAAATGAACAAAGCTTCAAAATACACCAAAACCCACAAAAATTCGGATTTAATTATCCAAAATCGACCAGCAAAACAACAGATTCTGTCAAATATAATTGTATAATTGAATCCTATGTCAAATTCTAGCCAAGATAGACCCAAAAATCGATTGATTTGGTTACAGGATGAGAAAGTTATGATGGTATGAAGTGAGAGTTAGGGTTTGAAGGTTTTGAAGAGATGAGGAAGAAGGTGGTTAAAATGTGTGGTGAATGAGATAGGAATCTCGTATGTGGTGTTAGATTAATTGTAAAAAAAATTATTATTTTTTTATTTTATGAATCCCGTCGACCCTCTCTAGGGCCCACCATAAGCTACGGTGGTCATCATAACTTATGGTGGCCTTGGACCAACAAACTACACCGTAAGACAGTTCCTAGCCAGCGTGGGTTTTGGTACCCTAAGCAAAGGTAGCACCTGCAAATTTTGAATTTTTTTTAACAGTATAAAAACACAACCAGAAAAATTACAAAAACCAAAAATTATCCTACCCCCCCCCCCCCCTTGAAAAAACCGAGTTTTCCCCAACACGGAAAGGAAATTTGTTAAAATTTTCCCACACTTGAGTCGAACTCACTTTAAGATGAGAACGGTAATTTTTAAAACCAAACTTAATAAAAACTAAATTAACCTACAATAAAATATACAACATAGTTTGTACTCTTAATTTGTTTCCTCATCCGGTGAGCTTAACAAGCAACTCACCTTATACACATCAAGCACATTGATGGCTTTTCCTTCCAAGTAAGGTTTAAGTCTTTGACCGTTCACCACTTGTTTCGTTTGGTCTTGAACATATTCTATATTCACATCACCAAACTGACCCACTCTTGTGATGATATATGGACCCATCCACTTACTCTTTAGCTTACCCGGAAACAACTTCAACCTTGAATTGTACAACCACACCTTTTGACCCACTTCAAAAGTCTGTTTTCTCAACTTTGCATCATGGACCTTTTTTAGTTTGTCTTTATATGCGGAAGCACATTCATATGCTTCATCCCGGATTTCCTCAATCTCATTCAATTTCAACTTTCTCAATTCACCTGCTTCCTTATAATCGCATTAACATTCTTGATCGCCCAAAACGCCCTATGTGCCAACTCCATTGGTAAATTACACCATTTAACATAAACTAAACGATAAGGAGTTGTGCCAATAGGAGTTTTGTAGGTGGTACGATATGCCCACAACACATCATTTAACTTGGATGACCAATCCTTCCTATCGACCCGCACCGTTTTCATCAAAATTTCGTTAATTTGTCGGTTAGACACTTCAACTTGTCCACTCGTTTGCGGATAATAAGGAGTAGCGATTCGGTGATTCACATTGTACCTTTTTAAAAGCTTTCCAAAGTTGAAATTCTTGAAATGTGACCCTCCATCACTAATAATAACACGCGGAATGCCAACCGAACAAAGATGTTTTGCTTGAACTAATTTGCAAACTACCGAATGGTCATTGGTTCTTGTTGCCACCGCTTCTACCCACTTGGACGCATAATCAACCGCAACCAAGATATATAGAAATCCATTTGAGTTTGGAAACGGGCCCATAAAGTCAATACCCCATACGTCAAAGATCTCTAACACCAAAATCGGTTGCAATGGAATTTCATCCCGTTTTGAGATACTACCCAACTTTTGGCAATTCAAGCAATGTCGGGCATACTCACTTGCATCTTTAAAAATCGTGGGCCAATAAAACCCACATTGAAGTACCCGATAGCCCATTTTCTGTCCGCTAAAATGACCCCCACATGCCGATGCATGTGCATGAGTTAGAACCTCCAATACCTTAGAATCGGGAATACACCTCCTTATCACTTGATCCGAACCAATCTTGAACAAGTCCGGTTCATCCCAAATATATTGGTTTACTTGGGCCATGAATCGTTGCCTTCTTTTCTTCACCCAATGACTTGGAATAGCCCCCGTAGCTAAATAATTCACAAAGTGGGCATACCACGGTGCAGTCGACACGGCTAACAATTGTTCATCAGGAAACCGTTCATTTATCTCCATCGGGTCATCAACACTCTCCAATGAAATTCGGGATAAATGATCCGCCACTACATTTTCACACCCCTTTTTATCCAGAACCTCCAAATCAAACTCTTGCAAAAGCAATACCCACCGAATTAAACGAGCTGTTGCATCCTTCTTTTCCATCAAATATCAAACCGCACTATGGTCCGAATAAACGATCACCTTACTCCCCAAAATATACGAGCGAAACTTATCCAAAGCATACACCATCGCAAGCAATTCTTTTTCGGTGGTTGTATAATTAATTGCGCTTCAGATAATGTTTTACTCGCATAATAAATGACCACCGGTTTTTTATCAATTCGTAAACCCAAAACCGCTCCGATAGTAGTATCACTAGCATCACAGATAATCTCAAACGGCTTTGACCAATCAGGTGATTGTAGAATGGGAGCTTTCACCAACTGTTCCTTCAAAACATTAAACGATTGCAAACACTCATTAGTAAAATCAAAAGGAGCATCTTTTAACAATAAATTACATAAAGACTTTGTGATCACACTAAAGCCTCTAATAAATCTTCTATAGAAACTGGTATGTCCCAAAAATAACCTTACCCCTTTAATGTTTTTAGGTGGAGGTAAAGATGATATTACCCGAACCTTTGCCTTATCCACTTATATTCCCCTTTCTGAAATAACATGACCCAACATGATACCCTCTTGCACCATGAAGTGACTTTTCTCCCAACTTAAAACTAAATTTGTCTCAACACACCTTTTTAAAACTTTTTCTAATTCACTGAGACAAGTTTCATAAGTTGGACCAAAAATGGAAAAGTCATCCATATATACCTCAAGCGAATCCCCAACCATATCCGAAAAAATACTCATCATACAACGTTGGATGTGGTCGGGGAATTACACAATCCGAGTTGCATTCGCCGAAAAGCAAAAGTGCCATACGAACAGGTGAAGGTGGTCTTGTGTTGGTCATCTGGGTGGATAGCAATTTGGTTATAACCTGAGTACCCATCCAAAAAATAGTAATACTTTTGACCCAATAATTTTTCAATAATTTGGTCAATAACAGGTAATGGAAAATGATCTTTAGATGTATTGGCGTTTAATTTACGATAATCAATGCAAACTCGCCACCCGGTGACCGGTCGGGTGGCGATTTGTTCACCGCTTTCATATTTAATTACCTGTATACCTGCTTTTGTCGGTACCACCTGTGTAGGACTTACCCATGCACTATCCGAGATGGGATAGATAATTCCCGCATCCAACCACTTTATTACCTCTTTCTTCACAACTTCTCTCAAATTTGGATTTAACCTTCTTTGAGTCTCTCGGGTTGGTTTAGCATCATCGCTGGTGATAACTTTGTGCATGAATATAGATAGACTAATGCCTTTTAAGTCGGCAATTGTCCAACCTAACGCCGCCTTGTTCATCTACAACACCTTCAATAATTCTTCCTCTTGAAACTCATCCAAATTAGATGCAATAATGACCGGTAGTGTGTCATTATCCCCCAAAAATGCATACTTCAAGTGGTAGGCAAATCCTTCAATTCCAATTTAGGTGGCCATTCCAAGGACGTACCCGAATCGATCTCGGCCGGTAGACTTTCAATTTGGTGAGTCCATGGTGGTCGTCCTTCTTTTACCACCAACACGTCTGGATTCTTCTCTTCCATCCTCAATGCACAATGATGTACCTGTTCAGAAAAATCACAAACACATGCTTCCAAAGCATCTTCCTCATAATCATGCAGTTCACACATGTCAACCATATCTGCCATGAAACACTCATCACCACATAAAGAATTAGATCCGTTAGTGAATACATATAATCTCATTTTACAATTTCCAAAAGCCATATCAACCGTGCCCGATCGACATTCAATAATGGCATGAGCGGTGTTTAAAAAAGGTTGACCCAATATAACATTTTGTTGTTGGGTCGAATCAACCGATGAGTAGTCTAAGACCAAAAAGTCAACCAGATAGTAAAATTCTTCAACTTTTACTATCACATCCCGCACAATTCCTCGGGGGAGTTTATGAGACAAATCAGCTAACACAACCGTTGTCTCAACTCGTTTTAAAGGACCAAAATCATATTGGTCATATAAACCCCTCGGAAGAATGCTTACTCCGGCCCTAAGATCGAGTAATGCCCTACACATTTGAAAATCGCCTACTTGAATGTTAATTAAGGGCGTTCCCAGATCTTGAACCTTAGAAGGAAGATCTCCTTTTAAAACATCACTTGCCCGCTCAGTTAAATCCACTCATTTAGGCACTTTTTGTTGCCTCTTTTGAGTGCATAGTTCTTTTAAAAACGTAGCATACGCGGGCACTTGTTTAATTGCCTCAAGTAAAGGTAAATTTACCTTTACTTGTTTAAAAACTTCCCACATCTCTTCTTTTTGAGGACCCCTTCTTGAAATGATATTTTTCTTACTCGGGTCAAGTAAAGCCGAGGGAAATGGAACCGCATTTGGTTCTACTTCCGTATTTTTATCTTTTAAATATAAAGTTTGACCCGGATTTTGTAATGGTTTTCAAAAGTGATATGTTAAATGGGTTTATTTATTACTATTTCATCATCACTTTCATTACCCGTAATATTCTCAACTTCCCCATCAACCACACCCGGTGATAAATCATTTGTGTATTCTTTACCACTTCTTAAAACACTAAATGGTTAATAGGAACATTACGAGAAGAGTTATGAGAAGGATTTAACTTTGTGTCGCTTGGCAATTGACCCTTATTCTTTTTCAAGTCCGACACTTCAGTTGCGAGTTGACCCATTTGTATGGTCAACGATTGGATGGCCTTATCTCTAACTTCATCCTTTTGCATTCTCACTTCATCAAGTTGATTTCTACGTTTCATGTCTTGTTGCATCAACTTCAACATGTCCATAACTTCATTTCCACTTGATGAACTTTGACCCGTTGACCGCCACCTCCTTGACCTTGAAACCCTTGATTATTCCCTCCATGAAAATTACCTTGGTTATTATATTGTTGGCGAGGAACATAATTGCCTTAATTTTATTGAAAATTCGAGTTTGATTGAGTGGTCGAGTTTCCATATAAAAAATTTGGGTGAATTCTTAACCCAGGGTGGTAGGTGTTGGAGTTCATGTTGTAATTCCTACCACCTCCCCCTTGAAGTACATTCATCTCCACCACCAGTGCTTGACCCACCACACACACCTTCGAAGCATGACCCAACTCGTTACAATTTGTACAAGCATCAATTACCTTATTAGTGGTTTGTATGTTTCCTTGTGGTCTACCAATCGTCGGTCTTGCTCTTCTTCCGGTTTGGGCCTTTCTCTTTGAAGTAACCGCCATTTGTTCCGAATATGCCCAATCATCTTGTTCATAATTGGTACCAAATGTACCATTCGTGATCGACCTCAAATCTCGTTCATCCTCCATACTCAACCCCTCATGAAATGCATTTAACAACTCCCAAAGAGAAATACCATGATAAGGACAATTTTTAATCACCATGTTAAACCTCTTGAATGCTTCACGAAACATTTCCCCCGATTGTTGTTGGAAAGTTCTCAAACTTCTTCTCGCATCGTTGGTCTTTTGGGCCGTATAGAATTCTTCCAAGAATCTTTGTTGCTTTTCGGCCCAAGTATAAATGGATGCTGAAGGAAAAGTGTAAAACCATCTCTTTGCCTTGTCTTCCAACGAAAACTGAAATAGAACCAACTTGACTTCATCCGATGTAAAACCTTGACCCCCAATTGTGTTGTAAATGGAGTATATGCCTCCAAATGGAAGTAAGGTTCCTTCGTTGCTAGACCCTTATACTTCGGAAGACTTTGAAATGAATTTGTTCTCACCTCGAATGTCCTCCCTTATTGATTGTGAGGAATAACCACCGGAGACTGATTATTAGTAATCACCGGTCGGAAATGGGCTTCAAGCCCCCTAACCATCTCTATTGCATGCCTTCTTGGTACCCCCATTGGTACTCTTGGTTGACCCATTTGACTATAAGCGAGCCTTGGCTGCGCAAATTGTTGTTGAAACTGTGGTTGGGGCATTTGTTGTTGAAATTGTTGATCTTGAGGTTGCCCTTGTGGTTGTTGAATAAACGGCGGCGGTTGAACTTGTTGATGAACAACAACCGGTGGTTGTTGTTGAGCTGGTGGTGGTTGAACGTGTTGTTGGACAACCGGGAGTGGTTGCTGTCGATTAAGCTCTTACAACAATTCCGGTTGTTGCCATTGACCATAACCAAAATTTCCCGGATTTTCCCTTGTGCTTCCATCACCTCCCATGTAGTAACCTTCTACTTCATACCCCTCAACTTCACTGTCAAACCCATATCCGTATCCGTTACCTTGTGATCTTGAATGTTGCATGAAAGGTTGGGGTTAATATTGGTAGCTTGGTTGTGCTTGTTGAAAGGTTGGTTGTTGATGTTCTTGAGATGATGATGCACCAAAGTTTGGAAAAAGGTTGATAATAGGTGGTAATGTTGATGATGTTGAGTAGGTGTATTGAGGAGTGATGGGTTCGGTTGTGTGAGGTGGAAATTCACTTGATGCTGTAGGTATATTAGTAGTGATCGGTGGAGATGGATTTGGTGGAGGTGTGGTTGGAATTGTTTGACCCGAAGTGGGAGCTAGTGAATCCATGTTGCTGTTTGATGCAGTTGGAGAACCAAGAAGCTTGTTCTCACTAAGTAAAACTTGGTTTCTTCGAAGCGTTCTGTCAATCTCAGGATCTATGACTAGCGGTGATGACATGTTAGAGCCTCTAGTATACATACACCTGTAGGTACCTGCACACTAACACAACTAGCGTAAACCCGAAAATAACAAACAAAAACTACTAAAGTTAACACACGTTATGCACTACTCCCCGGAAACGGCGCCAAAATTTGACGTGAGGTCGAAGACTCACTCAAAAATAAACCGAATACAACTAGTTAGATAGTGGTAAGCGGGTATCGAACACAGGGAGTTTGTGGAAAATGCGTTACTGAGTAGCTATAAAATTTATCTAAATTAAACTAAGTGCACAAATTAAATTCAATGATTTGGTTGTTTGATTTGAATAACAAAAAGAACTAAAGCAATTAAACGAGTTTTAATCAATATGAGAAAATATGCCTTTCCTCGGTTTCAGGTTTCCATGAGTGTTACAGTTAATGTTAAACTGAGACGAACAATAGATAAAGTTCGTGTTTATGTAAACGATTGCGATAATTGAATATCTAGTACTTGGATTATACAACACAAGGTAATCACTCAAAAACCAATTAGTTTATCCAACCCTGAATCCCTCCCGATTAATCTCGATTACTTAAAGTACCAAGAACTGACGGTTTAGAACACAAAATCGATAATTAACAATCTATCAACTAATACATAAACACCATAATAATGAAATCAATAATATCAACTAGTATCTCAGAAATTGCATAAACATTCAACCAAACATTCATAAATAAACCTTACAATCCGAGGGAAAACACAAGGAATTTAGCCGAGCACGTTTCTGTTCGTCATCCCTTCAATTATAATTGTCATACGAATTAAAAACATATGTCTAATGATTACGAGTTTTGCGTCGCGCCCACCGGCCACTGTAGCTTACGATGGCTTCCCTAAAACCAACGCTGTGGCAAAACTGCCTTACGGCAGCAAATATACTTCAACTCCCACCGTAGTTTACTGTGGACACCGTAAGCTACGATGGCTCCAAAACTCAATTTTTTTTGTTTTTGTCATAACTTTCTTGTTCCACTTCCGTTTTCTTCACCGTTTTCGCCCACGTTCTCGTAATTTCATCATCTAGCTTCTCCTACCTGCAAGTATACTAGTAAACGTATTCATCTAATTCAACAAGAGAAACTGATTAAACGCATGATTATTAACGGTCTTAAATCACTTAAGGGTTGTCTAATAGACCACCTGTCAAGTACTCTTCACCACACCAACCTCATAATCTATAAATAACACGGTGCTGGCTTTGATCGACTCGATAGGCTTGATATTTGTCGTATCTTGATAAACAACTATCTGTCGATCATTTCCGTCACCACCACCACTGCTAGTATCTGCAGTTGATGAGCCGTGAGCTTGTTTCAGCTCACTTCCACTTGCACCGGCAGCATCAGGATCCTTATTTTCATCATCGTTCTTCAATTTCTTTAAAGCGTCGTCTTTGCAAGTTAGTTGAAGAATAAGGTCCTCTTGCTCTTTCATCCTCACCCCTTGAGCTGCAACAATCTCACGCAGCTCCTTTGTCTCCTTCTGACAGTATGAGAATAAGGTCCTCTTGCTCCTTCATCCTCACCCCTTCAGATGATGTTGATTCGTCATCATTTGTTCTTGTAATTAACGATCATCCGTCATTTGATTCTCATATAAATGAATCAAACTAAGAAGTATATCCATCTGTTGTGTAGGTGGCAAAGTATGAAATGAAACTGGTACATGCTGCATTGGACCTTGTTGACGGCTAATTTTCATAAATGATAAAGTTGAAGGTTGTGTCGGCATCATTGTAGGAGTAGGATAAATCACCGTTGATGTTGCAGGAGGTTTTGGTATAGGAGATAAAATAGATTGAGGAATTGAGCCAAGCCTTGGATCGATGAAACACTCATCGTAAGAGTAAGTGCTGGGGTGCTAACGGTAAGTGACACCACCGGCCGTTGTTGCACAAACGACATAGGCACATCTGGACCTATCTCCGCTCCCGAACCATGCCTAATACGATGCTTGAGTGGTTGATCTTGCAGTTTTTCCTTGCCCTTACGTTTTCGTTGAGCAGCATATGAGCCGGTTGCCTCAACGTCAACACGTCGTTCGTCACCCCCATTTCCAACGTCTCCACCTCACCATTACCACCATCATCACCATTGTTCCCACCTGGTCCCTCTTCACGTTTAGAATCCGAATCATCATGGATCCAAAAATCACTAGAAGGACATACATAATCCGGATTAGCCAAGTGTCCAATCAAACGCTTGGTTCTCGAACGATCTTCTGGTGCTTGGCTACGATATCTCTTCTTTATTTTCATCATACCAGTCGTCATATGTTCTAATTGCAGCACATCATCTTGTAGCGACTGTTCATTCACTTGATCAGGAATCAAGTCCTGAATAAATAGCTTCACGAATCGTGGATACATGAGAAACTTGTTTAGACAAATTTTAACCAAACAGTGCTCCTTCAGATGGTAGGAGATAATCTTGGAGAAATTGAACGGTTTGTTCAATATTAATGCAACGAGAGCGGATTGAAGCATGATCCGCCATTCGTCAAAGCCAACCTTGCGTCCCCCAAGCCAATGACTCAAGACGTGTAGTAAGTACTTGTATGAAGCACACAAGTACGCCTTGTTATATTGGGAATAATCAAGGTCTCCAGTATAGAATAATCGTTGAAATAATCCATGAATCAACGTCTTATCGAATTCACAAGGAAAATCCATGTTATCAGCAAATCTTAGCACTCGACGTATCACGCGGGGAGTGATCATGTTCTTCGTCTTGTTGATCTCGGCGACGATGTAATTCTCGGACTCCACAAATTTAGTCGTATCCCAAAATGGATGGATTACGCTAAAGTGTATCGGAACATCAGCAGTGATAGCGTAGTGAATCTTGGATCGATGAATAAATGTAATAATATCGCCAAAATATAATGATCCGAAAAATTGTCCTGTACAAAAGCGCAAATATTATGCTTCTTGTTGTATGGTAACACATGACTAGATTGCACTTGTTGTTGCTGTAAAGGAGGCTGTTCAGGTTGAGGATCAATTACAGGAACATCCGGCATCCTCTCTCAGCCATTTCTGTAGTTACAAGAACCCGAGCATTAGTAACATAAGAATAACTTATATTCAAAAACATATTGAAGTTTATTTAAAAATACAAGTCTTATTCATGATGACAAACAGTGTCATTTGTTATAATGATTGTCATGATTTGTTGATATCTCAATAACGAATGAGTGAATGACAAATGTCTATGAACCAATGAGTGCATTCGTCACCAATGTGAAACGAATGAAGGTTCATTCGTTACATAATAACACAGATGAAGCTTCTTCGTTATGAGTGTTAGACGAATGAGATCATTCTTGTCTGAAGGCCAAGTTATTCGTTATTTATGACGAATAGACACCAATAACTATCAACTTTGACCACCGTTCGTCAAAGTCAAAATTAAATAGAAACCCAGATGGTCAAACATGCAAACAAATCTCAATTAACTCATGTATGACGATGAAACAATGAAATTTCTACATCAATGAACTCGTATACGCATCGGTAACCACCCTTAACCAATCATTAATAATAATACACAGGTTTAAATTGATTTTAGTTTCATATATATATATATATATATCCGGTTACTAAAATTGTCAATTAAACAATCAAGTGTGGATGAAATTCGACGAAAAACATCACGTTTGAATCGGTTTTACCTTATGAATCTCACATAAAAAACGAAAATGCATTTGGTTGATGTTAAAATTTCTGGAAAATTTTGGCAAGGGTTCGCTTTGTTTTTGTTGTAATTGAGGTGAACGAATGTACCTATTTATTCACCCCTTGTTCATTATAAAGGGCAGGATACACGCAAATGAAGACAAACGAATGGACCCATTCGTTAATTCAAAATTAACGAATGGTTCACATTTATTTGTTAATTTGTTAAAATAACCAATAGAAAACATTTCATAACGAATCAGTCAAGATTCATTATTCATTCGTTATTATTTTTATACGAATGAGATCATACGCTATCAGTGCGAGCGAAAGTGAATAAGATAACGAATAAGTATATTCGTTATACTGTTTAAGGAACGAATGATCATCAATCGTTATCAACCATGCCAACGAATGGGTTTTATTCGTTATGAATGCTCATAACGAATAGAAACAAAATTAAGAAATATTTATTTTGCATTTTCATGAAATAAATAATGCATCAAAACCCTTGTCCCGATGATCTTTGCCTTAAAACTCTTACCCCCTCGGAGTAAGAAGCAGTACCTTAACGTGCATTTCGTTCAAAACACATAAGTTAAAACGAATTAACTTAAAACCTAATTAAATTAAATCAATTAAATAAAAGGATTAACTAAAATGATTAAATAAATGTGGGAAAATCTTTTTGATATTTTCTTTTTCAAAATTGTACCCTTAGATTGAAAATTAAAATAAAGCAGAAAATAATCTAAAAACACAATTTTTTATATATATTTGAATTAATAAAAACAAAGGCATTTATGAAAGCTATTCCACAAAAGCAATACATATTTTTTGTGAGTTGAACAGAAAATCGTATTGACCAAATAGCCTTTCCATCGCAATTTATATTTCAACGTTATTATGACTGGTGTTAAGTCGGTCATTGATATTGTTGTCCACTTAAATCTTATAACAAACCTTTGAGTATATTTGTGATATGATTTAATTTTCAATTTATGCACACAATATCATAAACTATCAACCTCTAATATCGGTTCAGGCTTAGTTTGACTTTTACCATATCACCCCAACTTGACTTATGAAACACCCGAATTTTAATAACAAAATTTACTACACATTGCGGAAGATTGCACTAGATTTTTTTTTCTTTTGGTTACTCGTAATAAATCATTATTATCAAATCAACATTTATAATTATAAACTCAATGGACTGGAGCAAAAAAAATGGTTAACTTTTCTTTAAACTTTAATATTTCAGCATGACTTGCTCGTAAAAAGACGCATCGTTACGAAAAAACAAAACTTGTGTAATCATTTAAAATTCATAAAGATATGTAAGACTCATTAACACATAAGACCGACAATCGTTTACTAACCGACCTTAGAAATATTCTCCAAAACACGTCATATGAGAAAGCTCGACTCAATAAGACAAACTACGTAATTAATACAACATAAATTTTACATGTCTCCATTTCGTTGACCCGCGCTCTCAATACTTGTTCACATGTGCCTTTGACTAATAAATCTCTTTATACCACATGACTTGATCACTCCGATCACTACTCTTGATTGCAGCACCTACAAGTTATCATCACAAAACATTAGCAAAGAGCTAAGTGAGAGCTCATTACCATGCATATCAATAACAAACAGAAAGGTAATTAATGTCCATGAGGTATCACAAACTAGCCCTGAAGATCAATCTAGCTAACTCAACATATGAAAGCTAAACAATGAAATTACACTAGGTGTACGATATGTCAGGTCCAACGTAGGGTACTTCAATAGCTTGGCGTACACACCAATGAATCAGTTGGTGTCTCACATATCATATATTGCATAACATGTACACCTCCAACGTAGCATGCACCAATATCTACACGTCCCAAAACTTTTCATCCTTTAACCAAGTGCTTTCGACCCATTTTTCTCTACTAGACCTGGGTTTAGAATTCACAAAAACTTCAAAAAGAACACCATTAGTATATGATAAACATACTCGACTAGATCACATTTGCTTAATCAACACAAGTAATAATCAATCACAAGCACCATACAATGAAAAACATGTATTCGCGCATACGGGTCTTAACTTCTATGACTATTTATTTTAGCGTCTTACACCATGCTAAGACATTCATCATTTCAACTCATGTATAAAAAAACATAGACACAACACAATAATCACCTTTAAACACTCACTTACTTTATAAAGTTTTCATGCGCAAAGTTATCTCGTAGCCAAAATGAGCCATATCTAAACTCTATATATGTATATAAAATTTACAAACAGCAAAGTAGACTCCCTTCAGGTTAACAACCACACGAAACCACACCCAATGGGTTCTCAGTTAATTTCTAATAATGTTGGTTATTAGACAATATACTTTAGTATTAGAATAATATACTTTAGTATTAGAGGGCTACAATGTGAAATATATTTTCTATTTATATCCCATGTAATCATCTAATTACTATCGACAATTCATAATACAATTACAAGTTTATTATGGTATCAAAGCCAGAACAACCCTAACCCTAATTCTGCAGCCACCCTTCTTCCTGCCAGCCACTCCCACAATTTTTTTTTATATTAGTTCCTTGGCTAAAAAATGGCCATGATTGTTGCTTTCTCCACAATTGAGAAGACCTCTCACAACTCTCATAAGTTTGGGTTCACGTTGTCTCCCACAAATTATGGTTTCTGGAAGACAATGATTCAACCCTTTCTTGTTACCAACAACTTAATTGGCTATGTCGATGGCACAATTCCTTGTCCCCCACAACTGATCGAACAGGCTGCATCTTCTGACAAGGAGACTGCCCGCGCACCGCTGTCAAATCCCAACTATGTGACATGGGTTGCCAACGACGCCCATGTTCGTATGCTGATCATCTCTACTATCTCAGAGGCTTCATTCCCACATGTTCAAGGTACAACATCTAGAGAACTGTGGCTCTCTTTAGAACGTGCGTATGCACCTCACACATCTTCTAGAGAATACACCCTAAAAACTCAACTTTTAAAGCTGGCGATGAAAGGTGACGAAACATCTTCTGCATATCTCAATCGAGCAAAAGAGTATGCTGATGCTCTAGCGAATATTGGTGAACCTTTTAAAGAGAAGGACCTTGTCATGCTCGTGATCTCAGGTCTTCGTGATGAGTATAACGGATTCAAATCAACTATTCTTACCCGACAATTTCCCACCGCCTTTATTGAGCTTCATGGTCTCCTTGCAGAATGCAGACCATGATTACATGGTGGAAAAATCTGCCCCTGTTTTCCCCTCACCACAAGCCTTTGCTGCCACCGTGCTGGAACATCACAATCCACCGGAGTTGCACAACAAGATCCATTACAGGTTCTTACTCAGCTGGCCTCATAACTTGGTTTGCAGTTACAACCTACAACTCAACAGCACTCACAGGCTTTCTATTCAAGTCAGAACCGGGGCCGTGGCCGTGCCACTAATAACCGTGGTCGAGGTCGTGGTTCCTACAATCGGTACCCTCGGGGAAACCAAAGTCAATTCAACTGGTCATCCAATCAGTACACGGTCTATGGTACGTGCAATAGGTGTGGCATTGGACACCTACCGTCCGAGTGTCCCAACCGCGACCCTGCTACTATCCGGCCCAAGTCACAACATTCAGCCAATCATGCTGAATATCGCTCGCAGGTATCTTCATGGCATCCCGACACGGGTTCTAATAGCCATGTAGCACATGATCTTTCAAGTCTTGAGACTGCTGAAGCATACCAAGGTGAGGACGCTCTTCATGTTGGCAATGGTAAGGGTTTACCCATTCTCCATGTTGGTTCACCCGTTTTTATTCACCCACCAAAACCTTTTCCTTATCCAATATTCTTCATGTCCCACAAATTAAAAAAAATCTTCTTTATGTTCAAAAATTTTGTCATGATAATAATGTATTTTTTGAATTTCATGCTTCTATTTTTGCTATGAAGGACAAGTTTACACGCACAATCCTCCTCACGGGTCCAAGTGAACATGGGCTCTACTCCATTCGTCTACCTCAACTTCAACCGGTTCCTAAAGTTGCCTTCACAGCTGTTCGTGCTTCTGTTCACACATGGCATCAACGACTCGGGCATCCTCATCCACAACTTTTGCATTCTATGTTATCTAAGTTTTGTCTACCTGTTTTGAATAATAGTTTGAATTCTCCTTGTAATGCTTGTCATATAGGGAAATCATCAAAACTGCATTTGTTATCTTCTAATTTTAAAAGTACTCATGTTTTGGATTTAGTGTTTTGTGAAGTTTGGGGGCCTGCTCCTGTTTCTTCTTATGATGGACACAATTATTTTTTACTTTGTGTTGATCACTTTACTCGCTACATGTGGATTTTTCCTTTGAAGCAAAAATCGGATGTATATCCTGTTTTTAAACAATTTCTTGCCATGGTTGAACGACATTTTCAAACCAAACTCAAATCCCTACAAACGGATTGGGGCGGAGAATTCCGAAACCTTTCTAATTTTTTCTCTTCCCTTGGCATCATTCATCGTCGCTCTTGTCCACACATTAGTGAGCAAAACGGTTTTGTTGAACGTCACCATAGACATGTCGTGGAAACTGGCCTTACCCTACTCGCTCAATCTGGTGTTCCATCTCGTTTTTGGCACTTTGCTTTTGACACGGCTGTTTATCTAATAAACCGAATGCCGTCTCGTACGTCATCTAATGTCTCTCCGTTTGAACATATTTTTTCTCGCAAACCCGACTTCTCCTTTTTACATTTTTTTGGTTGTCAATGTTACCCTCATATTCGTCCATACAATAAACATAAGATGAATTTCCGTTCTCTTCCTTGTGTGTTTCTTGGGTACAGTCCTCTTCACTATGGCTATCGATGTCTCTACCCAAAAACTGACCGTATCTACATTGCCCGTCATGTTCGTTTTAATGAACAAAACTTTCCTTTTTTACAACCTTCTTCTCCCACACCTTCAACCCCTCAATCTGATCCATATGTCTCTTCCTACCCATCACCTACCATACATGCCAACCCTACCTCACTCGATACACTATCACCTACTCCACCCACCAGCCCACGTTCACCATCACCAACCCCTTCACCTACAACATCTACACCTTCCATTATACAACAGTCAACCCTCTCCTCCCTTACAAACCTATAGTCGTCGACCCAAACCACCTAAGCCACAAACTCGACCTGTTACACCACCTCCCCCCACTTCCACAACATCTGCCATGCATGTCCCTCCTCGTAACCGGCATGCCAACCTTCGCCAACATCCCAAACAACGTGTTCCCTACAATCCATCATCCTTTACCACCACTATAACCCTGATATGTGTTGAACCTACCTCCTTTGCTATTGCCAACAAATCTCCTCAGTGGCGGGGTGCCATGGCTGAAGAATATGCAGCCCTCATTCGGAACAAAACTTGGTCACTTGTGCCACCTGTTCCTAATACAAATGTGGTAGATTGTAAATGGGTATACAAACTCAAACGAAATCAAACAGGGGCAATTACCCATTACAAAGCACGCCTAGTGGCAAAAGGGTTTAACCAACAATATGGGGTTGACTACCATGAAACATTTAGTCCAGTTGTGAAGTCTACCACCATTCGCACGGTTCTATCTATT
Source organism: Bidens hawaiensis (assembly GCF_021521415.1). NCBI lineage: Eukaryota > Viridiplantae > Streptophyta > Magnoliopsida > Asterales > Asteraceae > Bidens > Bidens hawaiensis. Next base: position 1,378,530 of record NW_027491409.1, on the reverse strand, counting down.
GTTGTGACACAACGGTGGTCACTTCGCCAATTGGATGTTCAAAATGCTTTTTTACATGGCGAATTAAATGAGACAGTTTATTTGCGCCAACCACAGGGTTTTATTGATCCACAAAAACCAGATCATGTGTGTCTACTTCACAAATCCCTATATGGTCTCAAGCAGGCCCCGCGTGCATGGTTTAACCGTCTGACCAAGGCTTTGTTCTCTCTTGGGTTTCGAGGATCCAAAACCGATCCCTCTCTTTTTATTTACTCCTCTCAAGGAACTCTTCTTTATATGTTGGTTTATGTTGATGATATAATTCTCACAAGGAACAATCCTAGTGCGATAGATCGCATCATCAAAAGTTTGGGTCAGACATTTGCTATTCAAGACTTGGGATCTCTATCGTATTTTTTGGGCATTGAGGTTCTTTCACGAGGATCCGACATGATTTTTTCTCAAAAAAAATACATATTGGAACTGCTTCAACGGGCTGGTCTCTCGCAGGCCAAATCGGTCTCCTCTCCGATTACCACCACTGCTAATTTATCTGTCGGTGATAGCCCTTTGTTTGAAAATCCGGTTCGCTACCGCCAGGTTGTTGGTGCCTTACAATATGTCACCTTATCTATACCGGACATTACTTATGCGGTTAACAAAGTGTGTCAGTTTATGCATTCCCCAACAGAAAACCACTGGGCTGCAGTTAAACGGATTCTTCGGTATCTTCAGGGTACATGCGACTATGGTCTCTTAATCCAGCATTCATCCAGATCCATTCTTCATGCCTACACTGATGCTCACAATTCATCCCTGAATGCATTCTCGGACACGGATTGGGCTGGTTGCCCGGATGACCGCCGATCCACCGGGGGATCTGCCATCTATTTAGGCTCTAATCTTATCTCTTGGTCTGCTAGAAAACAACGAACTGTCTCTCGGTCATCAACTGAATCTGAGTACAAAGCCTTAGCTGACATAGTTGCAGAGCTCACTTGGCTTGAAGCCCTCCTTAGAGAACTCAAGGTTCCTATGACATCAGCCCCAATTTTATGGTGTGATAACTTGGGTGCAACACACCTATCAGCCAATCCTGTCTTCCATGCCCTCACAAAACATGTTGAGGTGGACTTCCATTTTGTTAGAGAAAAGGTTGCTGAAAGGAAATCTATGTCCAGTTCATTTCTACAAACGATCAGATCGCAGATATCTTTACTAAGCCATTGCCATCTCAACGATTCACTGATTTACGAGCCAAGCTACAGGTCATCACCCGGCCTTAGCTTGCGGGGGAATATTAGAGAATATACTTTAGTATTAGAATAATATACTTTAGTATTAGAGGGCTACAATGTGTAAATATATTTTCTATTTATATCCCATGTAATCATCTAATTATGATCGACAATTCATAATACAATTACAAGTTTATTATTGGTAAATACCGTTAAGTTTCTGTTTTAAATAGTTTTGCGCAGCTGTAGTAATTTACTGTGTTCCCTCACATACAGTGGGTGTTTTGCTTCAAACAAAAATTCTGAGTAAAGTAGACTCATAGAGCTTTCCGCCAACATATAATATGCTCCAAACAGAGTTACAATTAATTTACTATGAAATTTCTTATACCGATAAAAATCTGGAAGCAAGCTGAATTTTTCTGCTCTTGGGTTACTCAACCCGTTATCATTTTGTACTCTTTATTTGCAGGTTAAACCAGCAAAACACCATCCAAATAAAACACTAATGTTCATTTAAACCATACTAAATAATCCTTATTAAACCTCCCTTTTGTATATGTTTTAGTCCATCTCAATTATCAACCATAAGAATTTGCACGTCAACATTAACACTAAACAACAATAGTTACAATTTAGCACTACATACTATTTTTGAAAAGCGCAGTTAGAGTCACTCACCTTCGCCCGTAGGAGTGTTTCTTCCATTCCATCCATTTGACACGTTGTCTTCCAATCCATGTCATTCCTACTTACCAAGTTACACTTGCAAAGCGTTAGAGCAAATAATGGTCATTCGACCCCTTTAATACCTAAGTATTATTTGTCCGTTTCATCTTGTGTTCTCGCTCATTTTCATTATTCATCCTACTAGTTGGGTGGTTATCCCAACCCATTTGACCCGTTACCACCCATTTAATAAAAATTCATGCTTTATAGTTCATAAAACATAGTAATCCGATTCACCAAATAGATTTATCACAAGTTTATGCCCACTAGTATATCCTCCTTTTATCGAGTTATATAATTCTTTGCAATTCCATCAGTTTTACACTAAGTCTTTGTTTATGCATTTCATCGAACACCTTGTGGGCATAAACAATAACTCACCATTTAAATTCCTTGATGGATTTATAACACCATTTTAATCGGTTCCAAACATTCATACCAATAACCATTTCATTAGTGTTTATCATTTCTAGAGGGGAATTGTTGTTCACAATCTAAACCAATACTAAACACACTAAATTATAATAGACCGAAATTCAATCAATCAATCAATCAATCATGCCCAGTAAAATCCCACCGACAGCAAAGCTATAAGTAGGGTCTGGGGATGGTGGGATGTAGGCACACCGTACCTCCATCCAAAGGAATGAAGAGGTGGCTTCCAGAGAGACCCTTGGCTCTAAGTACATGTGTATGAAGCAAAATAAAGGAAATCAAAGTTTAACAGTTATATACAAACTACTACTAATTATAATAATATTAATAATAAGATCACAGTTTAACAGCTATATAAAAGCTAATAATAATTATAATAATAATAATAATATATGTAAGGGAAATACCATTATGGTATGCGACCTAAATAAGTTAAGTCTAAGCCCTAAGGTATTCAATTCTCTCTAAAAATCCTTAACTTTAATTCTACTTCTCCACGAATTCCTATCCTCAACCATGTCCTCGGAGAGGTTTAGGTCTATCAAATCATGCCTAATCCTCTCATCCCAAGTCAATTTCGGTCGTCCTCTACCCCTCCTCCCCTCTATAGTAATGTTTTCTACGGATCTAACAGGATTCGTCGTCTGTCTTCTCTTTACATGTCCAAACCATCTCAATCTCCACTCTCTTATCTTGTCTGCTATGTTCGCCACCCCTAATCTCTCGCGAAACACAACGTTTCTTATTCGGTCTAGCCTTGTGTGCCCACACATCCAACGTAGCATTCTCATTTCTGCTACCTCCATCTTCCGCACTTGTGCCTTCTTGATGGCCCAACACTCTGTTCCATATAGCAATGCAGGTCTAACTGCCACCCTATAGAATTTTCCCTTTAGTTTTGTCAGGAAACTCTTGTCGCACAATATACCTGTGGCTGCTTTCCATCTACACCATCCTACCTGAACTCGGTGAGTCACATCACTGTCTAATTCCCCATCGCTCTGTACAAATGATCCTAAATACTTGAACTTCATTACCTGCGGGACCACCTGCCCTTCAATTGTGATCTGTGCGTCTTCATTGTCGTTTATCCCACCAAAATCACAGTGGAGGTACTCCGTCTTAGATCGGCTAATCTTTAAACCTTTTGTCTCTAAGGTTGTTCGCCACTCCTCAAGCCTCATGTTTAGATCTTGTTTTTTCTCAGCAAGTAACACAATATCGTCTGCGAACATCATGCACCACGGGAGAGTCCCCTGAATCGACTTTGACAACTCATCCAAGAATACTGCAAAAAGAAACGGGCTCAACACTGAACCCTGGTGAAGACCTACCTCTACAGGAAAGAAATCAGTATCCCCCACTGGCGCACGGACACTTGTTTCACTCCTGGTATACATATCCATAATTATCTCTATGTATTTCCTGGGCACTCTTCTACCCTCCAAGCACTCCCAGAGCACCTGTCGTGGCACACTGTCGTAGGCATTTTCTAGGTCAATAAACACCATATGTAGATCACGCTTCTTCTCCCTATACTTTTCCATTAATCTTCTTAGAAGGTGTATTGCCTCTGTGGTGGAACGCCCCGGCATGAAGCCAAATTGGTTGACCGTAACCTGAGTTTCTCGTCTAAGTCTACCCTCAATCACTCTTTCCTATAGCTTCATAGTATGACTTAGTAGTTTGATTCCTCGGTAGTTACCACAACATTGGGCGTCTCCTTTGTTCTTATAGATAGGAACTACAACGCTGCTCCTCCACTGGTCTGGCATTTTACCTGATTTGAGAATACTATTGAACAGAGTAGTTAACCACATGACTCCTTCCTCCCCCAGACACTTCCACACCTCGATGGGTATGTTGTCTGGGCCAACCGCCTTAGACCTTCCCATCCTCCTAAGTGCATCCTTCACCTCTTCTCGTGTGATCCGTCGGCAGTAGCAGTTATTCGATTGTTGTCGTTGAAAGTTTGTGTTGTCATGTTCTTCTTGGAAAGCTCTCCCATTTTTAAAAACATTGTGGAAGTAGGTTTGCCATCTTAGCTTGATGTCCTGCTCCTTGACCAGTACATGCCCATCTGTATCCTTTATGAACTTCACCGGTCCTAGATCTTGCCTTCTACGCTCCCTGGCTTTGGCAATCTTAAACATAGCATGTTCCCCCTCTTTTGTTTCTAGACTTTCATACATCCGTTTAAAGGCCGCCTTCTTTGCTTCCGCCACTGCCTTCTTCGCCTCTATCTTGGCCGTTTTGTAGTTGTCCCTCAATTCCACTCGCTCCTCCTCATTCGTGCACCTCATTAGCTCCCTAAAACATTCTTGTTTGTCCCTTATCTTGTCTTGCACTGCGTCATTCCACCACCAAGACTCCTTATGCCCACTTGTCTTTCCTGTTGTGACCCCGAGAGTCTCCTTTGCTACTTGTATGATCTTTGTCTCTATAGCTTCCCATATATGAGTTGAGTCCCCATTTAGTCGAGCCCGCGTATGCAGCATGAGTTTATCCTTAAACAGTAGGAGATTTTCGTCCTTCAAATTTCCCCATCGAATTCTCGGTGTACCTTTCTTCTCTCGAACAGTCAGCTTATTTCTGAAGGCTATATCTGTTACTAGTAGTCGATGTTGAGTCACAACTGCCTCCCCAGGTATGACTTTGCAGTCCTTCCACCAACGTCGGTCTCCTTGCCTCATCAAAAGGTAGTCAATTTGCGTGTCGCGTCCGCCACTGCTAAAAGTGATTAAATGAGAATCTTGTTTCCTAAAATAAGAATTTATAATACCTATGTCATGTGCCACCGCAAACTCTAGAAGATCTGTTCCGGTCTCATTCCTATCACCAAAACCGAAACCCCCATGTACGGCTTGAAAACCATCTTTAGCCTTACCAATGTGTCCATTAAAATCACCTCCTATGCAAATCCTCTCCCCCCTAGGTATGCCCCCTACCACTGCGTCTAGGCAATCCCAAAATTCTCTCTTTTCCTGATCCCCTAGGCCTACATGGGGCGCGTAGGCGGAGACTACTGCCACTACTTCCTCTCCTAGTACTAATTTCAACACCATAATTCTGTCATTATGTCTTATCACCTCCACCACACTAGTGTGTATTTCCTTAGCCACTAGAAACCCCACTCCATTCCTAGCTCCATCAGACCCCGAGTACCACAACTTATACCCATTACACTCAGCCCCTCTATGTCCTTTCCACTTAGTCTCCTGGAGGCATGCTATCTGAACCCTACGTCTTTTAAGCACATCTACCAATTCTAGCAACTTACCATTTAATGTTCCTACATTCCAAGAAGCCAAACGCAATATACGCTCCCTATCTTTACTCTTTCCTACACCCCTCGTTTCAGGACATGGTCTCAAGTAATAGTCATGGTTCCTACGCTCTATGGTTGCAACTAAACACACAAACACAAGCAATAGAACACCAAATCAATAATAATAATAATAATAGTAACAAAAACTAATAATAATAATAATAGTGTGTAGCAATAACAATAATAGTCAAGAGATCTTAAAATGAAAATAAACTCCAAAGATCCGGATCACGTATGTTCTAATGATAATAATAATAATACTAATAATAATAATAACAGTGAGAAAGGAACGAGTATACCGTGAAGATGATGAAGGTAGATACAGCTCAACGGCAGCCAGGTTACAAGAAACCCTCATTTATCAAAACCGGGAGAACACCGAGATATAACGAATCGAGCTAGACAACACAACAAGGTGAACCAACAATTCCGGCGACTTTTACGGCGGCCGTGGGTGGTGACGCAGCGGCAGCAGCGGCAGGAGGCGGCGCGACAGCAGATCCGGCAAGCTGTGAGATCGGCGGACAGGAGTGGCAGCACACACCAGTGGTAGCAGCAAACAGATGAATTCCGGTGGCTACAGCTCGTCGAAATGGCGGCGGCGCGTCTAAAAAACAAACAGCAGTCGGTGGCAGTAGCAAATGACAGCACCAGCGGCTCAAGAGGGTTGCGGTGGTTAGGGAGTAGCGACGGTAGCAGGGAGGTGGTTAGGGTGATAGATCCTTGAAAAGTGCAAAAGAGGGTAAGAGCTTACAAGCGGGATGGAAGATCCTTGGAATAAGAAACAAGTGAAGCTGTGATAGATCTGCGATCAGACACACGATAGCAGTGAAGAGAGAGAGAAGAAGAAGACGATGAACAGTATATTCTGAAGCTTCCTCTGAAATTATGTCTAATCCGCTCCTCCCAAATCCCAAATTATGTCTAATCCGCTCCTCCCAAATTATGTCTAGACCGAAATTAATAAAAAAATCCCTATTTCTTGAACGTGAATCCTAACTCAAGATAATTATTTGAAATGATCAAATCATCAATGAAACTAGATTAGTGCATCAAAAACATGTATTCCACCTAATATGTCCAATTTACCCAATTAGGGTTGATTCATCGAAACCACCAAGAACTCCATTAATGGAGGTTTTTAGAACATAAAAATAACACTTACTTAATAACTAGATCTTGGATAACACTTCTAAATCAACGGATTTCACATGCAGTAACAGAACTAGAGTCTTGATTTCGTGTCCTTTCTCCCCTTCCTCTCTTCACGTTAAACACACACACATACACACCCCTTCTGTGTTGCCATTTTCCCCTTTGTATTTATTTAATAAAAGTTACATAAACCCCCCATATACTTCTCGATATAATACTTTTAGTCCAAAAGACTATGATATGCTTAAAAACCATTCATTCCATGACTTTGTTTTATCAATTTCTTATCCCCAAATCTTAACAATAACTTATCATAGAATTTAATAAAAATAATGTTTCCCCAATAAAACTTATTTTAGGGATTTTATACTTATTTAAAAATATATTTTAATTCCAGGAAATTCGGGATGTTACAACTTAAACCATTATGCTGCTGATCAAAATAAAGATTTGATAGATTTATAAATAATCTAAGCTCATAATCTCACTACAAGGTATACCCCCGCTATCAAGCAATAGACCAAGCATTCTTTTACTGTGAATGAATATGCACGAGTTCATCTGTAGGCTTACACACATTGTATCCCCTGGGGTCCGTTTCTTATTGGTATTAAGACGCGCGCAAGGGAGGAACAATGTATGACTAACAGCGGATTTTGATCAAATCAGTAATGGTTTGTACAATGTACAGTAGTGATTAAGTTTAATGACTTTGGGTTTGCTCTAAAAGAATTTTGAAATATTCATGTTTATGAGTACCCAAATAATTAAGCCGCATAAAGACTCACAGTGTCCAGAAACAGGATACATCCCATCAATATAGGTTTTGAGGCCATAAGACCAGACGCCATTAAAGTGTCAACCATAAACTAGATGCATTTTATTTAGAATTTTTGTTTTTGGTGATCAAACAAACATAAGGCTTGAGTATGACAGGCTATTACATTTCTGCAATCATTACCGAAACTTTTGGAAGAGACTAACACCTCTTTCAATTTGGCAGTTCTTTATGTTTATATCACATACTTTACCTTAACAGTTTGTTTAAAACCTATCAATGCACCAATGCAGTTAATCACTCGGCCTTTAAAGCTTATTTCTTTCTGGATATGGGACTAGATGATTAATGTACTAACATTTTCTCTTTTTGCTTCAAAACTCATTTTTGAGGAGCATTTAAATTCAGTCGCCCGAGTCACTTTCAGTTTATAGATAAATGACTATCCCATATATCTATAGGTAAAAATACATGTTCCACAAACTTAAGGAACCGACATATTTTTAAGAGAAATAATGCAAAATATTTGAATGTTTTTGTAATTTTTGAAATATTTGAATGTTTTTTGTTTTTCTCTATACAAACAGAAATCACAATATTTTTTTATTTTCTAATTTTCTCCCCCAAAACAATAAAATAACCAAAACAAAATTAAATTTACAAAATAAAATTGATTATCCGAGCTTAAGGATATTAGCAAGAGTTTTCAACCCATTTAAACCAAGCAAAAAGTTAAAGTGAGTTCTATCAAAAGCTTTGGTAAACAGATCAGCTTTCTGAAAATCTGTATGTACCTTCTCAAGATCAATTAACTTCTTTTCAAAACAATCACGGATAAAATGATATCGAATTTCGATATGCTTCGTCTTAGAGTGGTGCGTGGGGTTCTTGGTGATACTAATAGCAGATTAGTTATCAATAAATATGGGATTAGTAAGAAACTTCAAACCGTAATCCCGCAAGTGTTGCTGGATCCAAAGAACCTATGAACAACAACTCGAGGTTGCCACATACTCTGCTTTTGCGGTTGAAGTGGAGACCGTTGTCTGATTTTTACACTGCCAGGAAACAAGCCGGCTTCATAGAAATTGACAACCTGCCATAGTTGATTTGAAATTGATCATGCATCGTCCATAGTCAGAATTGGAAAACGCAGTGAGTTCAAAGCTATCATCTTTGGGATACCATAACCCGGTGTTAAAATTACCTCTTAGATAGTGAAGTATACATTTGACCGCCGCCAGATGAGTCACTCGGGGACTCGATTGGTATCTGGCACATAAACAAACAGCAAACATGATATCAGGACGAGAAGCAGTTAGATACATAAAATAACCAATCATTTCTCTGTACAGGATTGGATCTACGGTATCCTCCAATTCATCTGGTGACAAATTGTGACCCACGGGAAGAGGCGTCGAAGGGAGTTTTGGGCATTTATCTTGAATCGGCTTAAGACATCGTTCACATAAAAATTCATCTGATGAACCTGCAACCTTAAGAAGAAGTTCATCTCCCCCATCGAGTTCATTTCAAATTTCGTTCGCATTGACCTCTCAAACTCCTTACACAGCTTGTCATTTGTAGAACCAAATATGATGTCGTTAACATATATCTGGACGAGGAGCAAATCATCACCGACAGTCTTATAAAAGAGAGTGCAGTCCACAGTCCCTCGTCTGAAGCCACTATCAGTCAGATGGTCAGCAAGTGTGCCATACTAAGCTCTCGGGGCTTGGTGTAGACCATAAAGTGCCTTGTTTAATCAGTAAACACGGTCAAGATAGTCCGGATCTTCAAAACCAGGAGTCTGCTTCAGAAACACTCTTCATGAAGTTCCCCATTGAGAAACGCACTCTTGACGTCCATTTGATAAACTTAAATATTCTTGAAAGCTGCATAGGCCAAAAATATTCGTATAGCCTCCAATCGTGAAACTGGAGCATAAACTTCCATGTAATCTACTCCATCTTGCTGATGAAACCCTTGCACAACCAAACGTGCTTTATTTATTACGACGACCCCACGATCATCCTTTTTACATTTAAAGACCCATTTGGTCAGAATAGGTTTCTTAACTCTATCAGGCTTGTCAATGAGCTCCCAAACACCCAGTCTACTAAATTGTTGCAGTTCCTCTTGCATTGCTTCTACCCACGAAGAGTCTTCAAGCTCCATACGTACACTTTTCGGTTCCATTTAGGACATAAAAAAGGTGTATTTAGCGAGATTCATGATTCCTGAAGAATGCATATCAGCATACGCACACAATACATTAAAATCACAGTTATCAGCAATCTAATGGCGCGTTTGCACACCAACATTCAGATTACCAATGATGTCCTGTGGATGATACGTGTGAATTCGAAGAGTCAGATTCTCAGGCACAACTACATTATTATTTAAATTAGTAAGATTCTCTTCAGCATCATGAGACGATTAACTAATCTCATGAGTTTCAAGAAATGGAGCTGAAGAGCAGTCAACAAAATGACTATCATCCGATTAAATAGAAATAACATCAGACGTATTAGGAAGATCATCTTGTGTAACATTCTCATAATTTGAAACTGATGACCTAGGTGTGGAAAGCATTTGATCTTCTAAATAAACATGCACCAGGTCTTCATCAGGTTGATCAACTATGGGAGTGAAAGAATTAAATAAACTCTCATAATCAATCAGGACCCTTTCCAGCAGGCGGTGCTATGTATCGTTCACAATCAACATGGTACCATTCTTCAACACAACCCGAAGTAAATTTGAACACATGTTTCTTAGGCGATGCATAACCCAAGAAATATCCTTTAATAGCCTTTCTTCAAATTTTCCCGCATCTCTTTTCAACATAGTGCAAGGACACCCAAACGGTTCCAAAAACTTTAAATTAGGTTTTCGATTGTTTAAAAGCTCATAACTTGTCTTTTGCAACTTCTTCACAGTCAGAGCACGATTAAGCATGTAGCAAGAAGTATTCACCGCCTCATTCCAGAATTGGACAGGAAGCTTTGAATCTGCCAACATTGTTTTTGTAGCTTCAGTCAATGTTCGATTCTTCCGTTCAGCAACACCATTCTGTTGAGGTACATATGGAGCACTATACTCTCGATGAATTCCTTTTTGGACACAAAATAAATCCAATATAGTATTTTTGAACTCCGTACCATTATCACTCTGAATACGTCTCACCTTGTGTTTGTACAGTGATTCGATCTCTGTGATTAGATTTTGCACAAAAACAGGTGTCTGATCTTTAGAACTCATAAATAACACGCACGAGTATCTTGAGTAGTCATCAGTGACAACTAAACAGTACCAATCTCCAGCAATGATCGCACGATTCACAGGACCAAACAAATCCATATGAAGTCGTTCTAAAGGAGTATCAATGGAATTAATTAACTTAGATGGGTGTGACTTCTTTTTTCTGTTCGCCATTTTTGCACGAAACTCAGTGATCGGTCAGTTTGAAGTGTTTCAGAGAAACACCATCCACCAAATCATTTTCCATCAGATAATTCATCTTTCTGACATGAATGTGACCCATACGCCTATGCCACAGAATCGAGTCTTTATCAGTTGCTTTTGAGACAAAACACGTTTCAACAGAAGTAGATACCTTAGTACTCATATGCAATACATAAATACCATTTGACCGAGGAGACCACATAACAACCATGTCTTCAAGAATGGCATATCCTGGTTTGAGTATTATGCACTCCTTGTCAGTAAATATCGTGGTATACTTCTTATCGCAAATTTGAGACACGCTCAACAGATTGTGATCCACTGTATCACAATAATTAACTTTCTCAAATGTAATATGACCATTTGACACATCTCCTTCTTTTGTAATCATTCCCCCAGAATTACCCGCGAAATCTACATAACCCCCTTGAATATTCTTGACATTGGTTAGTAGATTCATGTTACCGGTAATATAACGAGAACATCCACTATCCATAATCCAGTTTTCACCAGATATAGTCTCGGATGAACTCTGCACATAGAGGTAAAATGATTAATTCAAAAAGGTAGCCCAGGCCTCAGTCTTGGGCACCTCTTTAATTTCACTTGAATAGTTAACTTTGAATGAATTCAAATGTGGTTTAGCTACTTGTGAATAAATCAAAGGCCTTTTTGACTTTCGTCTCACTATGCAGCTTGAACTACATTTGTGTTCACAATTCTACAAATTGGTTCAGTAGTAACAAATTTGGGTTTTAAATGAACTTCGCTTTCATCAGTTTGAATCACTTTGCGTGGATTCACATTTGAAAACATGATGTGAGTCTCATCATCACAAGACATGGGTCTTTTCAGAATTTCTTTAATCAAAGGAACAGGTTTGGCTTGTTCCTCGATAAACGGATGAAGCTTATGTGATTTCTTCACTGCACAGTTTCTTACAACGTGACCACGTTCATCGCTTAAAAAGCGGGTTCTCATGTAAACAAATGTACATTGTGGTATGACAAAAACTGGTATAACCGAAGGTTGATGAGAAACTCCTGGAACAGGCACTTTGTTCAAGTCATCAAACGTAACAGATTTCTTTTTCATATAGAAATCAAGGTTTGAACAATTATAAAAACTTTGTAATGTGTCAGTTGCAGTTGAATAAAAAAATTGAACTTTCTTAATAGATTTTAACAATTGTTTTTCTTTGACCAAGGATCTGTTGTGTTTAATACTTTAGATTTAGCAAATGCATGCTCAAGATCTTGTATTTGTGAAGTTTCATTTTTAAAAGACACTCGATCAATTCTGGTTTGATCAAATTAAGTGGAATGTCTTTCTAAGTGAACACCTTGATAAGACCTTTTAATTTAAACACATGACCAGTATTTACATTAGAAGGAACTGGGTTGATGAAGCGCATCAAATCAGCATCATAAATTTTTGGTTTTTCTGAATTCTTAGCCTCAACCTTAGATGTCTTAAACTCTTTTATGTTAGATGTATTTGAACCGTACATAATTTTTTCAAATTCATGAGGTTCACACAAAATGTGATTTGAACGTGGAATATTCGACTCCTTGTGTACAATTTATGGTTCAATTACATCCTCAATAATGACTTTCTCAACAACGACTTTGTTACTCTGAATATGTGGTTCATGAGTTGAAAATTTTTCTTTGTCAGTTTGTTTTGGTTTCTCCACATGAATGACTGTTGGTGCATGATGTCAGTAGTTCAGTGTCTAGTGTCTGTAATCGAGTCGTTTGGATTTGTGTTTGTATGTAAGCGAAGTTAGCTCACAAGTTCGCTGATACAGGCGAACTAGTGAACTAAGCGAAGTTAGTGACAACTTCGCCTGAACATGCCAGGCGAAGTTGTCGTGAATATATAGTCTAGGTTACGGCTTAGAGAGAATAATTGTTGAACGAGTTCATTTATTCAGAGAACGAGTCAGAGAGAGTCTGTATTTGGTGATCTTTGTATCACGTGTTTACGGTTGCAATATAACGTCTTTGTGTTTATTGTAACGTGTTTAATCGTTTTGGTTTTCTACGCTCGTAACGTCTTACGTAGGGATTCCGCACCTATGTAGAACGAGATATCTCGTGTAGATCCGGCTGGGAACCTACAATTGGTATCAGAGCTTTTGCTCGATTGTGTGGTTCGGGTTTATCACGCGGGTGTAGAAATCGTTCCGTTCGACTATTCGCGGGACGAGTTTTCTGAGTTTTTGTGTCCTACTCACCTCCTACAATCATAAACAACCCATAACACCTTCACAAACCTCGTAAAATCCAGAAATCTAACCTGCATATTCATCGTGTTCATCAGGCGAAGTTGCCGTCACTGTTCGTAGGGTTTCAGCGAAGATATAAGGTTAAGCGAAGTTATCCACAACTTCGCCTACCTTCTCAAGTTCGCTTATCTCAAGCGAAGTTACCCACAACTTCGCCTACTTCACAAGTTCGCTTACCTTAAGCGAAGTTATACACAACTTCGCCGAATCAGGCGAATTTAAAAAGGAAGCGAAGTTCAGAATCAGCGAAGTTCAGACTTAAGCGAAGTTATCCACAACTTCGCCTACAGTACTGTTAAAAATAAAATTTTTATTTTTCGGGTTTCTGTGGGTTTCGTGAAAGATGTCTTCAATCAACATTACGGAACTAGTTAAGATGGAAGTGGAAGCGGGTTCGGCTACAAAGGCACCGAAGATGCTTAAGAAAACTGATTATGTAGCGTGGAAAGATCGTTTTGAACAATATGTCAAGTACCATGATGCTAAGATGTGGGTATGCATACAAGATGGTTACATTCCACCTACTACTGAGTATGAGGGTCGTGATCAGATAAAGAAATACAAAGAGATGGAAGAAGAAGAGAAGAAAATGTATGAGGCCGAAAGCAAAGCTCATGCAGCAATTACAATGGCTCTTCCACAAGAGATTCTGCACACTTTCAGAAAGTACAAAACTGCCAGAGAGCTTTGGGAAGCGCTTGAAAACCGTTTTGAGGGTAATGTGAGAATCCGTGCTTCAAAGATTAAACTACTTAAAACCCAGTTCTCGGTCTTCAAGTATCTGAAGAATGAATCACTTGATGATATCATCACTAGATATTATCATCTGATGACAGAACTCAGCAATTATTCAATTGCTTACAAAGAAGATGAAATTGTTGAAAAGCTTCTTGATGCTCTCCCACCAAAATGGGAGATGTACACTGTGTTGATGAGAGAAGACAAAGACTTTGCTGACTATGACCTGGAAACAGCAGTTAACAAGCTACGAACTTTTGAACTAAACATGGTTCGAAAAGAGACACCGACTGATTAGGTTCAAGATCCAGGAATGTATGGTGCAAAGGTTAATACAAGTTCAAGTTCGAAGTCTGATTCGTCTGCTTACTACTCAAGGGGAGAGTCGGGCGCTAACTCAACACATGAAGGTCATGTATCTCTCAACATGAATGGTGATGTATGCTTTGTAGCTGGAGGATCAAATGCTTCTAACTCTCAAGCAACCAAGAGTAGTTTTACCCCAAGTGTTTCGAACAACAACTACTCAAGGATGCCCATGAGTGTTAAATCTACTGAACAGCAGTTTGCTCTCTATGCATCCTTCATTGCTTCGTATGAGAATTACATTCAGGGTAAGATTGTTGATCCTGCGACTTTGGATGAAGATTATGATCAGATCGATGCTGATGATCTGGAAGAGATGGATCTGCAGTGGCAGATGGCGATGATTGTGAGAAGGGTTAAGAGGTTTATGAAGAAGACAGGAAGGAAGTTTGTTGGTTAGAGACCGGGTTTTGACAAGTCAAAGGTGCGCTGTTACAACTGTCAACAGAATGGCCACTTTGCGAAGGAGTGCACGAATGAGAGAGTTGAACGTAGTCTGAACAGGTCGACACACCAGAATGGGGGTGGTAATGATAATAGGGCCATGATTTCCAGACAGAATGGGGAATATAACTGGAATCTGCATGTTGAAGAAGTGTTCGAACAGGCCAATATGGCAAACATCGAAACTGCAGATACTGAGGAAGTGACTGGCGAAAGTAAAGCTTACATGGCAGAGGCTCAAAATGAAGCTTGTATGGCAGATGTGAAAGATCAGCTCACCGAGGTAAGTACTAAACTCCCTTACACTAAGTGTGAAAATCTGTCTGAACAATTGACAACTATAACTGATCAGTATGTTAGTTTGGATGCTCAATTTAAAACCTTAAAAGAAGAACATCATTTCACTAAAGCTAGAGAAAATAGTTATAAAGTAAAAATAAAAGCTAGTGAAAAAGATATTAGAAGTCTTAAAGCAAATCTAGCTGAAAAAATTAAAGTAATTGATCTGAGCTATGAAGTATTAGAAGAAAAAACCAAACTAATAGCTGAAAGGGATAAACAGATAGCTGATCACCAGGTGAAAGTGGTGGAACTTAACAGGAAACTTGAGAAATTTAGAAATTCCACCGCTATACTTGATCACCTCGTTAGTGATCAAGGTTCCCCAGTTAAAAGGGGAGGAATTGGTTATCATGAAGTTCTACCACCTTACAATCATAATTACACTTATGATCCTAGTAATCAGAAATCTGTTGATGTTGATTATAGTCAGACAGTTCCGGTTAAGGTAACTATTAAAGATCCAGAAGTTAGTAAAGGCGAAACGAGTAAGCCTGTGTCTAATGTGAAAATTTATGTGCCTAGTCCTGTCTCATCTAACTCGGACAAGTCCTCCGAGTCGAGTGAGACAAAACAAGAGGCAGTGTTACCAAAAAGTGGGGAGAAACATAAAACAACTGAAAAGAAATCTCCACTAAACCCGTATGTCCCACCTTATGTGAGACAAACGGGCAGTAATACAGCCTCAACATCTAAAACAACTATGGAAAAGAAAGTTGAACACAGGAGTTGTTTCAGATGTAATCAATTAGGACACCTAATTGCTGATTGCCCTCTGAAGAAGAGATTCAGAGGTGTGAGGTCTTCAAAGTCTGAGAAAAGAAACAGTAATCAATATAATGGAAAAAATGAAAACTCATCAAAGTTCAAAAATTGGTCTAATTCAGGTTTTCAAAGAAATAGATCTCAGTTTTTCACTGCTAACAACCAAACCATAAGTAATAATTCATTTAATTCACGATGGTTTGGATGGCCTCATAGTCAATCTCCAAGAAGGTATCCGCTCAGGACTTACAGAAATTATTCTGATGCTAACTTTGGACAGCCAAGGTACGGGGTGTATCGACCCAAGACCAAGAGGTCTTGGGTCCCCAGATTTTAACCCTCTGCTTTAATCGTGCAGGAACAGTTGAACAGGGCTGTAAACAATCTATGGGTTGTGGATAGCGGCTGTTCCCGGCACATGATGGGTAACAAAAATTTGTTACACGAATGGAAACCTGTTCAAGGAGGAAGAGTGAGTTTCGCTGGAGAGAGCGGTGGAAGGATCACAGGAATTGGGACTGTGACGAATGGAAAGATGACTTTAGAGAAAGTGAACTTTGTTGAAGAATTGAAGCACAATCTGCTGAGTGTTTCGCAGATCTGTGACAAGGATTACACCATGCATTTTACCAAGAATGAGGCGATTGTGTTGCATCCTGGTTTTAAGATACCTGAGGATTGGATTGTTATGAGGGCTCCAAGAGAGAAGAATACGTATATCATGGACATGAGGTCGACTGAAATGGCCACAGAAGAATCGTGTCTTTTGTCGAAAGCGACTGAATCGGAGTCCGAATTATGGCATAGGAGAATGGGGCATATTCATCTTCGGAAGATGAACTACATTGTCAAGAATGGGTTGGTGTTGGGTGTTCCCTTGAAGAATTTCAACTTCGAAGACCAATGCTTATCATGCAAGAAGGGAAAACAACACAAGAAATCCCATCACACCAAGAAGATTAATTCTATAGTCAGCTCCCTAGAACTACTTCACATGGATCTCTTCGGTCCAGTGAATGTAAAAAGTCTAGGAGGAACATCTTACTGCTTGGTGATCACTGATGATTTCTCTAGATATTCCTGGGTATATTTCCTGAAGTCAAAGGATGAAACTGTTCAAATGGTAAAGAATTTGATTACCAAGGTTGAGAATATCATGGGAAAAAGGGTTAAGTACATCAGAAGTGACAATGGGACTGAGTTCAAGAACTATGAGATGGAGATCTTCTGCTTACAGAAGGGGATTGAACACCAGTACAGCGCTCCGTATACACCGCAACAAAATGGAGTGGCTGAGAGGAAAAACAGAACTTTAATTGAAGGAGCCAGGACCATGCTGGCTGATTCGAAACTTCCCGTGGTGTTCTGGGCTGAAGCAGTTGCAACAGCCTGTTATATCCTTAATAGAGTGTTAACTGTTAAAAGATTAAATAAAACCTGTTATGAACTTATGCATGGGAGAAAGCCCAACTTGAGTGGTCTTGAACCATCCGGGTCACCGTGTTCGATATTAAAGACCAATTCTAAATTTGGTGAAGTAGCCGACGAAGGAATCTTAGTAGGATACGTTGTTGGGACTCCCAACAGACGGGTCTTTAATATATCGACCAGCAAGGTTGAGGTGGTGTGTAACACTGATATCACAAGTTACAAATCACCAAAACCAAGCACGGGACCCGCCGCGGTTTTTGACTATGATAGACTTTTTAAATCTTTTAACATACCTTATTTGGATTTTGCAGAAGTTGAGGAAAGAATGGCTAGGAAGATGATATGCGATGAGGAAGACACTTTGGTGCAACGACCACAGTATGATGAATGTCAGCCTTCCTCGTCAAATGTTGTCAATACCCCTGCTGCCTTTGCTGAAGAGGAATTCATCAATCCGTTTCACTCTCAACATCAATCACACATTGATGAGCTATCTTCGAACTTGGAAGATAATCTGAATGTCAGTTCGGTTCCGACTACGAGAATTCACAAAAATCATCCTCTGGAAAATGTGATAGGTGATCTGTCCGACGGTGTACAAACAAGACAAAGCTTGAATGAGCACACCTGTGTTTATACAAGCATTAAAGATTCTGGCATAATCAACGAATGCTTGTACACCTGCTTTATCAGCCAGATTGAACCAAAGAACTATCAAATGGCTCTCAAGGACAGCTCGTGGGTTGATGCCATGCAAGAAGAATTAGCCCAGTTTAAGAAGATGGAGGTATGGAACTTGGTTGCAAAACCAAAGAATGTGCATGCGATTGGCACAAAATGGGTCTTCAAATGCAAGAGAGATGAGAAAGGGATTGTTATCAGGAACAAGGCGAGGCTTGTTGTTAAAGGCTTTAATCAGCAAGAGGGGATTGATTACAATGAGGTGTTTGCTCCTGTGACAAGATTGGAGGCCATTCGTTTGTTTTTGGCATTTGCTGCTCATAAGGAGATGAAGGTTTTTCAGTTAGTTGTGTACGTTGAGCAACCTCCGGGTTTTCCTGACCCTGACTTTCCCGATCACGTGTACAAGCTAAGTAAAGCACTGTATGGACTACATCAGGAACCTCGTGCTTGGTACTCAACGTTATCCGACTACTTGCTTGAGAATGAGTTTGAAAGAGGTAAGATTGATAGCACTTTGTTCTTCAAGAGAAAAGGGAGCGACTTACTACTGGTGTAAGTCTACGTGGACGACATTATCTTTGCTGCATCAAAGGTCGCCATGTGTCAGGAGTTTGAGGCCGTCATGAAGAAGAGATTTGAAATGAGTGCTATGGGTGAACTAACTTTCTTTTTAGGACTGCAGGTTGATCAGAAGAAAGATGGTATGTTCATTCATCAGACGAAGTATGTCCATGATGTTCTCAAACGCTTCAAGATGGAGGACAGCACTCCATACGATACTCCAGTCTGCGTCAACCACAAATTGGGTGCTGAGTCAGACAACGATGCAGATGTGGACCCAACCCAATATCAGGCTATAATAGGTTCTTTAATGTACTTAACTGCTTCTAGGCCTGATATAATGTTTGCTGTTTGTCTTTGTGCTCGCTTTCAGGCAAACCCAAAGGAATCTCACTTGAAGGGTGCGAATAGGATATTGCGCTATCTCAAAGGCAAACCTAAGCTGGGGTTGTGGTACACAAAAGGAGGAGACTTGGAGTTGGTCGCCTAAACAGATTCTGATTATGGAGGGTGCAATCAGAGTCGGAAGTCTACAACTGGTGGATGTCAGTTTCTTGGTGGCAGACTGGTGTCCTGGCAATGCAAGAAGCAGACCTCAGTCGCAATTTCAACCTGTGAAGCAGAATACATGGCAACATCCAACTGCTGCTCCTAGGTTCTTTGGATTCAACAACAGTTGCGCGATTATGGTCTGAATTTTACTCTTACTCCTATTTGCATTGATAACACTGCTGCTATCTCAGTAACTAACAATCCCGTTAAGCACAGTAAAACTAAACACATTGACATACGTCATCATTTTATACGGGATTGTGCTGAGAAGAAACTGATTGAGCTCGAAAAGGTTGATACGCTAGATAATTTCGCTGACTTGTTTACGAAAGCGTTTGACAAAACTAGATTTCAAAACCTTATTGAACTGAATGGGATGATCAATCCCGAGTAACCATGCTTTATGTTTTTGTTTTTAAAAAAATTAAAAATAATAAAAAAAAAAAACGTCACTATCGCTTAGAAGTATGTCGGTTGCCTCAGTTTGAAGGACATGTCTTCGGATATGTTTGGTCCTCATTTATACTTGTAGAATATGAGGATAGCCATTAACCAGATGACTGAAAGTGACCGGGGCGGTTTATGATGTGTTTTCATTCTTTCGCTGAAAATTAGTCGATCATACTTAGTTAAAAGGACACATACTTGTATGTGGTCGGTCCAGCTGATCCATTGGATCTTCGGGACAGCCGTTTACCTGAAAACTTCAATTTGATCAGGGCGATTGAAGTTAAAAATTTTTTTCGGGAGATGAAATTATTTTTCAAGTCTACTACTTCGTAAGAAGTTCCTTTACTATGTTTAACAGAAAATTGATCCAACCTTGGAAAGTGATAGATATACTGATTCTGTGTGCTTAACTAGTGAAGTTATAAGGCCTAAAAGACTTTAGAACAGTCATTGTATGTCATGGTAGCTTTTTATGGTGCGTAAAAGTATAAGTGATACTAACTAAATCTACTCGATTTTACGTGGAAACTCCTTATGAGTTGTGCATGTCTCCATAAATATCTTTCCGAATGATAGGCAGAAAAGCGATTACCCAGTCATACACGAGCCCGTGAGTGTTCTGATTCCCGTAAAGATAGCGTGTCAAGATACTGCAGTGATCCAGATTCGGGACTTGCAGTAGTTTATCTGAAGTTGTGTAAATACTTAAAAAAAAAATGTGTGAGTTATTGAGGCATTATAGAGTTCATAATGATAAGACGTCTCAATCAAGATGCAAGATAGAGAACGGGAAGATGAGTCTGAAAATCGAAGAGTAATTTCTATTTAATCAGACACTACGGGTCGAGGTCAACTCGGGGTGACTTGGGGAAAGCCAAATACGCTTTGAGAATAGATAGGAGGTATCATAATCTCTGAGTTGTTGCCCACTTAAGTTTTGAGCTTAATTGAACCTAACCCGTATCACAGAAACGATGAAAACCATTCTAAGTCATTTACCTGCTTACAACCTGGTTCTTTATGTCATAATAAAGCTGAACACGGATCTGTGTGACAGTCACGTAGTTAGTATGATTCCTGTTCGGATCTTTTCTAAAACATGGTAGTCCCTATCGAGACTGAAATTTAATCCCGTGTACTTTATTTTTAAAAATTTTTTTACTTATATAGTTGTATGATTTTATACCTGGTTACTTGGTCTTGATCATATCATTTAACGCCTTAGAGGATGTTTTAAAACTTAATTGCAAATTGTTCAAATTATAGGGGTTTGTTTTGAAAATTTTAATATATAGGCGAACTTATCCATAACTTCGCCTGCAATAGGCGAAGTTATCCATAACTTCGCCTGTCAAATTTTGACCCTATATAAAGAAGTTTTAAGGTCAAACAGTATCATTATTTCAAAAACCTAAGCGAACTTATCCTCCGAAACCTAAGCGAACTTATCGTATTATCGATCTCAATCTTCAGTGTTCATTCTTTCTCTGTTCTAAGTCAATTAATGGTGTGTAGGGTTTATAGTTTCATATACTCATTGTTTTTGAGGTTCATCATCGGTCGTTTCGACTCGATTATCGACCTCGTCTTTCGAAACCTTAAACACCCGATTTCAAGCTTGTTATTACGTGTTCGTAATATACCTGAACGTCTAAAACTTCATAAAATCATGTGTTACGGAGTCCTCGATCTCCAATTTCATCATCTACACGTCGTTCGATAAACCTAACTGTTGCCGATTCGAATTCGGCGAAGTTACAGTTTAGGCGAAGTTATCCGTAACTTCACCTGAGGTTTAACTTCGCATGATTATAGATTTTGAAACAGTTTATGAGGCGATGTTGTGGTTAGGCGAAGTTATCATTAACTTCGCCTGGACCTTTTTACTTAACAGTTATCAGATGAAGTTCAAGTTGAGGCGAACTTGTTCCCAACTTCGCCCCACCTCTAACTTCGCCTATACAGAATAAATCACAACTTCGCTCATGGTAACAGGCGAACTTGTGATTTGCGTTGACGTGTATCTAACTTAGTCTGTTTGATGCAGATATGGCTGCTGTAGGTTGTGCAGGCGGTGATGACGGTGGTGATAACCAAAGACATTTCTTCCCGGGTCATAACATGTACATAACATTAGACCCGGAGGCGAGCGGAGTTGATGATTTCCGCGAAATCATCACATTCTTACTACGCTCACATATATTCCACGCGATCTCTACAACACTGCCGATATCCTTGCCCAACATTGAGGATTTTTGGCAGACCGTGGAATATGACTGTAGAGTCGAGCCCCCGGGGATGCGCGCAACAGTCAACAATCAGATTGTTCAGTTCTCTTCTGAACAGATCCGGGCGGCTTTACGATTTGGAGATGAGACGAGGGATGACCCGACAGAGTTTGTGGCTCCTTTCCGTGATGGAGCGTTTCTGAGGATGGGATACTCTGGTCCCTTGGGGGATACGCAGAGAAGGAAAGGGTTTTTTCTTGACCAGTGGCGCTTTCTCATGCATGTCATGATAGTATGCATGTCAGGGAGAAAGGCGGGCACTGATGGCATGGGCGCGACCATGCAGTCGGCGATGACTGCTCTGACTTACAACAAGCGATACAGCTTTAGTCAGATGGTCTTCTATGAGATTGATCGTCAGAGAAGGGCGATGGCGCGTGAGAGATTCATCATGTATCCAAGATTCCTACAAATGATCTTGAATCATGTTGCTCCAACGCTACCTCAGCGCCGTCCGATCAGATACGTTGAAAGTGTGAGCAAAAGGATCTTCGCCCAATGCAGATCCTCGAGTGCGAGGAGCAAACCTGAGCTCCGTCCTCGACATACTCCACTATTTGGGTACTTAATCAACCCGGGGTATGTGCCTGCTTGTGGGGACGAGTTTCGGGACCCGGCACCACAACAGGCAGGAGCACCTCAAGCTATACCTGCTGCTCCTGTTGTGTCACCGGAGGAGAACGTTGACCTTGACGCAGAGTTTGGCGGTCAAGGATTTTTTAACATGGAGAGGGTTGATCCAGAGGATTATGTGCAAGTCTCGGTTGAGAGGGTGTCGACTGTGAATGTTACTAGGACAGCTGCTACGGTGGCTGGTTCTGATAAGGCAAGAAGGATGTTGGTAACACATGAACGGACTCATGGGAAGAGAAAGAGAACTGATGATGACAGCGAGTCAGATTACGAGGAGGAGGTACAACAGTTAATACGTAGATCAAGAAGGGAACGGATAGGTGCAGGTTCTGGAGCTGGTGAGAGCTCGAGGGTGGTACGTTTCACCCCACCTGCACTATCCGGTATGACAATGGTTCCCTCATCATTACAGGTTACAAGGCCAAGCGCCACGGACGTTCCCGTGGTGGCTACCTCATCTGCCTTTGGCCTCCCACCAACTCCATTCCAACTACCGACTCCGGAGATCGTTTCGTTGCCACCGCCGACTGTTACTCCAACGGAGGTCGTGGCACACTATATTGAGTCGACGGTTGTGGCCACTGCAGGGTTATCGGTGACGATACCACCTGCGGTTACGTCTTTGCCTACTTCTGAGGTCCCGGTTACATCAGAAATCCCTCCTCAGTACACTCAAGATATATCACATCCGAGGTTTGATTTCGATGCAACCTTATCAGACTCAGAACGGATAGCAGCACTTGAACGGGTCGTGGCAGAACAGTCAAGGATTAATCTTATCCAGACCCAGGCTATTCAACGCCTAGTTGCAGAGAATCAGATGCAGTCGTCCCTGCTGGTAGAACATGGAAAGATCATAGATGCTCTGAAGAAGTTCTTGGCATCTCAGAGGGAGACGAGCTGTAAAGGCGATGAGTTGAGGACCAAGAGACGAAATGATAGAGACGATGATCCCAATGCATCAAAAGGTGCAGGTGGTGAGTTGCCAAGAACTGTACAAGCTCTTGGGACTTCCACAACTCAGGGGGAGTCGACAACTGCAGCTGGTGGTGATGATATGGTGGTAGTAGAGGTTGAGGAGATGGATGATGACTATGTTGGTGATGATGATGTACTACCGAGTGATGAGATAGAAAAGATTGGTGCAGAGATAGTGATTGATAATGATATTGAAGAGGGAGAGATAGTAGAGGATAATGTAGAGCATGAGATACCACAAGTCGAGAACGTAGATAGGAGTCAAGAGATTGGGAATGATGAGACTGAATGGGAAGAGCAGCCTAGATGGAAAGAAGGCTATGCTCAGTGGTTCGTCAAAACAAAGAAACCAGCGGTCCCTACAATGTTCAAGAAGAGTTACAACATTAGAGGCTATGCTGAAGCGAGAAAGGGGATTATTTGCTGGATATACGATGAGCAGTTGAGACTCTTCGTGATTAAGAGATATGATGGCGTTCAGTACTTCAAAAGACTTTTAAGATCGTTGAATACACTGCCAGAATGTGAAGTGAAAGACTTAGCCAGATTGGGATTGATAAACCGAAGTGATGATAATATGGCTAGAGTTATTGGGAAGATTGTTTGGAAGGAAAGCATAAAAGAGAAGAAGTTTGAGCTGTTGAAACCACAAAAGGGAAAACTTATAGAAGGCAAAGATCATGGATTGAGAGTAGATGGTAAACCTTGGATGATTATGAAGTATAAGCCGATCCGGTGCCTTAAATAAGTGCCGATGAAACAGATGCCCAAGGATGTGCTCAAAGATCTAAAGTGGTGGTTTGTTGATTGTGAAACAGCTGAAGCAGTGATGGAAGACGAAGATGAACAAGAGCTGCTAAGAGTTTATGATCCGATGCATCTAGTGAACTTGTCGCAAGCTGATCTGCAGGTGCTGAATGAGAAGAAAATCTTTTATATTCCTGCTTGGAAAGACGAAGCGAAGAAATATCAAAGAATTGTATCAGTTTGTGTATGCGAAGGAGTTCATGCTTGAAGATGAAGATGCAAGGTCGTTGAAGATTACAAGACACGTGTTTGAAGATAAAGAGTTGAAGCTACTGCCAAGGGGGAGTCTGTTGGTGCATGATGTCAGTAGTTCAGTGTCTAGTGTCTGTAATCGAGTCGTTTGGATTTGTGTTTGTATGTAAGCGAAGTTTGCTCACAAGTTCGCTGATACAGGCAAACTTGTGAACTAAGCGAAGTTAGTGACAACTTCGCCTGAACATGCCAGGCGAAGTTGTCGTGAATATATAGTCTAGGTTACGGCTTAGAGAGAATAATTATTGAACGAGTTCATTTATTCGGAGAACGAGTCAGAGAGAGTTTGTATTTGGTGATCTTTGTATCACGTGTTTACGGTTGCAATATAACGTCTTTGTGTTTATTGTAACGTGTTTAATCGTTTTGGTTTTCTACGCTCGTAACGTCTTACGTAGGGATTCCGCACCTACGTAGAACGCGATATCTCGTGTAGATCCGACTGGGAACCTACAATGACTGGTTCAATAACAACTTCTTCCTTTCCCGCAAATGGATTTTGGGAATAGTCATCATGAAATGGTGGAGGAATCTCAACAAAACCTAAACCATTTTTAGAGCCCTTTGGTTTACCAGATACTTCAATAATTTCATTCAATAGAAAGGATGAATTTCTAAAGTTGCCTAACTTGCTTTTCAACTCTAGAACCTCATTTTCAAGATCGGTTATTTTAGATCTTTGTTTGAGAATTTCTTGAAATTGTTTTTCATTAATGGTCATTTTCACTGAAAGTTATGCTTTCAGATCATGATTACTTACAGATAATCCCTCAATTTTATCCTTAAATTTCTTTTGTGTTTTTAGTGATTTTCTATATGTATCCTTGATCGAAGCAAGTTCTTTAAGCAGTGAATCATTTTGAACATTAATTAAGTCAACTTTTGACTTGAATGTTTCACAACTAGAACAAGACACATTTTCTGATAATTTAACAGAAGCAGACGAAGAACTGACCTCGTCAATTTTTTTAATGCAAGAAAATGTAGTCGGTTTCATTTTGCAAGAAACATCGGAATCTGATTCAGTGTCAACTTCACTTTCAGAAGTCAATCCCACTCCACTTGCATCTTGAAAATTTTAAGTTTGCTCAAACATTGCCAAATTAGCGTGACCTCCATTTCCTAGCAGTCTTTGATTCCAATCGACCCCTTCAACTATGAGTAAAGATTGTGATCCTGCCGCCTTTGAAGACTCTCCTCCTGAAGGTTTATCTTTCACCTCAGTAAAAGTCTTTCTTGAACTTATGTCTTGAGAACGGGGACCATTGTATTCCTTTTTTGGCTTATCACACTCTTTAGCAAAGTGACCAAACTCTTGGCAATTGTAACATTTGACCTTCAATTTGTCAAAACCAACTCATTTGTTTAAAGATGGTAAATCTTTTCCAATTCATTGCATAAATTTCTTCACTTTTCGCACTATCATAGCCATGTTCCACTTGAAATCCATTAACTCTAAATCATCAGGATCAATTTGATCATAATCTTCATCAGTCAAATTACTTGTAGCAATCTTACTTCCCACCAAGTTTTTATAAGATGTCATGAAAGCACTAAGGAAAGCAGAATTTTGTTTAGCCTCCTTCATGTTTGCATTAGGTGATGCGGTGAAAACATTTGCATGAAACATACATTCGGATCACTATAGGTAGATGATCCCTCTTGTGCAGTTTGAGTAAGAAATGCATTAATTGGAGCAGCAGTACTACTCAAAGCCAAACATCCTCCATATAATGTCGGGTCTTGAGTTTCTTTTTATGACTTTTGACATTTTAAGTCATACTCTCTATCTTCAATCTTCTGCATAAATTCCATTGCAGTAAGATCTTCATTTTAAAGAAAGTATTTTCTTTAAGTACCATGAGAAACATTGAGTAAGAGCTTGGAAGAGCATTCTTCACAGTATCAATCTTATCAACCTCACTTGGTTCCATTTTTAACTTATTCATCTTAGCTATAATATGATTGAATCTTGTGAGAATTTCTTCCACAATCTCTCATTTCAACAAACTAAAATTTCGAAACTGAAACTTTAACATCACCTTTTTACTTTCTTCAGTATTACCCATACTTCTCATTTTAATATATTGAAACAAGGATGCACAAATTTTAATACTTCCTACTTGATGGAAAATATTGTCAAGTAATGCCATTGTTAAAGTGGAATATGCCTTTGTTTCTATCTCTAGAGATATCTTTTCTTCTTGAGAATATTGAGAAAAAGCCTTTGGTGTAAATCCGGTAGTTGCACTACCAACCATAGGCACAATGTACACATCATCAAGACATCGCGAACAATCGGTGTTTACGGACCCTAGATGATATCTGAAACGTGGTTCCCATTTAGCAAAATCACTAAACTTCATTAAACGAGGACATTTTGAATGAGATCCGATCTCAACGTCAAGATGTAACATGTATTGCATCAACGGTATTAAGCGGATAATCGAAGTGTTGAGCGGATAATCGGACAGAGTAACGGCAAGGAGAAAATACTATTAAAACACTTAAATTAATATGCAGCCTAAACAGCCTATATATAGAAGACGAATGTCATTTGTTAACACATTTTGTAACAAAATGGTATAGCTAATGACTCATTCGCTATACCCCATTCGTCAACATTCCATGACGAATGAATACATAACACATAACAATTAATGTCCATTCGTTAAACATCTTTAACGAATGGACAGTGATAAATACTATTGGTCTCATTCGTTAAACATCCTTAACGAATGAGCCATAACATTAACGAATGGGACTTATAAATTACTAAAATGCCCTTACATTAAGATAATAATAATTTACATACGATTACAAAGACTCGAGATGACCAAAACCGTGCACTATCGATACATCAAATCAATTCAATTACGAATACGTTAAACGAACACGAATACGTTAAATACTGTTCATAACCTTAAAGGATGAAATACATTATGGTAGATACAATTAGTTACGGGGAGAATCTGGCATGTTAACGGTATGGATAAATTAAGGATCGGATCTCTACTTAATTATGAACAGCATCTGCCTATATACAGGCTATCAACTCCCATTCGTTAAGTTAACCCCATTCGTTAGAATGGTGTCTCATTTGTCATACTGTAGTAACGAATGAAACACCATTCATTATGTCTCCATAACAAATAGGCTTATACCTAAACTAATGAGCATCCATTCGCTATACAATCCATGTGAATAGGCTCGTAACTTAACGAATAGTCAATTCTATAACGAATGGACCCATTCGTTAAATAATCCATAGCTAATGGCCATTTTACAATAAATATATAGACTAAACTATCTCTAACTTATTCGATAGGCTACGGACACCAAATTATGCACTAACAGTTTTCCTGCTCCCAGGTGAATTCAACACCACGCTTGGATTCCCAACGAACCTTTACCAACGGTATACGGCTACTTTTGGTTTCCTTGTCTTTACGATCCATGATTTCCACCGGTTTCTCAACAAAGTGCATTGTTTCGTCAATGCGCACCTCGTCGAGAGGCATGTTGACATTTCCCTCAGCTAGACATTTCTTAAGATAGAGGCATTAAACATTGGATGAACATTCGAAATTTCTTGTGGAAGCTCGAGAGTATAAGCTACACTTCCGACATGTTTGAGAATTTTGAAAGGTCCAACAAATCAAGGATATAGTTTGCCTTTCTTGCCAAAATGATCAACACCTTTAAAATGGGATACCTTGAGAAGAAGACGATCTTCAACATTAAACTCGAGAGGTCGTCGCTAGTTACCAGCGTAACTCTTTTAACGGCTACGAGCGGTTAACAGATTATGTCGAATTTGAGTGCTTCAATCAGTAGTCTCTTGAACAAGTTCCGGGCTGGTGATTTGGGTTTCACTAATTTCATTCCAGCAGATATGAGAATGACATTTACGGGCATAAAGTGCTTCAAATGGAGCCATACCGTACTCGAATGAAAATTGTTGTTGTATGAAAACTCAATCAAATGAAGATGAGAATCCCAATTTCCACCGAAATCCATGATACATGACCTAAGCATGTCTTCGAGTATTTGAATCGTTCGCTCGGATTGCCCATCGGTTTGAGAATGATAGGTTGTGCTAAGATTCAATCGAGTTCCCAACACAGTTTGAAGCGATTTCCAGAAACGTTAAGTAAAACGGCTATCACGATCGGAAATGATACGCAAAGGTATACCATGACGACAAACGATATGCTGAACATAAATCTGAGCGAGTTGGTCAATCGAGAAATTTTCGCTAATCGAAATGAAATGGGCAGATTTAGTCAATCGGTCGACTATAACCCAAATACCGTCGTTGCGGCTTCGAGTATTCAGGAGTTTAAACACGAAATCCATGGATATGTCTTCCCATTTCCAAATAGGGATGTGTGGTTGTATAAGCAAACCAAGTGGTCGTTGATGTTCGGCCTTTAATTTAACGCAAGTAAAGAATTTTACCACACATAACACGATGTATTTCTTCATATCGGGCCACCAAAATGTGGATCGCAGATCGAAATACATCTTATCCGCACCGTGATGAATGGAATATCGAGACTTATGAGCTTCGTCCATGATTAATGTGCAAAGATCATCACGATTGGGAACCCACAAACGATTGAGGTAATACAACAAACCATCACGCTTAGTTTCAAGTTGATTCTCGGCACCACAGGATATTTCATCGTACATGTTACCCTCAGTGAGAGAGACATGTTGGGCTTCAAAGATACGAAGTTGGAGATCGGTTTGAACAGTCACACTATGAAGCAAAATTTATATCACATGGGTTTTTCTACTAAGGGCATCGGCTACAACATTCGCTTTACCGGGGTGGTAGCGTATCTAGCAGTCGTAGTCACTAAGTAACTCAGCCCTTCGTCGTTGCCGCATGTTTAGATCCTTTTGGTAGAAAATATGTTGAAGACTTTAATGGTCGGTGAATACCACACATTTTGTGTCGTAGAGGTAATGTCTCCAAATTTTCAACACGAATACAACGGCACCGAGTTCGAGATCGTGCGTTGTATAATTCCTTTCATTAACCTTAAGTTATCGTGAAGCATACGCGATAACTTTACCTCTTTGCATAATACACAACCGAGGCCTTGATTAGAAGCATCGCAATAGACAACAAAATCCCCATTGCCCTTGGAGAGTACAAGGATCGGTGCAACGCAAAGCATACACTTAAGAGTTTGAAAATCTTCATCTTGATTTGTCCCCCATTAATAAGGTTTATCCTTGTTAGTTAAAGCGGTTAGGGGCAAAGCGATCTTCGAGAAATTAAGAATGAAACACTTATAGTAACCCACAAGACCATGAAATGAACGAACTTCATTAGGAGAGGTAGGAGTTTTCCAATTCTTAGTGGCTTCGATTTTGGTTGGGCCAACGTGGATGCCCTTTTCGTTTACTATATGCCATTAGAATGAAATTTATTTCAACCAAAACTCGCACTTTGAGAACTTAGCATAAAGCTGTTCCCTCCTTAAGAGATCAAGGATGGAATGAAGATGTTTCTCGTGCTCAGCTTTGGACTTGGAATAATTAAGAATGTCGTCAATAAAAAAATTACGAACTTAACTAAGTAAGGTTTGCATACGTGGTTCATGAGGTCCATAAACACCGTGGGTGCATTGGTTTGCCCGAAATGCATAACCCTAAATTCGTAATGTCCATATCGTGCTCGAAAAGAGGTTTTGGGTATGTCATCTTCATGCACGCGTAGTTGATGATAACCCGAACGAAGATCAATCTTTGAGAGGCATTAGGTTCCTTGAAGTTGATCGAAAAAATCATCAATATGAGGCAAAGGTTAACTATTCTTGATTCTAACTTGTTGAGCTCGCGGTAATCGATGCACATACGAAAGGATCCATTTTTCTTCTTACTGAAAAGAACGGGTGTGCCCCATGGAGACGAACTACGGTGAATGAACTCTTTTTCCGAAAGTTCTTAGAGCTGATTGGACAATTCTTTCATCTCGGAAGGTGAAAGACGATAAGTAGCCCTAGCAATCTGTAACATCCTACTTTCGGTTACTTTAATAAAATAAAGTTTGTTTATTTTATAGCGGGTCATTATCGGCTTAGTTTATTAGAATATGAGATGGACTTGTGTTGGGTAAATGGATACGGGTTATGGACTTGGGTTATGGAGGAATGAAGGAAAGACCATGGGCTTAAGCCCATGATCAAAAATATATATACCCTTAATTCTCCATTTAATTCATTTACACATATCCCTTACACCATCCAAAACACACACTTAAGCTCTCTCTCTCTATCCCCTCTCTAGCCGAAATATAGAAGAAGAAACGGATCCCGACCCAAGGTATGATAGTATTTCGTTGTATGGGCTTAAATCCGTTAGTTATGGTCACTAAACGACGAGCCAGCACCGTTAAACCGTTTAAGTCACGAGATCCGGATGGAATCGGGTATAAACCGACCTATGATGAGCTTAGGGGTCACCCTAGCTCAAATCTGGATCGAACGGGATGAAAAACGGTGAAAAACGAGCTAAAACCCGTTTTTACGGCGAAATCGCGTTTTTCCGGCGGCTTTCCGGCAATGTCGGCGTCGGAAAGGCGGCGCCGGAAAGTGGTACGAGGTTAAGGGGGAATGTCATGGAATGTTCTGACATTCCTGACCTAACCCTAGTTCGCTACAGGAATATAGCGAATTAAAGGTGATTCGCTAGCTAGTTCGTCCATGGGAACATAGCGAACTGATTACAATTCGTGTTCAATTCGTTAAGGGAAAGGGGTGACGAATCACCCTTGATTCGTTATAGCCGGTTCGTTAGATGAGAGAACGAATTAGATGGACTAATTCGTTACATGGGCTAATTCGTTATGTGGACTGATTCGCTAAGAGTTCAATTCGTCATAGGGTTAAGTTAGCTAACCAGACCAAACGAATAAGGCATGATTTGTTATGAGGTAACGAATGGGTGCATTCGTTATGAACCCCATTCGTTAAAGGACTGGGATGAATTAGAAGTTTAACATAATGACAGAATGGTCCCTGGACTTAGAAAAGAATGATTTAATTACAAATAAGCCCTTGAACTTTTTAGTAGCATATTATTAAATGATTCAAAATGCTAACGGAAAATGTGTTAAGACAGTTAATGAAAATAAAATTTTGCCAAGCTGACCTGGCAGCTTAACCCCAGCCAGGGGCTCTGCCTCTTGGACCCCGGTAGGGGCTGCCGCCCCTAGAACCCCGCTGCCAGGGGCGCTGCCCCCGGACCCTTGTTCGTTGAGGGTAACAATTAAACTAGAAAGGCGATATGTGTAGTGATAGTTTACTGAAATGTATAATTATTATACAGTTAGTCGTGCACAGCTCAAGCAGGGAATAACCGTAAACGGTGAACGCAACCGCATTGAGGTGAGTTTCTAGCTCCACTTCCTTGTTATGTTTTCGGGGCTGTGTGCATACTCGATGTGATAGTTAATACACTTACCTTAAGTGGTAAGTGTATGCCTCGTATGATGTATGTGTGATGATTGCTTGACGGTGCGTGAACGATCTTCGGATATTGCATGTACCGTCAGGTGGTAGCTAAAGAAGTGATTGCTATGTATAATGTAAGATAAGATGCATGTATGAATATTTATGATGTATGCATAATGTACTTATGATAAGTTAATGGTATGTGAACGCTCTTCGGAGATTGCACGTATTATGTATGATGTAAGATAAGATACATGTATGAATATTTATGATGTATGGATAATGTACGTATGATAAGTTAATGGTACGTGAACGCTCTTCGGAGATTGCACGTATTATGAATGATGTAAGATAAGATACATGTATGAATATTTATGATGTATGCATAATGTACGTATGATAAGTTAATGGTACGTGAATGCTCTTCGGAGATTGCACGTATTGTCAGGAAAAATATTTAAGGACATGTATAGTGTGAAACTATGGAAGAAAGGGTACCGGACCCTAATAATATCCGAGGATGAAGGGTACCGGACCCTAATAATATCCGAGGATGAGGGTGACCGGACCCTAACAATATCCGAGGATGAAGGGTACCGGACCCTAATAATATCCGAGGATGAAGGGTGACCGGACCCTAATAATATCCGAGGATGGAGGGTACCGGACCCTAAAAATATCCGAGGTGTGTAGGGTGAAACGCCCTTTATAATGTATGGTTAGATATGAATGTGTATGGACGAATGCTGATCTTAATATGATGTAATGCGTACCTTCGGGCACGTATATGTGTATGAATAGTAAGTTATGTGATTAACTAGAACTCACTCAGCATAGCTGACTTTTAGTATGCACGCAGGCAAATAGGTTGAGGCAGCTCGCGTGACTGAAGACACATGGCATGGAAATCGAAGATACTGGCATCTCGAAGAAATGTTGTGATGTTTTAAAGACTATGTTTTGTTTTAAGTGACTACGAATGTTTTATAAGACATGATTTGAAGGTTATGTAAAATGTTATGGTTGAAGTTTATTATTCCGCGAAGGTTTTTGTTAACTCTGATATTTAGAACTGCGTTTGTGAGTAAATCCAACGCTAAAGTAGGGCTACCGGTAACGGGGCCTTACAAGTTGGTATCAAAGCAAATTTTGAGAGATTTAAGCATCCTACATGCTTAAACTCGAACAAAGAATGGGATAAAAGTAAGAAAAAAAAAGAAGATGCCAGTACGAGAATGCCATGTGTCACTCAAGCAAGCTAAGTAAAGGTAAAGTACGTGATTAAATTCACATGTAAAGTAGAATAATGAATGAATGTTTGTGTAGTTGCTAAATTAAGAATGTGTGAATGCTAACTTAATTGCTAGGGATAGAGGTATAAGATGATATGAAATTCTTGACAGTCTAACTGTTAGAAGTAGAACCAGCACAAATAGACTCATAAAGGGAAGTGTATAGGACACGGAAAAGTAAAGTGATCAGCTAATCACAGCTGGCCACTTTTATTACCTGTTAGCCTTACTATCCTTGTACTAAATGGTTCCTTAAGTGATGACGTTTGTGTTTCCTTATAGAATACGAATGGCTGGAGCTAAGAAAGCTGCTGGAAAAGGGGGACGTACGGGACGTCGTGGCAGGCCACGCGTTGTCCGAGAACCGTCAGTGGGAGCAGCTACTAATAATGAGGGAGAAGGAAGTGCAGCTGGTGGAAATCCGAGTAACAACGAGGGGTATCAACTTGACCTTGCTGTTCAAGCTGCAATTGCTCAAGCGGTAGCAGCTGCTGCGAGGAACTAGAATGCTGAAGGGTCTGCTGGAGGCCGTGAAAGAACCGCTGAAAGGGCGGAAGGATATGGAAAGAAAAATGGTGAAGGGGAAGGGGAAGAATCAAGCGTGGTGAAGTCAGTGAAGGTTGATGACAAGAAAAGGGGCCGAGGTGGGTGCAACTATAAGTCTTTCAAAAGTTGTGGTCCACCGGAGCTAACCGGCTTGGGAGACGCAATCGCTACTCTCCAATGGATAACCGCGATGGACAAAATTATCCGAATTAGCTAATGTCGTCCAGACCAAGCTGTGGGGTATGCTACCCAATCCTTCTGTGAGGAGGCAATATACTGGTGGGAGACAATTGAGCAGAGGAAGAGTCGAGAAGAGATCAAGGCCTTGAGGTGGGGCGATCTGAAGGAGTTAGTGATGAAACGATTCTGTGCTGATGCAGAGATAGAGAAGGTTGAGATGAAGTTCTTAAGTCTGAAGGCGAGTAAGATGACGCACCGAGAATAGCTCACTGAATTCAACCGTCTGTCAAGGTTGGTGCCAGACATGGTGAACACCGAGGCCAAGCGGATCAAATGCTACCTCAGGGGACTGCCACAGAATGTTCGTGTCTTGGTCAAGGCTGGTAGACCAGGTACTTTTGATTCTGCTGTGGGGCTCGCGGAAACGGTTTATGAGGACTTGATAGATGAGGTGGCTATGGATGAGAAGAAGGAGAAAAAGTGGGTCGCGCCTGCCAAACGACCTGGTACTCAGTTATGGAACCCTAGGGACAAGAAGCAGAAGGTGTGGGGGAGAAAGACATGCAAGACGTGTGGGAAGGTACACGGTGGCGACTGCAAGTGGGGTACTGGTTCAGACGTGTGCCAGAAATGTGGAAAGGCTAATGGCGGAGAGTGCAGGATTGGGACAAATGCCTGCGATAAGTGTGGGAAGATGGGTCATTATGCTAATGAGTGTAATGCAAAACCAGCATGCTTTAAGTGCGGTAGGACGGGCCATATGGCAAGGGAGTGCACTGACGGTGAGGCTGGAGGTAGTGGGAAGAAAGATGTTGATCAAGCAAGGCCGAGGACTAGAGCCTACATGCTGACCCAGGAACAGGCTAGACAGATTCATGATGTTGTGACCGGTACGTTCCTAGTAAACGGTATTTCTGCTTCAGTATTATTTGATTCGGGTGCGAATAGGAGTTTTATAGCTACGGCGTTTAGTAAACTAGCAAAAATGAAAAGTTGCTGAGTGTTTGAAACCTTCATAGTAGAAATCGCTAGTGACACCTCGGTGAAAATAATGAAAATGGTTAAGGATTGTAAGATAGAATTAGAGGGACATGAGTTCCCTGTTACTTTGTATGTCATGACCTTTGGAGGGTTCGATGTAGTCTTGGGAATGGATTGGTTATCTGAATACGAAGCTCAGGTAGTATGTAAGAGTAGAATAATAAAGCTAAAGTCCTTGGATGGTAGTGTCGTGACGGTTTATGGCGATAAGGAAAGTTCAGGTTTTAACGTCATTTCAATGATAAAAGCCGAAGGTTTGTTAAGGCGAGGGTGCGGTGCCTACCTGGCGTATGTTGTCAACGCTACGGCCGAGACGAAAGAAATGAAAGATGTTCCTATTGTGCGTGATTACCCATAAGTATTCCCTGAGGATCTTCCGGGGTTGCCACCGGAACGTGAGATAGAATTCCAGATAGATTTAATACCAGGAGCCCAGCCCGTCGCGAAAGCGCCTTACCGTCTAGCGCCGTCTGAGATGAAAGAATTGATGTCCCAACTGCAAGAACTCCTCGACAAAGGTTTCATAAGACCAAGTGTTTCTCCTTGGGGCGCGCCAGTGTTGTTCGTGAAGAAGAAAGATGGAAGTATGAGAATGTGCATAGACTATCTCGAGTTAGATGGACTAATTCGTTATATGGGCTAATTCGTTATGTGGACTGATTCGCTAAGAGTTCAATTCGTCATAGGGTTCAGTTAGCTAACCAAACCAAACGAATAAGGCATGATTTGTTGTGAGGTAACGAATGGGTGCATTCGTTATGAACCCCATTCGTTAAAGGACTGGGACGAATTAGAAGTTTAACATAATGACAGAATGGTCCCTGGACTTAGAAAAGAATGATTTAATTACAAATAAGCCCTTGAACTTTTTAGTAGCATATTATTAAATGATTCAAAATGCTAACGGAAAATGTGTTAAGACAGTTAATGAAAATAAAATTTTTCCAAGCTGACCTGGCAGCTTAACCCCAGCCAGGGGCTCTGCCTCTTGGACCCCGCTAGGGGCTGCCGCCCCTAGAACCCCGCTGCCAGGGGCGTTGCCCCCGGACCCCCGTTCGTTGAGGGTAACAATTAAACTAGAAAGGCGATATGTGTAGTGATAGTTTACTGAAACGTATAATTATTATAAAGTTAGTCGTGCACAGCTCAAGAAGGGAATAACCGTAAACGGTGAACGTAACCGCATTGAGGTGAGTTTCTAGCCCCACTTCCTAGTTATGTTTTCGGGGCTGTGTGCATACTCGATGTGATAGTTAATACACTTACCTTAAGTGGTAAGTGTATGCCTCGTATGATGTATGTGTGATGATTGCTTGACGGTGCGTGAACGATCTTCGGATATTGCATTTACCGTCAGGTGGTAGCTAAAGACGTGATTGCAATGTATAATGTAAGATAAGATGCATGTATGAATATTTATGATGTATGCATAATGTACTTATGATAAGTTAATGGTATGTGAACGCTCTTCGGAGATTGCACGTATTATGTATGATGTAAGATAAGATACATGTATGAATATTTATGATGTATGCATAATGTACGTATGATAAGTTAATGGTACGTGAACGCTCTTCGGAGATTGCACGTATTGTCAGGAAAAATATTTAAGGACATGTATAGTGTGAAACTATGGAAGAAAGGGTACCGGACCCAATTTTCCACCTAATAATATTCGAGGATGAAGGGTACCGGACCCTAATAATATCCGAGGATGAAGGGTGACCGGACGCTAACAATATCCGAGGATGAAGGGTACCGGACCCTAATAATATCCGAGGATGAAGGGTGACCGGACCCTAATAATATCCGATGATGGAGGGTACCGGACCCTAAAAATATCCGAGGTGTGTAGGGTGAAACGCCCTTTATAATGTATGGTTAGATATGAATGTGTATGGACGAATGCTGATCTTAATATGATGTAATGCGTACCTTCGGGCACGTATATGTGTATGAATAGTAAGTTATGTGATTAACTAGAACTCACTCAGTATAGCTGACTTTTAGTATGCACGCAGGCAAATAGGTTAAGGCAGCTCGCGTGACTGAAGACACATGGCATGGAAATCGAAGATACTGGCATCTCGAAGAAATGTTGTGATGTTTTACAGACTATGTTTTGTTTTAATTGACTACGAATGTTTTATAAGACATGATTTGAAGGTTATGTAAAATGTTATGGTTGAAGTTTATTATTCCGCGAAGGTTTTTGTTAACTCTGATATTTAGAACTGCGTTTATGAGTAAATCCAACGCTAAAGTAGGGCTACCGGTAACGGGGCCTTACACAATCGGGGTTGCAACGGGCGCGAGATCGATTCCAAATTCTACTTCACGAATAGGAGGAAGACCATAAACATTATCGTGGAACACTTTGGGATACTCGCGAACAATTGGAATGTCTTCAATTTTCCATTCCTTCTTTTCCACCATATGAGCTAAGAATGTTACATACTTCTTTTGTAAGTACACTTGGGCTTGGAAACAAGTGATAAGATTTAAGCTTGAGGGAGAAGGCTTTTCACCAGATACACGAAGAAGTTGACCGTCGACAAGCGGGATGCGAATGAACTTATCGAAGCAAACAATTTCAACACGATGAACCGATAACTAGCCTATGCCTACTATGATGTCAAAACTTCCCAATTGCATATGAATTAGATCGATCAAGAACTTGTGGCCATCTAGATCTAACTTGCAATTTCGAATGACCGAGTCAATTAATACATATTTACCATTAGCTAACTCAATAGAATACAGGTTTCTAAGCTTAGATCGGGGTTTAGCAAGAAAAGGTTCAAATTCAAAAGGCACAAAGCTCATATCGACACAAGTATCAAATAAAATAGATGTGAAGTGGTCGTTTACTAGTAACATACCGTTCACCACGTCGCCGCTTTGCTGAGCTTTGTTGGTGTTAATCATGAAAGCACGCCCACGAATATCTTGAGGAACTTGAGCTTCTTGAACGGTTTGACCACCTTGTGGTGCATGATCTACAGTGGCTGGATGCGGCTGAACTTGAGTTTGGTTAGACAGCAATTGTGGAAATTGTGGCTGGTAAGCTTGCTGAGTTTGGTATGTTTGGAGCTAATACAACTGGGATTGAGCAAGCTGAAGCGAGTTCACATTCGCGAGTAGTGGACACGCGTTGTGGAAGTGGCTAGGGTAACCACAGTTATAGCAAGCTCACATCTGGTTAATGGGTTGAACATACGGCATAGGACTGGGCTTCGGTTGAGCAAACTACTAAGGAGCAGTTGGCACAATAACGGCCTCACGAAAAGTGGTGCTAAGGTTCCCAAAACGGTTGCAACGAGTGCATTGGCGACAAGAGGCATCCGCAGGATGATGATGTCGACAAAAGTTGCAAAACAGATAGGTCCGTTGTAGGGCTTCTTGAGTGGTGGTGCAAGCTTAAGTTGGGGTTGAGATGCGGTTTGTTGGGTTAGCGCGTAGTTCTTGTGCTTCTTGCTATGGTGGTTTGAGGAAGAGGCATGCTTGAATGTTCGGAAGATAGTTTATCAACAGGCTTATTTGAACCTTTCAATGTTAAAGTCCCGACTTTAACATGATTATCGGTCAAGGTTGCAGCAAGATTGATCGCGTCTCCAGTTCTTTAGGATCACTACTCAAGACTCTAACTTGGATTTGTTTCGGTAGTCCCCCAATGTACTCCTCGATGGCACGCGAGGATGGGGTAACAAGGTGGGGTACCAACACGCTAAGTTCGTTCAAACGAGAGGTGTAAGTTGAGTGCTCACCACTCTCTTGTTTGAGATTCCAGAACTCGGTCTCCAAATTCATGAGCTCATTTGAAGGGCAGATTGTTTAGTCATTAAATACTTCAATTCATTCCATGGCAAGGTCATGCCATTTTTGGCACCACGGGTTGACTTTTCCTTAACCCACCAGGTAAGTGCCCCTTTGGCAAAGACACTTGAAGCAAAACGGGTTCGCTTATCATCAGGTAATTCAATGCGGAGGAATATGCTTTCCACTTTTTATTACCACTGAAGTAGGCCAGTGGCACATTGATTCTCGTCAAACTCTGGGGGTTTGGCACTGTTCAAGTTCTTGAAAAAGGGAACAGGAGCCTTAGGCTAAGACAAAGTGGAGTTCATGCTAGCAGTGAGGTTTCGATGAATTTGGGTCATCATATCGGGAAGGACCCTGGTTAGTTGCTTGGTGATCTAGGACACCCCAACCAACGGCGGAACATTGATTGTATCATATCTCATGTCACACCCCAACCTACGGCGGACCATGTCGGGGCGCGACATGAATTGTATCACAGCTCAGAAGACACTAGGTAAGATACACGTGTCAATATCTAAATTATTCATTCATATATCAAAGTTCAAAAGTACAAACATTGTCTCAAAAGAAATACCGCTACAATTAAATATTCAAAACATAAATAACTTAAAATAAATGTTTTCTTCAATCATCAAAGTAACCTAGAGTATCATCTAAACTTCAATACTTGATTCATCCCATAAAGACACCTGCGGCATGCATGGAAATATATATTTTTGTCAGCATAACATTGAGCAAATAAACCACAGTTTTGTGTATATATAATATGTAAAAAGACAATTCTATGCGATAATTTTAAATCACTACAACTAGTATAACAATAAATAAAAGTTGTCTTTTCACTCGAATCATATTGATAACAAGCTAATTCGATGGCGTATGATCATACTAATGAGGATGAGGATGAGATACAAACCACCACAACAAAAGTAAACACGTAGTCACATTTACACGTATCAACTAATCGAGCAATTTCAATAATCGCATATATTGGAACCGTAGTGAAAATCTATAACCGAAATTAGAATTTAAGCCGTAACGAAGAGGTGCGGGTACTTGGACTCCATTTGGTCTTTACGTTCCCAAGTGAACTCGGGGCAACGTTTAGATTCCCAACAAACTTTGACAAGCGGATTATGGCTACGCTTGGTCTCTTTGTCCAT
This sequence comes from Bidens hawaiensis, assembly GCF_021521415.1. NCBI lineage: Eukaryota > Viridiplantae > Streptophyta > Magnoliopsida > Asterales > Asteraceae > Bidens > Bidens hawaiensis. The sequence continues at coordinate 1,338,326 of NW_027491409.1, read as the reverse complement.
ATGATCCACGATTTAAACGGGTTTAGATTCATCAACGTGTACTTCCTCAAGGGATATGTGGAGATTCCATTCGGCTAAGAACTTCTTGATGTTTGAAACATGAAAAGTGGGATGAACATTGGAGAGATCTTCGGGGAGATTTAGACGATACGCAACCTTACCAACCCTTTCAACGATCTCAAACGGTCCAACAAAACGAGGAGATAGTTTATTCCTTTTGCCAAAACGAACTACCCCTTTCCAAGGAGATACTTTAAGGAGAACTCGATCACCAACATTGAACTCGAGAGGTTTACGGTGCTTATTGGCGTAGCTCTTTTGACGGCTACGAGCGGCAAGAAGATTTTGACGAATGAGAGCGATTCGATCGGAAGTCTCTTGAACAAGCTCGGGACTGGTGATTTGCGATTCACCAACCTCGTTCCAATTAATCAGTGAATGACATTTTCGGCCGTAGAGAGCTTCAAATGGTGCCATGCCAATACTAGTGTGGAAACTATTATTGTAAGAAAACTCTACAAGTGGTAAGTGAGTATCCCAATTTCCACCAAAGTCTAGTATGCAAAAGCGGAGCATATCTTCGAGAATTTGGATTGTTCTCTCGGATTGACCATCGGTTTGTGGGTGATAAGCAGTGCTTAGATCAATATGGGTACCCAAAGCGGTTTGCAACCATCTCCAAAAATGAGAGTAAACCGACCATCAGGATCGAAGATAATGGTCAACGGCGTTCCATGGCGGCAAATGATGTTCTTGACATAGAGTCGGGCTAATTCGCTTACGAAGGACTTTTCTCATAACAGTATGAAGTGAGCTGACTTGGTCAAACGATCAAAAATCACCCAAATACTATCATTGCGACTTTGAGTAGTGGGGAGTTTGGTAACGAAATCCATGGATATGTCTTCCCATTTCCAAACGGGGATCGGTGGTTGCTCAAGCAAACCAAACGGCTTTTGATGCTCGGATTTAACCTTAGAGCAAGTGAGGCATTTAGATACATATACCACGATATCTTTCTTCATTCCCGGCCACCAAAACATGGAACGGAGATTCGCATACATTTTATCCGCAACGGTATGAATAGAGTATCGTGACTTATGGGCTTCATCGAGGATGAACATGCGAAGACCGTCACGATCAGAAACCCATAAATGGTCCAAATAATAGAGCAAGCCATTACGTTTGGTTTCAAGTTTGATTTCGGCACCACACGACATCTCGTCGTATAAGTTACCCTCGGTGACCCTGATGTGTTGTGCGTCGAAGATGCGGTATTGGAGGTCAGATTGGATGGTGACACAATGAAGCAAGACGAATTTAACATGACACTTACAAATAAGAGCATCGTCCACGACATTCGCTTTCCCGCGGTGGTATTGAATTTCACAATCATAATCGCTTAACAATTCGGCACATCGTCTTTGTCGCATATTGAGGTCTTTTTGGTCGAAAATGTGTTGTAAACTTTTATGGTCGGTGGAGACCACACATTTCGTGCCGTAAAGGTACTGTCTCCATATTTTCAAGGCAAACACGACCGCACCAAGTTCGAGGTCGTACGTCGTGTAATTTTTCTCGTGTACCTTGATTTGACGCGAAGCGTAAGCAATGACCTTGTCTCGTTGCATAAGAACACAACCAAGACCTTGAATAGAAGCGACACAAAAGACAAGAAAATCGTCATTGCCCTTGGAAGAGCAAGGATTGGAGAATTGCAAAGCGTGTCCATAAGGGTTTGAAACGCTTCCTCTTGATCAAAACCCAATTCGTAAACTTTCCCTTTGTGGGTTAGTGCGGTAAGGGGTGAAGCAATCTTCGAAAGATGGTAATACCCCGCTAAACCAAGAAATGAACGAACCTCCGCTGGAGAAGACGGGTTCATCCAATTTTTAACGGCCTCAGTTTTAGCGGGATCAACATGAATACCCTAGTCGTTAACGATGTGGCCCAAGAATTGAACTTGCTTCAGCCAAAATTCGCATTTGGAGAACTTAGCATAAAGTTGTTCTTTTCGTAACAAGTCGAGAATGGCGCGCAAATGTTCTTCATGTTCAGTCTCGGATTTTGAATAAATCATGATATCGTTGATGAAAACAATCACGAACTTGTCGAGGTAGGGTTTACAAACACGATTCATAAGGTCCATGAAAACGGCAGAAGCATTAGTCAACCCAAAAGGCATAACTCGGAACTCAAAGTGGCCATAACGAGTACGGAAGGTGGTCTTGGGTATATCATCTTCGTGGACACGGAGTTGGTGTTAACCCGAACGGAGATCAATCTTGGAGAAACATGTGGCTCCTTGGAGTTGATCAAAAAGATCATCAATACGCAGAAGGGGATAACGATTCTTGATTTTAAGCTTGTTGAGCTCACGATAATCGATACACATACGAAGAGTACCGTCTTTCTTCTTAACAAACAAGACGGGTGCGCCCCATGGAGACGAACTCGGGCGAATGAAACCCTTGTCCGTGAGTTCTTGGATTTGGTTGGAGAGTTCTTGCATTTCGGAAGGTGCAAGACGTTAAGGTGTCTTGGCTACAGGGTTTGCTCCGGGTACAAGATCAATACGAAACTCCATTTGACGAATGTGAGGGAGTCCGGCAACGTCATCGAGAAAGACTTCGGGGAAGTCGCGGACAATCGGAATGTCGGTGAGTTTCTTTTCTTCATCGGATTTTGTGGTGACGTGGGCTAAGAGGGCGAAATACTTCTTGCGTAAGTAACGTTGGGCTTCGATGCACGGCATAAGGTTTAGCTTTGAGAAGGGTCTTTCTCCGGGAACATTTAGAATCACGCCCCCATCGATAGGGATTCGAATGAGTTTCTCGAAACATAAAATTTCGGCATGGTGGAGAGAGAGCCAATCCATACCAATGATAATGTCGAAGCTTCCCAATTGCATAGGGATAAGGTCGATAGAGAACTTTTGCCAATTGAGAGTAATCGTACAATTTCGATGACGGAGTCAATAGTGATCGAACTACCGTTTGCTATCTCTACCGTAAAGGGCTTAGATAATTTACTACGGGGCATATCAAGTACGTATTCAAAGTCAAAGGAAATAAAGCTCCTATCGGCCCCCGAATCAAATAATACCGAGGCATGGTGCTTATTAACTAGGAACGTACCGTTCACCACGTCATTCGAGTTTTGGGCTTGATGAGCATTGATGGTGAAAGCTTGTCCTTGAGTTCCTCGAAGTGCTTGGGTTTGAGAGGTCGAATCTTGGGGTGTTGGAGCTTGATAGGCTTGCATGACCATGGGTTGAGCTTGAAGATTTGGAGGAGCCATGAGTTGGGGTACTTGGGGTTAATAAGTTTGCGCTTGATAGGCTTGGGAGGTGTAGTAAGGTTGTGGTGCAACATATGCTTGGTGAACTTGGGCGAGTCGAGGACACGTGTTGCGAAGGTGATTCACCGCAATTGTAGCAAGCCCTAACGGGGTTAATGATTAGAGAACGAGGGATGGATCGTTTGGGTTGGTTTTTCGGTGCAAACCGCGGGGGAGCGGCTTGCACACGAGGTGCTTCTCGACAATATTGGGTGAGGTGGCCAAATCGGTGGCAATTGGTGCACACCCGACAAGTGGCTTGGGCCGGGTAGTGGCGTTGGCAAGTGTTGCAATATGGGTGTGGTCCGATGTAGGGCTTCTTGGTTGGAGGGTCTTGTGGTTGGGCTAAGACATTATTTTGGGAATTGGGTTTTCTCTTGTTATTGCGGTAGTGAGATGAGTGGTTGTGGTTGTTATTCTTGGAGGCTTCGGGCTTAGAGAATTCGGGCTTGGATTCCTTAGTGGGCTCAGGTGTGGGCTTATATTTGGGTTTCTTAGAACTCTTCCGCGTCAAGGTTCCGACCTTAACGTGGTTCTAGGTGAGGGTACCGACTAAGGTGATGGCATCATGGAGGGTTTGAGGGTCACGACTTAGAACGGAATCTTGAATTTGCATACGCAAACCCGAGATGTACTTGTCGATTGCACGTTCAAGGGGAGTGACCATGTGGGGGATGAGAAGGCGCAGTTCATGGAAACGATCGTTGTAGACTGTGTCATTACCATTTTCTTGTTTCAAATTCCAAAATTCTTCTTCCAACTTCTGAAGCTCATGTTTCGGGCAAAACTTCTTGAGCATGAGTTTCTTGAGGTCGTCCCATGACAAGTCCATGGCAACCTCGGCGCCAAGCGTGCGCTTCTCACCGTTCCACAAATTGAGGGCATTCTTCTTAAGTACGCTTGAGGCATTAGTGGTTTTCTTGTCCTCGGGACATTCACAATGGAGGAACATGCTCTCTATTTCTTTGAACCATTGGAGGAGAATGGTAGCACCGTCGATACCGAAGTATTCGGGAGGGTTAGCACCCTTGAATTGCTTGATGGAGCAAGCAATTGGGTTCGGAGTTGTGGATGATGTAGAAGCATTCATAGTTTGCAATTGAGAGATGATAGTTGGGGGGGGCATCCACGATGCCCTTAGCAATGCGGGACGACGTGTTGTGGCCAGAGTTGCCGGTGGACGGTTACGGCTGATGAGGCGAGAAGACATACTGCAGGGGTAAAAAGTGTAAAATTCGTAAGACTCAGGTAAATGTCGCAAGAATAGAAATTGACGAAATACGGTAATCGTGCATTGAGATTGGGATTGTATTTGAGGTTGAGAGTTTCATTACTTAGGGAAAGTTGTGATTATACAAGTCTTGTCATTTTTTTAATATTATGAAAACATATCTTAAAATGTAAATGGATTCATTTTTTGGTTAAGGCTTCATGAACCACCATGGGTCCTTCCAACGAAATGAAAAACATTGAAAACTTAAATAAAATCATTTAAAATCGAATGGAGGGGGTGTTGAGGTAGATGGTTGAAGTAATTCGGGAACCACCCCGTATTTACATACTTCTCCCATCACCTTCAACAAAACACAATACGGAAAACCGAGTTTAGCGACGTATCACCGTGAATTCGGTTTATAATTTAAGAGTGTGATCATCACATGACCACATTTGATACAATGAGGGTAGTCGATTCGTTTTCGTTTGGTGTGATATGCTTTGGCTTATTAAGTTTCACACCCTTACCGAACACTCCAGGAAGGCAACCGGATCTCGCGGTTGATTGAGATTTATGCGCATTGCACTTCCTTAGGCTCGCAAGCCTTGGTGTCAAGTGTTCAGTAAACAAGTGTGTCACTCTTACAGTTTACTACATATCCGTCACACGAATCTTCCTCAAGGAGAGGGGAGTGAAAAGGCAGTATTTCTTAAGGAATTTCCCATTTTAAAAAAAAAAAATTGCCCTAAAGTTTTGAAAACAATTTTGAGAGTGAGGCATAGCCTCGGATTAGGTGTGTGCTTTAGTGTACAATTGTATATGATGAACAATATAAATATGCTAACCTATGTACAAAAATTTAAACAAGTATGGTGCACGTATAGGAACACGTATAGGGACTCTAAGCATGCTACTAAGTCGTTACGTCTCACCACCAATCTTATAGCCTTCGGCTCTGATACCAATTTGTCACACCCCAACCTACGGCGGAACATGCCGGGGCGCGACATTGATTGTATCATAGCTCAGAAGTCACTAAGTAAGATACAAGATGCATAAAATTATACATCTTTTCAGCATCAAATAATCTCTAAAAACTGCAACTTCTATCAAATAACACAGCACGTAAGGCTACTTATTATAATAAAATGTAATTTCATGAAAAACCAAGCCCCAAACGAAGAAACAAGCGAAAAGATGAAGAAAAACGGAAGAAAACACAAGAACAACAAGAAACACGCCCCCATGCCTCAAGAAACACGCCCCCATGCTTCTGAACACCAGAAAAGACAAAAACTGGGAACAAAAGCACGGGGCAGTGCCCCTTGCCCACGGGGTCGTGATTATCTACAAGAAAAGACAAAATGAATTTGGCACAAGTCATAAAAATACACGGGGGCGTGCCTACGTAAGTACGCGGTCGTGCTTCTCACTCCAGATTGCCTATAAATAGTGGCTCATGTTGCACTCATTTGGTGTGCCTTGAAGAGATTTCTATCCGGTTTTCACATATAAAAACACACACTAACACTCACAATGAAGATCTAGTGAAGAGTTTGAAGGCTTGGAGGTCATCATCATCAACCATTATCGTCATCCATCCACCATCATTATTAAGAAGGAAGATTCATCCACATTTGGTTAGATTGTTCTAGTTTAATCATGTGTTTGTTATTATCATCCATCCTAATGTTCATAACTATGATCATTATGAGCTAAACTCCATTTATCATCTAATATCTATGAAGAATCTTTGTTTTACTTGATAAATATATAGAACATGTGGTTTAGTCTAGTAAGGTACATGGTTATCTTACAATTATCTTTTGATGAGAAATGTTTCACCATCTTAATTCAACAATTCAAAGTTGGTGATTGTCAATTCTATTGGAAACCATTCATGATCGATTCATGTTCTTAAAAGATAGAAATACCTAGAAGACTTATCGAAACATGGATCCTTATATTGTACTTAGAAATGATGAGATATAAGTTATGATCTATTTCTCTAAGTTTTTGGTAATCCGAAAATGGCATCGCTAACGCAATTGCTTAGGATATTATGCTAGTTAAATAAATCATATGTTAACGGAATGTGTAATTATAACCTACTTAAATCAACCTAGGGGAGGTTATGTGATGAACTATAACCAACCGAAGTTGTTAGAATTTGTATTTGAGAAATTGAAGTAAATCCTAATCTTTCTAATTTATGAAACTACTTGCCAACTTAAATTGACATTCTCGAGGTAGCATGACATTAGGAAAGGTTCGACTTTAAAATGCGTATGCTACTCCTTTTTTTCATAGATGATCGCTTAGAAATGAGGAGCTATCTATCATATAATACTACAACAAGTTTACCACATGTTTACATATTAATTACCAATGATAAAATGGAGTGGATTCTTGATCTTAGATTGTAACCGTCATATAATTGAACTACTTGTTTGGAATTTCTCGTCTTGGTCACCTATATATTATATATAAGTATTTATATTTCATAAAAAGTTCAAAAATTTACCCCAAAATGATTAAAACCTCATATTAAAGTAAAACAACAATTTATTATTAGAAACATTTGTGTCCACGGATCGATACTTGGTTCTTACCAATACTATTCTACATATACGATAGGTACACTTGCCTATTTTGTGTGTGTTTAGTCTTTGTAGAAATCACTTTTTTAAATTTAAAGCACGATCTTGTGCAAAAGCAAATCATCAATCCATTATATTTTAACCGCTACGCACGCACTACATCAAGTTTTTGGATCCGTTGCCGGGGACACGGTACGTTTCTAAGAACGATCCAAGTTTTTATTTAATCATTGTCTATAATTGTACAAATTTTTAACTTTTATTTTATTTTATTTTTACTAACTATTAAACTATATAATTTTACGGCTAGCCTAATTTTAACTTTTATTTACCTTACCTTTACTTTTGTTTAATTAACTTAGACTTTAGTTTAGTATTTAAATAGCTTAGCCTAACTCATAGGTTAACTTAGACTAACCTTTAGTTTAACTTTAGCTAACTTTTACTTTAGTTTTAACTTTGATTTAGTCCCATGTATGACCTCTACTTTTGAGCCTGAGCTTGTTTCTCCAATTTCTGAACCGGAACGACTCTTTCGTCGACGAGCCCGTAAACGGACTGTAGAAACCGCCGAAGCAATCAAAGACGACTCAGTATAAGTCACCACATCAGGAGAAAATCAAACCGAAGAAATGATGGCGGCCCAGAACAATGAGCCGAACATGAGCCAGTATGCCAAGCCAACTCTCGAAGGCTACAACAATGGAGTGGCTCCACCCGATATCACCGAAAATTTCGAAATCAAATCAACCACCATTCATATGGTGGAAAATTCAGTTCAATTTCATGGTCTCCTCGACGAAGACCCTTTTTCTCATATATCTCGATTCCTACGAATTTGCGGAACCTTTAAAATACAAAACTGCTCAGACAATCAAATTAAACTCCAACTCTTTCCTTTCTCTCTAAGGGGTCAAGCCCTAGAATGGATTGAATCTCTTTCCTCTGGTTCCATCACCACTTGGGACCAGATGTTTGAACAGTTTCTCCTCAAATATTTTCTGCCTAATAAAACTGCCAAATACCGAGCCAGCATTACCGGATTCCGGACCGATGATGATGAGTCGTTACACGCAGCATGGGAAATATAAAAATTCTTCTAAGAAGATGCCCACATCATGGACTGAGCGTATGGTTACAAGTACAAACTTTCTTTGACGCACAATCCAGTCAAAACAAACAAGCCATCGACCAAATCGTTGGTGGAGACCTGGGATCCAAATCACCTAACGAAGCATTTGAAGTCCTGGAGAAAGCCGCAAAGAAGAGTTTCTCTTACAACCCACCAAGATCTACACCTACACATAAAGGAATACATCACGTCGATTCCAATACTCTTGTCACAACACAACTTGAAGCCCTTTCTAAAAAATTCGAACAATTTCAAGCCGAGCTATCAAAAACCAGACTCACCTATGACACATGTGGAGGAAGTCATATGACAAGTGACTGTAAACAAGTCATCATGGCCATGGTAGAAGTCGATTTCATCGCTCGACAGAACAACGCTTTCAGCAATAACTACAATCCAGGATAGAGGAACCACTCGAATTTCAGTTGGAAAGACGGAAGTAACACTCAATCCCTACCCGGATTCGAGAAAAGACCAATGAATCAACCCTTCCAACCAAAACCCCAATTTCAAGATCAAAGCTCCAGTAGCCATCAAAACCCAAGCTACTAAAAGATCGAAGAAATGTTGATCCAAATCATGACCAAAACTAGTGAAGCAGAAAAGAAGGCCGACTCAAGAGCTATTGATATCAGCGGAGTATTGTTAAAACATGAAGCCAACCTCAAAAGTCAACCAGCATCATTACAGAATCTAGAAACTCAAATTGAACAAATTGCCCGACAATTATCCGAAAGACTACTCGGCGCTCTTCGAAGCAACACAATCACTAACCCGAATGCGATAGCTAACGCTGTTACACTCAGGATCGGTACAACCACTGTTGCCTCACCAACTTTAGAACCAGTTACGAAAAAGGAGTCTCCTGATGAAACGCAGGAAATACTTACCCCAACTGGCACCGTACAACCCAAGGAGCCAGTTCGAACTTATGTTCCACCTATTCCATACCCAGGAAGGCTGAAGCAGGAACGATTGGAAGCTCAGTACGGGAAGTTTTTAGAACTCTTAAAACAACTCCATATCAACATCCCTTTTATCGAAGCCATCGCTCAAATGCCAAAATATGTCAAGTTTCTCAAAGAAGTACTGACAAACAAGAGAAGGCTGGAGGAACTCTCGCATATCACTCTGAGTGAAGAATGTTCAGCAGTCCTCCAAAGCAAGCTGCCAACAAAAATGACAGATCCAGGGAGCTTGACTATCCCTTGTCTTATAGGAAATTTATCTGTTAGCAATACCCTAACTGACCTAGGAGCTAGTATTAATTTAATGCCTTATGTGGTCTTTGCAAAACTAGGGATAGGAGAACTAAATCCCACCCGCATGAGCATTCAGTTAGCTTACCGATCTGTTAAATATCCTTTGGGCATTGTTAAAAACATGCTCGTCAAAATCGACAAGTTTGTTTTCCCAATAGAGTTTGTAATTCTAGACATGGAGGAAGACAAAAGTGTACCTCTGATTTTAGGAAGACCCTTCTCAGCCACTACAAAGGCTATTATTGACGTTTGCATCGGCAAACTCACTCTCAGGGTCAATGATGAGGCAATCACTTTTGACATAGGAAAATCTATGCAATGTCCGCAACATCATGATGACACATTATATTGTTTCGACATCATAGATTCCATCGTGAGTTGCTATATGCGAGATTCCTCCATCAATAAACCGCTAGAAACACAAGTCTTAGACAAAACACTCAACATACCCATTTTAGAAAACGAAAATCTAAATGATAACTATCAGGAAGCATCAGAGGTAGTATATGAAATCACCGAATGTAAGGAAAAATCAAAACCCTCAATCGAATAAACACCAGCCTTAGAGTTAAAAGAACTACCAAGCCATCTCGAATACGCCTTTCTAGAAAAAGACTCTCAACTTCCAGTAATTATTTCATATCACCTTTCTAAAGAAGAGAAAGACGAACTACTTCGGGTTCTTAAAAACCATAAGAAGGCCATCGCATGGAAGATCATGGATATCAAGGGCATCAGTTCGTCCTTTTATACTCACAAAATTCACATGGAGGAAGAATACAAACCCGTGGTCCAACATCAAAGACGTCTCAATCCCAACATGCAACATGTGGTGAAGAAAGAAGTAATCAAACTCCTTGATGTCGGACTAATCTACCCAATCTCATATTCACCTTGGGTCAGTCCCGTTCAAGTAGTACCCAAGAAAGGAGAAATGACGATGGTAATTAACGAAAAGGATGGGCTAATACCAATGAGAACCATCACAGGCTGGGGAGTTTGCATTGACTACCGAAAACTTAATGATGCCACAAGAAAAGATCATTTTCCACTTCCTTTCATCGATCAAATGCTTGAACGATTATCTAGAAAAATGTTCTACTGTTTTCTTGACGGATTTTCCGGATATTTCCAAATTCCCATTGCTCCTGAAGATCAGTAGAAAACCACTTTTACATGTCCGTATGGAACCTTCGCCTACCGAAGAATTCCATTTGGATTATCTAATGCTCCACCCACCTTCCAGCGATGTCCATCTTTCACGAAATGATCGTACACTCTATGGAAGTATTCATGGACGACTTCTCAGTATTTAGAGACTCTTTTGATCAATGTTTAAAAAACCTCGACAAAATGTTAGCCAGGTGTGAGGAAGTAAATCTAGTGCTCAACTGGGAGAATGTCACTTTATGGTTAAAGAAGGCATCGTTCTCGGTCACAAGATTTCTCAAAAGGGATTAGAGGTCGATAAAGCAAAAATAGAAACTATCTCTAAACTTCCGCACCCAACCTCAGTAAAAGTTATTAGAAGTTTTCTAGGTCACGCAGGATTCTACCGACATTTCATAAAAGATTTTTCCAAAATTGCTAGACCTATGACCAAACTTCTGGAGAAAGACGCACCATTCGTCTTCTCTGAAGAATGTGTTGAATCATTCAACATATTGAAAGACAAACTTGTCAACGCACCAATCATGACTACAACCGACTGGACCCTTTCATTCGAGATCATGTGCTATGCAAGTGACTTTGCAGTTGGAGCCGTACTCGGACAACGCAAGGAAAGACACTTTCACCGATTTACTACGCCAGTAAAACTCTTAATGATGCACAAGAAAATTACACCACAATAGAAAAAGAGTTACTAGCAGTAGTTTTTGCCTTTAAAAAATTTAGATCTTACCTAGTTCTTTCCGAAACCATAGTTTACACCGACCATGCCGCAATACGTTAGCTCTTCAAGAAGCAAGATGCCAAGCCCAGACTTATCCAATGGATCCTACTACTCCAAGAATTTGACATCAAAGTTAAAGACAAGAAAGGAGCAGATAATGTAGCCGCAGACTACCTGTCACCCTTAGAATGCCCAACCTCAGAAGAGCTTCACAAGAAAATTATCAATGATAATTTACCACATGAAATTCTCATGCGCATCCAAGCTGTCATAGAGGAGAAAGACGAAAGTCCTTGGTTTGCCGACTTTGTAAACTATCTAGCTTGTAGAATCCTAAGAAAAGGAATTACTCATCAACAAAGGAAGAAATTCTTCTCCGACCATAAGTTCTACTTCTGGGAAGACCCATACTTGTTTAGGATAGGTGCCGATCAGGTTGTAGGTGTGTAGCAGGAAAGGAAGCCTTAGATATTCTCAAACACTGCCACGAAGGACCAACTGGTGGACACCACGGTACCGCCACTACGGTCAGAAAAGTGTTTGATGTAGGATTCTTCTGGCCCACCATATACAAAGATACACAGGCTTTGATCTAAGCATGCGATGCTTGACAAAAAGCTGGAAACATCTCAGCCAAAAATGAGATGGCTCAGAAAGGCATTCAAATTTGTGAAGTCTTGTAACGATTCCGGCAACTCCAGGTATACCCTAGCCGGAATATACTATTTACGTGTTATTTAATATTGATTATATGAGTTATAGCACGTTTATACGAATATATATGGTTCACAGTATGAATCATACTCAATTATATAGTGAATCATATTGGAATTACAATTAACCAATGAACGATTATTGAAACCCGAACGAATCGGGAATTACATTATAGACGAAGTATATAATGTTTAGTGATATTTACGAGGTATTAATGCTTCGGGATAAGTGAATTATAGCATAGAAAAAGGATTTCGATTTATTAGTACGTCGGTACGATAAACGAAACCTTTAACACCAAACCAAGCAAGAGACGATCAATCAAACCGAAAAAGATGCGTAATTATTAATAACATGATGTTTTAATGTCATGGGTTAAGTTTTTAAAGTTTTTAAATCAGTTGTATATAAATTTTATGTTAACCCGAAAAACAACCATTTTAGGCCCGTTTTAAGCCGAATTACGAGTTTAAACGAGAAACGAACTGAACCAGATTATCCACAACATTATCCGGATTGCGTAATCCGAATATGTGGCTTAGAATGGATTTGTGGGACCCACCCCCCACCCTTATGGTGGACCGATCGGTCCCTTTACATTCATAATCAATTCATTTTTCTTTTTTTTACACATCAAAACTCTCTCAACTATCTAAACCCTTCTAAGTTCATCCAAAAACTCAAGTTCTAACCAAGATTTGAAGGTATAACATATGTTTTTAAGCTTGAATTTTGCTTTCTAACTTCATGATCTTGAGAAAAGGAGGTTTCAAATGTAAAAATGGGTGAAAACCCGAGTTGAAACCGATTCTCGCATGATCAAGTGATGTATACAAGTTATACAAAGGATCTTGATCCAAGTGATGAGTTAAAAGAGTTTATAACGAATTTTTACGGTTAAAATCTTGTTAAAATGAGTTTCCAAGTGAAAGATGGGTGAAAACCCGAGATGAAACCGACTCTTGCATGATCAAGAGGTGTATACATGCTATACAAGGGATCATGGTCCAAGAAATGAGTAAAAAGAGTCGGGAATGGATTTCTACGGTTAAAACCTTTGTTTTTACTTAAAAACCGACACTTTGAAAGAAATGGTTTGATTATTGGTGTAACTTGCTTGGTATAGTGATATTGTGCTTGTAAGTGTTGTATCTAGCGGCTAGCAAAGGCTAGAAACCGAGATCCTTGCGATCTAAAGCTAGAAAACACAAAATAGTTCGGTTTTCGTGTGTTATGAAAAAATGGACAGATTTACGTGTGCTTAGAGTCGGGTCACGAAATTTCGCAGAGATGATCTACACATGAGAATATGAGATCTGTGAATTTTTGGTAATTTTTGGATAAAAGATGAATATTTGGTGAATTTAATGCTCGGTTTTGGCCAAAAATAGTGAAAAATAGCAAAACATGATGAAAAATTCCGGAAAATTTAAGATAAGCTTTTTATAACATATAAAAGTCACCCACAAAATTTGAGCTCAGTTGGAAAAGTCTAAGTAGGCTTTTCGGTGAAACGAGTTCTAGGGCTTTCTAGCTCGGTTTTGGGTGAAAATGGCTTGAAAAATAAGTTTTAAATTCTGGAAAAATTCCAGGGAGTTATGAGGATGATAAAGATCATGCCAGAAAAATTTGGGATTTTTCTAAAGTGTTTTGGTATTTTTGATATATTTAGTGTTTTAACAAGATTTAAAAATAGATAAATAAATGTAAATGTAGGAAAATAAATCTGGGAAAATTCCAGAAAGTTATGAGGATGATAAATATCATCCCAGAAAAATTTGGGATTTTTCTAAAGTGTTTTGGTATTTTTGATATATTTAGTGTTTTAACAAGATTTAAAAATAGATAAATAAATGTAAATTTAGGAAAATAAATCTGGGAAAATTCCAGAAAGTTATGAGGATGATAAAGATCATCCCAGAAAAATTTGGGATTTTTCTAAAGTGTTTTGGTATTTTTGATATATTTAGTGTTTTAACAAGATTTAAAAATAGATAAATAAATGTAAATGTAGGAAAATAAATCTGGGAAAATTCCAGAAAGTTATGAGGATGATAAAGATCATCCCAGAAAAACTTGGGATTTTTCTAAAGTGTTTTGGTATTTTTGATATATTTAGTATTTTAATAAGATTTAAAAATAGATAAATAAATATAAATATAAGAAAATAAATCTGGAAAATTTTTACAAAATTCCTTTCTGTCAAATTAAGTTTTGTGCAAAATTTCAAGACCCGAGACTAATCGGGTAATTATTTGTGCTAAAAAGAACATAAAAACAAGTTTTTAAAGCTTAAAACGTGTAAACCGGCAAAGTTCGCATAAGCGAGCTGACTGGTACATGAAAACTCTAAAAATAGACTATTTCATAAATCTAAGTAAATTAAGTAAAAATAAATCATCCGAAAATAATCCGGATGATTTGGGTAATTTTACCCGATTTTACCGTTTCCGGCACCGAAATACCGGAAACGGGCCCCACGGCCAAACGGGGTGTCAAACCGAGCTATAATTTCATCACCTTAATTAAATTGACTGTCAAACTCTAAGCAATGTCAATCTGAGTCCTTAGAAGTGTCACGTGGTTAACATTGTCCCCGAATCGAGTACAGTACTGGGTTAACAATGTTCCCAGATGCACCGATTGACATGTATTTAAGTTATGGGAATTATATAGTAACGACTAGATATTATATTACAAATCCAGGCACGTAGCTGTTCCTTATATTACTCACCGACTCACAACAAGGTGAGTTTTCACGAGCCCCTTTTAATGAATTGTTTTAATTATATTTTCCCGGGGCGGAAAACATGTCTTATTTAAAGTATTTAAGTACATACCGATCGTATGGAAATACTTGTACATTTATATATATATGGACTGATGCATAGAATATATAAAATGTTTATAATGTGTTATTGTTCTGGGGTAACATAGTTCCCAGGGGTTATATTGTTCTGGGGTAACATAGTTCCCAGGGGTTATTATTGTTCTGGGGTAACATAGTTCCCAGGGGTTATTATTGTTCTGGGGTAACATAGTTCCCAGGGGTTATTATTGTTCTGGGGTAACATAGTTCCCAGGGGTTATTATTGTTCTGGGGTAACATAGTTCCCAGGGGTTATTATTGTTCTGGGGTAACATAGTTCCCAGGGGTTATTGTTGTTCTGGGGTAACATAGTTCCCAGGGGTTATTATTGTTCTGGGGTAACATAGTTCCCAGGTGTTATTATTGTTCTGGGGTAACATAGTTCCCAGGGGTTATTGTTGTTCTGGGGTAACATAGTTCCCAGGGGTTATTATTATTCTGGGGTAACATAGTTCCCAGGGGTTGTTATTGTTCTGGGGTAACATAGTTCCCAGGGGTTATTATTGTTCTGGGGTAACATAGTTCCCAGAAAGTTACTGGAACTGTTCTGGGGTAACATAGTTCCCAGCATGATTATATGGTTAATAAATGATTATTAAAAATGATTTGTCAGTGTTTATTTAAATTAGTGAAACTCACCAACTATTCGTAGTTGACCCGTTTTCTTTACATGTTTTCTAGGTATGCCCAAGTTGGAATGATTGATATGTGCTTAACTATCTGTGCTACCTGTTGGAAGCTTGCTGCTCTATGTTTTGTAATGAATTTATTAATGTTTTATTGGTAATATATGTGTGTAACACCTAGACAGTAACGCAACTCGCAACAATGTAATATGTTATAAATTAATGTAGTGGTATTTTCTTTATAAGCAATGCTGTTGATATCAGATGTGTCTGTTGCATCCCGTGTACGTTTCCGCTGCGGTTACGGGGTGTTACAGAACTTGGTATCAGAGCCATTGGTTATAAAGAATTAGGATGTCTGAAAAAGATACCTAAAATATAACCAGTAGCTCAAGTATTATAGGATCTGAATATCAACTAATAATATATTGTGACGAGATCGGGATGAACTTGTATGGACAAGTGGGTTATTATGGTCCGGAACATAATAACAGACTTGTCTGCACGAGGGAATTCAGGGGAAGTCACGGGGGACTTAAATAGGTAAAATTGGCAACATATGTGTAAATGTATAATAATATTATTATGTGGCAAAATTGTATAAGTAAGTGCATGATTAATTTAATTATGAATTACACTATGAAAAGGGACTATATGTTTGTTAACTTGTGTGCAGGTAAAAATGTCAAGCCCGCATAGCTTATCTGTAGAGGAGGATCCGGAGGAGGTTAGCCCCGGAAACTCCGGGAGCTTACACGTGTCATCCGACTCCGAGCCTAGCGAGGCGAGTCACAGGAGCTCGAGTCAGTCCTCCCCGGCCCGGATCGTCAGATCCCCTACTCCCCTCGCACCGCAGGCCACCTCTGTCCCTCCGGGATTTGGTCCCCGCCTTACGGCGCGGATCAGCATCCCGCGTGTCCCACCGACCTCTCCCCCACCCCGACCTGCTACTCGTCGGGGAGAGTCCTCATCCCAGCCCGAGCCGATGGCTCTACCTGTCTGGGGCCTTCCCAGACAGGAGCGGGATTCGGTAGCCTGGCTACGAGTGCTCACAGAGCAAGTAAATGAGCACTCAGCCGCCCTGACCGTGGGGGTACAGAGGCGAGTGTACCTTGGTGATCGCATACTGGATTGCCAGTATGCAATCGACCAGTTGACCAGGGAGAGCTCGTACTCCCTAATGATGGTTCAGCGGTTGGAGGCGTGGCTCCGGGGGGTGGTGGCAGTAGTGGTGGCGATGGTGGCAGTGATGATGTGGTGGGCATACCACCGTGTTTAATAGTTATGTTTGGTTGGGGTTAGTCAGGGACCATTTTCTTTTTGATACTCTGTGTAAGTAGTTAGTGGTGATACTAACACGGAGTGAATCTTGGTTAGTTATGATACAACCACTGGCCCCTAGGGTGGGTCTCTTGTAGGGCATATCACTATAGATACTTTTGGGTATCATTCAAGCACTGACCCCTTTACGGGTTATGTCGAGATGATACCGACATAGGGCCCTTGTAATAAAATTAGTTATGTAATGTTGACTGAAAGTATGTAAGCTGATGTTTGTGTAATATGAATCAATGTTTACTAATGAATAAAATATGTATTGTGTTTTATGTTTTGAGATGGTATTGATTATATATATTTCTTTGATGATTGTGTAGAATGGCACCGAAACGATCAACGAAAATATCGGAAGTAGATGTGAGCCGTTTGATTGCTCAACAGTTGGAGGCGGCGATACCGGATATAGTATCGCGCATCGCCGCCAGTATTAATAACTCGACCAATCCAACCCCTCCGAGCAATCAAACGCCCATAAATAATGACGGGGAACAAAATGCTAATCCTCCAAGGAATGACAACACTATGCCGAGTAATGACGCACCGCCTACGGTGGTCGCTACCGACAGTAATGGCCCTATCCCTACTGTAGAGACCAACCGCACTGGACCATCCAGGGGTTGTTCAATCAAGGATTTTATGTTATGCAAGCCTTTAGAATTTAACGGGTCGGAAGGACCGAATGGGTTAGTGAAATGGTTAGAGAAAATAGAATCAGTGGTAAATATCAGCAACTGTCCCGAGGATTGTGTCGTTAAGTACGCCACCTGTACGTTCACAGACCATGCCTTGACATGGTGGAACACCATAGTACAGACTCGAGGTCAGGCGGCGACAAACCGCATGACCTGGACAGAGCTTAAGGATCTTGTTTTGAAACATTTCTGCCCAAAGAATGAATTGCAGAAACTGGAACATGAGTTGTGGAACCTAGAGATGCATGGGGCGGACCACTTGGGATATACCAACCGGTTTAATGAACTGTCACGATTAGTGCCGTGGTTGGTCACCCCAGAGTCAAAGAGGGTGGAACGTTATATTTGGGGACTTACTCCAGTAGTGAGGAGCATAGTTAACGCGGGAGGGCACCAGACGTATGAGGGTGCAGTGACACAGGCTGGTATTGTCACGTATGATTTCTTAAGAAGCGGATCGATAAAGACGACGGGAGAGTCGGCTGGGGGAAAGCGAGGTACGTATGACAATAGGATCCGAGAGAAACAGCAAGGTAAACGAGCTAGGCCCGCTGCCCAGAGCTATGCCATGACTAGTTCGGGCGGAAGGCAAGAACCGCAGAGGGGAACGTTTCCTAAATGTGGGAAATGTGGTTACCACCATAGTGGCGTGTGCAAGGAGGTGGTGTGCCACCGGTGTGGCAGGGTTGGACACTACGCACCAAATTGTAAGACAAATCTGAACAACCTGAACCGTCAACCGCAACCTATTCGGGCGCAACCATTTAGAACTCAACCAGCCCGACAGCAGAACCCGCAAGGAAACCAGATGGTGACCACTAGCCGTGCTTGCTACGAATGCGGCAGCACGGATCACTTCAAAAGGAACTGCCCGAAACTGAATCAGGGAGGAAACGGGAGACAACTCGCGGGTCAGCCATCGGCGTCCAAACCGGCGCGAGGCCGGGCATTTGTGATGGGAGCGAACGAGGCGCGCCAGGACCCCAGCGTAGTGACAGGTACCTTCCTCGTCTCTGATCATTACGCTTCTGTATTATTTGATACAGGCGCCGATAGAAGTTTTGTCTCCGTTAGGTTCCTTTCGATAGCAAACCTTCCTATTGGCGAAACCATAGAACCCTACACCGTAGAGGTCGCTAACGGTAAAACCATGATAGTTAATCGGATTGTTCGGAATTGCCCTTTTATTCTGAGCGAACAATCCTTCCTGATTGACTTGTTACCGGTAGAATTGGGTAGTTTTGACGTGATAGTGGGAATGGATTGGTTGGCTCGTAATAGGGTAGAAATAAACTGTGAAAAGAAAACCGTCAAGATCCGGGTGTCGGATGACGAGGAGGTATTAGTGCAGGGAGAAAAATCCGGCACCATGATACCATTTATATCCCACCTCAAGGTGTTGAAATATATACGTCAGGGATGTGTGGCGTATCTAGCGAGCCTGACGGCCGCTGATTCTGAGGAAAAACGGGTGGACGATATCCCCGTGGTACGCGAATTTCCACAAGTTTTTCCAGAGGAACTTCCTGGATTACCGCCAACCCGACAGGTCGAATTCAGAATCGATCTGTTACCTCAAGCCGGCCCTGTTGCTAAGGCCCCTTACAGACTTGCACCGTCCGAGATGCAAGAACTATCCAACCAGTTGCAGGAATTGTTGGATAAGGGATTTATACGTCCCAGTTATTCCCCGTGGGGTGCACCTGTACTATTTGTGAAAAAGAAGGACGGAAGCCTTCGAATGTGCATTGACTACAGGGAATTGAACAAATTAACCATCAAAAATAGATATCCTCTTCCCCGAATCGATGATTTGTTCGACCAACTACAAGGTGCGAGCTATTTCTCAAAAATTGATCTTAAGATCGGGATACCACCAAGTTAGAATTCAAGAGGAGGATATCCCAAAAACCGCGTTTCGGACTCGCTATGGCCACTACGAATTTTTAGTTATGCCTTTTGGGCTAACAAATGCGCCAGCGGTGTTCATGGATCTCATGAACCGAGTCTGTAAACCCTATCTTGACAAGTTCGTCATTGTATTTATTGACGATATTTTGATATACTCGAAGAGTAAAGAGGAGCACGAGCAACACTTAAAGTTAGTTTTAGAACTCCTGGATCAGGAGAAGTTATATGCAAAATTCTCCAAGTGTAACTTCTGGTTACAAGAGGTGCAATTCCTCGGTCATGTTATAAACCACCAAGGAATACACGTTGATCCGAGTAAGGTTGAAGCTATTAAGAATTGGCAAGCGCCTAAATCTCCGAAAGAAATCCGCCAATTCTTAGGCTTAGCTGGATACTATCGTCGATTTATAGAGAACTTTTCCAGCATCGCCCAACCTTTAACCCTCCTGACTCAAAAGGATCGGAAATATGAATGGGGTGAAGAGCAGGAAACGGCGTTTCAAACGCTAAAACAAAGATTGTGCCAAGCGCCAATCTTAAGTCTTCCCGACGGAGACGATGGATTTGTTGTATATTGTGACGCATCCCGTAAAGGGTTAGGATGCGTGTTAATGCAAAATAAAAAGGTCATAGCCTATGCGTCTCGACAGTTAAAAGTTCATGAGAAAAACTACACTACTCATGACTTGGAACTGGGAGCAGTCATCTTTGCACTTAAAATCTGGAGACACTATCTCTACGGTACAAAGTGCACCATATTCACTGATCATAAAAGTTTGCAACACATATTCGATCAGAAAGAACTGAATATGAGGCAACGAAGATGGGTCGAGTTGCTGAGTGACTATGACTGTGACATACGATATCACCCCGGCAAGGCTAACGTTGTAGCCGATGCCTTGAGTAGAAAGGATCGAGTCAAGCCACTACGTGTGCGAGCGTTGGGGATGATAGTCCAGTCGAACCTTTCAGATTTAATTCGAGTCGCTCAACGCGAGGCGTTGAAAGAGGGTCAATTGGTTAAAGAAGGACTTTACGGGAATGAGAAGAATTTCGAACAGCGTGTGGACGAAATTCTTTATTTCAAAAATCGGATTTGGATCCCGACCCTCCATGACCTTCGTGATTTAATCATGGACGAAGCTCATAAATCGAAATATTCCATACATCCGGGATCGGATAAAATGTACGAGGATGTGAAAGAATTTTACTGGTGGCCAGGAATGAAAAAGGATATAGCCACATACGTCGGCAAGTGTACGACGTGTGCGAGAGTTAAGGCGGAGCACCAGAAACCTTCGGGAATGTTGCAACAGCCGGAAATTCCCGAATGGAAGTGGGAGCAGATCACAATGGATTTTGTGACACATCTCCCCAAGACACCCCGAGGTCATGATGCGATTTGGGTAATCGTGGATCGATTAACCAAATCGGCACATTTTATTCCAATTAGGAATACTTTTAACACTGAGAGACTTGCGCAAATTTATATAAATGAAATAGTGTCTCGTCATGGCATCCCCATCTCGATCATCTCCGATAGGGATAGCCATTTCACCTCCAAACTTTGGCAAGCTGTCCAAGAAGCATTGGGAACACGTATTGACCTAAGCACAGCTTACCACCCTCAGACCGATGGTCAGTCTGAGAGGACCATTCAAACTTTGGAGGATTTGCTTCGTGCCTGCGTACTGGACTTTAAGGGAAATTGGGATCAACATCTCCCACTCGTTGAATTTTCCTATAATAACAGTTATCACAGCAGTATAAAGGCAGCACCTTATGAAGCATTGTATGGGCGGAAGTGCCGATCACCACTTTGCTGGTCTGAAGTGGGTGACCCGCAGATCATTAGATCGGATCTGGTCCAGGAGACGACCAGCAAGATTCTTGAAATTAAGAACAACCTGAAAGCCGCGCGGGATCGGCAGAAGAGTTATGCCGATACCCGTCGAAAACCGTTGTCATTTGAGAAGGGTGAAAAGGTATACTTGAAAGTATCACCCTGGAAAGGAGTGGTCAGATTTGGAAAGGCGGGGAAGTTGGCCCCTAGATACATTGGACCATTCAACATTACTGCAAAGATCGGTCCGGTAGCTTACCGACTAGAACTGCCTGAGGAACTAAGTGCAGTTCATAACGTGTTTCATGTATCGAATTTGAAAAGATGTCTGGCGGATGAGACATCGGTGTTACCCTTAGAGGGTGTTCAAATAAGTGATAGGCTCAACTTCGTAGAAGAGCCCATCGAAATAGTAGACGGTAAGATCAAGCAACTTAGACACAATAAGATCTCGTTGGTCAAAGTTAGATGGAATTCGCAACGAGGCCCAGAATTTACTTGGGAACGAAAGGATGAATTTCGGAAGAAATACCCCCACCTATTTCCTCAAAAGGAAGTAGTTGACGCATAAAATTTCGAGGACGAAATTTTTATAACGGGGGGAGAATGTAACGATTCCGGCAACTCCAGGTATACCCTAGCCGGAATATACTATTTACGTGTTATTTAATATTGATTATATGAGTTATAGCACGTTTATACGAATATATATGGTTCACAGTATGAATCATACTCAATTATATAGTGAATCATATTGGAATTACAATTAACCAATGAACGATTATTGAAACCCGAACGAATCGGGAATTACATTATAGACGAAGTATATAATGTTTAGTGATATTTACGAGGTATTAATGCTTCGGGATAAGTGAATTATAGCACAGAAAAAGGATTTCGATTTATTAGTACGTCGGTACGATAAACGAAACCTTTAACACCAAACCAAGCAAGAGACGATCAATCAAACCGAAAAAGATGCGTAATTATTAATAACATGATGTTTTAATGTCATGGGTTAAGTTTTTAAAGTTTTTAAATCAGTTGTATATAAATTTTATGTTAACCCGAAAAACAACCATTTTAGGCCCGTTTTAAGCCGAATTACGAGTTTAAACGAGAAACGAACTGAACCAGATTATCCACAACATTATCCGGATTGCGTAATCCGAATATGTGGCTTAGAATGGATTTGTGGGACCCACCCCCCACCCTTATGGTGGACCGATCGGTCCCTTTACATTCATAATCAATTCATTTTTCTTTTTTTTACACATCAAAACTCTCTCAACTATCTAAACCCTTCTAAGTTCATCCAAAAACTCAAGTTCTAACCAAGATTTGAAGGTATAACATATGTTTTTAAGCTTGAATTTTGCTTTCTAACTTCATGATCTTGAGAAAAGGAGGTTTCAAATGTAAAAATGGGTGAAAACCCGAGTTGAAACCGATTCTCGCATGATCAAGTGATGTATACAAGTTATACAAAGGATCTTGATCCAAGTGATGAGTTAAAAGAGTTTATAACGAATTTTTACGGTTAAAATCTTGTTAAAATGAGTTTCCAAGTGAAAGATGGGTGAAAACCCGAGATGAAACCGACTCTTGCATGATCAAGAGGTGTATACATGCTATACAAGGGATCATGGTCCAAGAAATGAGTAAAAAGAGTCGGGAATGGATTTCTACGGTTAAAACCTTTGTTTTTACTTAAAAACCGACACTTTGAAAGAAATGGTTTGATTATTGGTGTAACTTGCTTGGTATAGTGATATTGTGCTTGTAAGTGTTGTATCTAGCGGCTAGCAAAGGCTAGAAACCGAGATCCTTGCGATCTAAAGCTAGAAAACACAAAATAGTTCGGTTTTCGTGTGTTATGAAAAAATGGACAGATTTACGTGTGCTTAGAGTCGGGTCACGAAATTTCACAGAGATGATCTACACATGAGAATATGAGATCTGTGAATTTTTGGTAATTTTTGGATAAAAGATGAATATTTGGTGAATTTAATGCTCGGTTTTGGCCAAAAATAGTGAAAAATAGCAAAACATGATGAAAAATTCCGGAAAATTTAAGATAAGCTTTTTATAACATATAAAAGTCACCCACAAAATTTGAGCTCAGTTGGAAAAGTCTAAGTAGGCTTTTCGGTGAAACGAGTTCTAGGGCTTTCTAGCTCGGTTTTGATTGAAAATGGCTTGAAAAATAAGTTTTAAATTCTGGAAAAATTCCAGGGAGTTATGAGGATGATAAAGATCATCCCAGAAAAATTTGGGATTTTTCTAAAGTGTTTTGGTATTTTTGATATATTTAGTGTTTTAACAAGATTTAAAAATAGATAAATAAATGTAAATGTAGGAAAATAAATCTGGGAAAATTCCAGAAAGTTATGAGGATGATAAAGATCATCCTAGAAAAATTTGGGATTTTTCTAAAGTGTTTTGGTAGTTTTGATATATTTAGTGTTTTAACAAGATTTAAAAATAGATAAATAAATGTAAATGTAGGAAAATAAATCTGGGAAAATTCCAGAAAGTTATGAGGATGATAAAGATCATCCCAGAAAAATTTGGGATTTTTCTAAAGTGTTTTGGTATTTTTGATATATTTAGTGTTTTAACAAGATTTAAAAATAGATAAATAAATGTAAATGTAGGAAAATAAATCTGGGAAAATTCCAGAAAGTTATGAGGATGATAAAGATCATCCCAGAAAAACTTGGGATTTTTCTAAAGTGTTTTGGTATTTTTGATATATTTAGTATTTTAATAAGATTTAAAAATAGATAAATAAATATAAATATAAGAAAATAAATCTGGAAAATTTTTACAAAATTCCTTTCTGTCAAATTAAGTTTTGTGCAAAATTTCAAGACCCGAGACTAATCGGGTAATTATTTGTGCTAAAAAGAACATAAAAACAAGTTTTTAAAGCTTAAAACGTGTAAACCGGCAAAGTTCGCATAAGCGAGCTGACTGGTACATGAAAACTCTAAAAATAGACTATTTCATAAATCTAAGTAAATTAAGTAAAAATAAATCATCCGAAAATAATCCGGATGATTTGGGTAATTTTACCCGATTTTACCGTTTCCGGCACCGAAATACCGGAAACGGGCCCCACGGCCAAACGGGGTGTCAAACCGAGCTATAATTTCATCACCTTAATTAAATTGACTGTCAAACTCTAAGCAATGTCAATCTGAGTCCTTAGAAGTGTCACGTGGTTAACATTGTCCCCGAATCGAGTACAGTACTGGGTTAACAATGTTCCCAGATGCACCGATTGACATGTATTTAAGTTATGGGAATTATATAGTAACGACTAGATATTATATTACAGATCCAGGCACGTAGCTGTTCCTTATATTACTCACCGACTCACAACAAGGTGAGTTTTCACGAGCCCCTTTTAATGAATTGTTTTAATTATATTTTCCCGGGGCGGAAAACATGTCTTATTTAAAGTATTTAAGTACATACCGATCGTATGGAAATACTTGTACATTTATATATATATGGACTGATGCATAGAATATATAAAATGTTTATAATGTGTTATTGTTCTGGGGTAACATAGTTCCCAGGGGTTATATTGTTCTGGGGTAACATAGTTCCCAGGGGTTATTATTGTTCTGGGGTAACATAGTTCCCAGGGGTTATTATTGTTCTGGGGTAACATAGTTCCCAGGGGTTATTATTGTTCTGGGGTAACATAGTTCCCAGGGGTTATTATTGTTCTGGGGTAACATAGTTCCCAGGGGTTATTGTTGTTCTGGGGTAACATAGTTCCCAGGGGTTATTGTTGTTCTGGGGTAACATAGTTCCCAGGTGTTATTATTGTTCTGGGGTAACATAGTTCCCAGGGGTTATTGTTGTTCTGGGGTAACATAGTTCCCAGGGGTTATTATTATTCTGGGGTAACATAGTTCCCAGGGGTTGTTATTGTTCTGGGGTAACATAGTTCCCAGGGGTTATTATTGTTCTGGGGTAACATAGTTCCCAGAAAGTTACTGGAACTGTTCTGGGGTAACATAGTTCCCAGCATGATTATATGGTTAATAAATGATTATTAAAAATGATTTGTCAGTGTTTATTTAAATTAGTGAAACTCACCAACTATTCGTAGTTGACCCGTTTTCTTTACATGTTTTCTAGGTATGCCCAAGTTGGAATGATTGATATGTGCTTAACTATCTGTGCTACCTGTTGGAAGCTTGCTGCTCTATGTTTTGTAATGAATTTATTAATGTTTTATTGGTAATATATGTGTGTAACACCTAGACAGTAACGCAACTCGCAACAATGTAATATGTTATAAATTAATGTAGTGGTATTTTCTTTATAAGCAATGCTGTTGATATCAGATGTGTCTGTTGCATCCCGTGTACGTTTCCGCTGCGGTTACGGGGTGTTACAAGTCTTTGATGTATGGGGAATAGATTTCACGAGCCCATTTCCTAACTCATTCGGAAATAAATACATCCTTGTAGCAGTCGACTACGTATCTAAATGGGTAGAAGCACAAGCTATTCCCACTAACGATGCTCGAGTAATTGTACGATTTCTAAAAAGGTTGTTTTCACGATTCGGCACTCCAAAAGCCCTAATCAGAGACAGAGGTACTCACTTCTGTAATGCTTTAATGGAGAAAGTCTTAGCACGATATGGAGTTCTCCACCGACTAGCAACACCATA
The DNA here is from genome assembly GCF_021521415.1 of Bidens hawaiensis. Lineage (NCBI taxonomy): Eukaryota > Viridiplantae > Streptophyta > Magnoliopsida > Asterales > Asteraceae > Bidens > Bidens hawaiensis. The sequence goes on along the minus strand of NW_027491409.1, from coordinate 1,312,192 downwards.
CCACCCCCAGACCAGTGGGCAGGTAGAGGTCTCGAATCGAGGAATTAAAAGGATCTTAGAACGAACCATAGGGATGTATCGCAAAAATTGGGCAGAAAAGTTAGATGACGCTTTGTGGGCCCTTAGGACAGCCTACAAAACCCCCATAAGAACGACACCCTTCAAAATCGTTTATGGGAAAGCATGTCATCTACCAGTAGAATTAAAACACAAAGCCTACTGGGCCCTCAGAGCAGTGAACTTCAATTTAATGTCCGTCGGCGTAAACAGGGAAGATCAAATTCACGAACTAGAAGAACTAAGAACATTGGCCTATGAAAATTCTAGGTCTTACAAAGAAAAGACTAAATGCCTGCACGACTCCTATTTAAAAGGAAACAAGAAATCCCAAGTTGGCGATCATGTACTATTATAAAACACACGTTTACGTCTTTTACCAGGAAAATTGAAATCACGATGGACATGCCCATACATAGTTGAATCAGTCTTTGACTATGGGACGGTCGAGATTGCTAATTCAAACAGCAAAAAGTTTAAATTAAATGGACATCGATTAAAACCATATATCGATGGACCATTTGAAGAAGTCTCGGAGGTAGTAACCCTCCAACTCCTAAATATAAAATTAAGGAAACAAGGTCTGGCCAAGACCTTCACAAACTAGGCCTTGTAAATATTTATTCAAGAAAAAACACATGGGGGTGTGCTTTAGAAAGCACGGTGCCGTGCCAAAAATTGTGGACCGGAATCTTCGCTGCAAAAATCTCAGTCAGACTTATTTGTAACAGAAATGTTAGAGTTAAAACACGGGTCGTGCTTCCAAAAGCATGGGGCCGTGCTTAGGTATCTGGTTGGCTATAAAAGGCACCTCTTGCCAATGCATTCCTTGCACCAACCAAAATCAAAACACTCCTCTTTGAAAATTCGACATGCCTACTGAAATGAGCGAAGCAATTCCCGTTCCTCGACAACCGAGAAACGATGCCCGCCGTGTTTCAAAACCGAGATTCTCTTGAAACTTCAAGAACTTGTCAAGGAACTCACCGAAATGAATCTCCTTGTTGAGATGCGCCTTGTTCAACTCACCGAATCAGTGGAAAACATGAAAATGGAACTTCGAAACGTCAACGAACAACTCCAGTTTCAAGTTCTCAACTTCACGTACTTTCCACTGCTAGGGCCATTCGAAGGAGGAGAACTTTTCAGGGAAATCTAGGAAACTCAATTTTCTATTTTCATGTGTAAACAAGTGCATTACACGCATCGTGCTAGGAATTTCGGGCTTGACCCGAATATTTTCTTATTTTTAGGAAAACCGAGCTTATCCCGTAATTGTTTTAGGACCTTTAATTTTAATGAAAAGTAATTTTTAGGATGACCAAACTCTTAAAATAACATGCTAAACATCATTCTAAAAATTCCGGCTCTCGCATTTTGCTGAAAAATAAAAGACGATCTAAATAACAAAAAGCACGGGCCGTGCTTCAAGAAGCACAAGGCCGTGGTCAACCTAGAATCTTCAGCATGATACGCGTTGACTCTGTACAATTCTCTGACTCAGAAACATTTATTCCCTTAGCAGCACGGGGTCGTGCTTCCAAAAGCACGTGCCATGTTCGAATATCCAGTCTCTATATAATGCATGCAAAAACTCACTATTCCATTCACACCAAACACAAAAATTACAGAAATGGAAAGCAAGAAAGTTGAATGGAGACCAGTGAGAAAAGACAAGCAACATGATTCTTCCTAAAACCTTGAGAAGGAAATCATGAGGCTACAATGCATTATGAGAGACCAAGTCGAAAGCAACATCCAAACTGAAGTTCGCGTAATCGAGCTAATCAACAAAGTCGAACTACTTCGGTTTGAAAACTTCCATGTTGTGTATGGCCACCACAAGGATGTGGCTTCCAAGCTCAACTTTCTCAACCGGGAAATCGTAAAGCTCGACAAAAAACTTTCCGAGCTCTTGGAAGTTAAGAGAGCACTGCCACACATTCAAGACTTGTTCGGGAATGGTGGTCGTTAAAGTCTCGACTTTGTTTTATGTTGAAGTTGCTCCTGCTAGTGTTATGTGTTAAGATCTAGAATTGTTGTTGTACTTTTCATTTTACTATGTTTAATTATATTTTATGTTTTAATGAACCTAACCTACAAAGGAAATCAGTTAAAAACAAACCAGCTTGAAAAATAAACAGAAGAAACTGTCTGCATAATGCAGCACGGTACCGTGCTTCCAAAAGCACGGGCCGTGTTTTTAAGTCCAGTACAGTTACAAATTTTTAATTATTAAAACAACTTTTCCAATTATTCAACCCTAAAACCAACTTCGACTCAGAACATAAACCGCCGAACCCTCCCACATTTTACTGATTTCTGCATCTAATCTTCAATATCGAACCAAAGGTATGTTAATTTAACGACTATATTGTTCGAATTCATCTTTCTTGGTTTAATTTAACCCTAAAAACTCTCAATTTGATTATACAGGACCATTATATGGGTTATTCTATTAGTTTTGGATGATGGATTGTTGAATAGTTGTTTGTTAAAGATTAATTAAAAGGAACCATTCGGGTTTGGATCTTGAGTAGAGTATCCAACAAACTAATAAACCCAAATGGTATAACCGGTTAAAAACGAGGGTTCGAATCTAGATAGAGTCGCAATTAGGAGTAAAAACACGAACCGTGTTTTGAACAACACGACTCGTGGTCACCTTTTGGTCACAAAAAGTCAAAATTGGTATAAACTGACGAACAGTAATAGCACGGGCCGTGCTTCTCAAAAGCACGGTGTAGGTTCCTTGGACGGATCGCACGAGATATCTCGATCTACTCAGGTGCGGAATCCCTGCGTAGGTCGTTACGAGCGTAGAACACACGAATCAAACAAACACGATACCATAAACGAACACGTTATATTATAACTCAAACACGTGATACGATATCACTATTACAGACACACGTTACAGCTCTCGTAACAACTCGAACAAACTAACACGAACAACTGATTCCTAAAACGATTAACTTCTAAACAGCCCGTAACCTAGGACTATATATACACGACAACTTCGCCTGGCATGTTCAGGCGAAGTTGTCCATAACTTCGCTTGACTAACAAGTTCGCCTGTTAAGCGAACTTGTCAGTAACTTCGCTTAAACATACAAAACATAATTAAACATTACAGACTCGATTACAGACACTAGACTATGAACTACTGACATTATGCACCAACAGACTCCCCCTTGGCAGTAGCTTCATATCTTGATCTTTAAGCACTTGTCTTGTAATCTTCAATCTTGTATCTTCACGCATGCACTCCTTCTCTAACACAAACTGACACAACTCTTTGATACTTCCTCGCTTCGTCCTTCCAAGCAGGAATATAAAAGATTTTCTTCTCATTGAGCACCTGCAGATCAGCTTGCGATAAGTTTACCAAATGCATCGGATCGTAAACTCTTAGGAGCTCTTGTTCATCCTCGTCTTCCATCACTGCCTCTGCTGTCTCACAATCCACAAACCAACACTTTAGGTCTTTAAGCACATCCTTGGGAATAAGCTTAATCGGTACTTCTTTCAAACACCGGATCGGTTTATACTTCATAACCATCCAAGGTTTTCCATCAGCTCTCAAACCTCTATCCTTGTCTTCAACAAGTTTTCCCTTCTGCGGTTTCAACAGCTCAAACTTCTTCTCTTTTATACTCTCTTTCCATACAATTTTCCCAATGACTCTAGCCATATTATCGTCATTTCGATTGATTAACCCCAATCTGGCTAAGTCTTTCACTTCACATTCCGGCAGTGTATTCAACGACCTTAACATTCTTTTAAAATACTGAACGCCGTCATACCGTTTAATCACAAAGAGCTTCAACTGCTCATCATAGATCCAGCAAATAATCCCTTTCTTCGCTTCAACATAGCCTTTAATATTGTAACTCTTCTTAAACATTGTAGGGACTGCCGGTTTCTTCGTTTTGACGAACCACTGAGCATAGCCTTCCTTCCACCTAGGCTGCTCTTCCCATTCAGTCTCATCGATTACTGTCTCATTACCCATATCTGCTTTCTCCACACCTGGAATGTCATGCTCCACATTCTCTTCTACTATTTCACCTTCTTCAACATCTTCTTCAATCACAATCTGTGCGCCAATCTTCTCAATCTCCTCAATTGGCAGCACATCATCATCAAACAACACATCATCACTAAACATATCATCATCTAATTCTTTCAAAGCATCAATCACATCATCTCCCATTTCTTCATCATCAACCATCACCACCTCATCACCACCAGAACTGCCAGCCGCACCTGCAGACTCCCCCTGAGCTGTGGAAGTCCCAAGAGCTTGAGTAGTTCTTGGCAACTCACCACCTGCACCTTTCGATGCATTGGGATCATCGTCTCTATCATTTCTCTTCTTTGTCCTTAACTCGTAGCCTTTACAGCTTGTCTCCCCCTGAGATGCCAAGAACTCCTTCATAGCATCTATAATTCTCCCATGTTCAACCAGGAGGGACGACTGTAGTTGATTTTCTGCTACTAGGCGTTGAATAGCCTGGGTCTGGACAAGATTCACCCTTGATTGTTCTGCCACGACCCGCTCTAGTGCAGCTATTCTCTCCGAGTCTGAGAGGGTTGCATCGAAATCAAACCTCATGTGAGATGTGTCTTGAGTATACTCAGCAGGGATTTCGAATGAAACCGGGACATCAGAAGCAGCTGTGGACGTAACCGCAGGTGGTATCGTGACCGACAACCCTGCAGTTGAAACGACTGTCGACTCAACAAATTGTGCAACCACCTCTGAAGGAGTAAGCGTTGGAGGTGGTAAAGACACAATCTCCGGAGTCGTCCTCTGGAAAGTAGTAGATGGAATGCCGAAAGCTGATGATGTAGCCACCACGGGAACATCCGCGGCGCTTAAACTTGTGACCTGTAGTGATGTAGGAACAATCGACATACCTGACAGTGCGGGCGGAGCGAAACGTACAACTCTTGAAGTCTCTCCAGCTCCCATACCTGCACCTGACCTTTCCCGTCTTGAACGTCTAATCAACTTGTGAATATCCTCTTCTTCTTCTTACTCACTATCATCATCTGTCCTCTTTCTCTTCCCCAACGTCCTCTCTTGAGTCACCAACATCCTTCTCGCCTCATCCATAACATCATCAAGATCTGAGTCAGCCACCGTCGTAGCTGCTCTAGTAACACGCACAGTCGAGACACGTTCAACTGTGATCTGAACGTTCTCCTCTGGATCCACCCGATCCATATCGAAGAATCCTTGACCTCCGAATTCTGCATCAAGGTCCACTTCCTCCTCCGGTGACACAACAGGAGCAGCAGGTATAGCTTGAGATGCTCCTGCCTGTTGTGGTGTCGGGTCTCTGAACTCATCCCCACGAGCTGGCACATACCCCGGGTTTATTAAGTACCCAAAGAGTGGAGTATGCTTTGGACGCAGTTCAGGCTTGCTCCTCGCACTGGATGTTCGGCATTGAGCGAAGATACGTTTGCTCACACTCTCCACGTATCGTATTGGACGTCGTTGAGGCAACGTGGGAGCAACATGATTCAAGATCATCTGAATGAATCTTGGATACATGATGAACCTCTCACGGGCCATCGCTCTTCTCTGTCTATCGATCTCGTAAAAGATCATCTGACTAAAGCTATAACGTTTGTTATAAGTCAGAGCAGTCATTGCTGACTGCATGGTCGCACCCATACCATCAGTGCCCGCCTTCCTCCCAGACATGCAGACAATCATTATGTGCATGAGGAAGCGCCACTGATCAAGTAGGAAACCCTTCCTCCGTTGTGTATCGCCCAATGGACCAGAATAGCCCATTCGTAGAAATGCTCCATCGCGGAACGGAGCAACAAACTCTGTAGGGTCATCCCTAGTCTTCTCTCCAAAACGTAAAGCCACCCGAATTTGTTCAGACGAGAACTGAACTTCTTGATTGTTGACGGTTGCTCGCATAACCGGGGGCTCAACGCAGCAATTGTATTCCACCGTCTGCCAAAAATCCTCAATATTGGGTAAGGAAATCGGCAGAGTCGTAGTGATTGCGTGGAATATCCTCGAGCGAAGGAGGAATGTGATTATCTCGCGGTAATCTTCAACTCCGTTCGCTTCCGGGTCTAAGGTGATATACATATTGTGACCCGGGAAGAATTGCCTCTGATTATCTCCGTCATCTCCTCCAGCACCTCCAGCACCGGCAACAGCAGCCATATCTGCAACAAACGAACCAAGTTAGATAAATGTTAAGGCATAACACAAGTTCGCTTGTTACCATGAGCGAAGTTGTGATAAAATCTGTATAGGCGAAGTTAAAGTTGGGGCGAAGTTGGGCACAACTTCACTTCAACTTTAAGTTCGTCTAATAAACAATAATCAAAAAGGGTCCAGGCGAAGTTAATGATAACTTCGCCTCACCACAACATCGCCTCAGGCGAAGTTGCAGATAACTTCGCCCAAACCTTAAGTTCGCCTGAATATGAATCGACAACAGTAAGCCGATTCAAATTCAAAAATCTGATGTTTCATGGTTAGTTTGACGATTGAGAGGTCCGAAACACATGATTTTAAGGTTGTTTAGACGATCAAACTGATTAGAACCACGTAAAACAAGTTTGAAAAATCCGATTGAACGGTCCGAAGGTCCGAGGTCCATAACCGGGTCGAAACGACCTTTGATAAACAATAAAGAACATTGGTTATACGAAATATCGACACCACAAACCTTGAATCGGTAACGGAAACTGAGAAAAAGAACAAGAAATCGGAAAAACGACAAGTTCGCCGGAAAACTGGATAAGTTCGCCGATAAATACGGAGGATAAGTTCGCTGAATTTGAAAATTATGAACAGTTTGACCTTTGAAAATCCTTATATAGGGGCGGAGTTATACAGGCGAAGTTACAGTTAACTTCGCCTAGGCGAAGTTATTCACAAGTTCGCATGTTTAACAACTTCGCCTATATTTACAAAATCAACCCTTATAATTTGAACATTTTGCAATTAACTTTTAAAACTCCTTTTAAAGAATTAACTGACACGATCAAGTCCAAGTAACCATTTATAAAAGTATACAACTACATAAAAAGAAAACTTTTAACAATTAAAGTACAAGGGATCAAATTTCAGTCTCGTCAGGGACTACTACGTTTTAAAAAAGAGCCGAACAGGAATCATACTAATTACGTGACTGTCACATAGATCCATGTTTAGCTGTATTATGACATAGAGAAACAGGTTGTAAGCAGGTAATATACTTAAAATGGTTTTCATCGTTTCCGTGATACGAGTTAGGTTCACGTATGCCTCAAAATTTAAGTGGGCAACAACTCAGAGATTATGATGCCTCCTATCTATTCTCAAAGCGTATTTGGCTTTCCCCAAGTCACCCCGAATTAACCTCGACCCATAGTGTCTGATTAAGTTTGTAAGTACTCTTCATCTGCTTCCCGTTCTCTTTCTTACTTCATGATTGAGAAGTCTTGACATTGTTAGCTCTAAAATGTTTCAATAACTCATAAGATATTTTTTTTTTTTAACGAAAAACATTTACATAGACTTCAGAGTAGTAAACAACTGCAAGTCCCGAATCTGGATCACTGCAGTTTCTTGAAACGCTATCTTCACGGGAATAAGAACACTGACGGGCTCGTGTATGACTGGGTAATCGCTTTTCTGCCTATCATTCGGAAAGATATATATGAAGACATGCAAAACTCTTAAGGAGTTTCCACGTAAAATCGAGTAGATTTAGTTTGTATCACATCTACTTTTACGCACCATAAAAAGCTACCATGACATACAATGACTGTTCTAAAGCCTTTTAAGCCTAATAACTTCACTAGTTAAGCACACATAATTAGTATATCTATCATTTTCCAAGGTTGGATCAATTTTCTGTTAAACATAGCAAACGAACTTCTTACGAAGTAGTAGACTTGAAGAATAATTTCATTTCCCAAAAAGAAAAAAATTTTAACATCAATCGCCCCGACCAAAACAAAGTCTTCAGGTAAACGGCTATCGCGAAGATCCAATGGATCAGCTGGACCGACCACATAGTAGTATGTGTCCTTCTAACGAAGTATGATCGACTATTTTTAAGCGAAAGAATGAAAACTCATCATAAACCGCCCCGGTCACTTTCAGTCATCTGGTTAATGGCTATCCTCATATTCTACAAGTAGAAATGAGGACCAAACATGTCCTAAGACATGTCCTTCAAACTGAGGCAACCGACATAAATCTAAGCGATAGTGACGTTTTTTATTTTTTATTTATTTTTTTTTTAATAAACATAAAAAGCATGGTTACTCGGGATTGATCATCCCATTCAACTCAATAAGGTTTTGAAATCTTGATTTGTCAAACGCTTTAGTATATAAATCAGCGAAATTATCAAGCGTATCCACCTTTTCAAGCACAATCAGTTTCTTCTCAGCACAATCCCGTATAAAATGATGACGTATGTCAATATGTTTAGTTTTACTGTGCTTCACGGGATTGTTAGTTACTGAGATAGCAGCTGTGTTATCAATGCAAATAGGAGTAAGTAAGAAATTCAGACCATAGTCGCGCAACTGTTGTTGAATCCAAAGAACCTGGGAGCAGCAGTTGGATGCTGCCATGTATTCTGCTTCACAGGTTGAAATTGTGACTGAAGTCTGCTTCTTGCATTGCCACGACACCAATATGCCACCTAGAAACTGACATCCTCCAGTTGTTGACTTTCGACTCTGATTGCACCCTCCATAATCAGAATCTGTGTAAGCGACTAGCTCCAAGTCTCCTTCTCTCGGGTACCACAACCCCAGCCTCGGCTTGCCCTTGAGATACCGCAGTATCCTCTTCGCACCCTTCAAATGAGATTCTTTTGGGTTTGCCTGAAAGCGTGCACAAAGACAAACAGCAAACATTATATCAGGCCTAGAAGCAGTTAAGTACATTAAAGAACCTATAATAGCCCGATATTGAGTTGGGTCCACATCTGCATCGTTGTCTGAATCAGCACCCAATTTGTGATTGACGCAGACTGGAGTATCAAATGGAGAGCTGTCCTCCATCTTGAATCGTTTGAGAACATCATGGACATACTTCGTCTGATGAATGAACATCCCATCCTTCTTCTGATCAACCTGCAATCCTAAAAGGAAAGTTAGTTCACCCATAGCACTCATTTCAAACCTTTTCTTCATGACGGCCTCAAAATCTTGACACATGGAGACTTTTGATGCAGCAAAAATAATGTCATCCACGTAGACTTGCACCAGCAGGAAGTCGCTTCCTTCTCTCTTGAAGAACAACGTGCTATCTATCTTTCCTCTTTCAAACCCATTTTCAAGCAAGTAATCTGATAAGGTTGAGTACCAGGCACGAGGTGCCTGATGTAATCCATACAATGCCTTGCTTAACTTGTACACGTGGTCGGGAAAGTCTGGGTCAGGAAAACCCGGAGGTTGCTCAACGTACACAACCTCATCAACTTTCCCATTCAGAAACGCACTCTTCACGTCCAACTGAAATACCTTTATCTTCTTATAAGCAGCGAACGCCAAAAACAATCTAATGGCTTCCAATCTTGCCACAGGAGCGAACACTTCATTATAATCAATCCCTTCTTGTTGATTAAAACCTTTAACGACTAGCCTCGCCTTGTTCCTTATAATAATCCCTTTCTCATCTCTCTTGCACTTAAACACCCATTTTGTGCCTATCGCATGCACATTCTTCGGTTTTTCAACCAAATCCCATACTTCCATTTTCTTGAACTGAGCCAACTCTTCTTGCATGGCTTCGACCCACGAGCTGTCCTTTAGAGCCATTTGATAATTCTTTGGTTCAATCTGGCTTATAAAGCAGGTGTACAAGCATTCGTTGATTATCCCTGTCTCCTTGATGCTTGTGTAAACACAGGTGTGCTCATTCAAGCTACGTCTTGTTTATACACCGGAGGACACATCACCAATCACATTCTCCAAAGGGTGATCTTTATGAATTCTCGTGGTCGGAACAGAACCGACATGCAAATTGTCTTCCAAGTTAGAAGAGAGCTCGTCAATGGTTGTTTCATGCTGAGAGTGAAATGGATTGAAAAATTCTTCTTCAGTCGAGGCAGCAGGGGTATCGATAGCATTTGATGAGGAAGGTTGACATTTATCGATCAGCTGTCTTTGCAATAGATTTTCTTCCTCATCAAGGATCATCTCCGTAGCAACTCTCTCTTCTTCTTCAGCAATATCCAAATACGGTATGTTAAAAGACTTAAAAAGTTTAACATAGTCGAAAAACTCAGCAGGTCCGTTGCTTGGTTTTGGCGGTTGGTAACTTGTGATATCGGTGTTACACACCACCTCAACCTTGCTTGTCGATGTATTAAAGACACGTCTGTTGGGAGTCCCAACAACATAACCGACTAAGATTCCTTCATCGGCTACTTCACCAAATTTAGAATTTGTCTTTAAAATCGAACAAGGGGACCCGAATGGTTCAAGACCACTCAAGTTGGGCTTTCTCCCATGCATAAGCTCATAACACGTTTTACCAAGTCTTTTAACAGTTAAGACTCTATTCACAACATAACAGGCTGTAGCAACAGCTTCAGCCCAAAACACCACAGGAAGCTTCGAATCAGCCAGCATTGTTCTGGCTCCTTCAATTAACGTTCTGTTCTTCCTTTCAGCCACTCCATTCTGTTGCGGTGTATACGGAGCGCTGTATTGGTGTTCAATCCCTTTCTGAAGGCAGAAGATCTCCATCTCAAAATTCTTGAACTCCGTTCCATTGTCACTCCTGATGAACTTAACCCTTTTATCCATAACGTTCTCAACTTTGGTAATCAAATTCTTCACCATCTGAGCCGTTTCATCTTTTGATTTCAGGAAATATACCCACGAATATCGTGAGTAGTCATCAGTGATCACCAAGCAGTATGAAGTACCTCCTAGACTTTTTGCATTCACGGGACCGAAGAGATCCATGTGAAGCAATTCTAGGGTACTGGCAATTGAATTGACCTTCTTGGTGTGATGGGATTTCTTGTGTTGCTTTCCCTTCTTGCACGGTAGACATTTGTCTTCAAAATTGAAACTTTTCAAGGGAACGCCCAGCACAAGTCCATTCTTGACAATGTGGTTCATCTTCCGAAGATGAATGTGCCCCATTCTCCTATGCCACAATTCGGACTCCGATTCGCTCGCTTTTGTCATAAGGCATGATTCTTCTGTGGCCATTTCAGTCGACCTCATATCCATAACATACGTATTCCTCTCACGTGGAGCCTTCATCACAATCCACTCCTCTGGTATCTGAAAACCAGGATGTAACACAATTGCTTCATTCTTTGTGAAGTGTACGGTGTACTCCTTATCACAAATCTGCGACACACTCAGCAGATTGTGCTTCAATTCTTCGACAAAGTTTACTTTTTCTAATGTCATCTTCCCGTTAGACACCGTTCCCATTCCTGTAATCTTTCCTCCACTTTCTCCTGCAAAGCTCACTCTCCCTCCTTGAACAGGTTTCAAATCGTGTAACAAGTATTTGTTACCCGTCATGTGCCGGGAACAGCCGCTATCCATAACCCAAAGATTATTGGCAGCCCTGTTCAACTGTTCTTGCACGATAAAGCAAAAGATTAGAATCTAGGGACCCAAGACCAATTGGTCTTAGATCTATACATCCCGAACTTTGGCTTTCCAAAGTTAGTATCTGGATAATTCCTGTAAATCCTATTAGGATACCTCTTGTAGATTGATTGTGAGGCCTTCCAAACCTTTGTGAATTAAAAGAATTATAACTTACGGTTTGGTTATTGGCAGTGTAAAACTGAGATTTGTTTCTATGAAAACCTGAATTAGTCACATTTCTGAATTTTGAATGGTTTTCATTTTTACCAGTATTATGATTACCATTAGGCTTATTCTCAGTTTTAGTAGGCCTTACACCTCTGAATCGCTGCTTCAGAGGGCAATCTGCAACTAGGTGCCCTAATTGATTACACCTAAAACAACACCTATGTTCAACCTTTTTATCAACAGGTGTTTTAGATGTCGAGGCTTTATTACCGCCCGTTTGTCTCACATAAGGTGGGACATACGGGTTTAGCGGAGAACTCTTTTTAGTTGTCTTATCTTTTTCTCCACCATTTGGCAATACCGCCTCCTCTTTTGCCTTACCAGGCTCGGATGACTTATCCGAACTTGATGAGACTGGACTCGGATCAGAAATTTTAACACTTGATTCAGGCGAACTTGTTTCGCCTCTACTAACATCTTTTTCTCTACTAGTTACTTTAGCTGGAACTGTCTGAACAACCTCAAAGTCAACAGATTTCTGAACACTAGGATTAAAAGTGTAATTGTGATTATACGGTGGTGGAACCTCATGATAACCAATTCCTCCCCTCTTAGCAGAGGAACCTTGATCACTAACAAGGTGATCAAGAATAGCAGAGGAATTTCTGAACTGCTCAAGTTTTCTATTCAGTTCCACCACTTTTACCTGGTGATCAGCAATCTGTTTTTCTCTATCAGCTATTAGTTTTGTTTTTTCTTCCAAAACTTCATAGCTTAGATCAATCACTTCAATTTTTTCAGCAAGTTTTGTTTTTAGACTTTTAATATCTTTTTCACAAGCTTTAATTTTAACTTTATAGCTATTTTCTCTTGCTTTTGTAAAATGATGATCTTCTTTTAAAGTTTTAAACTCAGCATCCAAACTGACATACTGATCAGTTATGGTTGCTAATGGCTCAGACAAGTTTTCACATTTAGAACAAGTAGGTTTAGAACATACCTCGGAGAGCTGGTCTTTAACATCTGCCATGATAGCTTTTTCTTCTCCGGTAACCTTCTCACTTTCTTCAGTTTCAACCTTCGCCAAATTTGCCTGCTCAAAAGTTTCTTTAGAATGCAGGTTCCAGTTGTATTCACCATCTTCTCTGGACATCATGGCACTATAATCTTTTCTACCCTCATTATGCTGTGTAGACTTTCCTTGACCACGTTCTACACGCTCATTCCTGCACTCCTTAGCAAAGTGGCCTTTTTGCTGACAGTTGTAGCATCTCACCTTCGTCATGTCAAACCCTGGCCTTCCACCGACAAACTTCCTTCCGGTCTTTCTCATAAACCGCTTCACTCTTCTCACTATCATAGCCATCTGCCATTGCAGATCCATTTCTTCCATATCATCAGCATCAATCTGGTCATAATCTTCATCCAACATAGCTGGATCAACAATCTTCCCCTGAATGTAGTTCTCATAGGAAGCAATAAAAGAAGCATAGAGACCAAATTGCTCTTCAGCAGATTTGACACTCATAGGCATCTTCGAGTAGTTGTTGCTAGGAATACTTGGAGAGCAACTACTCTTGCTTGCTTGCGATTTAGAAGCACTAGATCCACCTGCTACAAAGCAAACATCCCCATTCGTGTTGACTGACACATGCCCCTCTTGTGATGAGTTGGCGCCCGACTCTCCCTTCGAGTAGTAGGCAGCTGATTCAGTCTTCGAACCTGAGCTAGTGTTGACTTTAGCACCATACATACCTGGATCTTGAACCTGATCCATAGGTGTCTCTTTTCTGACCATGTTAAGCTCAAAGGTTCTGAGCTTGTTGACTGCCGTTTCTAGATCATATGTGGGAAAGTCTTTGTCTTCCCTCATCAGCATAGTGTACATCTCCCATTTTGGTGGGAGAGCATCTAGAAGCTTCTCAACTATTTCTTCTTCTCGGTAGGAAATTGAATAGTTGCTCAATTCAGTCATCAGATGGTAATATCGAGTGATAATATCATCTAAAGATTCATTCTTCAAATACTTGAAGACTGAGAACTGGGTTTTGAGCAATTTTATCTTTGAAGCACGGATTCCTACATTCCCTTCAAATCTGTTCTCAAGAGCTTCCCAAAGCTCTCTTGCTGACGTATACTTTCTAAACGTATGAAGGATCTCTTGTGGAAGAGCCATAGTAATAGCAGCATGAGCCTTGCTCTCGGCCTCATACATCTTTTTCTCTGCTTCTTCCATTTTGCTATACTTTTTGATTTGATCACGACCTTCATACTCCATAACTGGTGGAATATAACCATCCTGGATGCATACCCACATCTTCGCATCCTGGTATTTTACGTATTGTATGAACCGATCCTTCCATGCAACGAAATCGGTTCCCTTCAGCAATCTTGGGGCCTTAGTAGCTGACCCTGCTTCAACTTCCATCTTCACTAACTCAGAGATGTTAAGCGACGACATCTTTCCCGAAAAGTAAGAAACCCGAAAAAAATCAAAAAAAATTTCTGAAAAGTACTGTAGGCGAAGTTACGGATAACTTCGCTTAAGCCTTAACTTCGCCGCTGATTAACTTCGCTGAAGAACTTCGCTGATGATTAACTTCGCTTAAGGTAAGCAAACTTAGGAGGTAGGCGGAGTTGTAGAGAACTTCCCTGAGTTAGGCGAACTTGAGAAGGTTGGCGAAGTTGTGGATAACTTCGCTTAACCTTATATCTTCGCCGAAACCCTACGTATCCTGACGGCAACTTCGCCTGATGAACACAGACGTTTTTGCAGATCTGAGATCTGGATTTTACGAGGTTTTTGACGGTGCAAAGGCTTGAATACGATGGTAGGAGGTAAGATTGACTCAAAAACACAGAAAACACGTCCCGCGAATAGTCGAAACGGGACGATTTCTACACCCGCGTGAATATCCCGAACCACACAATCGAGCAAAAGCTCTGATACCAATTGTAGGTTCCTTGGACGGATCGCACGAGATATCTCGATCTACTCAGGTGCGGAATCCCTGCGTAGGTCGTTACGAGCGTAGAACACACGAATCAAACAAACACGATACGATAAACGAACACGTTATATTATAACTCAAACACGTGATACGATATCACTATTACAGACACACGTTACAGCTCTCGTAACAACTCGAACAAACTAACACGAACAACTGATTCCTAAAACGATTAACTTCTAAACAGCCCGTAACCTAGGACTATATATACACGACAACTTCGCCTGGCATGTTCAGGCGAAGTTGTCCATAACTTCGCTTGACTAACAAGTTCGCCTGTTAAGCGAACTTGTCAGTAACTTCGCTTAAACATACAAAACATAATTAAACATTACAGACTCGATTACAGACACTAGACTATGAACTACTGACATTATGCACCAACACACGGTACCGTGCCCTACTCTCTGTTCCATTAGCTAATTAATTTTTGACAAATTTTGACTAACTCGGATACAAATTGCAGATGACCGAGTATGATGATGATGTTCATGCATTTTTGGTCTTTCCTGGACGTGATGCGAGGAATAGGCGGGCCAACACGAGATTAACATACCTCAACTGTCTATTCATGCAAAGCCACATTAAAACAAGTCAACCAATGGAATCGTTGCAAAGCCATTGTAAAAGGACCATGGAGAAGGGTTCTTGGTCAAACAGGAGAGCTATAACTGAACTTACGAAAGAATTTTTAGCTTCTTTCCAAATAAAAACTAAGAACCCGGATATGTGGGATGAAGACGCCATTGAATTCATATGCGGGAGTACATGGCACACGACTTCTTTCACTCAACTCGATATCAATTTGGGAATTTACACGGAAGAGGAAACAGACCAAGAAATCTGGTTCAGGGCAGGAGCAACTTTTGAAGACAAAGACGGTGATGATGATGCTAAAGCTGGAAACACACGTTTAGAGGCATGGGAACAACTTAGTTACGGAACTGAGAACTATAATGCAAGTGTTTCAAAGAGCAATGCACTACGTGACCCACTTATGAGATACATCCTCCTCCTGCTCAGTCACACTGTCACTGCTAGAGGTCAAAGTGAAGGGGTTGTCAATATAAAGGATCTTTGGGCACTTTATTGCATGAAGAACAGCGTCCCATGCAACATCACGTATTTATTCTACAAGCTGTTCACGACAAATGCAAATTCCAGAGGAAACTCACCAATCTTTGGCAGGCCATGGATCTAAAACCTCTATGAGGCCTATTGTGTAGACAGGGAAGGTACCCGAAGCCTAGATTCGATTGCTCTAACCATTGATTATTGTGTTAGCATGCAAATGGTTAAGCGAATCGGTCAGAACCCGGATGTGTGGAGGTTTTGTAATAAGTATAACCAGGTTTGGGACCCCAAAGACCCTGCTAAGATGATGCTTCAGGATGTGCCCGAGAGGAGAGGATCACCGCCCAAACAGTACTGACGCCGCACCTACCATCAGAGAGGAGGCTATCTTCATCAGGGGCCAGCCTCAGTTCATTACATGATAGCCGATACTCATTCGAGGGCATGTACGGCCTAATCGATCAGTTCTCAGAAAAAACTACCGCCTCGTTTGACAAAACCACCGAACAGATGGCTGCCTCAGATGCACAACGAGCAGCCAAATATGCAGAGACGAGGCGAGAGATTGATCGTTTGGGCTATCGCATGGACAGGCAGTGGGGACCATTTAACCCGGACACGGGTAACTGATGAGTCGCGGCACTAGTAGGTTGGGTATGGGCATGCATGGGTTGGTAGTTATTTCATGATACTTTTATTATTATGTCTGTTTGAACAATTTACATTTCGTCATTTACTTGTTTGTTTGTTTGGTTGGTTGGTTGGACACTTTTATGGCCGTGGGTGCCAAGACATTATTAGTAGGTACTTATTTAGCCCGTTAGGGCAAGGGATGGATAATTCCATACCCAATTTTCAACAAATTATGCTTGGTTGTTTGTGATTGTTTGAAGTTTTATATTCTACAGGAAAAACGGATGATAAACAGGGGACGATCTGTCTAAATTTCGTTAGCCCGGAGGGAAGTACCTCTCTATTTTAACCCACAATACTTAATTGGAATTTTTATCTTTCAATGAATCTTTGCACATAGAGGACAATGTGAGATTCAAGTGTGGGAAGGGAAAATTACTTGACCAATTTCTTGTTCAAATAATTATAAAAATTCTCTAATCAACGAAATTTGTTTTTGCAGCAAAAGACTATTTTTACAACAAAACCTAAAGAAAAATCCAAGAAAGTTTTTTGCAAATAACCAAATATTAATCTACTATAACTAAAAAAGTGAAAAGTAAAAAGAAGTTTTGTAATATTGAGAAGAAATTTATGCAAAATATGGCGTTTATACCCAATTCCTCCGTTACTGTGAGATAAAACCTCATGCCATATATATTTTTTCGGAAGATTTGAGTGAGTCACATGTTTCGTATGATTTAGAACTTGTAGCAAGTATGCATTTCAAGACCGCACGAAGTGTTGTATAAGGAAGAAGGTAATATTATTACAATTCACTCAAACCATTCCCAAAGAACCTTAACCAAAACCTTACCACTTTATCCATCTCACCGGTAAAATACAACACTGGTCTTTTACCGGCAGACCCTAAAGAACTGGAAATGCATTCTTTCGATTTTATTTTCCTTTCTGCATACATTTCGCAAAACCTAGGTTGCCTCCAGAACTTAGGGAGAAAATCTTTCTCTTTAGCAATGAGATGAGGAAAAAGTGGCGCCAAGACGAACAAAGGCCACAATTTTGTGGAATTTCCAAAAACGCAATGAAAAGAAGAGCAAAACGATACGAACGATGCTTAGGATGCGGAAACTGGTCCTACGAAGGAAGATGTAGAATAAGTCAAACTCAGTCTCAGCATGAATATACCGAACTAATGAGGGTGGGGGCTATTAGGCTCAACGCCGAACGATCCACTAGAGTTGGAAGTTATGTTCCGAACAGCATTGAGGAAGAACTAATCCACGTCCTCGACAAAACTGGTCTTGACGATCTGACCTTAAAAGAGTCACTAGGTTTGTTTAAAAAAATATTTCAGCAATTGGGAGAAAGAGCTAACCATTGAAAACTTCTTAAGACTCCCGACAATTAACACAAGTTGTATTTACTATTCTCACCATCATTAACCTAAACCCTCAAACCACCAATACCAAAATCCCAACTCACCCAAGCCCAACCATTATTACCTTCTGATTTATGCAACCCTTCAAAAGATGGAGATTTGAACTTGTTACAAGCTTATTTATCACAGGCTGCATATTGACTAAGAGTGTTCACATATATACATCACAAGTATGATCAGATATAAAGTCGAGTGTGAGTGAACATTGTGAGAACGTGGCGTTCTTCATTAACCTAAACACTCAAACCACCAATACCAAAATCCCAACTCACCCAAGACCAACCATTATTACCTTCTGATTTATGCAACCCTTCAAAAGGTGGATATTTGAACTTGTTAAAAGCTTATTTATCACAGGCTGCATATTGACTAAGAGTGTTCACATACATACATCACAAGTATGATCAGATATAAAACCGAGTGTGAGTGAACGTTGTGAGAACGTGACGTTCTGCATAAACAGAAGCTCATAAAAAATTGCCTTTTTTATTTATCACTACATATATTCCTATGAATTAAGGTTGGTTTTTTTGTTTCCATTTTCTTGGAATTCTTTTTGAGGATGTTTAGGCTATAATCCAAGTTTTCTGTTTTTAGAGAATATTTATAAATAGATTGCTTGAGGACAAGCAATGTTCAAGGGTGGGGATGTTTGATGTACATAAAATTATACATCTTTTCAGCATCAAATAATCTCTAAAAACTACAACTTCTATCAAATAACACAGCACATAAGGCTACTTATCATAATAAATGTAATTTCAGGAGAAACCAAGCCCCAAACGAAGAAACAAGCGAAAATATGAAGAAAAACGGAAAAAAACACAAGAAAAACAAGAAACACGCCCCCATGCCTCAAGAAACACGCTCCCATGCTTCTGAACACCAAAAAAGATAAAAATATACAAGAAAAGACAAAAACTGGGAACAAAAGCACGGGGCAGTGCCCCTTGCCCACGGGGCCGTGGTTATCTACAAGAAAAGACAAAACGAATTCGGCACAAGTCATAAAAATGCACGGGGGCGTGCCTACGTAAGCACGGGGTCGTGCTTCTCACTCTAGATTGCCTATAAGTAGTGGCTCATGTTGCACTCATTTGGTGTGCCTTGAAGAGAGTTCTATCCGGTTTTCACTTATAAAAACACACATTAACACTCACATTGAAGATCTAGTGAAGAGTTTGAAGGCTTGAAGTTCATCATCATCAACCATTATCGTCATCCATCCACCATCATTATTAAGAAGGAAGATTCATCCACATTTGGTTAGATTGTTCTAGTTTAATCATGTGTTTGTTATTATCATCCATCCTAATGTTCATAACTATGCTCATTATGAGCTAAACTCCATTTACCATCTAATATCTATGAAGAATCTTTGTTTTACTTGATAATTATATAGAACATGTGGTTTAGTCTAGTAAGGTACATGGTTATCTTACAATTATCTTTTGATGAGAAATGTTTCACCATCTTAATTCAACAATTCAAAGTTGGTGATTGTCAATTCTATTGGAAATCATTCATGATCGATTCATGTTCTTGAAAGATAGAAATA
Source organism: Bidens hawaiensis (assembly GCF_021521415.1). Classification (NCBI taxonomy): domain Eukaryota; kingdom Viridiplantae; phylum Streptophyta; class Magnoliopsida; order Asterales; family Asteraceae; genus Bidens; species Bidens hawaiensis. The sequence continues at coordinate 1,292,637 of NW_027491409.1, read as the reverse complement.
CCTAGAAAACTTATCGAAACATGGATCCTTATATTGTACTTAGAAATGATGAGATATAAGTTATGATCTATTTCACTAAGTTTTTGGTAATCCGAAAATGGCATCGCTAACGCAATTGCTTAGGATATCATGCTAGTTAATTAAATCATGTGTTAACGGAATGTGTAATTATAACCTACTTAAATCAACCTAGGGGAGGTTATGTGATGAACTATAACCACCCAAAGTTGTTAGAATTGGTATTTGGGAAATCTAAGTAAATCCTAATCTTTCCAATTTATGAACAAACTTGCCAACTTAAATTGACATTCTCGAGGTAGCATGACATTAGGAAATGGTCGACTTTAAAATGCGCATGCTACTCCTTTTTTGTCATAGATGCTCGCTTAGAAATGAGGAGCTATCTATCATATATTACTACGGCAAGTTTACCACATGTTTACTTATTAATTACCAATGATAAAATGGAGTGGATTCTTAATCTTAGATGGTAACCTTCATATAATTGAACTACTTGTTTGGAATTTCTCGTCTTGGTCACCTATATATTATATATAAGTATTTATATTTTATAAAAAGTTCAAAAATTAACCTCAAAATAATTAAAACCTCCGATTAAAACAACGATTTATTATTAGAAACATTTGTGTCCACGGATCAATACTTGGTTCAGCAATACTATTCTACATAACGATAGGTACACTTGCCTATTTTGTATGTGTTTAGTTTTTGTAGAAATCATTTTTATAAATTTAAAACACGATCTTGTGCAAAATCAAATCATCAGTCCATTATATTTTAACCGCTAAGCACGCACTACATCAATACACGTGTCAATATCTAAATTATTCATTCATATATCAAAGTTCAAAAGCACAAACATTGTCTCAAAAGAAATACCGTTACAATTAAATATTCAAAACATAAATAACTTAAAATAAATGTTTTCTTCAATCATCAAAGTAACCTAGGGTATCATCTAAACTTTAATACTTGATTCATCCCATAAAGCTACATGCGTCATGCGTGCAAATATATATTTTTGTCAACATAACGTTGAGCAAGTAAACCACAGTTTTGTGTATATATAATATGTAAAAAGACAATTTCATGCGATAATTGTAAATCACTACAACTAGTATAACAATAAATAAAAGTTGTCTTTTCACTAGAATCATATTGATAACAAGCTAATTCGACGGCGTACGATCATACTAATGAGGATGAGGATGAGATACCAACCACCACAACAAAAGTAAACACATAGTCACATTTACACGTATCAACTAATCGAGCAATTTCAATAATCACATATATTAGAACGTAGTGAAAATCTATAACACGTTTGATTGTGAACGCATAACGCCCCCAAAACTTAAAACGGTAAAACAGGAGATGTGAATTTACTTACCTTATAGAGTAGGATAGCGAGGACGAGATAATAAAAGAAAAGGCTAGGATGGATAAACGGTCAAGCTCCTCGAGGGTCACCGACAAATATTCCTAGATGTTAATGACAAGAATTAAATATAATCATAGTGAAATACTAATATCTATGACGGGTTTTGAGATTCGATATTAGGTACATTTTCGTTAGTTTAAGAGTATTTATTAATGTTATTGTTGTTGTTATCCTTATTATTATTAATAATATTAATAATAATAATTGTGATAATAATGATAATAATTAATAAGTAATAACAATAATAACAATAATAATAATAATAATGGTAATATTAATAGTAATAATAAAAGTTAACAAAACCGGTTATAGGATGACGGGAAAATGGCTCAATGTGTCGATTTATAATATTTAAATGTTTAATGGTGTAGGGAATAATTAATGTTAAAAGATATTAAGCAAATAAAGTAACAAAGAAAGAAAAAAAATGTTAAAAACGGGTTGGGTCGGGTTCGAACCCGCGACCCAGCCGTGGTTATATGTGTGACCAACCAACTTAGCTAAACTATCAATTTGTTAACATTACAGAAACAAAAATATATAAACACAATTAAAAGAGGATATGAACCCTAGATTATCCAATTGGGTAATCTAATCCATGTTCGATTAAACAAAGTTGGGGCTATTGATCAATGACAAATCGCGATTCTATTCGTACCTTTTAATTGAATTATAACGTTTGGTAAGATGGTGAAATTGATCCAACAAGTTGTGGCCAAAAGAGGGATAATTTGAGTGACGGGATGATAGTGTAAACCAAATTGGGTTTAGGGGGAAATTTGTCGATGAGGAGGAGGAGGTTTCTGCAAGTTTAATTGATATGATACAAAGGGATTATATAAGATCACAAATTAGGGTTTGTTTAAGCTTAAAAATGGTTAATTGATCAAATTATAGACGAATTAACACGTTGTTACTATAATTGAGTGTAGGTTACGCGTTTATTCGGTAGAATATGCTAATTACCTAACTTAATCGGTCAAGAACGAGCGGGAATTGAAGACTTTGAAGAATTTGGGGTGCGTCGGGTCGGGTTTTGGGGTTTGGGTCAGCCGGTCGGACCAAGGGGGTGGGTTAGGGTTGGTCATTAATAAAATATTAATTAAATTTAATAAATAGTAAAGCTATAACAAATTAAATACTTAATAAATGCGACGTTTGTTATTAAACGAGTGACACGAACCCTTAAACGGGTCGGGTAACGATTACAAGAATAAAAAGAAAAACCCGAAATGTTACATAATATGTTTTAATTAAATTTTGGTTACACAACCTTTGATTTGAAAACCTTTTCTCTTCCCTTCCTTGGCCGAAATCCACACTACACACACACACATATAACGTTTTTCTCTCTAAACAATACTTTCTTTACAACTTCTCTCTAGACATACATACATACATACAATTGGTTTTGGTGATTCTTGAATCAAGGTTTTGGAGTTTTCATTGATGAAACAAGAAAGTAAGCATGTCTTCATATGTTTTTGTTTACTTTTTTTTATTTGGGATTGTGGGATGAAAGTATCCATGCACATGAAATCATAAGAAAACGAAATACCATAAAACTGACAATCTACATGGTAAGATTGTTTTGTTTGTTTCTTGATATGAAAACCCTAAAAATCTTTGTAATAAAATCTGTATGAACAATAAAAAGATGTGTCTTAATCATATAAAATGGTCCCTTGGTGATTTAGGATCATAGAGATATAAAATTCATGATTGTTGTAAGTTTTGATTTGGATATACTTGCTAACAGATTTTATGATCTAGATTGTTAGTTGTAACATATTGATACGATGGTATATTTGATAGACCCTTGATGCTAAATTTAATTACTTTGAGTCTAGTTTTCAAAAATTCAAAAATCATAATTTTGGACTCTGTTTGACTATTGTTTATAAGTTTACAAAATCGGGTATCAATTCTGGTTGAACAGGTAATTTTCTGCTTTGTCTTGTAAAGAGTATAACTTATTATCGAAAATGAATATTTGCGTGATTCCACTTCTGGAGTGTTATTTATTGAGTTATGAAACAAATACAATTGGTTTTGCATTGATTGGACATATATGGAATTTTTGACAAATATTTACTTTATGTTGCGTAGATAGAGTAGCTGAATGTAGGTTACTATAGTATATGAATTTTCATGACTGTTGTGAGCGTTGAGAAATTACAAGAAAATTTCTGGAGATACCTAATACTTGATAGTTTCGGTGAAAATTGTTTGGTAATTTATTTCTAGGATTTTGTTGGTTAGAAAAATGGACCTAGGTGATTAGAAATCTGTCCAAATTTGTCTAGTTTGTTGTTTTGGTAAAATAGTTAGAGTTTGTGCAAAGATTGTTGTGTTAACTTGGAATTTGACTTTGTTGATCAACTTGAAACCATTTGACTAAATGTTTATCTTACTCATGATTTATAAATATTGATTTAGTTATAGGACTTCACGAAAAGTGGCTAAGTGCAAGTTACATGATTGATGGATAAATCGAGATTAAGGATATTATACGACTAGGCTAAGTCTAGATAATTGGTCAAAAGTTGCCAACGGGCCGTCGGTCAATATTTTAGGTCAAAGGTCAATATTTTGGTCAACGGTCAACAAAACTCGAACTTTAGTCTTCGGTCATCGAGACTTGGACTTTTCAATCAATGGTCAACGACTTGGACCTTTTCTGTCACACCCCGACCAAAGGCGGCGGAACATGCCGGGGTGCAACGTGATTGGACAAATACACAAGACACTATTTAAAGTGACAATATTTATTTAACTCATTTTATTTCATAATCCAATAATCAACACATCTCGTTCACACAAACAAATTGAATACAAGTAACATTTATATTGTTCGTTTTACTAATATCCTAAAGGTCTTGGTAACGTTCTCATCAAGTCCTCGAGTCAACAAAAGTCAAACCTGTAACATTTCATAAAATAAAGTTTGTCAACACAAAAGTTGGTGAGCAATTCATAAGTTTGAGCATATAAGTATATAGTAATAAAAAGCCACAAAACTTGTATACGTAACGATAAATAAAAGCAACAACTTGGATAAAATAGTTATCGCTAACAGGTTAGCGACACCAAACTATAAGGGGTTGCCAAATAGTTTATGATTTTATAGACAGTTGCTAAACACATTAGCACCACCTAGCTACAAGGGGTTGCCAAGTAGTCTAGGATTTAATAGTTATCGTTAATTGCATTACGTTAATGACACCTTGCCATGAGGGGTTGCCAAATGGTATAGGATTTATAGTTCCACCATCCAAAAGCGATAAACACATAAGCATATAAGCATGTAAGCATAGAACACCAAATCGAGCAATTATTCAAGTAAGGTATACAATCACGTTTGTGGGTTTAAGATTCAAGTATATAAAGAATTTAGTTTGATAATTATGAAATGTCACCCCAGAACGAAAGATGGAAAAAGGGGTATGAAAGTACTCACCTCGATTGACGAATTGGGAAATAATAAATGATCAACAAATAGAAAGCTTGTAAACGAAACGAACGAATCCGACTTGAAAGCTAATTGAAAACGATTAAATAAAATATATTAATGAACTTGAACTTTAGTTGAAACTACATTTGAAACATGGAGGTTCGGTTGTTAATCAGGTTACCGACTAATTTGTTAACGATTAAGGACTCACACTTAATTGATAATTAAAATAAAAATAATATTATTTTATTGAGGCTTTTAATTAGCTAAACTAATATTAAAAGAGACAAGACGGATTTTAAATCAAGGGTTCGGTTTTATAAAAATGAATTGATAATCAAGTTTATAATAATATTATTAATGATAATAATAGTTTTAGAACATGTTATGAATATATGTATATATATATATACATATATAAGATAATAATGATAATAATAATAACAATAATTATTATTAATAATACTAATTTAGTATAATACTAATAATATTAGTTTAAGAATAACGATCTTAGTATTAATTAAAATGTTGTTGATAAAAATAATAATAATAATAATAATAATAATAATAATAAATAATATTGATAGTAAATAATGATATTATACTCGATGTCGGTTTGATTTCTAAACGAATTCATAAAATAACTATAATGATATTATTGCTAATAATTGATGATAATAATATGAAGATAATAATAATATGATCTTTAATAATATTAATAACAACTTTAATATTTATAATAATAATGATAATAATAATAGTTTTGTTAAAAGATAATAGTAATAATAATAATATTAATAATTTTGTTAATAATAATAATCATAATCTATATTATATTATTAAGCATAAGTGATGGACGAAAGAGTAATTTCATAATTACATGTTAAGGGCGTAAAAGACAATTCATAATTGGACAGAAAAAGTAATTTGTTAATATGTCAATTCATTGTTAAAGCTTTTGGTACAACTTAACGAAACTCTTTTATTTGTGAAATTACCATTCCATCCTTTGGTATGCAAAAGGTTTATCTTTACATAATTCGTTCAATCAATTCATGTTAATGAATAGTTTTCAGTAAACCTTTTAACTTGACTTAGGCGACTTCATTACCTCCTTCAATTCTCATCGGTTACAATCTCACAAACACATTACTGAAGAAACCCGATGATTGATTTACCCTATCATTGATGAAATCTGTCGTTAGTTATTCATTGTCGCCAGTATAAATACATAGATTGAATTCGGTGTTCCATATCCCCCAATCCATTTCAATTGAATCTGAGTTTAAGCCCACCTATTGATAGATTCCGCTCGAATGAAAGAGCCTAAATTCAATCCTTTATCGTTATTTTTTACATTAATTTTTTAGTACATGGTAAACTGACATCATTTATATTATGTTAATTTTTGTTTTGAATGTTAATGTGCATTTTGGAATTTGTTTTTTGCTAATTCTCATCTTCTTTTGAGCCTACTGATCCTATGTTTATTGCACGGATTTCTTTTTTCTTTTTTCTATTACTATTGGTTGAACATTGCAGAAGGTTGACTGTTTTGATTATTTGAGTAAAATGCTACACAAAGATGAGTTTACCAGGAGCGTACCGGGGAAGCCCGGGTTTGCTATTTTTTTTTGAAAGATGAATTGTATTTGTAAGGATTATAATATCAGTATGTATGGATGTATGGATGTTATTGTTCGCTAAATATATTACATTGTTAATTGATATCAGATTCTCTTCTGCATGAGGACAACATTGACTTTAAGCGGTTTGGTATTTGTGGCAATGTTGCTTAGTTTTGTGTTCAATTAAGAAAAAAGGCTATATAAATATTATTTGTTTCAGAGGCCATTACAAAGTGATTTATTTTTAAATGCTATTATGTGATTTTAATTTTAACAAAAAAAGCAAGTAGTCAAATTTAGAATTACCTTTCAGTATGATGATATGTGAATCCGCTAAAGCTTGTGAGTGTTTCAAACTTATTTTGATTATTAATATTATAGTTTTTTGCTTTCCTGAACACACAGATGAATTGGAACAAGAAACAAATTTATGATTGTCTTGGACTCGTGACAAGGCTGCTAAGAATATTGTTGTCAACATTTACTCAATAAAGTAGGTTTGTAGGACCTTTTTTTACCTTACACATGATGACTGCCGCCAATAATGCTGGTGGATATTTGTAATATTTTGGTATGTACATACACAACCTTGAAACTTTAGGAGCACTTAGCATACTTTTTAGATGTAAGTGGGCACGACATCATTTTTACAGCAACCAAATGCATTACCCTATGTTTGGTTGGGTTTTTTTCTGTAATAATTTTGCATTGATTGATAATCTTGAACCAGTTACTTTTGAATGGGCTGATTTGGACATGCTACTCTGATTTATCTATATATATGTGAAGTAGCAAGAAGTTGAAATGGGATTACAATATGAATGCGGGAATGATACATGTGTCTAAACATACCGTAAAGGTTTTAATTTAGGCTTTAAATATGATTGGGAAAGTTACTTTGTGTGGATCTGGACCAAACTAATATTTCAAAAAAATTGACGGGCTGCATTTTTTAGTTGCATTAAGCAGCAACATGACTTAGTTATCGCTCACTATTGCCTCCTTTACCGCCCCTCGGCGCGGTGTTCTCTCCCTGAAACCCAACTTGTCGCCCAATTTGCCGCCCCATTACGCATAGCCTTAAGTAGTCTCTTTGGAATACAAATTATTTATGCATTTATGTAGTCTCTATAGCTCTACTAAAAAAAGTGATAGGTATATGGTGAAAGTATTTGTAAGATTATAGAAGAGTTATCATTTACCTAATTTGAGGAGGATTCATATTTCATAAAGGCGGTACAGTTAGTCGATCCGCTTTATTTTTGGGCTTATTGTCTCAAGACATCGTGCCCGCGACTTATCCCAACGGGCTTTTTTCTAAAAATATATGATTATATTTAATTATTTAGTTAAATATGAAAATGGTATTTTTGTAAACTTCATTGAATTGATGTTTTTACCTTGTTGAGTATTTGCAATGTTTTGCATCGAAGGTATTTTGGTATACTTGATGAATCACGTACTTAAAACTTTGTCTTAAAATACTGCTGCATAACTTATATTGGATTCTTGTACTCTTTACTTGCTTATCAAACATTTTTTAAAAAGCTAAACACAATTGTTTTTGTTTCAGGTAATATAATTGACTTTCTAAGTCAAAGTGACAAAGCTATATGTTTATGCTACAGTCAAAACTGGACAAAGCGAAACATGTCTGAGTTATAAACAGAATCGGTTTTGTCAAATTTGGTAAAAAACCGGTCCTAGGAGAAACCGGTTCAGAACACAAACCGGCTTTGGTGGGAAATATTTAAACCCATACAAATAGGTTTGGGTTAGAAATCGCTTCGGGTTTACAAATTGGTGGTTTGGCCGGTTTGAAACCGATTTTTGTGTAATCCGGTCACAATATGAATCGGTTTGGACCATGAGAGGGGGAGCCAATTTCCAAACTGTCGGGTACGATTGAGTTGGATTAACCAACTTCTCAACAACGACTTCGCTTGAATCAACTTAGTACTTTCGTGGTGTATGTTATTTCTGAATTCTGATTACTCGAATAAAGATAAATTACTAAATTGAAAAGTTGGATCAGGATAAATTAATAATTAATAAATTAAAAAAGAAGAGAGATCGGTTACATAACATAAATCTCACAATTTACTAATAGGTGTGGTAATATTATCAACTATTACTTGAAAAAGTTACAGTGTTTGGTGTATATGTTCATGTTAATTTTTAGTTATTTATTTATTAATTTTATTTTTTTTAGAACGGTTACCCTCTTGTATTTAGGCTACCGCACTTTCTAAATTTGGAGAGCCCCGTTGTCCCGCTTTGGCCAGACTATGTTGTCTTCGTTGGGCCACACTGACTTCAGAGTTTGGTTTTTGGGCGTTCCCCCGAAACCCGAAACCATACCGCTGACTACCACTTAACAGTCGTTGTGCGGACACAAAAGCAGAACTCTTTGGTGTGCACGGTGGGACAAAAATCCATCGAGTACTTCTAAGTAGAAAAGATGTTCATACTTACAATGTATTATTCTCTTAATGTCTTTTAATTTGGTGAATTTCTTGATTATAACTCTCATTAGAACCCTTTTTATATGTCAATTTTGAAATCCATTTTTTTATTATATACCATTGTATGGTTTGTAAGTAAATGAATCTTTGAATACACTCATTAATAATACCCGCTATGAGCAATGTTACACACACATACACACACAAACATAAAGATCATGTCAACATTGCAATTATAAAGATCATACCACCACTAAAGTAGGTTATCATTAATTTAAGTAAAACATATTACACAATAGTAGAAGTTAATTAGTACTTAAGATCATACAAAACACCTAATTACTATCTAACTTTAATCATAAATGAACTATCTACTTTTAATCAAAAGTGAAGTGGGACTTTTATACCATATATTACTTGTTTGAGAAAAATAAATGGTATTATAATCAATAACAATCATTCAAAAAGACATCATGATACATTAAGCCTTTAAATTCAAGTTCAATCTACAAACACATTTGGTTAGCTAAACGGGTCGTGCTCTTATCGAGCTGATGGATTTGTGGGTAGTTGTGTGAAACTCATAAGGAACAAAAAAACAAAAAAGAAGCAAGCTCAAAACATAGAACAAAACATCAAACATAAAAACACTTCTTAGGTGTAAACTATATATATTAAATTGATTGGTTTTGAAATATGTGGCTAGGGTTAATCTCTTAGTGAGTTAACATATTACATATTTAATTATTTTAAAGTTTTATAAAAATTACATAGTTAATGAGTTAAAAGAACGAACATATTGTTCTAAAACACTCAAATAAAAAGGAGAATCAACTTTGTTTTTTTTTAAATAAACACTGAAATAAGTGAGTATTTTCTAATATATTCTACTTATTTATTAAAGTGAAGATTGATCAGTATGGTAACGTAAAGCTACTGGGACGGTTATGACTTATAATTTCAATCAATGAGCGTGCACATTACATCGACGTATTTCTTATTCTTTTTATCATAAATATCATAAACTATATTGAGTATAAATTTTGTTATACCAAATGAGGGAACCCTAACGAACCAAACTTCTTACCTACCTAACCCTCGTTGCGTCCCCATCGCAACATTACGGGCTTTTGTGAAATATAAAGGTTTTAATGGTGGTTTTAGAATTTATAGAACATCCATTTAGATATTTAAACAACAAAAGAAAATTTGGAAATTAAACATTATACTTTTAACCTTTACAATCATTTTTTTAAAATTGCTTTTATAGCCCGAAAATGCAAGTCTTGATATGCCTGTGAGGTAAAGTTTTATATTTTTTGTATGGTATGCATGTGTATTCAAAGTTACACGTTGGCAAATAGGTCCTTTTAACTTACCAACTGTGTTTAATATCATAGTTGCTAATTTCTAACAAGAATAATTAACTGATAATATTCATGTTCTCGTATTGACAGGGACAAACGTTTGTTCAAGTTGTTAAAAAAAGGACCTCAGACCTTGTAAAAATTATGTGAACTACACTTTAAGTCCGCTAACATCTTCATGAAGATTGCATATGATATTGTTTGTGGTGCTTTTGCTCACCAACCCTATGAAAGTTGTGAAGTTGAACATGCGAATGATTACCAAATCTTCTAGGGCAACTATACCTTACCACTTTGAGTACTTGTAATGTCTTATATCATTTATTCTTTTTAATTTTAAATCAAATTCCTTAATTTAAGCAGGTAAAATCATTGCTGATGGTGGGTTTTGTGAATTCTAATCAACATAAAGGATTAAAACTGTGTTAATTGGTGAGTAATTAGAGTTGAAATTTATCTAGGAGATGAAAGAGATACTCACGTTAAAGCGAGTAAGTTTTCGGTTAACGCATGATAAAAAGGGTAAAGAGCGGGCACACGTGAGTTAGTTGTTCACATGCATATTGGCGTACATGTATATATTAGATCGATGATGTTATAATGTAACTGGTACTTAACTTATAGAAACAAAATAAAAATATTTAGCGCCTTGCACCTTACAAACTAACAAGCAAGAATATTACCAAATATTTCACAAAACACGATGTATCCAATATATATGCATCCATTAATATTTTAGTGCGCACCCTCTCCCCCTAGCAAAAAAGAAGAAAAAAAACCAACAAACCAAATGCACATGCAAAAACGCGCTCGCACTGATAACCTGTTACGCACCACACCAAATACTACAAACCAATACGAGAAGATACCTTGCGCGGACCCACAGCAACGCGCGGGCACTTCTGCTAAGTACTAATAATTATCTAGTTAGTTAATAATAATAATAATAATAATCTTTACGTATTTATGTTAATACTAATAGTAATAATAAATTTATTAAGCATAACAAGAAACAATACCAAAAACCGATCTAGGATGACCCGAACCCAAGACCTCTAATTTAATAAACGTACCAACCAAACCGAACCAAAATAATTAAACCCAAGAAATTATTATATCCATTTCCCGGGTGTTCATCTTTTACTCAATTCATACAAACAACGCAAACCCGATTCGTTTCAAAGTATTTGACCAAAAACATAACCGATACTACCAAGCCAATTATTAACAATCTAATTCCGACGAATCGATATATGAAAAATTAACAATACCAAACACCAAATTATATACCTTTTTCGTGTTCACGAGTCATGGCTCGATATCAGGAATGAACCGAGTCGAAATCCACCGGAGATGAGAGAGAGACGGAGAGAGTGAGCCGAATAGAGAGAGTGTAACAACCTCAAAAGTGGGGCTAAATTTTTTTTTTATTATTATTTTAGAAGAGAAAACTTATTGTTAAATACCGAGTAAGATGTCGGTTGAATAGTCGAATCGAACTGTACGTCAATAGGCTTCGCCCGAACCATTGAGATAACAAACAGGATCGGCCCAATGATTACATAGAACCTGATGGAGATACGGATAAGATCGATAATAATACCATAATTTATAACATGGGCTCGGCCCAAATCAATCAAACGAAACCGAGGCCTGTTTAACCCAAATGAACCAGAACCCGATAACTTCAAAATTATACGAACCATTCAATAATTATCCAACAGTTCTTTAACTATACTGGGCATCCAAAATACATAAACCGTTATCTATAAAACTACCCCGTCACCGAACCTAATTTAACAACAACCGATTAACAAGACGAATAACATGTTATATATATTATTTAAAATACATATACTTATGATCTATCTCTAAGCCGGTCCCCATATTTATTTATATGTATGACCTGATTGTTTAAATTTTATAAATAAATAAATAAAATCTCCTAATATCTTTGCAAGATCTCAAATCCTTTTTGCCCAATCTCTTCTCATGTTCCCTGCGTATTTTGTTTTCCTCCAACCCCAATCACCTTCATGCAGAGCACTTAACCAATCTCATGGCATGCAAAGGAATCATATCAAAGCTCCCTATGTAAACTCAACTATAGAAACCAATGCTTGTACACCTTTGATTTCCCATTCAATCTCTTGAATTCTCTGCTGTGTTTCTTGAATAAAATCACCCCCCATCCCTAACATTCTGTTTTCCTGCTTACGGATCAGCCCAAGAACAACAAGAAATTCGGGTAATCATATTGTTTCAAACTATTCTCACCTTATTCTTTTGTTGTTCTGATAAACCGTTAACCACATCACAGTACCGAAGCTCTGTTATGCTCGCGAATTCAGTTTAAGAACCGGAGTTCAATCCAACTTGTGAAACCATAAAGAATTCGAGGTAAGGCGACCTGTATTTGCCGTGCTTTTGTGTTGATTCTGAGCTTTATAACCGCGCTAACCCGTGTCTAAACAGCCCAAACCTGTAACCTAACAACTACCTAACTAAATGAAGCTTAAACACCTAATACAATCATACTAAATCAGTTGTTAATCGAGTACATCCAAACAAATAGCTATGACATTTGTTTTCGCGCTAAAAACTAAAACCGGTTTACATACTTGTAACCTAAACAGAACCATAAACTAACCGAGATGTATACAACCTATACACAGACATAGTCCGGAGTATTAACGTGTCCAGCTTGTATTAGAGGCATCCTATTTTGTTTGTATAAAAGTATTTTGATGAACCTATAAAAGTAATATAAAAATCGCGCCTTAAAACACCCGGAAGCTACACTTAAGTGACCCGTTTGATCAATAAATGAACCTTAAAGTAAGTATTGTCATAATACCATTTTAACAGCCCCACATATATTATTATAAAGACATATAATCTGACCCGAACTTGTTTGATGTGAAAACATACATTTAAAACCAAATTATGTCCCTAACGGGCCCAAACCGAATCAAAACCATGTATTAAAATCCTTTTAAGCCGACACTTTTGTAACTCGTTTAATTAAGAAACGAGCCCTGCAACCTAAATATTATTATGACTCCTTTTTACAGTCCTAAACATAATATTTTTGTGGTATATAATCTAACCGTAAACTATTTGATAAGAAATATTTCTTTAAAAACAGAACTAGAGGCCAAACGAGCCAAAACCGGGTTCGTACTCGTTAGTACAGCTCTGAAATATTTTTGAAACCAGTGAAGTGTTAGAACAACTTATTTTTCTATATTATAATAGGTCATAACATGTATGATGACCAAAAGTGGGTATTGGTTAAAAAGGGTATTTTTGGAACTAAAGAGTAACAAGTTAAACCGTAAATTTTGGAAAATATGAAGCTGAACTTTTAAAATAGAATATTATAGTTATGAATAGCCAGATATAGGCCATGATATGTTTAAGGGAAAATGGATTTACAAAACGTTCCCGTTTGCAAGCTTAAGAGTTTGTTTCGTTTAAAACCAAACGGACCGGCTTTTAAACACTTAAATGCTTCAAAAATATAAAATGAATATTTTTCCAGAAAGTTATATTTGAAATACTTTATTATAAAGCTGTAAATCGTTTTCAATACATACAACATCCTTTTTGTAAAGAATTAGAGCTTATGCGACTTCCGGTTAGACCGACGTAACCGAACGGGTTTTTTTTTTAAATATAAATTTATCAAGTTTCTGATTTTTGGCAGCATGTATAAGTCTATGAAATCATTGTTTGAGTTTTTACTTAATTTACAAAAAAACTATCTAAGCCTTTAACTCGGTTTTTACCAAAATAAACGTTAAACGAAGGTACGAGGACTAAAACCGTACAACCCAAAAATTACTGAGATATCAGACCTGAAAATAACTCATTTTTATGTTATATATAATTCTGGAAATGACAAGTTTCAGTTACAAAAGTATTCATTTATTTAAACTATTCTTTCAAGACATTTCATTAAAAACCGACAACACCGTTGATAACCGGTATTGTCAACGTTTGTAAACACAGGACATGGTTGTTTAAATATGTATCATTAGACTTTTGATATCAATGAAATGTATATAAATTCTATGGTCACATGGTAACCCGAAACCTAACTGAAGGCCCGAACTTTCCAAAACTAGAGACTTTATCGAAACCAACCAAGTGAACCGAAGTAACTAAAAATCTTAGAAGCTAAACTATAAACTTAAACATACGAAATCAATGTATAAACTTGTACAAGTGTAAACTTTCCATAAATGGGTACTTAATTCACCGTGAACCAAACACTCTGGTCGACACTATGAAATTAACTGGTACCGAAACCCATAATAAGTTTTACATTGTTGTCCGATAACTTATTGTTGATTAACGTATACTAGGCGTACTTGGTGGTTCATAGCGTAGTTGCAAACTCGTAGAATATCTTTCATCTACAAATATTGCATACGGACTGAGGTGAGTTTCGTGTTGCCCTTTTTACTTAAACTTTTTGGGCTGGATACATGTTGGTTTTACTTATGGTGTGATATTTATCAAGAGGTGTTTTACTGCTAAATTTTGTCCCAACTTTTACACAATCATTAGCCCGAGGGAATGGGCCGGAGGCTTGTATGGGTAGTACTATTTGGGAGACCCCCACGCACAATGACCCTATGTTGGGTAAACCACACTGAGATCTGCGGATCGTTGCGGCATATAACCTACGTGTTTGATTATTGCTTTTAGCAGGGTAATAATCCGAGACGGTTTAACTTCTAGTATAAGTTGGGGATACTTATGCTAGTTGCAGGTTTGATTGTAGACTTGATTGATGTGCACCATGCTTTATACTTACATACACGCAAACTTGCGCGCTTTTATAAATAATTTGTTTTATGTGTATGTGAGCTAAACTCACAAACTCACCAATTTTTAGTTGACACTTTTTAGCATGTATTCAGGTACTATGGGGATTAACAATTTGGATTAGCTTTGTAATGAGAATGCTTTAAGGATAGAGGCGTATGCCGAACATGAATTATGAAGATTAGATGCCAAGAAGATTAGTAGAACCAACCTCGGGATTGTAGCAGTGTCAGAGAAGAGATAGTTGTGTAGTTACACCTTGTCATAAATACTTAGTGCAAACATTGTAACTTATTTTTATCAATAATATTCCGCTGCTTACACTTGGTACCAATTTGTCTTTGAAACTCCCAGCCCCCTATTGGCAGGATGTGACAGAGAGAGAGAAACGAGAGGGAGAGAGACGAGAGGCCACAGCGGCCGGAAAAATGGGGTGGCCGGAGCTGGTGGCCGACGCGGGAAACGAAAGGGAATAAGGATTTGGGCAGCTATGGTGGAAAGGAGGTGGTCGGAGCCACGAGGAGAATGTGGCCGGAGCTCACCGGGGATTGTCGGAACCGAGGTCGCCGGAAAACGGTAAGGTGGGGTGGTGGCTGTGGTTATATGTGTGTGTGTTAGAGCTCGCCGGAGGTGTTGGTGCGTCGGAGATGGTGGCCGGCAGGGGTGGCGGCGGCGGTGGCGGCCGGAGTTAGAGAGAAAGAGATGGGTGGGTGGGGAGTTTATGATAGGGTTAGGGTTGATGTTTGTGTGTATAAGTGTTATATATTTTCAAAAACAACCCCTCAAGTTTCAAACAAGGTTTAAAGTGAGTTTAAAGGTTCTCCAAAGCTTATAACGATTTTACGAAAATCATTTCGAACCATTTATGTTTTTCTTAACGGCACTAAAATATGACGAACATCGATTTATTCATCGATTTATTTATGATCGAGGGATATAATAATATTTCTCGGTTCGGGTTTTTTGGGTCGGGTTAGTTCGGGTTCGGGTACGGATTTTTTCGGGTTGGGTTTCGGGTTTCGGGTAAAAGTGACAGCCCTAACCGGAGCTCCGGCGAGAAAAAATCACCGGAACGGACCTTTTTCCGGCCAAACACCAACCAACCAACCATTTTTTCCGGCCAAACACTCTCCCCTCCAATGGCTCCTCCCCTCCAACGTTCCATTTCCTCGATTTCCACCCCATCACTTGCGTGATGGCCATCACGCAACCCACCCATCACTTGCGTGATAAACCACCGGCGGCGGTGTGGGGTGAAGTGTAGGTTCCCAGCCGGATCTACACGGAAGTATCTCGTACTACGTAGGTGCGGAATCCCTACGTAAGACGATACGAGTGTTCGATGCGATATACGTTGAAACCAAGCACAAATACACGTTACAATACTCAAAAGACACGTTGTATTGCAACCCTTCAACACGTGATGTTCAAATCACTATTACACGTACTGGAAAAAACTCTCTTATACAACCCGTAACATATGTATATATATGTTACGACAACTTCGCCTAACAGACTAGGCGAAGTTTTCAATAACTTCGCTTGTCCACAAGTTCGCTTATATTAGGCGAACTTGTGAGACAACCTATACAAATAAAAACAAAACCAACTAACACGATTACAGACACTAGATACTGAACTACTGACATAATGCACCAACAGACTCCCCCTTGGCAGTAGCTTCATATCTCGATCTTCAATCACTTGTCTTGTAATCCCAAAAATCTCGAGTCACTCGTCTTCAAGCATGAACGCCTTCTCTAACATAAACGGAAACTACTCTCTGATATTTCTTGGCTTCATCTTTCCATGCAGGAATATAGAATATCTATTTCTTGTTCAACACCTGCAAGTCAGCTTGAGACAAATTCACCAAGTGCATAGGATCATATACTCTCAGCACCTCTTGTTCATCTTCATCCTCTATAACCGCTTCAGCTGTTTGACTGTCGACATACCACCATTTCAGATCCTTTAGGACATCCTTGGGCATTTGTTTCATCGGCACTTCTTTTAAAAACCGGATAGGCTTATACTTCATTACCATCCAAGGTTTGCCATCAGCTCTCATTCCTCTTTCTTTATCTTCAACAAGCTTCCCTTTATGCGGCTTTAACAACTCGAACTTTCTCTCTTTTATACTTTCTTTCCACACGATCTTCCCAATAATCCTAGCCATATTATCATCACTCCTGTTTATCAACCCCAACTTGGCTAAATCCTTCACCTCACACTCCGGCAAGGTATTCAATGATCTCAACAACCTTTTGAAGTACTGAACTCCGTCAAAACGTTTAATCACAAACAGCCTCAACTGCTCATCATACAACCAGCATATTATCCCCTTCTTTGATTCAGCATACCCTTTGATATTATAACTCTTCTTAAACATAGTTGGAACCGCTGGCTTTTTTGTCTTTACGAACCATTGAGCGTAGCCTTCTTTCCATCTCGGCTGCTCTTCCCATTCAGTCTTATCGCTTCCCATATATTGACCCATATTTGACTTATCAACTTCTGGAATTTCATGCTCAACATTATCCTCCACAATCTCTCCCTCTTCAATCTCACTGTCAATCACAATCTCGGCTCCTATCTTCTCAATCTCTTCAACCGGTAACACATCGTCGTCACCTACAATATCATCATCCAACATCTCCTCATCATCCACTACCACCATATCATCACCCCCTGATCCACCTGTTGCACCAGCTGACTCCCCATGAGATGTGGAAGTCCCAAGAGTTTGTTCAGTTCTTGGCAACTCACCACCTGCACCTTTCGATGCATTGGGATCATCGTCTCTATCGTTACTCTTCTTCGTCCTCAACTCATCTCCCTTGCAGCTCGTCTCCCCCTGAGATGCTAAGAACTATTTTAAAGCATCAAAAAGTTTACCGTGCTCAACCAGGAGGGACGACTGAATCTGATTTTCTGCAACAAGGCGCTGAATAGCGTGAGTCTGGATCAGGTGGATTCTTGATTGTTCTGCCACGACCCTTTCAAGAGCTGCTATCCTGTCTGAGTCAGATAAAGTTGCATCAAAATCAAACCTCATATGAGAAGTGTCTTGAGCATACGGTGGAGGGATTCCCAAGGTAGCCGGAACATCAGAAACAGGCTGAAAAGTAACCGCAGGTGGTATTGTAACAGATAACCCTGTAGTGGCAACGACTCAACGAATCTTGCAACAACCTCCGATGGAGTAAGTGTAGGAGGTGGCAAGGAAACAATTTCTGAAGCCGAAAGCTGAAAGGTAGTGGGTGGAATGCCAAAGGAAGATGATGTAGTTATCACGGGAACATCCGAGGTGATCGGTCCTGTCACAGTCATCGATGCAGGGACCATAGTCATACCAGATAAGGCGGGTGGAGAGAAACGAACCACCCTCGAGCTTTCACCAGCTCCCGATCCTTCACCAGTTCTAACCCTTTTAGATCGACGAATCAACCGATCTAACTCCTCCTCAAAATCAGATTCACTGTCATCTGTATCTTTCTTTCTTTTTCCATGAATCCTTTCTTGGGCGACCAGTATCTGTCTTGCTTCAGCAACATCATCAGCTGAGGAGTCAGAGTCGGTTCTTTCAAAATCAGCTACAAACATATCTACCATCGACACATCAACACCAGAAACCTCTGCTATTGAGACCTGAACCTCTGCCTCAGGATCAACTCATTCCATATCAAAGAATCCTTGGCCACCAAAAGCAGCTTCAAGGTCTACTTGTTCCTCCGGTGCCACAACAGGAGCAGCAGGCAATGCTTGCTGTACCACAGGTGGTAGTTGAGAAACAACTGCCTGTTGTGGTGCCAGATCTCGAAACTCGTCTCCACGAGGAGCAACATACGCCGGGTTTATCAAATACCCAAATAACGGAGTATGCCGAGGACGAAGCTCTGGTTTACTTCGAGCACTCGACGATCTGCATTGTGCGAATATCCTCTTGCTGACACTCTCTACATATCGAATTGGACGGCGCTGAGGTAGCGTAGGAGCCACATGATTCAAGATCATTTGTAAGAATCTTGGATACATCAAGAATCTTTCACGAGCTACCGCACGTCTCTGACGGTCTATTTCATAAAACACCATCTGACTGAAGCTGTAACGCTTGTTGTAAGTCAGTGCTGTCATTGCCGATTGCATCGTCGCACCCATCCCGTCCGTACCAGCCTTACGACCTGACATGCACACGATCATCACATGCATGAGGAAATGCCATTGATCCAACAAAAATCCCTTGCGCCTCTGAGGGTCACCCAATGGACCAGAATAGCCCATTCGTAAAAATGCACCATCTCTGAATGGAGCAGTAAAGTCTGTAGGATCATCTCTAGTTTCATTCCCGAACTGCAAGGCGACCCTTATCTGCTCAGATGAGAACTACACCTCCTGATTGTTAACTGTGGCGCGCATGATTGGGGGCTCAACTCTACAGTCATATTCTACCGTCCTCCAGAAATCTTCAATGTTCGGTTGAGATATGGGTAGAGTTGTAGTACTAGTGTGGAAGATGCGCGAGCGAACAAGGAATGAGATGATCTCACGAAAATCATCGATACCACTGGCATCCGGATCCAGTGTGATGTACATATTGTGACCCGGAAAGAATTGACGGTTGTTATCACCACCTTCGTCACCACCAGCACCACCGGCTCCCGCTACAGCAGCCATATCTGCATAACAAACGGTCTAAGTTAGGGCAATGTCAAATCAGATCATAACTTCGCCTATTACTAAGAGCCAAGTTATGATAACTTCTTGTGTGCAGGCGAAGTTAGGGAAAGGGCGAGGTTAAGTACAACTTCGCCTGAGAATAACTTCGTCTAATCCTAACTTCGCCTGAGACTATCCAGACAACATAATTAATTTAAAATTGATTAGGCGAAGTTATGCCATAGGCGAAGTTATGCCATAGGCGAAGTTGTGAACAACTTCGCCTAAACATAAGTTCGCCTGAATCTGAAACGGCGAATTGCAGACGTCCAAACAAGGTTTAAATGGTGAATTGTTGGTTGATCACATAAAAGCATGTTATAATAACAATCTAGACGATCAAATTAGGTACGAACACATTTGAAAGAGTTTGGTCAGCGGGTGTTTAAAGGTTTGCAAGAACGAGGTCACAAATCGAACCGAAACGGCATTTGATTAACACCATTGACACGAATTATAAGTCAACCCGACCCTACACACCTTTAACACGGATTGAAATTAAGTAATATCAAGGTTTGTATCGAGTAGTAACTTCGCAGAGGGTTTGATATGATAACTTCGCTGAGAGATATAACTTCGCTGGGTTTTAAAAAAATAAAGAGTTTGACCAGAAAATCTCCTTATATAGGGTTTAAATTATACAGGCGAAGTTAGGGTTAACTTCGCTTACCCTTTAACTTCGCCTGTTAACAAGTTATCTTAGTATTAAAATTTACACTATAGACCCTTATAAATTTGAACATTATCCAATTGTCTTTTAAAACTTCCTTTAAAGATTAAATGTTACGATCAAAGACTAAGTAACCAAGTTTTCAACCATAAAACAAAATATGCAATGAAAATTTTAGAAATTAAGTAAACGGGATAAAATTTCAGTCTTGTCGGGGACCAGCATGTTTTAGAAAAGATCCGAACAGGAATCATACTAATTAAATGGTTGTCACATAGATCCATGTTCAGCGGCATTATGACATAAAGAAACAGGTTGTAAGCAGGTAAACAACTTAGTATGGTTTTCAACGCTTCTGTGATACGGATTAGGTTCAATTAAGCTCAAAATTTAAACGGACAACACATCAGAGATTGTGATGCCTCCCATCTATTCTCAAGGCTTATTTGACTTTCCCCGAGTCACCCCGAGTTGACCTCGACCCGTAGTGTCTGATTAAACAGTAAGTACATCTTGATCTTTAGAGTCTTCTTCCCGTTCTCTCTTTCTTACCTCTTGTAGCTTCACAAATCTACCAATCACCCGGCGTCTTCCATATCAGATCTCCCCTTCAGTGTAAGCTTCTCCGACTATAATGATTGAGGTCTTTGACATGCATGCATCCCCGTGCCTAATTGATCATCTCAACCAATCACGTGAAGTACTTCTAACTTCACCAACACGTGAAGTTCTTCTAACTTCACCAACACGTGAAGTTGTGCTCCCTCCACAACTTCACCAACACGTCGGAATTGTATAGTAAGATAAGGTTCAATCGTCAACTACTCAACATCAAGTGATCTATTTCATCACAAAACCACCTTGACAGAATCTAACACACATGACCATTAATTAATCCGAAGCATCTTCAATCACCAGGGATAACGATCAAGAACATTAACACTTTAATTCCCGATTAAATCCAACTTGTTCCAAAATTGTAACAGGATCCAATTCTCGAACGCCTTGAAAATAAAATAAATAATATGCTCTGACCGCAATCCAGTAATGACGAAAACCTTCAGTTCAATTTGACTTTCTTCAGTTGGTCAACCTCGAACAACAACAATTTCTTTGCCCAAAAACACCCAAATATGTGTCAACATCCAGTTTCAATCAATATCCCATTCACAACCTCAACTCCATATCCAGAGTTGACCCGTATTTGTTCACACGTAAGACCAAGAGATAACAAGTTTCACTCGTTGTCGGAACAACACTTTCGGTCTCCCAATAATCGTGTACACCTGGCCATACAGACGAAGACTCCAAACAAATTTTTTTTATTTTAACTTCGCCTAAAGTCAACTTCGCCCAAAAGTCAACTTCGCCTAAAAGTCAACTTCGCCCCTCATTAACTTCGCCTGGCTATAACTTCGCCTGGCTGCTAACTTCGCCTAAACCCTAAAATTTAAGCGACAACTTCGCCTGAACCCCAATAACTTCGCCTACGGCGGCTGTTCGGCCAAAAACGCATCAGAAACGTGCCAGAAACACCAAAACGCAGATCTCGAACCATAGCATAAGAGCCTAAGGCTTTGATACCACTTGTAAGTTCCCCCTGGGCGTCGCTGATCGATACGAGATCCGCACGAGGTCTAGGAGTGCGGAATCCTCCTAGACTCGTTTAATAGTGTAGAAGACGAAGAACACGATTACACACGAACAAACACACGAATGGAATAAACAAATCTGCAGATCTTTTATATAAAACCAAAGCACGTTACAAACCGAACACAAACAAAGACACGACCGACCCGAGGTGAGCTCTACCTCGGGCCGTCCCACACGACTCTCCCTCTCTGTTTCTCTCTAGACAATTGAACTGAACACACAAAAACTCTAACTTTCTGGATTCTAAAACCTAAACAAGACACATATATATATAGACAAAACAACTTCGCGGGCTTGGGCTTGGGCCAGTAGGCGAAGTGGTTCTAACTTCGCCTATGGCGAAGTTGTTCTAACTTCGCCTATGGCGTCTCCGCTTGTCAGAATTGCCTAGCGACGGTCACAAAATGCACCAACATGAAGCCATCACGCATGATGGGCCTTCCTCACGCGGTGCCCCGGGTGGCCTAATGTAACATGATTACTAGTCTAATTAACTAGTTGTATTACTGATGCATACTTTATCCATTACAATGTTTACTTACTTATTGGTTTGTTTGACAAACTTGTTTTAAACTCAAACATGTGAACTCACCAACCGTTGTGTTGACCCGTTTTAGCATGTCTTTCTTAGGTGTTTAAAGTGCCCGTGTGAAGTTGAAAGGAGTCAAGGATGCATGGATCCCATTAAGCATCGAAGTATGATGGGAGTCTTTAATGACATGTTATGTCTGGGCGTCTTGACACGCACTCTGGGTTTTTAATTGTTTTAATTAATTATACGCTACCGCAAATGTAAAATTTTATTGTTAATGTGCTTACCTCTTTTATGAAGAGAAATATTATGTAAAGATTTTCCATTAAGAATTGATTGTTCGTTATGACACATGGCTAGATCCTGGTATATCACAGGCCTCGCGGTAAAATTGAGGGTGTGACACTCTAATTTTCCAAAAATCAAAGAAATTCGAAATCAAATCAATCCGGAAGTTGGGTATTCGTGGATCACCACGACTTAGCAGACTTTCAACTAAAACACATTGTAAAACATTGAGGGTCAGAGTCACACGTCGCATGAACAGTGGTGGAACTAGAACTTTACAATCGAAAGGTCAGAATAAAATTTTTAATATCCTTACCGAGGCCGAACCTACAATTAGAACTCTCTTTACATCAAAAAAGTGTGTCGCACAATTATATATTGTTTTATAAAGGAACAATAATAATAATAAAGGTTAAAATGTTAAATCGAATAGAGTAAAATAATATATCTATATTAAAATTAAATAATAAATTTTAGATACATCCTAAAACTATATAAACTATATTATATAATATAATATAATACATAATTAAATATAGAACTTGCGTTGCACTTTTAAGTGTATATAATTTAATATTTTAAAGTTAAACAGATTAACTAAATGATAACTTTTACATATATTGCTGGAAAATTGAGCACACTTTTACATTTACCAAGAAATTAAATATTAGTTTTTGTCATTTAAGAGCCAACAACTCTCTTTCTTCGCCCTTGTTTATCATCTTCTACAAACCAGAAACTCAAGCACCGTCGGTCGTCCCTGCAACTTTTGCCAAAAAGCTTGTCCGATCAAATTATTTTCTCTTCTTTTCAGTGACATTATTCTAACTACTAACATTTTAAGGGGTCAAACTATGAACAGTGATTCCGGTACATATCACAAATAAATAAGAAATTTGGCCGGCCGGAGGGTTAGCATACCCTCCTATAGTTCTGCCCCTACGCATGAACCACCATGACTTGCATGCATCCTTAGGAGTGTAACCATATTCTTTTCACAAAGATAACATGGTCAAGTTTGAAAGCTTAAAGTTGTAATTCATATGGCGTTGAAGGTGGTATGCTTTGGCTTAATAGGTTTCACACCCTTTCCGAAATCTCTAGGTAAGCAACCGGGTCCCGCGTCTAATTGGGATTTATGCGTATTGCTTATCCTTAGGTTTCAATAACCTTGGTGTCAAGAGTTAGGAAAACAAGCACGTCCCCCTTACAGTTACTAAATACCCGCCACGTAGAACCATCTTTAAGAAGAAGAAATATCGAAAAAGCGAAAAAAAAATCGATTATTGAAAATGTTTGAAACTCTTTGTTTTTAGGCATACGCCTTGGACTTGTGTGTGTGCTTTGTGTACATGAGGCGTAAATAAATTGATAATAAAATATTAAACAAGTGCATTGAACAATCAAATAAGGCCCACATAATTTCTAATTATGAAAACCTAAAAAATTAAGCAAATAAACTATAACTAACTAGAACATTACGCCTAATATCATATCTTATAGTCACGGCTCTGATACCAATCTGTAACACCCCGGCTTAAGCCGAAACGCCCGAGTGTGACATAAAGATTGCATAAAACACATGTGACACTAATAAGTGACAGTATTAACATTAATTCATTCAAACATCAAGTACACAAGTTTGTATCAAGAAATACAAGAAAAATACAAAAACAATTTAACAACTTGTCCATTTATTAAAATACCCTAAGTCCTAGTGTCTTAGCCATTTCATCCTCTAATAAGTGTACCTGTAGCACACATATAAAATAAAGTCAAGTAATTGAATAGTTGGTGAGTTCACACAAGTTTTGATATAAATACGTAAAAATCATACAATTCAATGAAACTTAGTGTATTAATAGCGCAAGCAATGTCATTTCCAATTGGTAACAACCAATATACGCAGATCGGGGTCCCTTTTCCACTCATAACATCGAGGTCCGGAGTGCATAGGGGGGCGTATAATCATACTTAATGAGGAAACCATGAGCACGTAATCTTTGAGCAAGTAAGCAAATGAATTGTAGTTTGAATATAAAAAGCAAAGTAAAAAAAAATAAGTATTTGAATAGGATATGTATGCTACCTGTAATAACTCGGGTTTTCGAAATAATGTCTTATAACCATACCCGACTCGCTTTTACGTTCAGGTTATTTTATCAAATAAAAATATCAAGTTAATTAACTTTTATTATATTATTCTTTAGATTTTTATATATGATAGCATCTTTAACCCTAAACTATAATTTAACCTATTTTGTTTCCACACCTAAACTAGAAGGTCTAAACTGCAAATATGATATATCAATATATTATATTATCCATAACCCATTTACTAAAAAACCCAGAAACCTGTTATGAACCCAACCCGAGACCTGTTTTAATTTCTTGGAGCTTAATTTTCGTTCTAAACTTAGAATTGATATTAGGAAATCGTTTGTACGTCCATTACGATCACATCATTTTAACAAATTTGGAAAACACGGCCCTCATGATGCGGAATAATAGTTATAATCAAATCGACATTACCATTATATCGATTTACCCTTTAGGGTTGACTATAACACAATTAAACATGCCTGAACCATCTCACCATCATCGCCGTCCCAGCCTACACATTTAATTGGATTATAACAGTTTGTATGATCCATTATAATTCGTATTATTGGCCGCTACTTCCAGTTCGTCGTTCACCTTCAATCCGTGGCGGTTTAAGGTAATTATTTTGTGTAACATGGTCGTCTATAATCGATGAACAAAAGCTCCAACAAAAAATTAATCAATCAATGATCATATTCATCGATTTAATATTCTAGGGTTATATCAATTTAGGGGTTCTGTTTGTTTCAGTATATATTGAATCAGTTTCCTTTACTATGCATCTGGCATGCTAGACCAACTGGTTTGGTGTATGTGTTTAGACCTGGTGGTCGCAGGTTCGAACCTGGCCACCCGAACTTTTAGGTTTTATTTTCTTTTTATTAGTTTTTGATTTATTATTGTAACTAATTTTGATAATAAATTATATTAATTATTAGATAGACAATATTTTATTAAAATCGACATCTTGGAGTTATGTTTCGTGTCAAACCACGTTAAAAGTTTCCGTTATATATATGTATGTATGTATATATGTGTGTATCATTCTTTAAAAATTGTAACAATTGTATTTAAACGTAGTAATTATATTTATAAAATTAGATTTTCATTAAAAATCCCAAAATATATATTGTATGATTAATATATATATTTTTTAACATTTGTATTAAATTATTTAATATATTACGAGTTATATTTATATATGTACACATCTATAATTGCATTGTGTTTAATAAAATATTATTTAAATAATCACATAATTATTTCAACTCATATTCATTTATTTAAATAATGATTTCACAATAACAGTAACCTTAAAGTTCAATCGATCAATCATTAATCATTCTAATCTCAAACATAACTTAATCACATCAAAATCTTAATTCCTTAAATCATGTTACATCTCTTATAATTAATTTGATATTATATTATTTAACTAGGAATCCTTGACGGTATATCCCGAAGGATTTATCTTTCTCACATGATCCTCATTTGTACTTCGTTCATCCGATCAGGTGAGTAATCACTCTCCTATTTTACTTGTTTTCAAATGTTTTGGGGACACTTGCGTACCATTTATCTTATTATTTCTCAAACGCAAACTGTGATCTTTGTGCTGTGTATCAATTGAATGATAGTCTGTTACTTGTTATTTGCTTACTTGAATCGCATTCGGAGAGGTCCAACATAATCTCATTATAGTATAATCATACGACCGTCGTAGTGGCCGGAGCCCGATCGCATTGGCAATGGTTTCACCGACACCTCATTTTTTGTAACCAATGCCCATTCGCATAGCAACGGTTTAACCCTTTTCTTTATGGTTGATTGTTTATGTATGTGCTATGGTTTAATTGTTTATACTCACAGATAACAGTTTTGCCTACTTTTATTCATTCATTTATATCATTATATATTATCATTTTTGGTTGTGTCAAAACTGGTGATCTACTCACTCAACATGTGTTGTTGACAAATATATATTTTGTACGCATTTTCAGGTTATGGATTGGATTGCTTATCGAACTGAAGCTCACGTAGAGATTCATTTTAGGATACAATCAATCATTGTTATAATTTCGTTATACTTGATGTACTTAACTGTAATTGTTTATTTGAAATTATTAAATAGATATTGAAACTTATATTGTGCATGATAGTAACCTTGAGAGCTGTGGCAATCAGCTCACACCCCGGCATTTCCGCCTTAGGTTGGGGTGTGACAGATTGGTATCAGAGCCGAAGGTTTAAGATAGGTCGTTAGTGGTGCCTTAGTAACATGCTTAGGAACCCCATACGTGCTTATTTGTTTACCTGATGTGTTCTATTTGATTGTTTACAGCTTACGAAATTTCTTGTTAGATTAAATACTTATTTAACTGCTTAGTTAATTGTTTACTTTATTGTCATGCACACACAACTCCGAAGCTATGCTTCACTCTCAAAATATTTTATTGCTCCGAGACTATGTCTCATTCTCAAAGTATATTTTATAACTCTGAGGCTATGCCTCAACCTCAGAATATTTCTATTTAAATTTATTAAATTGACTTTTATTGTCGGAAACTTTCTTGAGAATTTCTTAGCTTTGTATTTGCTCTTTTTTTTGTTTAGAACTAGGGAGTGTGACAAGATTCCCCGCCATTGTGGGAATTGTCAGGCGACCGACACTTTAAGCGTTTAACGTAACCAGCTAAACGGTTACACCCATTTATTGTGTTTTATTATTTTTTTAAAATGTCTAGGCGGGTGTAAAACCCATGGGACGCAATGGACACGCCGGCTGTACATTTTCACAATTTGTTATATTTGCGAAATTTTGTTGAAACATTATCATCCGTGGTGATACAATAGATGTTTCAACTACTTATGCTCGAGTTCGTTTATTCGTTATTTAGTTTGGTCGGTTAAATCACCATGTAATGCTCATGGGCCGACAAACTTAATTGATTCGTTAATGCGTTAATTTAGTTGGGTCATTCAAATTGCCATGTAACGCTCATGGGAGGCCAACTCACTCATTTGTTTTGGTTTTGGTATACTAATAAGTTGGGGAAACAAAATGCCATGGAAAGCTCATGGGAAACCCAACACCTCGAAGAGCATTCGTTAATTGTTTTATTTGTTTAATTTTATACGAAACAATTTATGATTTGATTTAACTATTCAATTATCCTATTATTCTATTATTAAATTATTCAATTCCCTATTTACTAAATCATTTTTGAATCAAAATTTATTGATTCGATCTACTCATACACTCAAAACATTTTTATTTCCTGATCGGATACAAATTATTTGTTTATCTGGATTCGGTTATCACGAGCCAAACAAAAAAATTTACACTAATTGGTTTCACCTATTCATCTTATCACATTATTATAATATCAATACCTCAATTAATTTAAATATTATCGCACAATTTAATAATCAAATGGCTTTCTTATACTCATGGTATCACATGTATAACTCACCACCATACAACATGTGTCATTCTTGATGATGAGTCGTGCCATAAGGTGTTGACATGTGGCATTCATATTGATTAGTCACTAGCCACATGTCATTTTGTGAGGGTATGAGTTGTTATGTATTGACATGTGTCTTTTGTGTTGCCACCATGTGACATGTGTCTTCTCATAGTGATGAGTCATAGGACACGTGTCACTTTCATATATCTTTATCTAAATGACTAACTAGTCCCTCAACTTACTAAATTGACAAAACTGGTATGGATATTTTATTAATGATGAATGATAAATAAGAATATATTGAAACAACAAAACGGGTCGGTATACCGAATACAAATACGAATAAGAATTGATGAATGTCACAATAAACAAATCTAAAACCTATCCATTTATTTTATGTTGTTCATTCTTGCAGCTTTTTAATATTCACAACATATTTACTTGTGTTATAATTCAATTTTAATCCACAAAATCTTATGGTGCAACTTTAGAATTAATTTTTTTAATAAACAGTCAACACATAATATTGTAACTTGTTGCACCAACTAACCAAAGCCATATTACATACACGGACTATCAAAGTCATATTTCACAACTATATTACTAACCTACAATCACGTTAAACAAAGAATCAAGTTTCCAAAACATAACTTTATATTTTTTTAATATCAATATACCATAAAGTTAATGAAATACTAAACAACAAACTACTTTCCTGCATAATAAACATAAAATCCCACAAAAAATAAAAAAAGGAAAGTACACGGTGACTACATATATAATCAAAATTAAATTCTATATAGCAAATATGATATTTTACAATCTACACATAAACATGAAATCCTACACAAAGTAAAACACAATAGTTAAATACATAACAAACAGTGCCTACATAGAAAACAAACATGATATCCTACACAACAAAACATGAAATCCTACACAAAATATATACATATATATATATAGTAAATTATATATAAGATTAATTAAGCTTATAAATCATAAACATGACATGTCAGTAACTTTTAATAAAGTTATATATACTAATATATTTGTATATATATACAAATTATTCATGTTCCCTACACAACATAGACATACGTACACAATAAATAGATTATAAACAATTTCTACACCATACATAACATTGACAACATAATAACACATTATACCATACACAATAAACACATTATATCATACACAACCTAGAAGTTCCATACATAACATAAACATATTAACCTACACCACTAGTATATGTCCTACACAATATGATAGTCACACATAAATAAGATATCAATTGTTTCTAACCTACGCTAAAAGTTTTATTCAATGTAGAATTGTAGACAGTGATTAAACTGTGTAGGTGAATATAGAATATCCATAAAATGAATGGGTAATTCTTCTAGTTTAAGCATTGTATTTTCGTATAGGGTTATTCACATAATATATATTTTACAAAATTATGTAAGGCCCCGTTACCGGTAGCCCTACTTTCGTGTTGGATTTACTCATAAACGCAGTTCTAAATATCAGAGTTAATTAAAACATTCGCTAAACATTCAAACCATTACATTCCATAACCATAATTCTTGTCTTATCGAGCATTCATAGTCATTTAAAAACAAAACATAGTCTTTTAAAATAAAACATCATAACAAAATCTTCAGATGCCAGCTCGTCCAACTCAGCCATGTGTCCCCCTCAAGCTACCTGCCTCATTCTACTCACCTGCGTGCATACTAAAAGTCAGCTACGCTGAGTGAGTTCTAGTTAATCACATACTCATACAATACCTTCTTACATTTCATACTTAACCTCTTAACTTTCTTTCATACACACATAAGTGCATATACTTTCATTCTTACCTTCATACTTTCTTTACATACATAATCATACGTTTTAAAGAGCCTTTCGCCCTATAACCTCACAGATATTATAAGGGTCTGGTCCCTAACATCACAGATATTATTAGGGTCTGGTCCCTAACATCACAGATATTATTAGGGTCTGGTCCCTCTTCGTTACCATACAACCATGCCTTTCCTTCGTTTATTAACTTTATCGCATTCATACATATAAGCAAATACATTATACTTACCTTATACGTAACACTACAACCTGACAGTACGTGCAATATCCGAAGATCGTTCACGTACTAACAAGCAATCACTCATACATTTCACATCATTCATATAAGGCATACACTTATCACTTAGGATAAGTGTATTAACAAACATATCGAGTATGCACACAGCCCCGAAAACATAACACAGAAGTGGGGCTAGAAACTCACCTGAATCCTGTTACGCTCTCCGTTAATCGTTATTCCCTTCTTGAGCTGTGCACGGCTAACTGTATAATATTTACACGTATCAATTAACTACTACTACTCATGTTGTATTTCTATCTTTATATAACCCACAACAAACAGGGGTCCGGGGGCAGCGCCCCTGGCAGCGGGGTCTAAGGGCGGCAGCCCCTAGCAGGGTCCAAGGGTCCAATAAGCGAACTTAACATTAAGCGAAGTTACTGTAAGCGAACTTAGTGTTAAGCGAACTTAATCATTAAGCGAACTTACTGTAAGCGAACTTAGTGTTAAGCGAACTTAATCATTAAGCGAACTTAACATTAAGCGAAGTTAAGCATTCAGCGAACTTAACTCAGGCGAAGTTAGCATTGAACGAACTTATCACCAGGCGAAGTTATGGCTTGGCGAACTTACTCAGCGAACTTAGCTTTGCAGGCGAAGTTGCCTACCATGAACCTGCTTACGGCGAAGTTATCCAGTGACGGCCATTGGTTTGGTTTTAACTCCGCTAATCGGCTATATTTCAACGTATAAACCTTTTAACCGTCCTCGTAAACATTCCCATAGCCAACCTCGGACAAGACTTGACTCGGATAAGTGTAAAGTTTGGACCTTTAAGCTAGAATGTTTAACACTATATCTTAGGGTTCCATTTTAACGAGCCGTTTATGTTCCTGGGTTCTTTCGGTTCGTTTTAACATCAAGTTTATAACTTTACATTTTGTTTACACTCAATCTATCTCCGTTCTAAGTTTCGAGGCTAACCGATCCTAAAAACATAAACTTTAAGGTAAAGACTTACCTTTATGCGATCGATGCGGTAGCGGTTGGCTTGGTATATTGTATCTAGCTCGTATAGTGAAGATCCAATAATGGTTGGGTTGATCTTCATACTCGAATCCGCTCTCTCTCTCTCTCTCTCTCTCTCGGCCGTAGGAGGTGGTGTGTGTGTTTGGAGCATTTAGAGAATAAGATGGAAATAATGAGGGTTTAAGGTTTAAAGGTGTTTTAAGGAGGTATTTATACTCCTCAATGCCCATGGACCTAAGGCCCATTACCCCTAATCCATCTTAATTAAATCCAAGTCCATGATCTTTTCCATATTAGACGCTAGTTAGTAATATTAAACGCACGACAATTTAACGCAACATTCTCTATTTATTTTTAGAATATTTAGGATGTTACAAAATATATATTAAAACAAAGTTAGCTCTACAAAATAGTATAGTAAAATGTTGGAGCAAATAAATCACATGATACTCTAAATTTAAAACTATTATATTAAATAAAGTAAAAAAAACTTAAAAAGGCAAATGATATTTTAGGGACGATATAAATGCATCAGATGGTGTGTTTTGAAAATGGGAAATCTATATAATTTGATTTAGTGAGCTCACTTGCAAATTACAAATTTACCTTTGTCACCGAAACAAATGTTAATGTATAAGTAATTACAAAATTTTCATTATATCGTGTACCATTCGTGTACCATTTATTATACATAATCAATGGTCAAGATATATTTCTCACAATTCTCACTATAATTTCATTTTCTTCGTTTTATAATTTATTTTAATATTTTTAAGGCTTTTTTTGGCTAAAAATAATTCTCAAAGTTTTTAGTTTTAAAAAATTCTATTCGAATTCTCACCACACACACACTTCACAATATACAAAATAAAAAATATTGTCAATAACTACGTATCTGATAAAAAAATTAATTTTCTTTATATATATGAACATAATAAAATGAAGCATTAACTGACAAGGGTTAAGGGGAAATAAGAATTAAATTTTTAAAAGTTTTGGGTAATCCGGGTATGTGGTTTCAGATAATCATCTAATCGCATACCTAGTTTTATACCCGGCCCATACCCGTAGGACTCGGAACTTTTTTACCATCCCTTTTCTAATATTTACAAGTTGTCAGCCAGAATGCTATAGTTCTCAATCTTGGTTAGATCTTAAACTAAGGGTAACTAAAGAGAATTTGGAAAAGAAGTGTCCAAGTACAGCTTGTGGTTGGATTTTAGGATGCGTAACATTCTTTTCAAAAATGACCAATATCTTACCACACAATTATGTTGAAAAGAGAGCATAACCTTGTTCCTAGTTTTCACATGGGGAGGCAATTGCATTGCAAAAGTTTAGTGATTTTTGATGTTTGTGGTCGTGTGTATTGGCTCATAATTCTTAGATCTTAATGGTCTTACACGTTGTCGGAACATGAAATGAATCTGACCTGATCCATGACGATGTTCCCCGGTCTTCGAGATGAACGAACCACGTCTCGATCTTCTTCTCCGGCTAGCTTGAGATCTGCAATGGCTTTTTGGGGGTGTGGAGGTGACTGCTAAGAAATCTCCAGGATCTCTTGTTTACAGACACAAAAATGGTATGATGGCAGCTCTTATTGAGAACCTCCCCCTTAATAAAGAGGTGGAGACCTCCTTATATAGAGAGCCTCATGGCCACCATCATGGTACCCTAATGGGCCTAGCCCAGTTAGGGTTACCTCCACAAAACCCCCTCAGCCCAATAATATTGTATTAGTCCATATAATAAAATAAGCCAAACATAATAAATTAAGGTCGTAAGCCGGGTTTAGTACCATACCCCTACAAGCCCCCCAAGTCCAGTGTTGCTTCTAGGCGTGCAAGCGTTTAGGTGGAGCGCTGGACTTCATAAGGTGTGTTAGGATATGAGGCGGTTTTTTCCCCTTTCTTTGGCCTTGTTTTTATTGTCTTTGAGTTTTGAGAGGTTTTCTCCATGATGATGACATGTTGTGATCCTTATGATAATGATGGTGCACTGGCATGAATAAGATATAGCACGCATCATAACAATAGTGGCGCGGGGCCTGATAAAAGATAGAGTGCGCATCTCGATAATAATGTAATGTAACTTGCGCGCGAGGCAGCTTACGAGCTATAAAAATAATGAAGCTTGCGCGCGAGGCGACTTACGAGCTATAAAATAATGAAGCTTGCGCGCGAGGCGACTTACGAGCTATAAAATAATGAAGCATGCGTGAGTTGCGGCTTTTTAGCTATAATATGATGATAATGACTGGCCACAAGGGCCTCTTCTACGCAGGATGACTATCCCGGCTTGTCTTCAAAATAATAATGGAGGCACAAACGGCCAGATAATAATAATGTCATAGGTGCTTGTGCGGCTCGTAGCCGAACCTGCAAAAACATATAAATTGAGGAATTTGTAACCAAGCATGTGCTATTGTTAGCGTTCTGGGATTTGGCCGCGAGGATTGTTTTCGCTTTGCCATGAGAATTCCACGCTTCCGACACGAGTGTTCCGTGCCTCTGACTCGAGAATTGTTTTCGCTTTTGCCATGTGAATTCCACGCCTCTAACGCAAGTGTTCCGCGCCTTTGACGCGAGACTTCTTTCAGATCGAGGAAGGTTTCCTTGTTATACTTGTAGAGGGGGGTAAATGTCAACAGCTTAAATCCTTATTTTGTTATCATAATAAATATGACTCAAGAGTTGAGGGGGCTGTTTTGAAAATTTGGAAATTAATTCCTCCATCAAGACTTTGTTGTCATGTAACATGTGATGATACTGACAATGCTTATGTTCGAAGACCCACAAATTTGTAAAGGGATACCGTGTCGGAGCAGAATAAGACCTCCGCCCCAGTTTGTCGATTTTAAAAAGTTGCGTTGCGAAGATGTATGCGTTCTTTAGTGATCAGTGTTGGTCTAATCGGAGTGTTGATCTGCGGTGCGCGCATGCATGGAGGCGGAGTGGTGATCCAAGGTCGCGTATGCATGGCGGCTGAAAGTTGAGCGCGCAGGCATGGCGGGAGTTGAGCGCGCATGCATGGCGGGAGTTGAGCGCGCATGCACGGCGGAGAGTTGAGCGCGCATGCATGGCGGGAGTTGAGCGCGCATGCACGGCGGAGAGTTGAGCGCGCATGCACGGCGGAGAGTTGAGCGCGCATGCATGGCGGGAGTTGAGCGTGCATGCATGGCGGGAGTTGCGTGCGCCTGCATGGCGTTAGAGTCTTGACCCTCAGCACTGTGCATGCATGGCGTCGGGGTGTTCCTCCGATGCGGCGCATGCATGGCCGGGAGAGTTCTTCCGCAACGCACTTGCTATGACGTCGGAGTGATCCGTGAGTGCGCATGCATGGCGGCGGAGTGTTGGTCCGCGGGCGCATGCATGGCGACGGAGTGATGACTCGCGGGCGCGTGTGCACGGCAGTGGAGTCTTTTGCATAAAACCAAGGTATGGAGTCGTCTTCCCACTTGAACAGCGATGCTGATGCAAGAAACCAAATTTTTGGAGGTGCCCATCCATAATGACGCGGTGTTGTTCCGCGACGGCACCCACGCATGTGGCGCAGTGTTCTTTTGTGACGTGATTGCGTAGTGGTGATCCGCAAGTATGATGGCGGTGTGTTGTGAAAATGAGTAAAGGACTTAGAATATATTTTCTTGCCTGCCTCCAACTGTGGAGGTGGTGTGGTATTTATAGTATTAGGGTTTCCAATGATTGGGCTCAGACCTAATTAGGGCCTTTTTGGCCTCCTCCTATTGCTTCGCACCACGTGTACTTAGGACACCTGGTGCTTTTTCATTGATTATTCTCTGACCAAGGTATTTCACCCGACCCATGTGCCATCACGTGGTGGCACATGGGCTTTGCTGAGTTGTCCACCCTTCAGTGGCAGCTGTCAATATCAGCACATCCTTTATTCCTTAAAAGATACCTTCTGGAAGGTTGTCTGATGAGTACAATCATGGTTGTCCTTATCCTGATTTGGATTAGACTATTGTCTCATTTGTTGTGTGTCGCTTACGCGCGGCCTTTATGCGCCTATCCCGGGGATGCGCAAGGTCTTCTCTTTATTCTTACGCGCAGATGTGATATGCGCCACGCGCTGATGTTTCATGCGCAGATGTGATATGCGTGAGCATATGTGATATGCGTGAGCATATGTGATATGCGCCATGCGCAGATGTGATATGCGCGAGCATATGTGATGCGTGAGCATATGTGATATGCGCGAGCATATGTGATATGCGCGAGCATATGTGATGCGTGAGCATATGTGATATGCGTGAGCATGTGATATGTGCCACGCGCAGATGTAATATGCGTGAGCATATGTGATGCGTGAGCATATGTGATATGCGCCACGCGCATAGGTTTTGGCTTTGTGTCTTCATGACATCCTGATTTCAAGCCTCTTGTCTATATCTTGTGGGTTGACCCACCCCGCTCGATGTTAAGGCGGGTGCATACCCCTTCAAGCCCCTCCAGTCTAATGTGTGTCTTGTCTCACGCGAGCGAGGTAAGATAGATATTAGACTTAATAGTTTGCTTCTTTAATAGGGCTTGTTTTTTCTTTTTCTTTTCTTATACGCGCGTTGCGCGAAATTCCATCCCTTTGGTTAAAACGAATCGTCAATGCATGTGGTTGGTTGGTGTTGACATGCATCAGAGATGGAGACGTTATGTGTCAAACCTTTCGTGTGCTCGGCGCCAGCACGCATGCGTGATGGCGCGCTGCTGCTTCATAGCGGTGAAACTCATGCATGGTGGCATGCATCATGGCGGCCAGATGGTTACCCGCGGTGGCGTGTACGCGTGGTGGCGCAATGACATTACGCGGTGGTGAGGTTCACTCATGGTGGCGCAATGACATTGACGAAATGTTAATCCGCGACTGTGCGCGTGTATGGTGGAAATGTATTGAACCGCGGTGGCGCATGCGTGGTGGCGATGTACTGAACCGCGGTGGCGCATGCGTGGTGGTGATGTATTGAATCGCGGTGGCGCATGCGTGATAGCGGTGCATCGAACCGCGGTGGCGCATGCGTGTGCTTGTTGAATATAAGATATGCTTACACATTGAAACTTGAACAAGGTTGTAAGGAAATTATTTTTGCTTAATCCTTAACAGTTGTCATATTTCAAGTTATTTTGCGATATTCTGAGTATGCTGACACGTGTCTTGGCCTTTCCTTGTTCCTCTTTTGCGCGACGTTATCGTGCATTTATTATAGGGAATTATGAATGAGTTTTTTAGCCTTTACGTGTCAGTATGTGTTACTCTGCCTATATCCATTATAATCCCATGCGCGGCCCCGACCTGAGACCTTAACAACTATGCTTTGGCATGTGTTTTGCCTTAGTTGTGCTTAGGTATTTTTATGATCCAGCTGCGCAATGCGTATGATGGATGCTATGAGTAATTTGAGCTAAGGCTCATATTATTGGGCTAAGGCCCTGACGTTTTAGAGTTAAAACTCGTTAACACATCTGAGCTTGAAGCTCGCGCATGTATGTTTTACTTCGTTTTATTTTTAGTTTGATGTCAATAAAATGTTGTCATATTGCTCAAAATTAATAAAGGGAAGTGTGAAACATGTATGCAAAATCAAAATCAAGCTCGCACATGCAAGGCGGCGGAGTCGTGACTCGCGGGCGCGCATGCATGCCGAGAGTTGAGCGCGCATGCATGGCGGGAGTTGAGTGCACATGCATGGCGTT
Organism: Bidens hawaiensis; assembly: GCF_021521415.1. NCBI lineage: Eukaryota > Viridiplantae > Streptophyta > Magnoliopsida > Asterales > Asteraceae > Bidens > Bidens hawaiensis. The sequence continues at coordinate 1,255,161 of NW_027491409.1, read as the reverse complement.
GGAATCTTTCATAGGTGGTGGAATGTTGATCCGCTGGCGCATGCATGGCAGCGGAATCTTGATCCTTGGTAATGCGCATGCATGGAGGCGGAGTGGTGACTCGTGGGCGCACATGCATGGTGGCGAAGTCTTGATCTTCGGCACTGCGCATGCATGGAAGCGGAGACTTGATCTCCGGTAGCGCGCATGCATGGTAGCAGAATCTTGATCCTCCACATTGCCCTTGCATGGTGGCGGAGTGGTGACTCACGGGCGCGCATGCATGGCGGTGAAGTCTTCTGCGCAAAAGCAAAGGCCTGGAGTCGTCTTCCGACCCGCATGGTGGGTTTTTGCGAACGCGCATGCATGGCGGAGGAGTCTTCTGCGCCAAAGGCATGGAGTCGTCTTCCAACCCACATGTTGGTTTCCGCGGGAGCGCATGCATGGCTGCGGAGTGAGGATCCGCGGGCACGCGTGCATGGCGGCGGAAGTCTTGTAATTTTTGGATCTACAAATTGAGAGTTAGATCTGTAATTTTTAAACCTAAAATCCAGATCTGTAACCTAGATCTAGATCTGTAAACCAGATCTAGATAGATCTGAAGCTCGGAGTGGAGAGAATTTAAAACCATCACAGATCCGGAGGCTTGATCATCCGAATCAGGTAATTTTCTTTTTTGGATCTACAAATCTTTTTCAGCTTCATTTTTGCACAGATCTGGAAGCATCTTTTAGATCTATGGATCTTTTTGAGCTTTAATAGAACAAATCTTGAAGCATCTTTCTGTAAACTTTCAGATCTGGATTTTTCTTGGGAGAGATCTGAGAACCGAGACGAAAATCGAAAGGTAGCTCGTTGCCGTCCAACGGATGGCGCCAATGTCGGAACATGAAATGAATCTGACCTGATCCATGACGATGTTCCCCGGTCTTCGAGATGAACGAACCACGTCTCGATCTTCTTCTCCGGCTAGCTTGAGATCTGCAATGGCTTTTTGGGGGTGTGGAGGTGACTGCTAAGAAATCTCCAGGATCTCTTGTTTACAGACACAAAAATGGTATGATGGCAGCTCTTATTGAGAACCTCCCCCTTAATAAGGAGGTGGAGACCTCCTTATATAGAGAGCCTCATGGCCACCATCATGGTACCCTAATGGGCCTAGCCCAGTTAGGGTTACCTCCACAAAACCCCCTCAGCCCAATAATATTGTATTAGTCCATATAATAAAATAAGCCAAACATAATAAATTAAGATTGTAAGCCGGGTTTAGTACCATACCCCTACACACGTAAAGTGAAACCATGTATTGGTGAACACCTAAATAAATTCAGCGTAATGCATATTAGTATTTTGTATGTCTAACTCATTTTAAATGCTCATTTTTCGTTCAAACGAATGTTTGGTGAGGATAATAACCCATACTTATAATATGGAGCAATTTAGCGTCTAATTCAGCAATTTCATCACTAAAAACGTCAAAAAAATAAAATAAATGGATGTATGAAATATATACGATATAGAGTACATCAAATTTTATTCTTTTTTTAAAGGACCAGTAAAAGAAATTTACTAATAAAGAAGACGACGACTATTTTACTTAAATGATTATAAAAATAAATGTGTTAAAAAAGAGACAACTCGGTTTTTGTTCTTCAATTTAAATTGCAGACAAGCTATGGGATGGAAAAAAAGTGAACACATTAGAGACATCTTCTGTAGTTTTCTTTTTCTAAGAATAAAAAACCAAAAGAAGAAGAAAAATGCTAGAAATCAAGTTTTAAGCCAACGAAGATGCATGACCATAAAAAAATTGTATCGTCTAAAGTTATACGTTGAACCCCTTGAATTTTTCAAACCATGTGTTATACTCACTTGGCATCCCACTCTAGCGCATGTCACCATTGTGGTTTTCGTCCTTCCCCACTCCCAGTCCCTTCCATTGCATCTCCGTCGACTTCTGCTCCAATCCCACCCCACAACAATGGTCCATGTCAGTCTCTTCCCCACTAATATAACACCTTGACTCAAAAATGTTTTAAAGCCAAATGTAGAGTAGTATAAATTAGTACTGAGCTTGTGTTAAATGATAAGCAATCACATTATCAAACCTTAATTATGAACACCTTTCTTAGGCTGAGGGGTGTGGAGCGCTAGAAAGGGCGCAAGAGGGCAGCCGCTCGCGCCCCGGGGCGCGAGCACCACACCACCGAGGCGCGAGAGGGGCGCGAGCGCGGAAAAAGAGGCAGGCGCAAGGGGGTTCGCGGGACCTGTGTGGCGTTAGGGCTTGGGGAATGGTGAAAAAGAGCCGTTGGTCACCTTTTATTGAGCCGTTGGCTCTTTAATTTTTAAAAAAAAAAAAATTTTCTACTCCTATATATTACCCATTTTATACAACACTAACACAACTTCAAAAAAACCCAAACTTACCCATTTCTTTATACAACACTTCCTATATATTACCCATTTCTTTCAAACTTTTTTAAAAAAACCTTTACAAAATCCTATATAATACCCCTAAATCAACCCATTTTTACCATATCAAACACAACTTCAATCTCCAAACAACCCATCGTCCCAATTTTTTTTTTAAAAATAATGTCGTCGTACTCGTCTGATTCCGACTCCTCCGAAGAGGATGATTTGCTTCTTCATGTAGGGGGAGTTTTGACCGCAACCGTGGTCAATCTCTTGCAAAATCAAGCCCATCAACCCCGACTCCCGAGGGTTAGAGCACCACCTCGTGATCGTGATCGATCGGGTGCTAACGATACTTTGATGAGGCATTATTTTAGCCCTCAACCGGTATACGCGGAGTCGGATTTTCGAACTCGTTTTCGAATGAGCAGGCAATTGTTCACGCGTATAGCGAGTGATTTAGAGGCACGGTATCCCTTTTTTCAACAAAGGGAGGATGCTAGGGGTCTTCCCGGTTTTACCCCTCTTCAAAAATGCACGGCTGCTATCCGTCAATTAGCGTACGGCATCTCGTCGGACGCTTTGGATGAGTATTTACAGATGTCGAAAAGGGTTGCACGTGAATCCCTTCATTTTTTCTGCCAAGGTAAAAAACATTAATTTTACTTTTTATTAAATATTTATTACATTTTGTAATATATATTGTACGTAGGAGTCATATCGACTTACGCTCGGAGATATCTGCGTAAACCTACAATGTATGACATCCAACGCATATATGAGGTGCACGCAGAAAAACATGGTTTTCCTGGGATGCTAGGGAGCATCGATTGTACGCATGTTGGATGGGCTATGTGTCCAACGGCCTGGCGAGGTCAGTTCCACCGTGGTGATCATGAAGGGCCGACCCTCATACTTGAGGCGGCGGTTTCACAGGATCTTTGGTTTTGGCATGCTTTTTTTGGTGTTGCTGGGTCAAATAACGACCTTAATGTTATCGATCAGTCACATTTGATCAACGACCTTATCGACGGGGTTGAACCACCTCAATCTTTTCTTGCAAATGAAGAACTCTTCAAGTACGGGTACTATCTGGTCGATGGTATTTACAACGAATGGGCTGTGTTAGTTCAAGCTTTTACAGATCCAGTCGCCGACAAACGGAAGTATTTTACGAAGAAGCAAGAGTCTGCTAGAAAAGATATTGAAAGAGCTTTTGGAGCTATAAAAAAACAATATTATGTTCTGGCGAACCCGATACGTTATTGGACTCGGGAGAGGATAATGGACGTCGTCTACACGTATCTTATCCTACACAACATGATGTTAGAAGACGAGGGCAAAGCTATATGCCAAAACTACCAAGGTGACATTCCGCCACAACCGTCCACAATCAGTGATCAACAAAAACTTCATAACATAGCAAATATCAAGAGCCGTGAGATACACGGGGATCTTCGACATGAGTTGGTTGAACATTTGTGGGCGAGGCGACCAGATGATCTTGTATTAGATTAGTTTTATTATTAAATATTATTGTTTGTTTAATTTTTAGTATGTTTTTTTTTATTATGAATTTTCAAAAAAAAGTGTGTTTTTTTAAATAATTTTTGAGTTTTTTTAATAATACGTTTTTTTAATACATTTATAAAAAAATAAAAAAAAAACCGCTCGCGCCCCCTCTCGCGCCCCTCCACACCATGTCCCGGGGCGCGAGCACCACTACCAACACCCATCTTATCAAGTTTCTCTCTCTGCCACACGTCACAATATTATTGGCTGACGCCCCCACTCGCGCCCCCCACACCCCTCAGCCTTAATCTTAAATTAAATTAAATTAAATTAAATCCTATAGTAATTAATTTGCTCATAATAATAATAATAATAATGATAAATAAATTTGAAAACCATTGGACGGCTATGATGAGGTGTGTTGTTGTTAATATTATTCCAGCTGATGCCAGTTATGGAGAGTGGATCACAATAATAATAATAACAGTAATATTAATTAATAATAATAATAATTTACAGAATACAATAAATACATCACGAGATCCCCATCTTTATCTTCTTCTTCTTCTCCTTTTCTCACTCTGTAAATCCATCTCCTCAAATCCTCCATTTTCACACCAAATTCACACACATTACTTCAACTCCAGCACCATACACACAAACCCACTTCTTGGATTCACCCAATTGCTTCAGATTTCAGAAATGGAGCACGCACACAAGGTGTTCGACGACATGCCTGTGAGAAATGAAGCTTCTTTTCTTGACCAGAACAAGCCTGATTTCAAAGAACTCGATCTGGGTCTCGGCAGAACATCCAACCGATCTCATTCCGGCGAGCTTAATGCTACTACTAGCATACCCAATTTCACCTCGCCGGATAAGCTCCGATCTGCTAATCGGAAACTGGGTCACCGGAGATCGTACTCCACCGGAGCTCCGTTGATATACTCCGGCAGTGGCTCAGTCACCGGAACTGTTAATACCACCAGTACCAGCAGCTCTACTACCACCGGAAACAGTTCAGTCAACAGCGCCGGTGGCGGTGTCTCCGTCGCCGGCGCCGGCGGTGGTTCAGTCAACTCTCCGGCGACGAATCTATACCCTACCGGAAACATATGCCCGTCGGGTAAAATCTTGAAATCGAATATGAATACCCGGAACCCGGCGACCCGAACTGAGAAACTAGGGTTAGGAATGGGAACTGGGAATTATGGTCATGGGAGTATAATTAAAGGTGGGGTGAAGTCAACGGAGTCAACTGTGGAAATTGGGATGATAATTAAGAAGGCAATGATTAGTCATGATGTGGAAGAGGTTAAAAATGCTGGGAATGAGTTGTACAAAAGAGGGAATTTTGTTGAGGCTTTGTCGTTGTACGATCGGGCGATTTCGATCTCCCCGGAGAATGCGGCTTGTCGGAGTAATAGGGCGGCTGCGTTGACCATGTTGGGGCGGTTAGGGGAGGCTGTTAGGGAGTGTGAGGAGGCGGTGAGGTTGAACCCGGGGTTTCTAAGAGCTCATCAACGATTAGCGTCTCTTTATCTCCGGTAAATTCCTGAAACCGTGATTTAATCGTTTAAATGTTTTCGATTTCGTGTATGAATGATTTGTGTTTTTGAGTGTGTATAGATTTGTCGGTTTAGGCCTTAGGGGAGCGTATAGGCTTGGTTTTAAATGCGTGATGCGCTCTGATGCGTTTGATCATATAGCCGATGCATGATGCGCACGCACGCATAAAAAGTGAGAGATTGAAATAAATAAATTCAAAAAGAAACCAAAATAAGTCTTGTAATTCTATGTGTACAAGTAGTCTATGCAATCAGAACAAGTAATCTATGCGTGAACTCACTTTAACTCAGAAATGCGCGCATCAGACTGCATTGCGCGATTTAGAGCGCGTCATCCTCGCATCATGGAATCTCAGCGCATCACACATTATGCGATCCTAGTGTGCGCATTTTAAAATACCAAGCATATAGGTACATGCATTGAGGTTAGTGCTTGTTTTCCTGTCTTTTTGGTATTTTATTTGTGGTTACTTATCAATGTAGGTTCGCAGTAGTTTACAACTTCTATTATTAGTATTTAGTGCTTGTATGGTTGTTTGCTGATTCTCTTAGCTACATTTTATGTTATCTGAAAATTTTCTATGTTATATTGTCCCTAAATAGTTGGAAATTGATGATCATAATCATAATTAACAGGTTAGGACAGGTGGACCGCGCGTATCACCATCTTTCTCACAGTCAACATAACGATATGACTGAGTTGCAAAAGCTACAAACTTTGGAAAAACATATTAACCGGTGTTCGGATGCTAGAAAGATCGGCGATTGGAAAGGGGTGCTTAGAGAATGTGAAGCAGCCATGTTAACTGGAGCCGTGTCATCTCCACAAGTACTCATTTAAATATCTTTTAAATCATTATTTTTTATAGTCTAATCAATGGTTTAAATTAATATCCACAGGTAATCGCTTGCAAGGCGGAAGCATTCTTGAAGCTTCATCAACTTGAAGACGCGGATTCTATTATTGTTGAGTTGCCAAAAATAGAACCTTTTCCCACCACATGTTCTAAAGTCAAGTTTTTTGGAATGTTATGTGAAGTGTATGTGTTTTACGTTCGAGCTCATGTTGACATGGCGTTTGGAAGGTTAGGTTTATTGGAATTCTTATGTGTTTTTCTTTGGTAATAGTTGTAAAAAAGTAACAGATTTTTATCAGGGGTGTAAATGAGCCGGGCTGAGCCCAGCTTGGCTCCTTTTGACTTACGAGAGCTTGAACTCGGCTTGTTTTGACTTACTGGGAGCTCAAGCTCGGGTCGTGAGTCGTGAGTCGTTTTTTCAAGCTCGAGATCGACAAATTTATTATTTATTAAATAATTTATTAAATACAACTTTTATATTTAACATAATATATATTATTTAGTTATTATTATCTTAATTTTATGTAAGATAAAGATAATTATTTAAATATATATTTAACACATTAATAAATAATAAGTATTTTAAATAATAGTCTCGTTCAACTTACGAGAGATTGGCTCGGCTCGGCTCAGCTCATTTATTATTTATTTATATACATTTTGATTATTTTTATATGTATTTCTAACTGTAACTTGTATATATGACATAATGTTATATAATTATTTTTATCATAATCATAAATGCTATTATATAAATAAATGGTTAATCCACTAAATAAATATCATATAAATAAAAGGCTCGTTTAGGCTCGCGTTGAAGCTCTGTCTTAGGCTCGCTTATCAAACAAGCTTATTTTAAAAAGCTTGAGCTTGTTTAAGCCTGGCTCGATTCGAGCTTTTAACGATCCTTTATTGATTAAAAAAACTGTTTTATAATGTTGATGGCAGGTTTGAAACAGCAACTGCATTTGCAGAAAAGGCTAGTTTGATTGATTTTACAAACACCGAAGTCGGAACGTTAATTAAACACGTTAAATTAATAAACCGAGCACGTGCTCAAGGCAAAGATCTTTTCAACTCGGGTAGATTTTCCGAGGCTTGTGCTGCGTATGGTGACGGGCTTAAATACAACTTGTCAAACTCGGTTCTTTACTGTAACCGTGCGGTTTGTTGGTCAAAGCTCGGGTTGTGGGAAAAATCTGTTGAAGATTGTAATCTTGCCCTTAACATCCATCCAAATTACACAAAAGCCCTTATGAGGAGAGCTGTCTCAAATGCAAAGGTGATTAGGGTCATTTTTGTAATTAGTACCTCGTTTAGATTAGGGTCATTTTGGTAATTAGTACTTCGTCGAAAATTAGTGTAAGACCAAAATGCGTTTTAAAAAAAAATTACTTTGGTTCAATATAATGTGTTACATATGATTTCAAAAATTAAATTGTTAGAATAATGATTTAAGTTTCTTAATACAAAGGTATACGAGGTTGTATGCACTAAAATTTAGTGCATGCAATGGGCTTGGTTTTGAGTTTTTCAGTCTTTACCATTTAAACGTTTTTACTCAACCCTCTTGGTCTTGACACAGTTTATATAATCCAAAAAAAATTGTAAATTGCCATTTCTATTTTTTATTGGATTATTCCTATATAATATGTTTTTTATTAACTTAATTCTGGAAAATATTGTTTTCTTGGATTTGTAGCTTGAGCGATGGGGCGAAGCCGTGAGAGACTATGAAATTTTGAGTAAAGAACTTCCAGGCGACAATGAGGTGGCAGAATCATTATCTCGGGCCCGCGAAGCATTAAGATTGGCCCGAGGAGAATCTTGTGGCGTTAATCGTGTTAAAACTTCGACGCATTCAACTGGTAACTTTTTTGAACCTTTGATTTTAATAAATATATAGTGTGCATAGTAGAATTACAAAAATAATCATAGTATGTATTGAGTGTTAGTTGTATTTAGTTATAATTAGGGTTTTATCCCATGTAGTTGGTTAAAGCCCATGGGCCTTTTATGGGTTGAAAGCTAGGGTTTGTTTGTGTATAAATAGATGTAGTTGTCTTTGTATTATTCACACTTTCAAGTAATAAACATTACTTTCATTACAACCATCTTATTCTTTACATTGAGAAATTGGTTTATGAGATTTTTGTGCATGTGAAGATAGTTCAGTTTACTTTTAACTCGTTTGACCATTGACCCGTTGACCTTTTGATTAATCTTTTAGTTTAACCTATTTGTCTTTAAAGATAAAAACATAGCACCTGTTGACCCATTTGTATATTAATGGGTTGATAATTCTTGTTTTATACTCAACATTAAGCGCTTAAACGAACCAAACGTTCAGTGAACTATGCGTGAATCGTTTAGCGGGAAGTTCGTTTATGTTCGTATATTTAGTACATGAGTGATCATGAACAAGTTTTTTTTAGTTCATTCAATTAAACACACCAACTTGAACACATATCTACTTTGTTCATCTATGTTCGTTCGTTTACGGTCATTTATGTTCGTTAGTTTACGTTTGTTTAAATTCATTTATTTACATGATCTAATTATTTTAGGCTCAACATCTTTATGTTCATGTTTACTTTTAACCGGTGTTTGCTTAGTTATGTTCATTTATCTATATTCAGTTTTGTTTGTTTGTTTACGTTCTTGAACCGTTCATTTATACTATTAACTAACGAACACAAACGAACACGAACACACGTATTTTCTTAACGAACAAACAAGATAACCTCGTTCATTTAATTGTTGATGTTCGATCGTTTGTTTGGTTAAATCTAAATTGATGAACACGAGCATGCTCCGTTTGTGCTCGCTCGTTTACGTTTGTGAACCATTCGTTTATACTATTAACGAATGAAAATAAATGAGCACGACCACGCTTATTTTCTTAACAAAAAAAAAAGCAAAACCTCGTTTGTTTAATTCTCCGGGTTTGCTTGTTTAGTTAAAGTTAAATGATCAAACACGAATGTGCTCCGTATGCGTTTGTTCTTTTACGTTCGTGAACCGTTTGTTTATACTATTAACGAATAACAAACAGAAACATATATATATTCCTAATGAACGAACAAGAAAGCCTCATTCGTTTAATTGTTCGTGTTCAATCGTTTGTTCGGTTAAAGTTAAATGAACTTCTAGAGGTCAAATATACCGATTTTCACCTTAAACTTTTACCAAATTTCTGTATGTGTGACATCTTTGCCCCTGCATAAAAAACCTAAACACAACTATTGCTTACTTGGAAAATCTTGCTGCTAAATCTATACCAAATCTAGATTACGAAATATAACATTGGACCTAAAAAGTCAAACTGTGTTAATTTTTTTTTTTTGCATGAAGCAGAGCTTACTCCTAGAAGTATCAAGAGCCAGAACCATTGAGGTCAATCCACATGGCGACTCTCGTGGGCCCCACATACGCCAGCATGGCAAATTTTCGATAACCGAATGTTCTCAAGCACAAAAACCGTTTGATGAACAGATTGGCTTGTTTAAAAGTTTCAAGTACCAGTGTTACCTACCCTTGATATCAAAAAGGGATCAAAATCAGTTTACTTGAAACAAATTCATATATAATGATTTTTTATTTTAGTACAAAAAATTTGTGGAAAGTTGAATATTGTGATTATTTATTTTTATTCTTTGTTTCTATTGACCTCAGTTGCATTGGAGCTATTTATTTTTTAATGAAGAAAAGACTGAATTATGTGAGATCCTATTATATTACTTTCTCTTAATTTACCTTTTCTGTTTTTAGTTTTTATTTAATTTATTTTATCTATTTTGTCTTAACAGTTTTATTAACGAGAGTACTTTTAAGTCACCTAGAAAAATATGTATTTCATGAGGATGCCATTCATCTAAGCTAAATGCAAAACACTTAAAACTATGCTGTTTTGTTTAATTAACTTAAAGCTATGCGGTTCTGATTAATTGGATTCAAACTACCTAAACCAAAAAGAAATTGAAAAAAAAAACAAAATAGTCTAGAGAAATTTATAATAGAGATGGCCTGCTAAAATTAAGTTTAAATTTTTAATAAAATATCGATCCTATATGTTCAATTTATGTTTTTGGAGTATTAATGTTAAGATCTAAGTTAGAACTTAGAAGCATGCTATGAGAACATGACTCCAACCCACCCCAGCTGTCCTATAATTTAGGAGCATGCCCACCACAATTACACCAATTCAAATCCCACATATTTCCAAAACAAATTCCACCGCCCAACTTTTAATTTTATTCATTTTTCTCTTATAAATAATTTATTTAACATATCAAGTCACTCATTTGTTTGTTAAAAATATTTATTTGCCAATAGATAATCTAATTTTTTTAAACATCAGGGTATAAATTTTAACGAAAACAAATTTGTTTTCAAAAATAAAATAAAATTTTGATATCATGAACAAAGTTGACACGTGTTTGAACCGGTAAATTTGGTGAAATATATTTACGTTTTTCAAACTACCCAACGACAATGAGTACCCTTTTTTATTAAAAGAATTAAGTTTATAAATATTATTACTTTTTTATTTAAAAAATGTGAGAAGCATATTGATAAGTATTTCCTTGAGATGCCGTTAAAAGAAAAGTATTTCCTTGATATAGTGAAGAGAAAGAGGGAGAGAGGGAGGGAACCCGGTTCAAACACGTGAACCTGAACACTATCCAGATATATATTGTGACATCAACCCTAACACGTAGTCATGTTTATATCATGTTTTAGTAATGTCAGGAATTGCTAACCCTATATATGAAAGGAAAATTGGTTTTAAATAATTCAAACTATGCCATATTGGTAAATATGTCCCAATTTTACACTTGTCTGCTGACAGTACCAACTATTTGTGTATTTGTTTTTAATGAGCCGCGACTAATGGATGTTAACTCCGTTAGTCTTTGTCTGACGTGGCCATCCCAGTTAGCAAAAACTTGATTACGTGGAACCTTACGTGGCGGCTAACTGTGTCCACCACTAAACCCATCATCTTCAACCTAATACTCTTTACAACCACCACAACACCACCAGTCCACCAACCCTGCAACCATCGCCGAAACCCCGACCACCACCATGCCCATCCACAGCAACCACCACTGGAACCCACCATCTGCAACTGGCCATCTTTCGGCCATCTTCTCCGACCCCACAACTTGCCGAAGTTCTGCCCTAATATTGCCGGAGTTCACAAAACCCATATCTGCGTGAGTCTGAATCTGAATAGATCGTATGCTACTGAATCTGAAGTCCGAAATCAGATTACCTTCATATTTCCTCCTACAATCAAAATAATTCTGTTGCACCAACCTCTCCATCAATTGAATCCACACGGGCCACGGATGGACCAACTCTACTTCCTTACCCAGCAACCCCTTCTCCTTACTTTCCAAAACCCGAACCTCATCGGGTGGTTGTTTTTTCTTTCTTTGACTCGCGCCAAGCGCAAATTTGTTGGAGGGTTTGGTCTTTTTGGGCTCGGTGTTTCTCGATGGCATCGATTTGGTCGAAAACAAAGCTCATGCGGGATGAAAGGGAAGCGGGTTTTGGGTTTGGTTCGGTGGAATTGGATGAAAATGGGGTTTTGGTGAGTCTGGTGATGAAGAGATTAGGGTTTATGGGTATGAAGCGATGGGAACGGAGAATGTGAGATAGACCCATTTGGGTTTCTGTAAAAATAAAAATAAAATAAAATGGGAGCTTTTTACAAGTTAAACCTCCATGGTTGAGTTTGATGATGAAGAAGAAGAAGCTTAAAATACACAGTCAGCCGTCACGTAAGGTTCCATGTAATCAAGTTTTTGCCAACTGGGATGGCCACGTCAAACAAAGACTAACGGAGCTAACATCCGTTAGTCGCGGCCCGTTGAAAACAAATACATAAATAGTTGGTACTGCCAGTAGACAAATGTAAAGTTGAGACTGATATTTACCAATAGGGCATAGTTTGGATTATTTAAAACCAATTTTCCTATATAAATGAATAACTAGGTTATTCATATATAATTTATAGATTTTAGAATGTGTAGTTACTTATCTAACTTATATATATATATATATACTAGTTTTAGAGCCCGTGTAGCACACGTGATTATCCAAATTATAAAATTACAAGTAAAGAAAATAATTACATGACATAATATAAAAAAATGTATTACATCTATGCGTGTGTCTATACTATGTATATATATAAACTGATTTTATTTATATCACAAAATGATTTTTTAAATAAACTTAATAAAAAAAGGCACGTTCAAAAATGTACCCGAGAACGCTCCTTTTATTAAAACTTACAATGTGAGTATCATATTATCATATATGTATAATTGAAATAATACAGAAAGGAGACTTCTCATACAATAGTAGTTCTGACCATTCAGCATAAATACTGAAGGTGTGTTACCTTTATTGATATAATTATGAATTTGCAACCCATAGAAGGAAATGAGAACATTAGATTATAACGACGCTTGTTCTTCAAAAACTATGTTTTTTCTAAGATAAACCATGAAAAAGATTTTGATAAGTTTGACAACATAAAAAATTACATGTTAACCAATTTAATTTTGTGAATATTTTGCTTCATTTTAGCATAGTGTTGCATGTCATACTTCCATACAACGTTCTGATCACTATTGAAGGAAAAATTAATGCCGACACAAATGTTTCAAATTTGATACAAGTTAGAAGCATTGATTGGCCCGAGTGTAGCATGTTGTAAGCGTTCACAATCTACTCTTAAAATTTTAATAGTTGATGGAAAAATAGTCAATTTACCAAATCCCGAACCTTTTGATTTTTTTTTTCAAAAATGTTCTTGAAAATAAATTTGAAACCCAAGTCATGTTTAAAATTCTAGCTTTTATCCGTTTGACATTTCAAGTCAACACTTTGAACCCGTAACAAATTTGATGATAAATCTATTTGCATTCTCAAACTTTAAAATACATAAAGTTTTCATTTTTTTGACCAATAACAAATTTTTATCCAGATGTAGTTAACATGTACAAAACAATCTATTTATCAATTTTTTTACTGTAAAACCCAAATTTATGTTCCACAAAACCCGAAACAATCATTGATAAAAAAACAAAGAAATTAAATATGATAAAATTTGTTATATATGAATATGATTGATTTTAAAAAAATGGATCAAATTTTTAGCATGGATTTATGATTTAATAATTAAAAGAAATTACTTTCTAAAATGAAAGCATGTTCGAGTTTTGTTTTTCTTTATAATCTTCAACAATATACATAGTAAAATATTTAATGATAACATTTGAAATTATATATTATTTTCAATCTTTAACAAACATGGTTTGTTAATTGGATTTCCCCAAGTATTTTGGAATCTATAGTAAAATGATATGTTAATATATGTTTTTATAAAAATGTATAAATATAATATAAATAAAATGTGAAAAGAAAGTGAATATGGACATGTATCAAGGTCAATTAAGATCTTCGTTTTTGGAGGGAAAAAAGTTGTGAGGCTTAACCATAAACTGACACGTGATTATTTTTCTTTATTAGAATATAGGTAGATAGATTTAATTGCATACCATAAAATCAAATGTGTCGGTCACACATCGCTTCCCATCCATTCTAAAGCCGTTTCTCCCCATTGCCTCTCCCCGTCACCTCCGCATCCTCGCTACGTCCATCGTATTCTGTCAAAAAACACCCATAAATCCTTATACATACGCATCGCTTCCGTGATATGTCAAGGCTTCCACAAATAGCGCTGATGATGTCGACCTCAGAAACAGAGTAATAATAGCGATTGTAAGATGAAGATTTGGAGCATAATAGCCTTTGGGAATTGGTTTGTAAGGTTTCCGGATGGAAGGCTTTTCAATAATTTGATATGCTTTTCACAAAGAACACATGCCCTTTTTGCAGGTTGAAGATTGAAATGCCCTCATCAATTCAAATGAACGGTGTCATGCCAAAGGTTAGTGTTGTACGGGCTTTTGTTGTTTTTTCATAATAAATTTCTATGTCAATCGCTAGTAAAATTGTTGCCATTGCTGTTAGGCTTTGGAGTAAATGGTGAGAATGGTGTTAGGGTATTCCTTAAATTAACTATAATAAAAGAATACTTTTTTCTATCTTTATGTTTAAAAACTTGAGCTCAAGTAAGAAAGTAAAAGCATTCTCATCCAACCCCTCTCATATTATGTGAGGAAGTGTTTTTATAATTTAGAGAGTCATTTAAGATGTTAGTGAAGAGTTTTTATATTTTAGAAAACGCAGTGATTTTTCTGTATATTTGAAAAACTACTGTTTACCCCCTAATATTTTTAATATATTTTGAAAGTGGTTGTGAGTGAAGGAAAAAAAAATAGTAATGATAAATGTATGAAAAAATATTATTTAATTGAAAATGAGAGAGAAAATGTAGTGTATTTTAGTGTAATTTTGAATTTAGGGATAGGGGTTGGATGAGAATGCTCTAAAAAAGGAAATTCTATTTAGAGCTAATTTTAAGCTTACGTGAAGGCCAAACGTAGTGGGCGAAATTGGGGAGGAACCCCCCCTCCCCCCCGGCGATAAGGGGCGGGGTGAAGTTGTCGCCGGAAAGAATGAAGAAATAATATTATTTTATTATTATGACCGTTGACAACGGTCAAAAATAAAAAAAATATTAAAACAATATATATATATATATATATATATATATATATATAGGGTTGGATCAAATACAAATGAAATTAACGTGCTAAATGTGAGAATCAAGTACAGTAATTATATATACAAGTAGAGTAATTATGTAATTACTCTATGATGTAATTACATAATTACTCTACTTGTATATATAATTACTCTATTTAATTCTCACGTTTAGCACGTTAATTTCATTTGTACGTTAACCTTCCCATATATATATATATATATATATATATATATATATATATATATATATATATATATATATATATATATATATATATATATATATATAAACATACACCTCTTCTCCATTTCATAAATAATTCATACCAAATTCTTCAAAAAATCTAGCAAAATGAATCCTAGAAACAACCCGAACCAACCGAATCCCGTGGAACTCACCACTACCATGACAGAAATCATCAAAAAACACGAAAAGTTTGCCGAGTAACTCAACGATACCATGAGAGAAACCAACAAACAACATGAAAAGATTTTCGCTATGATGAAATTGCGGGAAATGAGTAAAGAATACGAATCTCTCAAAGCGACCGGGTAACACAAAGAGGCTGCATTGTTGCAACGACGACGAGTTGAAAAAATGCGCGAATATTATGGATATTAGGTTTTTTTTGTTATGTTTTTTTTATTTTTAGTTATGTATTTTTTTTAGTTATGTATTCTTTTGTATTTCTTTTTAATTTTAATACATTTTTATTTTATTATTTAATTTTCTTGGTTTTTATTTGTTTAGTTTAATTATAAAAAGAAAATAATAAAAAAAGATACTTTGGGCCCAGTTTATAGCCCCTACACCATTACACCCCAAAAAACAAATTCTCATAACTTGCTGTGACTGGCGCCACGTGTTGCAATTCGCCCCAATTTGTAGTCACTCCACTACGCGTAGCCTAAGTAAACAATTTAGAATGGACAGGTTAGGGGTAACCATTCCCATCTTCACTATCACATTGGCGGATATACGAAGATTTGGATCCTGAATTGATTGTTGGATGATCTCCTCATATATCTTATGCTCTCATATACAAATATCTTATTAGTGTACGTATTTTCATTTTGAAATAGTTTATTATAAGTTCAGAAATTGAGGAGATCAGGGAAATTGAAGGTCGAGTAAACAGTCTTTCTTATTTATAAAACCAACGTTTTTATTATCACGTTTACTGTTGAACTTAAGTCAAACCTTGATGACGAAAGTGGAGATAGCTCAGTTTATAAAAGAGAGTTAAAACTGAGTCACAAAAGTACCAAAAAGAAGCAAAATCTATCCTTAACAGCTCATCGTGCCAAGAGTTAGCTTTTAGTATAGACGGGAAATGCTTGATGTGTGCATTAGATCCAATTTTTTAGTCAATGGTGCTTAGGTTTTGCTTGAATTGCAGCGCGGTTGTTTGTTGTCATGTTTCTCCTTTACAGGTAATAATACTCTTTTGGTTTAATTTTTATTCCTTAAAATTTCTTATGTTATTTATTACTTTCAGGTCACAAGATTGATTAGGAAAGGGGCACACAGGATAACACTAAGGGTCTGTTTGGTATAAGGTAATAGAATGAACGAGGGAATGGAATGGACAAAGGAATGAAATGAACAAAGGAATGAAATGAATCATTACTATTTCATTGTCTTGTTTGGTACCACATAGGAATGAAACGAATCATCACTTTATTAATTTTTTTAATTAAATAGTAAAGTATTCAATCATAATATTTTTTATCAATTAATAAAACGGTTGTAAGATAATGCGATATAGTAATAAAAGTATAATAACAATTATAATTTAATAAAATTTATACTATAATAAAATAATGATGGTGATAAATAGCAATAATAATAGGAGTAATAATAATAATAACAAAAATAATAATAATTTTGTTATTAATTATTATTATTATTATTATTATTATCATCATCATCATCATCATCATCATTATTGATCATTTTCCATTTTATTCCTAGATGGAATGAAAGAAAAAACACCTTTTGCTAAGGAATGAAAAATGTAATAGATGGAAGGGTTTGCATTCCTTAGGAATGTTTCATTCCATTAATGAATGATAACCAAACATGTTTTCTTTCATTCCTTTGGAATGAGTCATTTCATTCCACCTTTCATTACTTCATACCAAACACTACCTAAGTATTGGGGATGGTCTAAATGTTGTTGGAATGATTCAAGCAGACAAAAGATGAAACTAAACACATTTAAAAAAGTTAGTTTTAAACTTGTACTCATATTTGGAGGGTGTTATGTGTTTTATCTTCATTGTTACAGTACAAATATCATATTTATTAAGTCAGTTTTTCCTAAGGCTAAGGGTAGTGGGACTTGATCCACCCCCAAGTGATTGATGGTCGGGTATTTTGTATATATATTAGTGTATTAATTATGTAGTTTTATTGAATTCATGTGCAAATCAAAGTTTTATAGATTATAACTTTTGTAGTTTATTAAACAAAACTTTAACGAAATTAAATAAAACTTTAAACGTTGAGACAGCCAATGGTGAGGTAATTAAGATTTCTGAAACCTTAGAAAATGGAAAGATCTTATTAGCATGTTATGTCATTCCCATTCAATTATTACTCATGAACTTAGCCGGATTTGATATAGTTCTAGGTATGGACTGGTTATCCGATAATCATGCTCATATCATTTGCAATAAGAAAACCATAGAACTATAAGCTCTTGATAAACGAACAATACAAATTGTTGGTGACAAAGATGTTGGTCAAGTTAGCCTAATTTCCATGATTAAAGCTAACAGATGTCTAAACCAAGGTTGTGAAACCCTTAAACGATCTCAGATCTAAGGATTTGATTAACTATATAAACGGATCTAGTTCATATTTGCTATTGATTATATGTTATATGTATAAGTTATAGTATTAATTGTATATATGTGTATGTATAATATTAAGATGAAGCTTGAGAGAGGATCTGGACAAAGGTTCGATATATAAATCTCAAAACTTAAATTAACAGTGGACGAAACCACTATATATAGAAGATGGGTTAGTTCGTTACACATTCCGTAACGGACTAGCCACCCACTTCATTACATTACATTAAATAAACAAACATAACGAATCACCCCTGATTCGTTAAACACCCTTAACGAACCAGGAGGGAACATAACTTATAGTCTAGTTCGTTAAACATCCTTAACGAACTAGACGGTTACCTTAACGAACTAGTTTAATATCTTAATAAATATTACATTAATTAAACGATAAACACAAAACGATAAATACAAAGACTCGAGACGCAAAACCGTGTACCAACAGACTCCCCCTCGTCTTGAGCTCTTTGTCTTTAATTTACTTGAAGCGTTTGCTCTGCCAATCTCTACAGTTGTGAATACCATGTTCATGACACACACGAGCAACATGTTGAAACTGCATTGCTCGGTCATAGTCTTCACGACGCTCAAATAAAATCTTATTCTTGAAAAGCACGTCATTGTCGGTCTCTGTCAGGTTCACGAGCCACATTGGATCGATGATCTTTATCAGCTCGGTCTTTAATCCTTTACCCAAGACAATAACGGCCTTGTTGTAGTACCAGCGGTTGAAAGATAAATACATGTGTTGATTCATCGTCTTCACCGGCACACGCTTCATAGTCTTTGGCGGCTTTACTTTAAGAACCAATTTCCTCCAACCCCTCCTTGGATCAATCTCATTGATACGCTTGCGAGTTGGAACCTGTGGTTTGAAAAATTTAAACCCATGGTTTACCTCGAACAGCAGATGTTGATGAAACCAATATGCATGTCGATTTCCTCCACGGTTCATAAACGGTCGACACGCGAGGGTCCGAAAGTCCCAACGCGGTAATCAGAGAACATCAATGATCTTTTCATAATACTGGATGCCTTTCTCCCATTTAACAATACAAACACTCAAATCAGGATCAAAGAGCCACGAAATGATATCACCTTGAACCTTAGATACAGCTTTGAAGGATGTCATTTGATTTGCTTGAGCGCGAGCGACAGCTTCAACCTTCTGCTCTTTATCCATATATCGATACGCTTCAATAACCTTACGAGATCTTTTGTTACGATAGCCAAAACATTTCTGAATATCAGCCAATGATGGATCATGAATCGGGTCAAATCGTGTATCAACAAAGTTCTTGCCCTTTGATACCCTTTCCAAATGATCCTCAGCTGCTTTGACCGTTTCCTCAGTAAATACAGGAGCACCCTGATCAACATTGGAGTGTTGAAATAGATCAGGGTATTCCTCAGTAGTCATGTCCTAGATCTCCACCTCCTCGTCTTCATAAATAAAAGCCGTGTTGATCTGAATAGTTGGATCATTCAAGATCTCTTCATCGTTTTCTACCTCTACATCAGGCTCAACTTCTAACACGGTCAAATCATCATCATTTAAGCCAAGCAGTAAGGAAATCTGCTCTCGTGTTAGTGACCTCTCAACAAATTGTCCCACCTCAATCTCATCAGCATTGACTATACTTCTAAACACCCCCGATCCATCAACAAAGATGACCGTATCAGCCTTGATCATCTCAATGGGTTTAGCAGCCGTATAATCACGATAAACAATAATCTGCTTCCCCGAATCTTCAACAGCACTAGTACCAACACCAGAGGACGAGCCATGAGTTTGTTTCGGCTCACTTCCTCCAGCACCCTACGCATCTGGATCTTCATCATCATTTTTAAGCTTCTTCAGTGCGTTGTCCTTGTAAGTCAGTTGCAAGATAAGATCCTCCTGCTCTTTAAGCTTCATCCCCTGAGACATAACAATCTCACGAAGGGCCTTTGTTTCCTTTTGGCAGTAATAAACATAGCTCATCAACTTCTTCTGATTCTCCATTAAGCTCTCTTGATTCAGACAATCAGCAGACATTTGATTTTCATAAAGATGAAGTAGACTTAAAAGCAAATTATTCTGCTGATCCGAAGGCATAGCATGAAATGAAGCAGGAATAGGCTGAATTGGACCTTGAGGACAGCTAAGCCTCAGAAATGAGATATCCATTGGAGGCGGAGGCATCATCACCGGTATTGGAGAAACCACCGAAGTAACTGTATTAGGCCTTGGCAGAGTAGATAAAACAGACCGTGGAATCATGCCAAGCCTAGGATCTGATGTAAGCGTGGTAGTCAAAGTAAGTTCCGGGGTGCTAGTAGTAAGCGGCACCGCCGGTCGTTGAGAAATGGACGACCTCGGAGGTGGAACTCCAATTTAGATGCCAGCACCAGCCGACACTCATCGCTTAGACGATCCTTCTTTCACCAATCATTTCCCTTTCCGTTTATGATGAGCGGCTATAGCACCAGCTAAAGCAGCTTCAACCTCAACAGGTTGTAGAGCAGGAACATTACCAGCACCACCATTACCATCATCACCACCATCATCATTATCATCACCCTCATTCCCGCCTGGTCCTTCCTCACGCTCAGAATCCGAGTCATCATGGATCCAGCGATCATTGTCAGGACATACATAATCTGGATTCACCAGATGACCTATCAAACGTTTGGTCCTAGGTGTATCCTTCCGATAGATCTTCATTCGTCGTACAGTATCAGCAGACATATGCTCCAGTGGTAACACATCATCTACCAATGTTTGATCGATAACCAGATTAGGAATCAAATCTTCAATAATCAATTGGAGGAACCGAGGATACATTAGAAACTTCTTTCGTTGAACCATCTGAAGGCATTGTTCCTTAAGATGATAGAAAATCATTTCTGAGAAGTTGAAAGGATTGTTCAACATCAACGCAACAAATGCCAATTGTAACATAATCCGGCATTCATCGAAACCACCTTTACGACCTCCTAAGCAATGGATTAGTACATGCAATAAATACTTGTACGTTGGACATAATCCATTCTTGTTATACATGGATGCTTCAATGTCACCACCATAGAACACTCTACGAAACAGACCCTTGATCAATCCTTGTCGAACTCACACGTATTATCAATAGTATCACCAAAACGAAGCACTCGTCGGATCACGTCAGCATCAACAGTGATAGGCGTTTGGTTGATCGTAGCCACAATGTGATTGTCAACTTTAATGTATCTTGCAGTGTTCCAGAATTGACGTATAATGCTTAGGTAGACTTTCAGCCGAGCAGTCACAGCATAATGTATGGCCGAATATCTAATGAACATTAATAAATCACCAAACACCTCTTCATCTGCAAAATTTGTACCGACAAAAGCACAAATGTTATGCGTTTTGTCGTACGGAAGCATCGGCATCTCTTGTTCTTCTTGTTGTTGTTGCTGGTGTTGTTGATCAGCAACCGGGGGATCTTGTTCCATGTTATCGGCCATTATACTGTATAAACATAGCGGAAAATCAGTGATAATGAAAAATAATAATACTTATATAATTAATGTATAATTAAAAGTTTAAAATTAAACCAATTATCTTTTAATTTTAAAATAATTAATATGTCATTCGTTAAAGATTCTAATTCGTTATAACAGACATGTTACTTCGCTATCAAGTAAATTGGGAACGAATAAGGACTAACGAATCACTAATAAAGTTAAAGAATTAATGGCTAATTCGTTATAAATAACGAGAAGGTCTGATTCGTTATAAAAACAGATTCGTTATCCTGATTCGTGTAAATTGCATAACGAACTGGACACGGATGAGTTCCAATTCGTTAAGCAGTAACGAATGGCCTTATAAGCTTAATGTTTGACTATTATGGTCAAGGTCAAAATCACCAAGAACACTAAAAGTCAACAATGCAATTATGAGATTAGTTACACTATAATCATCGATGTATATTCGAACAAATGATCCCACAGATCTCGAAAACACATTCTGATTGAAATGGTATTAATCTTATGTACCAAATCATAGTACACTCTGGTTAAATTAAGGATTTTATACAAGTATGAAACCCGAAAACCAAGTTCAACAATTAACCCAGGAGATGATCATAAGAACGAAAATCATAACGATGTAATCGCCTGTACCTGATGAATCAAAAATATGGATTAGAAATGAGTATAATAGTGATCGAGATTCATAGAAAATTTCAACAGAGTTTCGTTAAGTAATGAAGAAGAAAAGGGAATAGTGAATACGAATCGGTATCGGAATCCCTAAATAGCCTTACACGGCACATTTACCAATGTAACGAATCAAGTGATTCGTTTGAATTTTGAGCTAACGAATCAGACGATTCGTTATACACACGTGGCATAACGAATTACAAGTAATTTGTTAAGAGATTTAACGAGTTAGCAGCCATTCGTCACAGAGTGCGGAAGCGAATTAAAATTGACGAATTGAAGCTTAATTCGTTATGAATGGCTGTAATTCGTTATCTTAACGAATCATGGTTAACGAATTACATTAACGAATAAATTTAATATATTAAAGATTAATGAATGAAAGTCTCATTCGTTAAAAATAATTAAATTATGTAATTTTAAATTAAATAATTAAATAAAAGAATTAATTAAAATAATGATACCAATTGAGTTAGTTTAATTTTAATCAACGAGATCCTGTATCCCGATGACCATATACCTTAAGGTGTTTTACGTTTTAAAACACATAACTTAAAAAGAAATAAATAATATGTAAAATGAAAAAGTAAAATCTTTTTGGTATTTTGATATTTTAAAAGCACGGTTTTGTTGTCCGTAGCGATCGAATAAGTTATAGAATGTCTAGTCTGAAAATATATGAAAATAAAAATGTAGAAAATAAAATATTTTTGTGTTTTTGTATGGTTTTTCAAAAGCAGTACATATTTTTGGATTTTTGCTGAGTTTGTGCAGAGAATCATATTAACTAAATTGCCCTTCCATCACAATTTTATATTTCAGCGATATTGTGACTGGCGTTAAATCGGTTATTGATATTGTTGTCAACTTAAATCTTATAACAAACTTTCAAGCATTTTTGTGATATTATTAGCGGTTCAATTAGCGCACAAAATATTTTCAAGCATTAATTAAGATATTTTCAAGTCAATTAGCGCACAAAATATCAGAAAATATCAGCCTCTAATCTCGGTTCAAGCTTAATTTGATTTTTACCATATCACCCCAACTTGACTTAAACCATTATAGTGTTAATCAAAGTTTGAATTTAAAGAATTTTCGAGCAATGCATCAAGTTTCCTTTACTGTGAGTGAGTATGCACAAGTCTATCTGTCGGCTTACATACATTGTATCCCCTGGGATCCGCTTCTTATTGGTATTGAGACACGCGCAAGGGAGGAACAGATGTATGACTAACAGCGGATTTTGATCAAGTCAGTAATTTGGATTGTACGAAGTATAACAGTGATCAAGTTTAATGACTTTGGGTTTGCTCTAAAAGCGAGTGAAATATTCATGCTTATGAATACCCAGATGATTAAGCTGCATAAAGACTCACAGTGTCTAGAATCCTAACGCTTGTTATTTGCTTTATTATATTTTTGGGTGATCAAACAACTATAAGGCTTGAGTATGACAGGTTATTACATTTCTGCCATCCTCACCGAGATTTTTGCTAGAGACTAACACCTCTTTCAATTTGGCTTTTCTTTATGGTTATATCACATACTTTACTCTAACAGCTTGTTTAAGACCTACCAATGCACCGATGATTAAGCACTAAGTCTTTTAAGCTTATTTCTTGCTGGACTTGGGGTCAAACAATCAATGTACTATCATTTTCTCTTTTTGCTTCA
Organism: Bidens hawaiensis; assembly: GCF_021521415.1. NCBI lineage: Eukaryota > Viridiplantae > Streptophyta > Magnoliopsida > Asterales > Asteraceae > Bidens > Bidens hawaiensis. The sequence goes on along the minus strand of NW_027491409.1, from coordinate 1,231,418 downwards.
AAAACTCAAAATTTTGAGGAGCATAAAACAAAATGAGTTTAATCGCCCCAGTCACTTTCAGTCTATAGATTAATGGCTATCCTATCAATCTACAAGTAGATAACAGGACCAATACATGCAAGCATGCTCCACAAACATAAATAACCGATATAATTTCAGCGAGAAAATTAAGTAAAAACGCATAACTAACGCCCCCATTACTTTCCATTGTCAGGTAAATGGCTATCCCGAACATTTACGAGTAAATGTCAGGACCAAACATATATGAATATATGTCCTTCAAATATGAGAAATTGACATACTTTTCAGCGAATGTATGCACAAATCTTTTTGATTTTTCTCTTTACATACATAAAGCACAATCATTTTGTCTTTTTCGGATTTTTCTTTACAAACAAGAAATTCAAAATCTTTTTGAGTTTTCAAATTTTCTTATAAATAAAATAAAATTTTCATAATCTTTTTTTTTTGGATTTTCGGATTTTTCCTAAACAAACGAAAACACAATCTTTTTGGTTTTTCGGATTTTAAAATGTTTTTGGATTTTCAAATGTTTTAAAGAAAAACATTAAAAACATGAAACCACACTATTTTTGATTTTTCAAATTTTTCAATGTTTTTGGGTTTTATCTATACAAACAAAAAGCACAATATTTTGGTATTTTCTATTTTCACCCCTAAAATCCAAAACCAAAATAAAATTTAAAAGAAAAGAAACCGAAAATAAAGATAGTTATCCTTGTTTCAGGATATCAGCAAGAGTCTTTAATCCACTTAAACCAAGCAAAAATTGAAAAACCATTTTGTCAAATGCTTTGGTAAATAGATCGGCCTTTTGAAAATCGGTATATACTTTCTCAATGTCAATTAATTTCTTTTCAAAACAATCCCGTATGTAATGACATCGAATTTCGATATGTTTCGTTTTAGAGTGTTGTACGGGATTTTTGGTGATGCTAATGGCAGCAGAGTTATCAGTTAAAATGGGAGTTGTAAGAAACTTCAAACCGTAGTCGCGAAGATGTTGTTGTATCCACAAAACCTGGGAACAACAACTCGAGGCTGCAACATACTCAGCTTCGGCGGTTGAATGGAGACCGTTGTCTGCTTCTTACACTGCCAGGAAACAAGCCGGTTTCCTAAGAATTGACATTTTGCTGTAGTCGATTTAAAATTAATCTTGCATCCTCCATAGTTTGAGTTAGAATAAGCGGTAAGATCAAAGTTATCGTCCTTGGGGTACCATAACCCGATGTCTGGATTACCCCTAAGATATTGAAGAATACGCTTGACCGCTGCCAGGTGAGTCATTCGGGGACTAGCTTGGTACCTAGCACATAAACAAACAACAAACATTATGTCGGGTCGAGAAGCAGTAAGATACATCAAAGAACCAATCATAGCTCAATAGAGAGTAGGATCGACCGTATCCTCCAATTCATCCGGTGATAAATTGTGACCCATAGGGAGAGGAGTAGAAGGGGTTTTTCCGGCAGTAATCTTGAATCGGCTCAAGACATCGTTCATATACTTAGTCTGGTGAATGAAGATTCCTTTCGCAGACCAATAAACCTGCAACCCTAAAAAAAGTTCATCTCTCCCATCGAACTCATCTCGAACTTGGTTTGCATTGACTTTTCGAATTCCTTACATAACGCGTCGTTTTTTGACCCAAAGATAATGTCGTCGACATAAATATGAACGAGGAGAAGTGTAACAACTCGGGTTTCGAACTTGTACCTTTACCCGACTCGGTTCAATGCTCGGGTTATTTTTGTAAAACATATCGCGCTTATCAAACTAAATTGAATATTAAATTGATATTTAATTATTAATAAATAAATCTTTAGTGTATTTACCCTTTTAGCCCAAAATATATAGTTTAAACCATTTTGTTTCCACCTTAAATTCCAAGGGACTAAACTGCAATTTTGTTATAACCCTTATACCTTAAACTGGTTATCAAGACCCAAACCCAAACCATTATTCGTTTTTCAAACCCGATTACCAATTTGTTAAGTCTCCGACCACAATTTTCGCGTTATATTGATAACTGATCTTGTAAATATTTTGTTTATGATATTCTCGGCCTAACCGACGTTACTAGTTTGTTAATTATATCAATATTGATTTGTTTTCCTTAATAATCAAACCGACTAAGAACCCTAATTTCAATTTTTTATAAATGAGATGTTATAATGCAATTAAGCCTGTCCTCATAATCCTTACATCGGCGCCTACGAAACCCCTTTAACCAATTGAATTGAACTAAGCTCTGGATACAAATTCGTGACCCATTCTCGTCGGCCCTGTTCTGCGTCTATTCACCCACTTTCGTTCATCCATTGAGGTAATTAAACACACTATTCAGATCGGGTTTGCATGCTTATCAAAAGCCCCAACACCACTTTGATTGATTTCGTCGGATTGATTAGATTGTGATGTTAGGGTTTATAATCAAAACTGGTTGAAACTGCTTATGTATATAATTAATGAAAGCTGGGTTATGTTGCAGATGGCTGGTAGCCCAGCTGGTTAATTCATTTGAGTCACGGGGGGCAGGTCGCGGGTTCGACCCCCTGCCACCCCGGATTTTTAGGATTTTAATGATATTTCTTTTTTTGAACATTTAATAATCGTATTATTAATAATAATAACTACTTAAAGCTTTTTCTTGTGAAAACCGACTCTATAATACATGTTTCTCATGTTTCATATGTAAGCATATCTGTATATATATAAATACTTAAAACTAATATTTTGGTATATATAAATCAAGTAAACTATATATATAAATGTATTCTAAAACTAATAGTAATATTTTTAAGATGTGTTTTACCTATATATAAACCAAACTATTAATTTTATATAACAAATTATAAGTATATGATAAATGGATATAATTTTATATAATAAATCTTTATATATATTATTATATTAAAGGGATATAATATTAACTAAATGGTTATCGACTTTTCTTAAAATCTTGTACATTCACTTAGCATATTCGTATTTCTCTTATTCCTCATTAGGCGTTAACACTCGCGTGTGACTCTCCCGCATTTTTATTGTCTTGATCACCTTTGATCGTCTTCGAGGTGAGTACCACATTCCCCTATTTTACTCGTTTTCCACGTTTTGGGGACATATGCGTAAATATATTTCTCATATATACTTATACACAAAACTGCAACTTTGTCTTATGTGTTAACAACTTATACCTTACTTGTTTATATGCTTATTTTCTTTGTATGCTTCCGCATTCGGAGAGGTCCAACATAATCTCAGTCTAGTATGATCATATGCCAGTCGTTAGCCTTTGTACTTCTGGACATCTCAGTTATACTTGCTCATTTGGTCAATTTGTTATTCTCATATGACTTGTTGCAACTACATATTTTTGTTATATACTATATGTACATTTAAACTGGTGTGTTGCTCACTCAACCTTGTGTTGACAAACTATATTATTTTCAACGCATATGCAGGTTATCGTGTGACATGATTATCAAGATTGTTTGAAGCAACTTAGGATGCATGTTAGAGAAAAGTTACAAGAACTTAATTTTGGATGTTTAATGTAATTTTTTATTTATAAATTTGATGTACATGAATATTTGTTTTATTTGAAATTATTAATTAGATATTGAAACTTATATTGAGCATGATAGTAACCTTCGAAAAGCTGTGAGAAATCAGTCCGCCCCGACATTTCCGCCGTAGGTTGGGGTGTGACAAGAAGATCATCACCAACGTTTTTATAAAATAAAGTGCAGTCAACAGTCCCTCTCTTGAAGCCATTATCCGTCAGATGGTCGGCAAGCATGCCATACCAAGCTCTCGGGGCTTGATGTAGACCATATAGAGCTTTGTTTAAACGATAAACTCGGTCAGGATAATCAGGATCTTCAAAGCCAGGAGGCTGTAACACAAACACTTCCTCTTGTAGTTCAACATTGAGAAAAGTACTTTTTACATCCATTTGATAGACTTTTATATTCTTGTAAGCCGCATAAGCCAGAAAAATCCGTATAGCTTCCAATCTAGCAACCGGAGCATATACTTCAGTGTAGTCTACACCCTCTTGATGATGGAAACCTTGCACTACAAGTCGTGCCTTGTTTCTCACAATCACTCCACGATCGTCTTTTTTACATTTAAATACCCACTTAGTTGGAATAGGCTTTTTAACTCGAGCGGGTTTATCGATAAGATCCCATACACCCAATCGTGCAAATTGTTGCAGTTCCTCTTGCATCGCTTCTACCCAAGAAGGATCTTGAAGTGCCATACGAGGCGTCGTAGGATCAACTTGGGCTAGAAAGCAAGTAAATTTAGCAACATTTACAATTCCAGAAGAATGTAAATCCGCATAAGCACATAATACATTATTTTCACTCGAAGAAGCAACTTAATGACGCGTTTGAACGCCCGCATCAAGTTCTCCAATGATGTTTTCCTTTGGATGATAATTATGAATCCTAAGCGTAGGATTCTCAGGAACAACAACATTCTCGAATAAGTTAGTGTAACGTTCTCCAAGCTCATGATATGAATCATCACTGTCAACTGTATCAAGCTCATTAACTGGATCAATGACTTGAATATCATCAGAAGAAATGGAAACATTATCAAATGAAGCTGGAGTATCAACACTAGGATCTTCAGTTGGAGCTACGGTTGGAGCTTCAACATCATTAGAACTTGAAAACCTTGGAATTGCCAAATGATTTTCAAAATATGCACGAACCAGATCTTCATCCGGTTGATCAGTTGTTGGAGTAAATGAATTAAATAAGCCATCATAGTCAAACATCCAGTCGGGACCTTTCCCTTGAGGAGGTGTGGTATACTTTTGACAGTCCACATGGTACTACTCCTCAACACAATTAGAAGTGAAATTAAGTACTTGTTTCTTTGGAGAAGCATAACCTAAGAAATACCCCTCAATGGCCTTCTCTTCAAATTTACCCACATCCTTTTTCAACATCGTACATGGACACCCGAATGGTTCCAAGTAATTTAAGTTAGGCTTTCGATTATTCAAAAGCTCATAACTCGTATTCTTGAGTCTCTTAACAGTTAGAACCCGATTGAGCGTATAACAAGCAGTATTCACCGCCTCATTCCAAAATTGGACAGGAAGTTTAGAATCGGCAAGCATAGTTCTAGCAGCTTCAATCAAAGTTCTGTTTTCCCGTTCAGCAACACCATTTTGTTGTGGTACATATGGGGCACTGTATTCTCGATGAATTCCATTTTGAACACAAAATAAATCCAATACAGTATTTTTAAATTCAGTACCATTGTCACTTCGAATTCTCCTTACTTTCTGCTTGTATAGTGATTCAATCTTAGTGATTAAATTTTGAACAAGAACAGGTGTTTGATCTTTCGAGCTCATAAATAAGACCCATGAGTATCTTGAGTAATCATCGGTAACCACAAGACAGTACCAATCTCCAGAGATACTAGCACGATTCACTGGACCAAAAAGATGTCGCTCAAGAGGTGTATCAATGGAATTAAATAACTTAGACGGATGTGACTTTTTCTTCTGTTTGCCCTTTTTGCAAGCAATACAGTGGTCGGATAACTTAAAATTCTTCAAAGACACCCCTTCAACTAAGTCATTCGCCATTAAATAATTCATCTTTCGAACATGAATGTGACCCATTCTACGATGCCATAGAATAGAGTCTTTCTCGGTTGCTTTTGAGACAAAACATGTTTCGATCGATGTTGATACTTTAGAACTCATATTTAAGACATAAATATCATTCAATCGAGGTGATCGCATGACAACCATGTCCTTGGGAATCACGTATCCCGGTTTCAGAATCAGACATTCTTTATCGGTAAATATTGTGGTGTATTTCTTTTCACAGATTTGCGACACACTTAATAAATTATGATCTACCTTGTCACAATAATTGACCTTTTCAAATGTAATGTGACCATTTGAAACTTCACCTTCTTGTGTAATCATACCCCTAGAATTCCCAGCAAACGCCACATAACCCCCTTGAATATTTCTCACATTTGTTAAGAGGTCAAGATTTCCAGTAATATGATGAGAACATCCGCTATCCATAATCCAGTTTTCACCAGATATGGTCTTGGATTTACCCTACACATAAAAGAAAATGATTATTTCAAAAAGGCAGCCCGGACCTCAGTCTTGGGCACCTTTTGGTTTCCATGAGAAACATTAAACTTAGTTGAATTCAACTGTTGTTCAGCAACTTGAGAATAAGTTACAGGCCTTTTAGACTTTCATCTCAGATAGGCCGCTTGAACAATATTTGAGTTCACATTGTTGCAAATTGGAGCAGTTGGAACAAACTTTGGTTTAACTTGGCCATAAGTTTCATTCAAATGAACTACCTTTCTTGGATTCACATTTGAGAACATGATGTGAGTATCATCATTACACGACAAAGGCCGCTTCAAAATCTCTTTTATCAAAGGAACCGGTTTCGATTGGTCCTTGACAAATGGATGAAGATTATGAGATTTATTTTGTCCATAGTTTCTAACAACATGACCTTGTTGACCGCAAATAAAGCAGCTTCGCATGTCCACACGATCAGTTTGTGATTTAGCAAAAACATATGCCACAGAAGGTTGATGACTCACGTTCTTAGTAAAACTCTTAGCCAAATCATCAGACGGCACCGATTTCTTTTTCAAATAGAAATCAAGATTAAAGCAGTTTGAAAAGCTTTGCAAAGTGTCAGTGCCAGTAGATTTTACAAATTGAACTTTCTTAGCATTTTTTAAAACTTGTTTAGCTTTAACCAGTGGATATGATGTGTTTGATGTTTTGGCATAAGCATACTGACGTTCAAGATCTTGAATCTTGGAGGTTTCATTATGAAAAACACTTTCAATCAGTTTCGGTTTATTGATACTAATCGGAATGTCTTTCTCAGTGAACATCGTGTCTATTCCTTTTAATTTAAACACACGACCAGTTGATGGCTTGGAAACATTAGGATTGATGAAACGTAACAAATCCTCATCAGAAATTTTGGGCTTTTTTGGTTTCTTAGATTTCACTGGTTTAACCTTAACATGATCTTCTTTTCTCACCTGATTTGTGTGTGAACCATACACAGCCTCCTCAAATTCATGAGGTTCACAAAGAATGTGATTAAAACTTGGAATGATCTTGTTTTTGTGTATCACTTCAGGTTCAAACACATCCTCAATGATGACTTTATCAACATTCTCAACAAAAACTTTGTTGCTTTCAACATGAGGTTTTTGATTCGATGGTTGGGCTTTAACACTTTCAAATTTTACTGGTTTAGGTTTGTCAGAAACAATAGATTCTTTCATAATCACATCTTCTTCTTTCTTAGCAAAAGGATTTGTTGTATAATCATTTTAAAACGGTGGTGGAATTTCAACAAAACATATACCCTTCTTAGAACATTTTTGCTTACCAGATACTTCGATTATCTCATTCAACAAAAATGATGAGTTTCTAAACTTGCCCAACTTGTTTTTCAACTAAAGAACTTCATTCTAAAGCTCGGTTATCTTAGAACGATGTTTCAAGATTTCTTGAAATTTTTGAATGTTAATCGTCATTTTAACAGATAACTCAGCTTTGAGATCATGATTACTTGTCGACAAAGCTTCAATTTTCTCCCTAGATCTCATCTGAGATTCTAAAAATTATCGATAAGTATCCTTAAGTGAAGCAATTTCTTTCACTAAACAGTCATTATGATTTTCCAAGGAATCTAACTTAGGCTTGTTTTTCTCATATTCAATACAAGAAACAGAAGAACTAACCTCATTGATTTTGGCCATGCATGCTAAAGTAGTTGGAAGCTTTTCACATGAGTCGTCAGAATCAGACTCAGTTTCATTGTCGGACGATAGCTCACTCCCACTTGCATCTTGAAAAGTTTCATTTGACCTGAACATTGCCAAATTAGCTTGATTGTGGTTGCACAACAATCTTTGTGACCAATCCATTCCATCCATGTTGGATAGTATAGCTTGTGACCCAGAAGAAGATGGTTTAGTTCTAGAAGACTTTCCCGCATCATTTCCACTTTTTCAAGATGAATTCTGATCTTGTTTTCTGGGACCAGTGTACTCCTTCTTTGGCTTATCACATTCTTTAGCAAAATGCCCAAACTCTTGACAGTTATAACATTTAACCTTTAATTTATCAAAACCCAACTTCTTGTTTAATGATGGAAGATCTTTACCAGTTCGTTGCATGAACTTTTTCACCTTTCTGAAAATCATAGACATATTCCATTTCAAGTCCATAAGTTCCAAATCATCGGGATCAATTTGATCATAATCTTCATCAGTTAAATCACTTGTAGCAATTTTACTACTAATCAAATTCTCATAAGACGTCATAAAGGCAGATAATAAGGCAAAGTTCTGTTCAGCCTCCCTCATGTTCACATTTGGTTTTGATGAGAATTGATTTGCAGGTGATGAATTTCCAGACCCTCCAGATGAACCAGAAACACTAGATGACCCAGAATTTCCAGCAGTGTAGAAACAAGCACGTGGATCACTATAGATAGTTGTAGCATTATCACTTGCATTTTGTGTAAGAAATGCGGTGATAGGAGAAGTGGTTGAACTCAACGGCATACTTCCACCATAAAAGGAAGGATCTTGATTATCCTTAGAAGACTTTTGACATTTAGGATCGTATTCCCGTGCTTCGATCTTTTGCATGAACTCATATACTGTCAGATCTTCATTGTTGAAGTAATTATTCACTTTCAGAACTATTAAGAAAGTCGAGTAAGAACTCGGTAAAGCACTTTTGATAGTATCAATCTTGTCAATTTCAGAAGTTTTCAACTTCATCTTATCCATTTCAGCTATCAGATGATTAAACCTTATTGTCATCTCTTCAACAGTCTCACACTTAAGTAGGTTAAAGTTTCTAAATTGAAACTTGAGCATTACCTTCTTGCTTTCAGCGGTGTTACCCATAATCCTCATACGAATGTGTTGGAATAATGAAGCACAAATCTTTATGCTACCAACTTGGTGAAAGATGTTTTCGGGTAAAGCCATTGTAAGAGTAGAGTAGGCTTTTGTTTCAATCTCTAACGCCTTCTTTTCTTCTTGAGAGTATTGAGAGATGGCCTTAGGTGTAAATCCGATAGTTTCATCTCCAATGATTGTAACGGTATATACCTCATCCAAGCAATACAAACAATCAGGGTGAACCGACCCTAGATGAGCACGGAAACGGGGTTCCCACTTAGCAAAATCGCTAAATTTCATTAAACATGGACATTTTGAATGTGAACCAATCTCGGTGTCCAGCTGCAACATTTGTTGCATTAATATATTTTGGGAAGCTAAAGCATACATACAAGCTATTTTGAAAAATGATAAGACAATCAAATTTCAAGGGTTAAACTTGAAAATATCTTAACAAACTATGAACAGTAACTTTGACGAATTGTGAACAGTAATGAATCAGGAATAACTTTAACGAATCTGGAAGTTTAACGAATCTAGAATAGTGTCACACGAAATAGGTTATAACGAACTGGGTTAACGAATTAAGTCAAAGTAACGAGTTAGATTGACGAAATAGGTAAGCGAATCAGGTGATCCCTTAACGAATCAAGAAAGTAAAATCTTAGCGAATTAAGGTAACGAACTGCTGAGTTTCCTTAACGAATCACTAAGAAAATGTTAACGAATTAGGTGACGAACCAAGATGACGAATTGGCTACAGTTGATAACGAATCAACTATAGCGAATTAGGTTGTTAAAAACGGTTGTAACAAACTCTGACAACTATTGCCACGTGGCAAAAGTTATTGGAATTAAAGTTAATGAAGTAGGACACGTGTCACACGAACTGACTGACACGAATTAGAATAGATAACGAATTAAGTAACGAATTGTTGAACAATACTTAACGAATTGGCAGAGAGTTTAACAAATCTTCAAGCCCAGATGTAGATCTTCATATCTTCAAACATTCATCATATATTTCCAGAATTTTGGACACAATAAGAACACCAAACTAACACCCAGATTTGTAATACTCTTCAAATACTACACCAAATCGCACATATTACCTATCGAAATACTCGGAAACACAACACGAATCCAAATCTTAACATCCTGTAACCTAAATCAACTTAACTCGTAATAAATTAGCCAAACCCAAACTATGTTTTCGGCCAGAACAGATCCAATTCAATTCAATCCAAAACCAATCTAATTTCCAATTCCTAACCACAACATTTTCCCAATACCTCAACAAACACAAATCGAATCCAAATCAATCCATAACCAGTCAAATTCACACTCAATTTGATCCAAACTCAAACCGTACACTCTAAAATATCAAATTAATAATTAACAGTCCTTAAAAACCAATTAACATACGAAATCAAGAGCAATCGAACACCGAAAGCTCTGATACCACTTGTGAAACCCTTAAATGATCTCAGATTTGATTAACTATATAAACGGATCCAGTTCATATTTGCTATTGATTATATGTTATATGTATAAGTTATAGTATTAATTGTATATATGTGTATGTATAATATTAAGATGAAGCTTGAGAGAGGATCTAGACAGAGGTTCGATATATAAATCTCAAAACTTAAATTAGCAGTGGACGAAACCACTATGTATAGAATATGGGTCTAGTTCGTTACACATTCCGTAACGGACTAGCCACCCACTTCATTACATTACATTAAATAAACAAACATAACGAATCACCCCTGATTCGTTAAACACCCTTAACGAACCAGGAGGGAACATAACTTATAGTCTAGTTCGTTAAACATCCTTAACGAACTAGACGGTTACCTTAACGAACTAGTTTAATATCTTAATAAATATTACATTAATTAAACGATAAATACAAAATGATAAATACAAAGACTCAAGACGCAAAACCGTGTACTAACAAAGGTTGTTTAGCATTTATGGCATATGTTACCGAAGAACAGAAACCAAAAGAGATAAATATGTACCTATAGTTGCCGAACTTTTAGACGTCTTTCCCGACGAGTTACTAGGTATTCCACCTAACCGAGAAGTCGAGTTCAGAATAGACTTGATGCCTGGAACTACGCCAATAGCCAAAGCTCCATATCGCTTAGATCCGACGGAAATGAAGGAGTTAAAGAAACAATTGGATGAGCTACTGGAAAAAGGATTTATTCGTCCAAGTTCATCACCTTGGGGAGCTACAATTTCTTGGTCATATAGTTAATGCCGAAGGAATTATATGCTAAGTTTTCAAAGTGCGAATTCTGGCTTCATGAAGTACAATTTCTTGGTCATGTAGTTAATGCCGAAGGAATTCAAGTCGGCCCTTCCAAAATTGAAGCGATAGCTAAGTGGGAAATTCCAAAATCGCCAACCGAAATCCGAAGTTTCTTAGGGTTGGCGGGATACTATAGAAGATTCATTGAAAATTTCTCACAATTAGCCATTTCTTTAACTTCATTAACTAGAAAGAACGTCAAGTATGAATGGGGAACCAAACAACAAGAAGCATTTGACTTACTTAAACAAAAGCTAACCAACGCACCTATACTGGCCTTGTCAGAAGGTACAGAAGAATCGTTGTGCTTAGTGACACATCTCATTCGGTTTTGGGTTGTGTATTAATGCAAAGAAAGAAAGTTATAGCTTATGATTCTCGTAAATGAAAAGTGCACGAAAAGAATTATACAACTCACGATCTAGAGTTAGGTGCCATAATTTTCGCCTAAAAACTATGGAGGCACTATCTCAATGGAGTTAGATTTATCATGTACACTGATCATAAGAGTTTAAAGTATATCTTTGATCAGAAAGAGCTTAACATGCGTCCAAGAAGATGGATGGGAGCCCTAAATGATTATGATTGCGAAATCATCTATCATGAAGGTAAAGATAATGTGGTGGCTGACGCATTAAGCCGAAAGGAACATGAGAAACCCAAAAGGGTTCGAGCTTTAAGATTAGAACTTCAAATAGATCTAATCGAGCAGATTAAGAATGCTCAAGAACAAGCCATCAAAGAAAACAACATCTCCGAAGAAAAGCGTAATGGTACCATTGACTCGTTAGTCAAAGGTGATGACGGTATACTCAGACTTGGAAACAGGATTTGGGTACCTATCAATGGAGAGTTACGTGAAAGGATAATGAGTGAAGCCCATAAATCCAAATACATGATGCCCCACGGTAGTGATAAAATGTATCAAAATCTCAAGCCTAACTACTGGTGGAATGGAATGAAGAAAGACATTGCTCTGCATGTAGCCAAATGCCTAACATGTTTACAAGTAAAATGTGAGCAACAAAAGCCTTTGGGTTTGCTTCAGCAACCCAAACTTCCCGTTTGGAAATGGGAAATGATAACCATGGATTTTATAACAAAACTTCCAAAGACTACTCGTCTACATAATGCCATATGGGTTATCATTGTTAGGTTAACCAAATCCACTCATTTCTTACCTATCAACGAGTCTTACTCTATGGATAAATTGACACGAATATATGTAAACAACATCGTATCATTACATGGTGTGCCATTATCTATCATATCCGATCGAGATAGTAGATTTACATCTCTGGTATAGTTTACAAAAAGCGTTAGGAACTCAACTAAATCTTAGCACTGCTTATCATCCTCAAACTGATGGGCAGAGTGAAAGAACAATTCAAACGCTTGAAGATATGCTCTGAGCTTGTGTGATCGACTTAGGAGGAAGTTAGGATGATCATCTTCCCCTAATGGAATTCTCGTATAACAATAGTTATCACACAAGTATTCAAACTGCACCGTTCGAAGCTTTGTATGGACGAAAATGTAGAACGGCGGTATGTTGGTCTGAAATTGGAAACAACCAAATGTCTGGACCATGAATAGTCCAAAAAACCACGGATAAAGTGTTACAAATCCGTGAGCGACTTAAGACGACTAGAGATCGACAAAAGAGCTATGCAGATGTTCGTCGTAAGCCGTTGGAATTTCAAGTAGGCGATAAGGTGTTATTGAAAGTATCACCTTGAAAAGGTGTTGTCCGATTCGGAAAGAAAGGAAAACTAAGTCCACCTTTTGTTGGACCCTTCGAAGTGCTTGAGCGAATCGGCACCGTAGCTTATCGCTTACTTTTGCCTGCATAAATTAAAGGAATACACGATGTGTTCCATGTTTCCAACCTACGTAAGTGTCTGGCTAACGAAACTTTAGCCATGACTTTAAAAGATGTTGAAATCAAAAAGAATTTGAAATTTGTAGAACAAACTCTACAAGTTGAATATTTTAAGGTTAAGAATCTTAAAAGGCGAAGACTGAAGTTAGTCAAAATAAGATGGAATTCTCGAAGAGGACTAGAATTTACATGGGAATTGGAATCAGAGATGAGAAAGAAATACCCGCACCTATTTTAACGAATCTCGAGGACGAGATTCATTCCAAGGTGGGGAGGATGTAACATCTTAAAAATACTATATTTACTTTTGGGTTAAAATGCCAACTTTGAAAATAGAAGGACCCAAAAAAATAATTTAATAATAAATATGGTAAAGAAATAATATATATGAATTATATTAAGTTAGAAAAATTCATATTAAAGAAATGGAGGAAAGATCGATCCCACATGGAAAGGAGAAAGAAAATGAATTATTTTCCAATGGTATAAATAAGGAAGATAAATTCCATCCCACCTGGAAAGTGGGATAAATTTGGAAGCTCTTTATAAGAGATGGAGTTTCCATAGTAATATTCTTTTATGCTTAGCATGCACCAAGTGGTCCTAGCGAAGGGTGCGCAGCACCCAACGCGCACGGGCACGGGCTCGGACGAGGACGATGACGATGGCTCGGGCGAGTACGATGGCGATGGCGATGACGACGGCGACGGGCATTGGGCGCAATGTGGTGCTTTGATAGCGCACTTTGAACTTCGCACACTCGCATCGCCGCTTGAGAGCCGCCTTGTTGTTTTTGGAAAGTGGAAGCGAGACTAGAAAATGACAAGATATGAAAATTAAAGAGCTAAAACGAAATTCTTGATTTCAAGACCCATCGCGATACACGATGGATCATAGGAGTAACCCATCGTGATATGCGATGGGTACATCACAGTGCCCCAGGATGGGCGGTGTCGCGATACACGATCGCCCAACCTTTTGGGTCATCGGTACGCGATGGCAAGGCGAAGTAATCGTGACACGTGTCCATACGTAGCAGGTCTACTAGGTTACCAATCAAGCCTAGTGGGCGGCGTTGCGATACGTGATGGCCGAACCTAAAGTTCCATCGCGGTACGCGATGGAATATTATATTCAGAGGCAGTTAACAGATCCATCACGATACGCGATGGATCCCTTTTTGACCTATCGCGTATCGCGATTGGTCACAATCTCAGCCCTATAAATAGGGGTGTCGGGCTTTGCTTTATGCATCCCAAATTCTCACTTCACTATCACTTGTCTCGAAATACATGCCTCGATCCCGTTGTTCCGACGTTCCGTTCTCGAAATACGTGCAAGGCGTAGAAGTGTTGTTAGATCATTCCCTCAATACCGACGACAAGTAGGAGTGCTGCCCGCGTCAAGCTTAGGCATTTCTAGAAGTACAAGCCATACAAGGTAGTGGTTCCGCTCGATTATTTTATTATATATGGCTTATACCCTAGTCGAGGGTATAGTCTATACCTTGATTATATAATAAGTGAAATATAGTTTTCATAAGACAGGGTATAGATTATATATTATTTCTTTATAATTATAAAGATTTTATAATATTTCTTAAGAAATAAGAAACTTAATATATATGTTTCTTCATAGAAACGAAGTGTTCAAATGATGAAACTTCTTCCAAGTATTTTATAAAAGAGAAATGATTATCAAGGTAATGATTATGCAAATAGACTAAAGGTCTAAAGCTAGATCAATGATCTAGTATTTATAAAAGGTTGTTCTCGTACTAAGGTCCGAGGTAACAAGAAGATTACATTAGTGGGTTAAACTGATCATAACAAAGGTGAATATGTCCAACTCTTTACAACTTTATAAATCGAGTCTTATAAATGATTACATGGGATTGCGTATCCCTAAAACGTTATAAACAAAGGTAATCGCTTGCCCTCAGGCTATCGTATACGTTTGTCTGGATCATTTCATATGTGGTTGGACAGTGGGCACACCATACCACGCTTGATTATGCCTCTGCCACGTTGGGCCGGACCTACGATGTTCGAGTGGGGATAATCTTGTGTATATAGTGTCACACCCTCAAAATCCACTAACGGAGTTTTACCGTCAAAGGGTGTGAACTAACAGGATTGGAATCATCAGTTATAATCAAACCATAAAACAAAGTTTCAAAACCATGAAAACGTTTACGAGTAATTAAATGCGAAAGCGTAAAAACCATAGAAACCAATGTTGCGCCACGCAGGACGACTTAAAACTCAATGATAATAGTTTAAAATAAGTTTGCATAATTAAAAATGTTTCAAGCAATGCATGTTCCTAAACCGCGCGCCCGCCTCGGCTACCTGAGAATAACATACTAAAAGTGTCAACACAAGGTTGGTGAGTTCACAAGTTTAAATAAAAATAAAGCGATTAGCGTTTGCGTTCAGCGTGTTGCGTTAAGCGTTTTGCGTTACAGCGGTTTGCGTTACAGCGTTTTGCGTTACCAGATAGTGTTATGTCAATTATATATCTATAGGTAGCTAGCCTATAAAACAAGTATCACTAAGTGTTCGACACCGAAGCTGACTGTTTATTATTTGCCTTGCCACCAGGTCATCCAGACCATGGTATGTGTTTAGCCAATATTACACCCGCTCGACCTCTAGTCGAGTTTAGCGTTGGGTGGGGTTTGTCAAACCCAGTAGTACTACTCAACAGTGACTCGCTATTATCCAAATATTAACCGGTTCGATGTTATGAAGGACTTTTAGTTATTGCGTTTGCCACTTAGTCTTTACAAGTGATATATAATCTATATTAACAAAATCTTAAATGCGTTTCGGAGTATGTTATCTCCCCCAAGTGAAAAGCGTTTAAAAGTTTAAAAGGGGAAAGTGAAACTCACTGTTTGCAAAGAAATTCCCAAATTAAATCACCAAGATGCGCGTCACAGAAAAACTCTCTCTAGCGTTCTAAAACAACAAAGAGAGTTTTTTCTAAGTGTCGGAATATTATCGAGTCTCTAGACCTGGCACATAATACCTATGCACATAACATGTTTCGTGTTTCGTTTGTGAATCGTGTGTGACTTTAACAAATGTATTTGTGATACATTACATGTGTAAGCAATTATATACGTGTCATGAATTCATAAAGTACATCACTAGCAATTACTCCCCGTAAGGGCATTTTGGTCAACAAATAACAATTAACTAGCCATTATTCCCCATGAGGGCAATTTGGTCAAATCATGACAATCAATTAGCAATTATTCCCCGCAAGGGCAATTTGGTCAAAACATAACAATTATATAGCAAGTATCATGTTTCATGCAATTTCACAAAATTCAGCAGCTAGTTTCACCGAGACAGAAATTCTACTTGAAAGATTGTACTATTCCACCGATCATAGCATCTCAATTAATTTACCAAAAATCATCACAGAAGCGTTTAAAAGTTTTTGATGGCCTCTACCTTACCGGGATCGACATGGATACCGTTCTCGTTGATCACATGTCCTAAAAAGTGAACTTCGCGAAGCCAAAACTCACATTTCGAGAGTTTAGCATATAGTTGTTCCTTCTTCAATAATTCCAGAATTACCCTTAGGTGCTCTTCGTGGTCAGCTTCGTTCTTGGAGTAGACGAGAATATCATCAATGAAAACAATCACAAACTTGTCGAGGTACGCCTTGCATACTCGATTCATGAGATCCATAAATACGGCTGGTGCGTTGGTTAGGCCAAAAGGCATAACCGAAAACTCGTAGTGACCATACCGTGTTCTGAAAGCCGTCTTTGAGATATCTTCTTCGCGCACTCTTAGTTGGTGATAACCAGATCGCAGATCGAACTTCGAGTAGTAACTCGATCCTTGAAGCTGGTCAAACAAATCATCAATTCGGGGTAAAGGATAACGGTTCTTGACCGTCACCTTGTTCAACTCCCGGTAGTCGATACACATGCGGAAAGTCCCGTCCTTCTTTCGGACAAACAAGACAGGGGCTCCCCATGGTGATGAGCTAGGTCGGATAAAACCTTTATCCAACAAATCCTGCAACTGAATGGACAGTTCCTGAAGCTCCGCCGGTGCGAGCCGATACGGGGCTCGTGCTATGGGTGCTGCACCGGGTGTCAACTCGATTTGGAATTCGACTTGTCGTACAGGAGGGAGTCCAGACAAATCCTCCGGGAAAACTTCCGGAAAATCTCGCACAATCGGTATCTCTTCGATTCGCTTCTCCTCCGCGGGTTTCTCAACAATCTGCGCCAAAATTGCCGGATGACCCTTTCGTAGATACTTCTGCGCCTTCATAAGGGTAATGACGCTGGTGGTCATGCCGCTTCTCTCACCTCGGACCGAAATGATCTCGCCGGAAGGGGTAGTAATGTGAACTATCTTATCGTGACATATAATCTCCGCTCGGTTCTCGGATAACCAGTCCATGCCGACCACGACATCAAAACTACTAAGCGTAAAAGGAATAAGGTCGATATCAAAGACATGACCTGACAGTTTTAACTTACATCCCGCAAGTACATGAGTCGTTACTATAGTCTTACCGTCAGCTAATTCAACAGGAAACTTAGCATCTAACGGAGTTGGTGTTAAGTCTAAGAGTTGGCTAAAGGCTTTCGACACAAAACTCCTATCAGCTCCAGTGTCAAACAATACAGAAGCAAAACAATCGTTCACAGGGAACTTACCACTCACCACGTGCGGATCATTGCGGGCTTGACCCGACCCAATTACAAAAGCTCTTCCCTTGCCATTGCTTCCACCACTACTGCCACTTCCATTACCTCCGTTGTTGTCGTTCAGTTTCAGCTTGGGAAAATCTTTCCTGAAATGACCTTCCTGCCCACATTCGAAACATCCCTTCGTCGTCATAGGTGGTTTAGGAGCACCCTTTGCCGCAAGGTCTCCTCTACATTCCTTCGCCTGGTGACCCATCTTTCCGCATCTCTGACACTTGACACGGTCACACGGGCCAGTATGATGATAGTTGCACCTATTGCACTTCGGATATTTTCCAGCATATCCGCTCGAACCCTGCCCACTACCGTTGTTATTGTTGTTGTGACTCTGATTGTTAAAGCTCCGAGTGAATTCGGGCTTACGGTAGTGTTGTTGCTGTGGAAGGTTCGAGGATGAAGATCTGGTGTTGTCAAACTTTCTCTTTCCGCTGCTCGGGTTGCTGTTGCTGTTGTTGTCATTACTCGGGTTGTCACGGGCTTTAGCGGTTGAACCCTAGGTGGTAACGCACCTTGGGTCACAGCTTGATCCGTCAGTTTGTGAGCTAAACGGATCGCTTGTTGAATCGTGGCTGGTCTGGAAGACGTCACCATGCCCTGAATTTGCGGTGCTAACCCATCAATATACATTTCAATCCTCTTACTCGGCGGATCCACCATCCGCGGACACATCACCGCTAACTCGTGAGAACGGGTAGTGTAGGCTTCAATTTCCGAACCCACCATGTTCAGTGTCCAAAATTCTGACTCTAACTTTGAAATCTCTTCTCTCGGACAGTACTCCTCTCGCATCATGTTTTTGAACTCCTCTCAGTTCATTGCGTTAGCCAGTTCCAATCCAAGGATCTGCACGTTTGAATTCCACCAAGTGAGGGCAGAATCCTCAAGTGTTCCAGCAGCGAATTTGACCCTACTGGCCGGGGGACAATTACACATCTCAAATGCCGACTCGCCCTTCTTAGCCCAACGCAGGAAGCCTATTGCTCCCTCAGTTCCCTTAAACGTACTGGGCTTGCAGTCAAGGTAGTTCTTGAAGGTACACGTTCCACTTGGACCTCCAGCTTGGTTCTGAACATGTGCGGCTAAAGCGGCCGCCGCATGGTTGTTCAGCAGAGTTTGGAGTTTAGCTGCAGTCAAGTTGATGTTACCACGTCCTTGTCCAGTGTTTCTTCCAGCCATTTCCTTGAATCACAGTATAAAATGTTAAACATGAATTTTTCTTTCATATACAACACACCATACATGTAATAAAAAGATAGGTAAGAAAGAAATAAGAAACAACATCACATCACAACCATATATTAATCTAATTAATAATTCGTGATTAAAACCATTGTATTCGCTACAAAGTATTTCCAATCAATCCTTAAAATCATAGAAAATAATAGTTCCGATGGAGACAACCCCTCCATCTAGGTGTCATCATCACTAGATGTCATCATCTGAGGACACCTCTGAGTGTGCCTCCTCCTCAGCTGGTTCTTCTTCGGGTTCCTCCCCGGGATCCTCCTCAGGCTCCTCTTCGGGATCTTCTTCAGGTTCCTCTTTAGGCTCTGCCTCAGGCTCGGCCTCGGGCTCTGCCTCAGGTTCTGCTGCGTTCTGAGCAATTTGCATTTGTAACACATCGCAACGCGCTAAAGCTATCTCGGTTCGGGTCCTTGCTACTTGGAGTTGCTCTTGCAAGTCTATCATCTCGGCTTGCATCTTTCTCATAATCTTCATTTGTTGATTACTAGCCTCTTGCATTTCCTTCATTGCCGCTGCCATGCGGGCAATCTCCTCCTTAGTCTCGGTTCCGTCTTTTAACAGTCCGGAAACGTTCGCTCTCGTATAGCGCATGTAACCCACGTCACGCTCCAAGCATGAAACAACAGCTGCGAGAACTCGCTCTACAGGTTCGGTTATGGGTGGTAGGGTGTTGGGGTAAGCAGGGTGGTTCGGGTGGGGTAACGGGGGAACTTGTTCGCGATAGACCATACGTCTGATCATGTTAGGGTACCAATCCCAGCAAACGTCGTTTTCGTATATGCCTCTGGATAGACGGTACCTCTTCGGTGCGGGAGCTTCGAGTTCCGGGACTACACGAGGTGGCGATGCGGTAGGTAACTGCGGTTCCTTCCCGTGAGCATGTGTCATCTGATCAGATGATGATGAGGGTGGCGGCGTCGACATTCCTACAGGTAAGCCGTGTATGCGCGCGCGTATGAGTGAAAGAGGTAAGGAGATAAGATAACAAAGACTACACAAATCAATGCAGTGCGTATTATTATAACTAATGGGTCGTCGCGGTTATAGTCTAGTATGCATGCAGCTTCTAGTTCGCTATAACCAATGGCTCTGATACCAATCTGTCACACCCTCAAAATCCACTAACGGAGTTTTACCGTCAAAGGGTGTGAACTAACAGGATCGGAATCATCAATTATAATCAAACCATAAAACAAAGTTTCAAAACCATGAAAACGTTTACGAGTAATTAAATGCGGAAGCGTAAAAACCATAGAAACCAATGTTGCGCCACGCAGGACGACTTAAAACTCAATGATAACAGTTTAAAATAAGTTTGCATAATTAAAAATGTTTCAAGCAATGCATGTTTCTAAACCGCGCGCCCGCCTCGGCTACCTGAGAATAACATACTAAAAGTGTCAACACAAGGTTGGTGAGTTCACAAGTTTAAATAAAAATAAAGCGATTAGCGTTTGCGTTCAGCGTGTTGCGTTAAGCGTTTTGCGTTACAGCATTTTGCGTTACAGCGTTTTGCGTTACCAGATAGTGTTATGTCAATTATATATCTATAGGTAGCTAGCCTATAAAACAAGTATCACTAAGTGTTCGACACCGAAGCTGACTGTTTATCATTTTCCTTGCCACCAGGTCATCCAGACCATGGTATGTGTTTAGCCAAGATTACACCCGCTCGACCTCTAGTCGAGTTTAGCGTTGGGTGGGGTTTGTCAAACCCAGTAGTACTACTCAACAGTGACTCGCTATTATCCAAATATTAATATATATTAACCGGTTCGATGTTATGAAGGACTTTTAGTTATTGCGTTTGCCACTTAGTCTTTACAAGTGATATATAATATATATTAACAAAATCTTAAATGCGTTTCGGAGTATGTTATCTCCCCCAAGTGAAAAGCGTTTAAAAGTTTAAAAGGGGAAAGTGAAACTCACTGTTTGCGAAGAAATTCCCAAATTAAATCACCAAGATGCGCGTCACAGAAAAACTCTCTCTAGCGTTCTAAAACAACAAAGAGATTTTTCTAAGTGTCGGAATATTATCGAGTCTCTAGACCCGGCACATAATACCTATGCAAATAACATGTTTCGTGTTTCGTTTGTGAATCGTGTGTGACTTTAAGAAATGTATTTGTGATACATTACATGTGTAAGCAATTATATACGTGTCATGTATTCATAAAGTACATCACTAGCAATTACCCCACGTAAGGGCATTTTGGTCAAATCATGACAATCAATTAGCAATTATTCCCCGCAAGGGTATTTTGGTCAAAACATAACAATTATAATGCAAGTATCATGTTTCATGCATTTTCACACAACTCAGCAGCTAGTTTCACCGAGACAGAAATTCTTCTTGAACGATTGTACTATTCCACCGATCATAGCATCTCAATTAATTTACCAAAAATCATCACAGAAGCACATATGTCTTAAGTTTCCAGAACATATTTTATTATATTTTTATTCCACATATTTTTCTCACAATCATCAAATCATTACAGCAAACTCATAACAGTCAAATTCATGCGCAACAGAATGTTATTTGAAATTCCCGTTAAACGATAAATCCAATAAATGCAAGACCACTTGGGTTAGGTTCTTAACTCAATGAGTCAACTTCCAGAAGTGGAACCAACCCAATTGTCTCGTAGTTCATGAGATATAATATTTACAAAACAACCTAACAGCAGGTCTAACAGCTCAGCTTTGCACAACGTTTTTGTAAAATCATAAAAGTTAACTTCTACTTGTCCAAAAATTACAAGTTTATATTCTTTAGAAACTAGACTCAACCTAGTTTACTGTAGTATCAATAATCTCAACCAATTTTCATATTTACACTTCGTTACAGTTACTTAAACATCAATAACACATTCTGTCCAGAAACTGTTTGCATCCAAACTCAACATATTAACTATCTATGAACTATCATGCATTCATATGACACTCTAGACTCCATAAACCCCATCCATGCACATCAATTACACATTACATACATGATTAGGGTTTTTGTTTGAACTCAAATCAAAGACACAACAATTAACGTGTAACAATATCATTACTAGTTATCATATCATTATCAAATCAACAACAATCATTGTAACTTCCTATACACACATAATCGGCCAATCTAGGGTTTTCAATTAACCCATTAAACATCAAAATCGAGTAATAAGGATGTATAGGATAATCGATTATATCTTCCTAGCACCTAATTCTTCAATCAAAAGCTTGAATTGATGGTTGTATGTGTGTGTGAAGGTGACGGCAGCCAAGGAGATGGAGGGAATGGGTTCCGATCAGGATTTGGTGTGGGGGAAGAAAATAAGTTAGGGTTTGTTTATTATTATTATTTATAATAGTCTATGTTACACTTTGGCCCCTCCACTTCTAAGTATTACTTTTCCTAGCTTAAACTAACTTGTTTACATCTTGAGTTAACGTTTATAACCATGTTATCACATAACACATAAGTCTAACACATAATTATCACATAATTACTGTTTTAACGTTTTTCGTTTATTCATCAATCGTTTGCGTCAACTCGTTTGCGTTTCGGTGCAATTCCCGAAAGACTACACATGTAGTAAGTGTTAAGCGTCATTTAAACCCTAGTTTAAATGTAATGAAGTATGCGTTATAGATTCAGTGATCTAAAGTTTGAATTGACAGAGTTGAGTTAACGGGGTTAACCTGAAATTGACGATTGTCACATCATTCCCATGTTAAAGAATTTTCGTCCCGAAAATTTGAGTCAAGTCGTGATGAGTGTCTGAAAAAGTAAGAAAAATTTTCAGTTTGTCATATCATCCCCTAGTAGAAAGAAATTTCGTCCCGAAATTTAATTCATACCTCCGGTGATGTCTGACGTTTTGCCGAGTTTCGCGGTTTTCTGTGTTTGGTTAGCCCTTCAAAAAGGTGAGGATACTTTTTCATCATTTGATCCTCGCGTTCCCACTGAACTCCGGTCCACGTCTCGAGTCCCAACGAACCTTAACGATTGGAATTTTGCTGTGCTTGAGCGTTTTGGTTTCCCAATCCAAAACCTCGACTGGTTCCTCAATGAAACGCAACTGTTCATCAACTTGTAGTTCGTCCAAAGGGACTACTTGGGTTTCGTCAGATAAGCATTTCTTCAAATTGGACACGTGGAATACATTGTGTACGCCACTGAGTTCCGTTGGCAGGTCCAGTTAGTACGCCACCGGACCAATGCGCTCAGTTATCCGGTAAGGACCAACATACCGTGGGTTGAGTTTGTTCCGCTTACCAAAGCGAACCACACATTTCCAAGGTGAGACTTTGAGTAACACTCAATCGTTCACTTGAAATTCGAGAGGTTTTCAGCGCTTGTCGGCGTAACTGTTTTGGCGATCTCGTGCTGCTGCCATGCGATTTCGGATTTGAACAATCTTTTCCGAAGTTTCGAGTACCAGTTCTGGACCAGTGATTTGGCTGTCACCCACCTCTGCCCAGCAGAGTGGTGATCGACACTTCCGTCCGTACAACGCTTCAAACGGCGCTGCTTTAATACTTGCGTGGTAGCTGTTATTATACGAAAACTCTACCAAAGGTAAGTGGGGTTCCCAACTTTTTCCGAAATCCAATACGCAGGCACGCAACATATCCTCCAGGGTCTGAATAGTTCGTTCACTTTGCCCATCCGTCTGAGGATGGTATGCCGTGCTCATATCAAGACGGGTGCCTAGTGTGCTTTGCAGCGACTTCCAAAAGTGCGAAGTGAAACGAGAATCTCAATCAGAAATGATTGAGACAGGCACTCCGTGTCTAGACACTACTTCCTTCATGTAAACACGAGTCAGTCTTTCCATTTTGTCCGATTCCTTAATCGCTAAGAAGTGTGCAGACTTAGTCAACCGGTCAACGATCACCCAGATGGTATCGCATCCCGTCGGTGTCTTAGGTAAACCCGTGATAAAATCCATTGAGATGTGTTCCCATTTCCACATTGGGAGTTCCGGTTGTTGTAATAGACCAGATGGTTTATGGTATTCTATTTTGACTCTGGCACAAGTCAAGCATTTGCTCACGTAGGTGGCAATGTCAGCTTTCATGTTCGGCCACCAGTAAAGTGCCTTTAAGTCATGATACATTTTATCTGAGCCAGGGTGGATAGAATATCGGGACTTGTGAGCTTTGTCCATCACTAGAGTTCTCAACTCTCCGTATCGTGGAACCCAAATCCGGTTCTCAAAATATCGGACCCCGTCCGATCTGGTTTCAAGTTGCTTGTTCATGCCTCGCATGAGTTCTGATGGAAGATTATCATCTTTCAAAGCCTTAAGTTGCGCATCGCGAATCTGATCGGGTAAGCTTGCATGAACCGTGAGTTGCAATGCTCGCACTCGTCTGGGTTTATCTGTTTCTTTTCTGCTGAGGGCGTCGGCCACTACATTGGCCTTGCCAGGGTGGTACTTGATGGCACAATCATAATCTTTGAGCAGCTCGACCCAACGACGTTGTCGCATGTTCAGCTCCTTCTGATCGTAGATATGTTGAAGACTCTTGTGGTCGGTGTAAATGGTAAACTTGGTACCGTACAAGTAATGCCTCCATATCTTAAGAGCGAACACCACAGCTCCAAGTTCCAAATCATGGGTCGTGTAGTTCTTCTCGTGAACCCGTAGTTGTCGAGAGGCGTAAGCTATGACCTTCTCGAGTTGCATCAGCACACAACCGAGACCTTGTATCGATGCGTCACAGTGTACCTCAAAATTTTACGTTCCCTCGGGGAGGGCTAGAATAGGGGCGCTACAGAGTTTGGTTTTCAACAGTTGAAAAGCGGATTCTTGCGCGTCACCCCAATTGTACTTAGTGCCTTTGTGAGTCAAAGTGGTGAGGGGTTGAGAAATCTTTGAAAATCCCTCGATGAAACGTCGGTAGTAGCCGGCCAGTCCTAGGAATTGCCGCACCTCAGTCGGAGTCTTAGGTGCTTCCCAGTTTTTGATGGCCTCTACCTTACCGGGATCGACATGGATACCGTTCTCGTTGATCACATGTCCTAAAAAGTGAACTTCGCGAAGCCAAAACTCACATTTCGAGAGTTTAGCATACAGTTGTTCCTTCTTCAATAATTCCAGAATTACCCTTAGGTGCTCTTCGTGGTCAGCTTCGTTCTTGGAGTAGACGAGAATATCATCAATGAAAACAATCACAAACTTGTCGAGGTACGCCTTGCATACTCGATTCATGAGATCCATAAATACGGCTGGTGAGTTGGTTAGGCCAAAAGGCATAACCGAAAACTCGTAGTGACCATACCGTGTTCTGAAAGCCGTCTTTGAGATATCTTCTTTGCGCACTCTTAGTTGGTGATAACCAGATCGCAGATCGATCTTCGAGTAGTAACTCGATCCTTGAAGCTGGTCAAACAAATCATCAATTCGGGGTAAAGGATAACGGTTCTTGACCGTCACCTTGTTCAACTCCCGGTAGTCGATACACATGCGGAAAGTCCCGTCCTTCTTTCGGACAAACAAGACAGGGGCTCCCCATGGTGATGAGCTAGGTCGGATAAAACCTTTATCCAACAAATCTTGCAACTGAGTGGACAGTTCCTGAAGCTCCGCCGGTGCGAGCCGATACGGGGCTCGTGCTATGGGTGCTGCACCGGGTGTCAACTCGATTTGGAATTCAACTTGTCGTACAGGAGGGAGTCCAGGCAAATCCTCAGGGAAAACTTCCGGAAAATCTCGCACAATCGGTATCTCTTCGATTCGCTTCTCCTCCGCGGGTTTCTCAACAATCTGCGCCAAAATTGCCGGATGACCCTTTCGTAGATACTTCTGCGCCTTCATAAGGGTAATGACGCCGGTGGTCATGCCGCTTCTCTCACCTCGGACCGAAATGATCTCGCCGAAAGGGGTAGTAATGTTAACTATCTTATCGTGACATATAATCTCCGCTCGGTTCTCGGATAACCAGTCCATGCCGACCACGACATCAAAACTACTAAGCGTAAAAGGAATAAGGTCGATATCAAAGACATGACCTGACAGTTTTAACTTACATCCCGCAAGTACATGAGTCGTTACTATAGTCTTACCGTCAGCTAATTCAACAGGAAACTTAGCATCTAACGGAGTTGGTGTTAAGTCTAAGAGTTGGCTAAAGGCTTTCGACACAAAACTCCTATCAGCTCCAGTGTCAAACAATACAGAAGCAAAACAATCGTTCACAGGGAACTTACCAGTCACCACGTGCGGATCATTGCGGGCTTGACCCGACCAAATTACAAAAGCTCTTCCCTTGCCATTGCTTCCACCACTACTGCCACTTCCATTACCTCCGTTGTTGTCGTTCAGTTTCAGCTTGGGACAATCTTTCCTGAAATGACCTTCCTGCCCACATTCGAAACATCCCTTCGTCGTCATAGGTGGTTTAGGAGCACCCTTTGCCGCAAGGTCTCCTCTACATTCCTTCGCCTGGTGACCCATCTTTCCGCATCTCTGACACTTGACACGGTCACACGGGCCAGTATGATGATAGTTGCACCTATTGCACTTCGGATATTTCCCAGCATATCCGCTCGAACCCTGCCCGCTACCGTTGTTATTGTTGTTGTGACTCTGATTGTTAAAGCTCCGAGTGAATTCGGGCTTACGGTAGTGTTGTTGCTGTGGAAGGTTCGAGGATGAAGATCTGGTATTGTCAAACTTTCTCTTTCCGCTGCTCGGGTTGCTGTTGTTGTCATTACTCGGGTTGTCACGGGCTTTAGCGGTTGAACCCCGAGGTGGTAACGCACCTTGGGTCACAGCTTGATCCGTCAGTTTGTGAGCTAAACGGATCGCTTGTTGAATCGTGGCTGGTCTGGAAGACGTCACCATGCCCTGAATTTGCGGTGCTAACCCATCAATATACATTTCAATCCTCTTACTCGGCGGATCCACCATCCGCGGACACATCACCGCTAACTCATGAGAACGGGTAGTGTAGGATTCAATTTTCGAACCCACCATCTTCAGTGTCCAAAATTCTGACTCTAACTTTGAATTCTCTTCTCTCGGACAGTACTCCTCTCGCATCATGTTTTTGAACTCCTCCCAGTTCATTGCGTTAGCCAGTTCCAATCCAAGGATCTGCACGTTTGAATTCCACCAAGTGAGGGCAGAATCCTCAAGTGTACCAGCAGCGAATTTAACCCTACTGGCCGGGGGACAATTACACATCTCAAATGCCGACTCGGCCTTCTCAGCCCAACGCAGGAAGCCTATTGCTCCCTCAGTGCCCTTAAACGTACTGGGCTTGCAGTCAAGGTAGTTCTTGAAGGTACACGTTCCACTTGGACCTCCAGCTTGGTTCTGAACATGTGCGGCTAAAGCGGCCGCCGCATGGTCGTTCAGCAGAGTTTGGAGTTCAGCTGCAGTCAAGTTGATGTTACCACGTCCTTGTCCAGTGTTTCTTCCAGCCATTTCCTTGAATCACAGTATAAAATGTTAAACATGAATTTTTCTTTCATATACAACACACCATACATGTAATAAAAAGATAGGTAAGAAAGAAATAAGAAACAACATCACATCACAACCATATATTAATCTAATTAATAATTCATGATTAAAACCATTGTATTCGCTACAAAGTATTTCCTATCAATCCTTAAAATCATAGAAAATAATAGTTCCGATGGAGACAACCCCTCCATCTAGGTGTCATCATCACTAGATGTCATCATCTGAGGACACCTCTGAGTGTGCCTCCTCCTCAGCTGGTTCTTCTTCGGGTTCCTCCCCGGGATCCTCCTCAGGCTCCTCTTCGGGATCTTCTTCAGGTTCCTCTTTAGGCTCTGCCTCAGGCTCGGCCTCGGGCTCTGCCTCAGGTTCTGCTGCGTTCTGAGCAATTTGCATTTGTAACACATCGCAACGCTCTAAAGCTATCTCGGTTCGGGTCCTTGCTACTTGGAGTTGCTCTTGCAAGTCTATCATCTCGGCTTGCATCTTTCTCATAATCTTCATTTGTTGATCACTAGCCTCTTGCATTTCCTTCATTGCCGCTGCCATGCGGGCAATCTCCTCCTTAGTCTCGGTTCCGTCTTTTAACAGTCCGGAAACGTTCGCTCTCGTATAGCGCATGTAACCCATGTCACGCTCCAAGCATGAAACAACAGCTGCGAGAACTCGCTCTACAGGTTCGGTTATGGGTGGTAGGGTGTTGGGGTAAGCAGGGTGGTTCGGGTGGGGTAACGGGGGAACTTGTTCGCGATAGACCATACGTCTGATCATGTTAGGGTACCAATCCCAGCAAACGTCGTTTTCGTATATGCCTCTGGATAGACGGTACCTCTTCGGTGCGGGAGCTTCGAGTTCCGGGACTACACGAGGTGGCGATGCGGTAGGTAACTGCGGTTCCTTCCCATGAGCATGAGTCATCGGATCAGATGATGATGAGGGTGGCGGCATCGATATTCCTACAGGTAAGCCGTGTATGCGCGCGCGTATGAGTGAAAGAGGTAAGGAGATAAGATAACAAAGACTACACAAATCAATGCAGTGCGTATTATTATAACTAATGGGTCGTCGCGGTTATAGTCTAGTATGCATGCAGCTTCTAGTTCGCTATAACCAATGGCTCTGATACCAATCTGTCACACCCTCAAAATCCACTAACGGAGTTTTACCGTCAAAGGGTGTGAACTAACAGGATCGGAATCATCAGTTATAATCAAACCATAAAACAAAGTTTCAAAACCATGAAAACGTTTACGAGTAATTAAATGCGGAAGCGTAAAAACCATAGAAACCAATGTTGCGCCACGCAGGACGACTTAAAACTCAATGATAACAGTTTAAAATAAGTTTGCATAATTAAAAATGTTTCAAGCAATGCATGTTCCTAAACCGCGCGCCCGTCTCGGCTACCTGAGAATAACATACTAAAAGTGTCAACACAAGGTTGGTGAGTTCACAAGTTTAAATAAAAATAAAGCGATTAGCGTTTGCGTTCAGCGTGTTGCGTTAAGCGTTTTGCGTTACAGCGTTTTGCGTTACAGCGTTTTGCGTTACCAGATAGTGTTATGTCAATTATATATCTATAGGTAGCTAGCCTATAAAACAAGTATCACTAAGTGTTCGACACCGAAGCTGACTGTTTATCATTTGCCTTGCCACCAGGTCATCAAGACCATGGTATGTGTTTAGCCAAGATTACACCTGCTCGACCTCTAGTCGAGTTTAGCGTTGGCTGGGGTTTGTCAAACCCAGTAGTACTACTCAACAGTGACTCGCTATTATCCAAATATTAACCGGTTCGATGTTATGAAGGACTTTTAGTTATTGCGTTTGCCACTTAGTCTTTACAAGTGATATATAATCTATATTAACAAAATCTTAAATGCGTTTCGGAGTATGTTATCTCCCCCAAGTGAAAAGAGTTTAAAAGTTTAAAAGGGGAAAGTGAAACTCACTGTTTGCGAAGAAATTCCCAAATTAAATCACCAAGATGCGCGTCACAGAAAAACTCTCTCTAGCGTTCTAAAACAACAAAGAGATTTTTCTAAGTGTCGGAATATTATCGAGTCTCTAGACCCGGCACATAATACCTATGCACATAACATTTTCGTGTTTCGTTTGTGAATCGTGTGTGACTTTAACAAATGTATTTGTGATACGTTACATGTGTAAGCAATTATATACGTGTCATGTATTCATAAAGTACATCACTAGCAATTACTCCCCGTAAGGCATTTTGGTCAACAAATAACAATTAACTAGCCATTATTCCCCATGAGGGCAATTTGGTCAAATCATGACAATCAATTAGCAATTATTCCCCGCAAGGGCAATTTGGTCAAAACATAACAATTATATAGCAAGTATCATGTTTCATGCAATTTCACAAAATTCAGCATCTAGTTTCACCGAGACAGAAATTCTACTTGAAAGATTGTACTATTCCACCGATCATAGCATCTCAATTAATTTACCAAAAATCATCACAGAAGCACATATGTCTTAGGTTTCCAGAACATATTTTATTATATTTTTATTCCACATAGTTTTCTCACAATCATCAAATCATTACAACAAACTCATAACAGTCAAATTCATGCGCAACAGAATGTTATTTGAAATTCCCGTTAAACGAAAAATCCAATAAATGCAAGACCTTGGGTTAGGTTCCTAACTCAATGAGTCAACTTCCAGAAGTGGAACCAACCCAATTGTCTCGTAGTTCATGAGATATAATATTTACAAAACAACCTAACAGCAGGTCTAACAGCTCAGCTTTGCACAACGTTTTTGTAAAATCATAAAAGTTAACTTCTACTTGTCCAAAAATTACAAGTTTATATTCTTTAGAAACTAGACTCAACCTAGTTTACTGTAGTATCAATAATCTCAACCAATTTTCACATTTGCACTTCGTTACAGTCACTTAAACATCAATAACACATTCTGTCCAGAAACTGTTTGCATCCAAACTCAACATATTAACTATCTATGAACTATCATGCATTCATATGACACTCTAGACTCCATAAACACCATCCATGCACATCAATTACACATTACATACATGATTAGGGTTTTTGTTTGAACTCAAATCAAAGACACAACAATTAACGTGTAACAATATCATTACTAGTTATCATATCATTATCAAATCAACAACAATCATTGTAACTTCCTATACACACATAATCGGCCAATCTAGGGTTTTCAATTAACCCATTAAACATCAAAATCGAGTAATAAGGATGTATAGGATAATCGATTATACCTTCCTAGCACCTAATTCTTCAATCAAAAGCTTGAATTGATGGTTGTATGTGTGTGTGAAGGTGACGGCAGCCAAGGAGATGGAGGGAATGGGTTCCGATCAGGATTTGGTGTGGGGGAAGAAAATAAGTTAGGGTTTGTTTATTATTATTATTTATAATAGTCTATGTTACACTTTGGCCCCTCCATTTCTAAGTATTACTTTTCCTAGCTTAAACTAACTTGTTTACATCTTGAGTTAACGTTTATAACCATGTTATCACATAACACATAAGTCTAACACATAATTATCACATAATTACTGTTTTAACGTTTTTCGTTTATTCATCACTCGTTTGCGTCAACTCGTTTGCGTTTCGGTGCAATTCCCGAAAGACTACACATGTAGTAAGTGTTAAGCGTCATTTAAACCCTAGTTTAAATGTAATGAAGTGTGCGTTATAGATTCAGTGATCTAAAGTTTGAATTGACAGAGTTGAGTTAACGGGGTTAACCTGAAATTGACGATTGTCACATCATTCCCATGTTAAAGAATTTTCGTCCCGAAAATTTGAGTTAAGTCGTGATGAGTGTCTGAAAAAGTAAGAAAAATTTTCAGTTTGTCATATATAGGTAGTGGCTACGATCTCGAACTCTGTAGTGTTCGCTGAGCGGTTTCGAGTTGAGCTGGAGTTTGTAATAGTTACTCAGACTTTCAGAACTTGATTGTTTCCTAAGCCACGTTGGGCCGAGGCCTACGATGTCTCGAGGGAATAATTATCAAAATATTATGTGTCAACATATTCACCAACATGCGTTACTGACGTATTTTATAACTGGTTTTCAGGTAATCGAGATTAAGTGTTTGGAGATGAAGAATAGCCATTAGAGGATCCGATGGCTCAGATGGAGTTTTTGTTATTAAAATAATGTAAATTATGGTTTTTATGTTTCAAACACTTTTGTATCAACCATCGGGTGTTTAATTCCCGACTTTTGAAATATATTAATATTTTAATTAAAACTTCCGCTTTACAACCTTAAACTCTGATATATTTACAAAACAGGTACCGACTATTGGTCACACGCTAGGCCTTAAGTTAGGGTGTGACAGTTGAGTACTCCGCGTTACGGTAAGGGCGTAAAACCATGGAAAAAGTAACGTTGAAGACTTGATGAGACATTTCCGTCCATGACCATGATCCATTTGATTAGCATGGATGATACCTGCTAATACAAGCGTCTAAAATGTCAAAGATATGCTTTAGATTTCTTCTGTAGTTTTCCACGGTTGATTAATAAAAGTCTTAAAACTTTTGAATTTGTTTCATATCAAAATGTACTTCTAATTCTAAATATAAAACAAACCAAAGTACGAATTTAGTTCTCTAGTTTGTGGTTTGGGGCTTAAGTTGAACTCTAAACCAAACCAAATCGGTTTAGCCTAATTTCCGGCTTCACTATTTCAGGTTTTTCGATTCCATATCAACTTCGACTAGGGTCTCGTCTCCTTTGGATCCAATCCGAACCGATGAACATCCGTTTAAGTCATCAAATTATATTATCCAACACTTTCAAAACCACCAATAGTTCTTGTAACACATGGTAGAGGTGGACAACAAAACCGGTTCCTGGAACCGGTTCGGTTCCCGAACCGGTTCCTACCCGTTTTTCGTAGGAACCGGTTCGGTTCCGTTTCAACCCGACGATCCGGGACCGGTTTGACATTTTTGGAGGTGGACCGGGTAGGAACCGGAACCGAACCGGAACCGGTTCTGGAACCGGTTCGACCGGAACCGGTTCGGAACCGGTTCTAGCCGTTGGAGTAGTTCTAGCCGTTGGGAAACGGTTTTATTGCCGTTTTTTGACCGTTGGGGGTCAAAAATGGCCGTTTTTTGGCTCCCCAAACACCCCACTACTAGTATAAATAGGTATTTGGTGTAATGGGTTCATTACAACACTCAAAACGCAAACCCGAACGCAAAAAAATACAAAAAAACGCTATTACAACGTTCTGAGTTCTCTAATCTCTTGTTTTCTCTTCTTCTATATTCATATTTGTTGTTATGGCTGCCTCACAATCATCGGTTGGTCAAGGTTCCACCGCCGGACCAAGTTTCGTTCGTATTGTACCTCATAATCGTAATCAAGAGATTTGGTGCAATTGGAATTTGGTTGAATTGAGTGACCATTCATTGAAGGCTCGGTGCAAGTTTTGTGGGATTTATTTAAACCCACTTTCGAATTCAAATTTGAAGAAACACATCGAAAGACCGTATTGCAGGGTGTTGAAACAGAACGTCGAGTCGCAACAAACGCAAATGGATAGTGAAGGTACCAAATTGATCGAGTTCAAGATCGTATGACGAAGTTTGTGATTCAAGAAGCTTTGCCGTTTAGCCACTTCGACAACCCTCGCTTAACCGCCATGATTCGAGATACGCTTCAACCACAATACACTCACGTAATTCGTCATACTCTTAAACGTTATTGTTTAAAATTGTGGAAGAAGGCCAAAGAGGTACTAATTGCATATTTTGAAAATATAAATACGGGAATAAACTTAACTAGTGATGTTTGGTCGGCTCCACATGGTCTACCCGAATCTTATCTTTGTGTCACCGCTCATTGGGTAGACCCGTCATCGTGGGAAATGATGAAACGCACCATTGCTTTCGAACTCTTTGAGTATCCACATACGGGAGATAATTTGTTTGAAATTTTAGATTATGTTATAAAAACTTATAAACTAGAAAATAAAATATTTTCAATTGCATTTGATAACGCGTCGAATAATACATCGGCGGTTGATAAATTAAAATTAAAATATACGCCGATTTGCAATGGTGTATTTTTTCACTCAAGGTGTGTTGCACATATCATTAATTTAATCGTGCAAGACGGACTTGCTTCGGATGAGGTTACATCGGTTATAAACGATTTTAGAGTAATGCTACATGAAGTTTTTAAGAAAAGTAAAAAAAGACAAATGGATTATAGAAAATTTTGTAAAGATACGGGAAGAAAAGCTTTGGGAGCTAATTGGGATGTACCTCATCGATGGAATTCCACTTGCATAATGTTTCAAAGTGCTTTGAAACAAAGAGAAACTTTACAAATGTTTCATTCTAGTCTTGCCGAGAATGATTTGGCAATCCCCTTTTCAAATGAGAAATGGGAAATTATCAATGACTTATCGACTTTTCTTGAAGTTTTTAAAACATCAACTACGAAACTATCGGGAACGTATTATCCGACAAGTCCCTTGGTTCTTTCGGAGTTATTTTTAATCGTTAACAATCTTAAAGAATTTGAAAATAAAAGTCCAATGTTTTCAAACATCATATTACCAATGAAGTTTAAATTAAAAAAATACTTTCTTGAATTGCCACCGATTTTTACTTGCGCCGCCGCTTTAAACCCAATGTTAAATGTTACGGGGGTTGAATGTGTGATAGACGAAATTTTTTCAGCCTTAGATATGCATGAAGTTGACCCAAACTTTTCAACAGAGGCACAAAATGATTTTAACTTGAATTTTAAATTTATGTATGACTTTTATATAAATAAATATGGGTCAAACATACACATGCCTTCGCCGGGGGGGGGGGGGGTCTTCATCAAGTTCAAGTGCTACTAGAGTACGAGACCCCATGATTAGCCTTATGAATACCGTTCGCAACGTAACGGCTAAAAAACAAAGGGGTAACACCCCTTCAAGCGAACTAGGAAGGTATAGTGCATATGATTTCTCTACCGGTTTATCCGAAGAGGAATATGGCACTTTTGATGTTTTGGCTTGGTGGAAGGTAAAGGAAACCGAGTTTCCGATTCTTGCCACCATGGCCCGTGATTTACTAACCGCCCAAGCTTCTAAGGTAGCTTCGGAATCTGCTTTTTCTCTTAGTGGCAGGGTAATATCGGTGAGAAGAACAAGACTGAATTCGGAGTCGGTGGAGATGTGCATTTGCTTGAAGGATCACTTGGACTCAATCGATCGTGTTCAACACGTAACTACTCTGGAAGACGAAACACCACTTGATGTTCGAGTGCACGACGAACAAGAAGGCGTTTCTACAAGTAATTCTGATGAATAAGTCGCCACTCAATAATTACGACGAACAAAAAGGCTTTTCTAGAAATAATATGTCACAACTTTATATTTATAAGTTTAATGTTTTGTTAGTTTGTTTTTGAATATTTTAAAACATGTAACCTTTTTTTTGAACTTCTTAAAGTAAATAAAATGAATTTTATGTTAATTGTTTTTTTTATTTAACATGTTATACAAATACGAATCGTATAACACCGCTCTTGATTATAATTCAGCATTTGACTTGCGTAAGCCAAAAGACTATAATACATAGCAAACTCAACAAATGTAACACGATACAGATTTAAGTTCACCATTACACGATACACGATACAGACTAATCAATTCAAACACGCTGACACTCATAGCATTAAGTTCAATATGTTGTTTACCATTGCTCTGTGGATGAACAACAAAAGTAGCATGAGCCTCTTCAGAAATCAGAAGAACACAAATCATCACCTACACAAGCAGCGGAAACGAAAAACGAAAAAAAAAATAATAATTTACACTGTAACCGGTTGGAACCGGTTACAGTGTAAGAACCGGTTTAGGAACCGGTCAGAACCGGTTCCACCGGTTCCGGGTCCGAGGGTTGGGGAACCGGTTCGGTTCCCTAACCGGTTCGACCATGGAACCGGTTTAAACAGTGATGTTGACTAATGGAACCGGTTCTGAACCGGTTCCGGTTCCTTTGACCAACCCGATTTGATCACCTATAACACATGGTATGTTACTAAAAGCAATATACATGATGATAACATAAAATATAATAATGCACTCAACTTTATTATTTCAACCATTAGAAATATGTAATATCAAGTTATATTATACTCATAGAGCTAAAATCATTAAACTAAACCTTGATCCAAAGTCAAATTTCACCTTGGTCAAGCCTTAACTAAAATAAATGTGAAATTTTGTAGCATACATTTTGAGTCAATGTGAACTCATCAAAATGTAATGGTCAAACCAAATGGTTTGACTTTTTATAACCAATGCAAGTTCTTTAAAGTTAAGCAGGGCTGCACCTAAGATAGCTATATGCTTCTGAATTCAAACAAGCTTCCGGGGTTGACTTGTCAACGTCAAGAATGTGAGTTTCTGTTGAAGAATCTTTCTGCATATTATGTAGAAATTTATTTAAAAACAACTTCAAATGTAAAAACAATAACAAGTCAGTCAAAAATGAGACTGTTCAGTGAAAAGTGTTTATATGCTAGTGAAATGTCTAAAATAGCCTTCAATACATCAATAATAAGTTTAAGTTACCTTGGTTTGAAATCCCCTGATATAACCAACAAGTGCTACTTCAATTTTCTGATCCAAAATTTGCTCATCGTTTCCATTGATAACACAAGCTTGCTGAAACGAACGCTACACATTACAAAATTTCCTAAAACCATAACCCGACAATGATTTAAAAGGATGTTAAACGAGTCGTGTTCGTGGGTTGACGGGTCCAACCTGAACACACTATGCATATTTGCAGGTCGATTTGAACACAACTCATTTATGATTTAACCCATTTTTTTTTCATCTTTCTCGTATGAATACTTTTAAATTACAAATTTTAAAACAAAAATACAAATGTATATAAAACAGTTACATTTTGATTATAAAGTCCTATATCAATTTCTCTTTGAGGTTTAAATTTTGGCAAAAGAACACCTAACGAATTTAATTTATGTCACAAACGCAACTTGTTTGGCTAAACATGTTCAAAGTTTGACCCGAACCTTCTTAGACTAAACCCATACCCACGAATTTCGTGTTAGGTTCGTTTTGTACTCAAGGCAACTGCTGAGGTGGCGAAATGAGAAGTTGGAAAGGAAGGGCGAATGGGAATCCTCCTATATATGACCATTTTAACCCACTATTAATGAATTATAACCTAAATTAACTAAACTATTTGACTAGCTTGACCCGTTTAATTAGTAGCACGGTTCATAGAAATTAAAAACATTGCAAATGTTAAGTTCTCACAATGTTTCTCATGTAAGAGCCACGGGTAGAATCCCATCTGATGCTAACAACCACCTTAAGACTCTCGTGTGAGTCAAAGACAACCCAACCGAAATAGACACCCAAGGCTTGACCCGGAATATCAGAAGCACTGTTATCTGTATAATTAAGAAAACATGAATACACATTGATCAAAATTTGTATAAAGCAGTCACAATAAAAGAAGGAACAAATGGATGGTGTAATTTTATTTAATTTATAATGTGTATAATAGAAAAAAGTGAATGTAGAACGAATCAAAGTCGAATTTTAAATGCATAAATCTTGAGTATTGTTCTATAGAAAATCCAAATTACTACATGTACTGCTATAGCTTATGCAATCGTATTTAACACAATAATTATTTATAAAATTTCGAAAAAAAAATGTTACCAAAAACACCCCTTACCCGCCCAGCCCATTTGACCACTTTTACCCTTTTATAACAATAAATGTGATTAAAATGAGTAAACTTAAACCTGAAATTTCTTCAAGAAATCCATTTTTCTATAGCCCCTTCAAATAAATGGGATCAATTGGCAATGCTTCCATCACCCCTGCAACCATATAGAGTTTTTTTTTATTAATTTTTACAAATGGCTAACTCACACGCCCTCTAAACCAATGAAACATACAGTCATCAAACGGAGGAAGTCCCCATATTTGCGGCTGAAAATCTAGGAACGAATGAATCACATGATCAGCAATTGAAAATCGTCTGTTTTGGTTTGAATTGATGGAACCGCCACCACTTGCATATGTGCAGCTTTTCCCGCTTTAATCCCTACCCTGTTCATATATATAATTACCACCTTAACCTTAAACTCCATTTTTGCAATACATAGTTCAAAAGCATGCCCGCAAAGTTTGGAATAATAACATACAGAGAATCTTCTATCACAAGACAGCAAGATGCATCCACGCCCATTCGACTAGCAGCCTCCAGAAATCTGATGTTTCACAGTCACATGATATTTTGATTAAACGGGTCGTTTTAAATAAAAGTAAACAAGTTTAAAACAATTAATCTAAGAACGTGTTACTGAAAAGGAACCTAATGAAACAAAATCAAATCCAAATTACAACAAAATATCAGACTTTCCCCAATTAACCTTAGCTACTGATGATGCAAGCAAGGTTAAAACAAGTAAAATGAATGAGCGAATATAACGCCCACTGCGCAGCCACATGACTATTGTCTCAGGAGGTTTTCAACAGAAAGTTTTATAGGGTGGCACTTCGATCGGC
The DNA here is from genome assembly GCF_021521415.1 of Bidens hawaiensis. Classification (NCBI taxonomy): domain Eukaryota; kingdom Viridiplantae; phylum Streptophyta; class Magnoliopsida; order Asterales; family Asteraceae; genus Bidens; species Bidens hawaiensis. Next base: position 1,193,174 of record NW_027491409.1, on the reverse strand, counting down.
AGAAATGATTCTTGGGGCCATCAAGAATACACAGGAGCGGAAGCTGGAGTTAGGGGATGCAGGATAATAAACATTTGTTTGGAGAGCGTATAGGTACTTTCAAAGGAATCTCTGCTATATCATCCGTATTCAGTAGTGGACTGCTACCATTTTTAGTTTTTTTTTTGTTACTGTTTTGATTCACTGTCTCATACTTTATGTTATTTGGTTATAATGTTATATGGACACTATACAAGTAAAAAAAAAAGAGTTTTTTTGAAATGAAACGATTTACAAGGTTTATGCAGTTTTAAGCGCACTTTTCACTGACTTTCGAACTATTTCACATGCTTCACTCGATCAACCCGTTTCCATCTAACTAAAACTTAAGTTCTACCCATCGTTTAAATGTGTCTAAATTGCTTTAGATTAAAATGAAAAAAAAACCTTCTTGGGAAGAAACTTTGACTAGTACATTCTTCTTCACAGAATTTGAAGCAAGTGCAAATGGGATCCCATGTTTTTTAAGATGCTTCATGAGGCGATTAACGCCAGGGAGCGGTTTGGCTTGCAGCCACCTACAAAACATAACAGTTCAACAATTTCATTTCATTAAAGACATGTTCTTGAATAATATAATTTAGCATTATTGAATGATAAGAAAGAGACCTCACTTTTCATGATACATAGGCATGATACTTTGAGAATATTGTTGAGGTGTGATCGGAAGATGATAATCCTTAACAATTGCAATTGCTGACTCATGGTGTATCATTCCCATCCTTTTATTTTCTTTTTCTGTGTCAATCTCTTTCCCATATCTAACCAGAAACTCCTTCAATAGATCCTTTGTCACTTGTTCTTCAATACCCAAAATGCAAATCCAAACAAATTATAAAACTTCCACATAAGTTGGACTAGGGGTGCAAACGAGCTGTGACATTCCGAGCAACTTGAGCTCCGATCGATAAAAAGCTCAAAATGATGTGAGCCTTTTTGAGATCGAGTCTCAAATAAAACTCGTTTAGTTATCGAGCCCAAGCTCGAGCCTTGTCTGAGAATCTCATTGAGCTTTGTTTGTTCTTTTTTACTTTTGCCTCTTTTAGACTTCTATGTATTAGTTTAGGTTACCCAGTCAAACTCTGGCTCGTTTAAGGTACTACACTAGTTTAAAGTTTTTGTCAAACTATATTAAAAATAATTAAAAATGTATATAAATTAATTAAAAGCCAAGTCCGAGCCCGAGCCCTCATAAGTCAAAATGAGCTGATCTCGAGCTTAGTTGAGCTCAGCTTGGGTCAGCTCAACGATCGCTCGAAAAAACTTGCTAGAAGTCAGCCCATTTACAAACTGAGGCAGCTCGGCTCAGATTATTTTATTTATAATTTATTATATGTGTATATATATAGTTATTTTGTGAGTGTTGGATGGTATTGGCCAGATACTAATTGTTGCCCACTTGCTCATACTAAGCCTAGATATATTTGAATAGCTTGTGGCTGGAAACTCGGCTTGTTTTCAAAGTAAGTGACCCGGGCTCAGATCGTTTACAAACCGAGCCGAGCACAAGTGGACCTTGGCTCATACATATTTAATATAACGAGTATATATAAAGTACCCAATCACAAAAACCCCTAAAGAAAGAAGTTGTGGCAAAGCCAAATGAATATAAAAAAGATATATATATATATATATATATATATATATATATATTAGAATGGAATATAGAGAGAGTGCGAGGTTATTGAAAGAAATGATAATAATATACATACACGTACCGGTGTTGAGAAGGGTGCCGTCAAGATCAAAGATGACGGCGGAGATGCTGCTGCTACGACGGCCGTCCATTAATGCTGCTGTAGTGGTGGTGGTTGAACAAGGCATCAATGCAGCAGAAGCATTACTATTACTACGAGTACAAATGCGTTTTTAAGATCGTGATCGTGATGTGATGGCTGATTCGCATAATAGAATATGGACATTTCTCTTTATTCTATAAGATTGATTTTATTTATTATTGGCTTATTATTCATTATTATTATTATTATTATTATTATTATTATTATTATTATTATATACAATGTTGTTTTTGTTTCAACAACCTTAACACCCCCCCCCCTCCTATCACAAAATTAATAATAATAAAGTTATTTGGAAGTTTGTAAGCAGTTGGTGTGGTATTTCTTCGCTATACGCATATGTAACGTTTCATGGAGATCCAATGTTAATGATGCTTTTAAAACACATAAATAAAGGCACAAGATGGAAATAAAAAAAACGATTCAATAAATTATTTTCAACATGCCAGTGGAGAAGAAATGAAACACTTTTTAAACGAGAGTCTCGATCACTAGAGTAAAGGAAGGCACCAAAGCATTTCTCATTCTTATGGGTGGAGGAGAATAGGGGGAATAGTCAGTCTAGAATGAGAGGAATCATATGCACATTTTCATTGAGTATTTAACCGTATATAATATCTTTTGTAAACAATGTCTGGGTTTGTTGTTTTTATCAAGGCTAGCTTCTTGTTAGTCTTTGTTTGAGTTTTCAATAAAATTGAAAGTTCAAAAAGATATTTAAAACTATTTTTTAAAATTATTGTAGATTTTTCTAGCTTATTAAAATTAAAGTAATCATTGTTATTAACCCTTTACAAGTTACAAAACTAAATTATGACATTTATTTTTATTTACTAGGGTGACAAAGATAAACACAAGAATCACAATCCTTTATACACTAATCTATTAACCAAAACAACACCGACTATATTATTTCCCTAATCCTTGGGGCTCGATTTGACATCCTTGAAGTTCCCACACTAATCCAATCGTAAAAGTGTTATCTTTTAGAGTTTTTCATACCTTTAACCTAACCAAAGCTTTGATCAATCGTTTTGACAATTTTTACCCTAAACAATATCAGTTTGGAGATGTTTGGAATCGTTTTAGACGATTTCTACCGGTGAAATATTGCCAAAAACCCTTCTCTACAGTATGCTAACGGAGTCAGGCCCAAAAAACAAGCTTCTTGTTCCTCCTTGGTTTCTCTCTAGGAAGTATCTTGACAGAGTAGAATGTGGATGACGACTTATTATTAGGTTCCATCTTTGTGTTTTAAAGGTAATTACACATTACCCCCTTACTTTACAATTCCATATTCATTCATTCATAAGTAACATTAAAACCTCACATTGTATAATGTATGAACTATGAATTAAACAAGTATGAACTTTCCATAATAACGTTTTGTAAAATCCAGCTATTCATTATTATAAAAAGTTGTGCACATCCATAGATTATTGCTAAATGCATTCGATGTTTGATAGACCAACCAATTACTATCCTGCATCACACACCCTAACCAACGAGTTCTACAAAACGACAAAAAGAATGCGGTCTAGCCTTACAATGAATTACTTATTTTCCAAGCTCATTTCTTGAAGGTTAAGCAAGAGATTATCAGCATTCAGGAGGACTTTGTTGGATGATTTAGAGATTGTTGCTGCAATTTCTCGAGCTGCTTCGATTTTCCTCAGTGTTATAAATGCTGGATTGTTGGCAATTGCTTGGCCTATCAGCTATGCACTTTTTGCCTCTCCCTGTTATTTTATTTCCACGTGTTATGTTTTGTTTTCTCATTAATTGCTAAATAAAATAAAAAAAAAAATGTTAAGTAGTGTTACTTACCTGTGCTCTGATGATAGCACTGCGCTTGTCTTGTTCAGCTTTTTCAACAACAAACTTGGCCCGCTCGGCCTCCTGTGCAGCAACTTGTTTGGCTTCAATTGCAGCAGTAAATTCTCGCCCGAAAGTAAGACTTGTGATGGACACGTCATCCAGTGCAATGTTGAAATTGGTCGCCCTTTGTGTTAGTATTTTCCGTATCTCCCTACTAACACCCTACACGACACATTTTATATAAATGCATTCATTTGTGAAAAGTATATCTTCATTGCGACCCAAAAAATGTGGCCACAATAATAAGTTGTGTAGAAGCGTGCAGAAAAAAAATGAAAACCTAACAGTATCTGTAACCGAAAAAAACCAAACTGAACTGTGAATTCGGTTTTCGGTTCCACAAATCTTGCTTAGTCAGATAAGCAAACCAAAATCAATCATAGAAACTGTAAAATAACCTATTTAATCGGTTCGATTAGACACATCCCTAATAATAGTGAGCACGGCTCGGTTCAAGACTTTTAACAAGCCGATATGAAGGAGCTCACAAGCAGCACAGATCATTTAGAGCCTTAAGGGGTATATACAGGGTGAAAGAGGGGGTGGTGGTATGTGGCATACCTCTCTCTGAGTAATAGGCTGGCTAGCATTATACTGTGCAACGACAGCTTTCAACGTTTCGTGAATGATTGAAGGCAGAACTCTCTCTTTGTAATCGACACCAAGAGTTCGTATTGTTCATCTTCCACTGCCCATCAATATCACTCATACTCGTTAATCAATTTCACCGATTACAAACAAACAAACAAACAAAAGGGTTTTAGAAATTACCTTTATCAGAGTCACCGGCGTTGTTTCAAATGATGTATCGCAGTATGTATGAATGGATTTATTATTTAACGGCGGTCGAGGGTGGCTTTGGGTTTTGTTAGGTAAAGTGCTTTTCAAGAAATCTCTCAAACCCTACTTATTATTAACTAATTTTTATTATTTTCTTAACATTAATTAAGATTAAGAACTATGCACCGTTTTTCTTTTTCAATCAAACTGATATAATAAGCTCAGGTATTTAAAATTTATAATTCATATAGTTAGTTTTTTTTCCACCCTATCAACCAAACCCGGTGATAAATTAGTTTTATATTTTTTACCACTTCTCAAAACACTAACATGATTAATAGGAACATTACGAGAAGAACTATGAGTAGGATTTATCTTAGTGTAACTTGGCAATTGGCCTTTGTTTTTCTTCTAACTTGACATTTCGGTTGCAAGTTGACCCATTTGAGTGGTCAATGATTGAATCGTTTTGTCACGGGCTTCATCATTTTGCATGCACACTTCTTTAGGTTGATTTCTCTTTTGCATGTCTTGTTGCATCATCCTAAGCATATACATGACTTCATTCCCACTTAAAGAACTTTGACCCGAATACCCACATTAACCACTACCCGTTTGTTAAAATTGACTTTGAAAACCTTGATTGTCCTCGCCTCAATAATTTCCTTGATTGTTGTATTGTTGGCGTGGAACAAAATTTCCTTGATTCCCTTGAAAATTCGGATATGATTAGGTAGCCGGATTCCCATAACGAAAATTTGGATGGTTTCTCAACCCGGGTGGTAAGTGTTCGAGTTCATGTTATAATTTCTATCACCTCCCCCTTGACCTTGAATTGCATTTACCTCTTCCACTTGTTCTTGACCCACCGTACAAGCATCCGCTACATGACCCATAACACCACAATTAGTACAAACATCATACACTTGATTTGTAGTTTGCACCCCTCCATATTTTACGACATGTACTTGCGGTCTTCCAATTGTCGACCTTGCTCTTTTTGCGGTTTGAGCCTTTCTTTTTTATGTGACCGACATTTGCTCCAAAAACGCCCGATCATCTTGCTCATCATTAGTACCAAATATACCATTTGTAATCGACATCAAATCCTGCTCATCTCTAGTATTCAAGCCCTCATGAAAAGCATTCAACAACTCCCAAAGAGCAATACCATGGTGAGGACAATTCTTAATCATCATGTTAAACCGTTCAAATGCTTCATGAAACATCTCATTCTCACCCGATTGTTGTTGAAAAGTTCTCAAACTCCTTATTGCATCATTAGTCTTTTGAGCCATGAAAAACTCTTCCAAAAATCTTTGTTGCATCTCGGCCCAAATATAAGTTGATGCGGAAGGCAATGTGTAAAACCATCTTTTCGCCTTATCTTCCAAAGAAAATTGAAATAGTACCAAATTAACATCATTCGACGAAAAACCTTGACCCCCAATCGTATACGCCTCCAAGTGAAAGTAAGGTTCTTCCGTTGCTAAACCCTTATACTTTGGTAAACTTTGGAGTGAGTTGGTTCTAACCTCAAATGCTCTTCCTTGTTGATTTTGAGGAATAACCACCGGAGAAGGGTTATTAGTGATGACCGTTCGAAAATGAGCTTCAATTCCCCTTACCATTTCTCTTGCATGTCTTCTTGGTACCCCCAACGGTACTCTTGGTTGGACCACTTGCCTATGCATGGACCTTGGATGTGCATATTTTTGAAGTGGCAGTTGGGGCATTTGTTGAAATTGTTGCTCTTGTTGTTGCCCTTGTGGAAGAGCTTGTTGTGGAACTTCAAAGATTTGGTTGTTTGGAATGGTTAACAAAAAGATTTAAAAACAATTAACGAGTTTTAAATCAATATGAGAAAATATGCCTTCTCTCGGTTTCAGGTTTCTATGATTGTCAAAATAAATGTTTAATCTGAGATGAACGATAAACCATAGTTCGTGCTTATGTAAATGATTTGATAATTGAAGATTAAGTAGTTGGATTATACAACGCAAGGTAATCACCCAAAACCAATTAGCTTATCCAATCCCGAATCCCTCCCGATTAATCTCAATTGCCTATGACACCAAGAACTGACGGTTTAGAACACGAACTCAACAAACTAACAATCTATCAATCAATTCATAAACACCATAATAATGAAATCATTAAGATCAAACTATTATCTCAGAAATTGCATAAACATTCAATCGACATTCAATATAAAACCTTACAATCCGAGGGAAAACACAAAGGAATTTAGCCGAGCATGATTCAGTTCATCATCCCTTCGATTATAGTAATCATACGAATCAAAAACAAGTATTCAGTGGTTACGCAACTCACAATTGATCAATGGCACCTGAAAATCGCCCCTAGGTCATCCTCAATTGAAAGATAATGATAAGGTCATGAAAAGCCGTCCAATAACGAGTTATAAATGGCTGTTACAAAATTTTGAGTCGGGCCCACCGTAAGCTACGGTGGCCACCCACCGTAGATTACGGTGGCTTCAACAAAACCAACGCTGGATTTTGTCTGCCTTACGGTAGCCAATTTAATCCAGCCCCCACCGTAGCTTACGGTGGGTACCGTAAGCTACGGTGGACTTCTCTTTTGCCTCCTTATTTTCTTTGTTCTTGTTCCTTCTTTCCTCATCCAAATAGCTTCCTTCCAAAGCATCAAGTCCACTTCTTTTCCGACTCTTGTACCTGAAATAATCATATAAACGTAGTAATCCAATTCCACAAAATAAACCGGTTATATGTACAATTGTTAAAGGTCCTATATCACTTAAGGGTTTTCCAACGGACCACCCGTCACATTCCCACACTTACCGCCGCTTTCCCTTAAGCAACTCACTCATTCATTCATTATAAAACATAAGCTCATTTAACAAAACACATCTCGATTCAGGGCCCAAGTCATACCCTATTCCCACGTGTTTCGTATTTGCACTATTAACACGTTTATTCATCAAATATATAATTTTCGATCAACCTAACACGTTTCATGTTTTTATTTCATGCAACACACCCCTCTTGAACTTTCCACTCAATAACTTTCTCCAAATCTAGCATGATGTACTAGTCCACCCAAATGCAGGTGTGCCAATATACTATAATAAGCTTGTATAACTATCGAACCTCTACCTAATAAATGCATCATGCATCCTTCTATGAAGATCATCAACATACCAGTTGTTCATCTCTTTCAAAGGCATAAGCACTCATTCAGTTCCATAATTCTTGGTGGTCATAATTTTGCTTTAACGCCCTCTCCATGCTTGCACCGATGAATGTTTGTTGATCGGATATGCTTTGGGAAGACTTGGACCAATTCCCAAACGTAGGTGGCCGTTGTCGTTCCACCACTTCTTGCATGGTCCCTTGGTAGGCCCAGTTTGAATCATACGGCCTTTGTGCATAATCAAATGCATTTTCCACATAACCTGACTGAACACCCGGTTGCCTTTCACCCTAACTTGGTCCCGCTTGATCCGCATCCATTGGAGCTACATTCGTATCATCTTGGTAAGCCTCATCACCACTTAAACCTTCCTCCTCACTTTCGGGTTTGTCCACTTCACCCGCTTGCAATGGTCACGCATCAACTTTCAACACTCTCCATCTCCTTCCATCACTCTTCAACTTGTGATACTGGTCAGATTGTGTGTATACCTAACCAGCCCCCAAACTTGAATGTCGAATGGTTTGAATTTTTTGTACGATCCCTTATCATATTCATCAATTTCCCCATACATCTTTAACAATGCAGTGATTAATCGACAATGAGGTATATTATTTTCCGATCCACACTGTTTCGGCTTATTCATATATTACTCACCATCAAAAAAGGGTATGGAATAAGGGGTGACCCACGTAACAACGTGTATAAAACTGGTACCTCAGGTCAAAAACACACTCGACCATCAATGTCCGAACCTCTATCTATTTTTAGCTTCGTATTCAATCCATGTTTATTTTCCCGCAATTATTGTTAGTTAGGACTTCTCGTCGGTATCATTCCCGAAGAGCTTCGTTTACCTCTTTCTTACCTAATCATTATCTCTTGCTTAATTGCTAAGGGGAGTAATCACTCCCCTTTTTACTTATTATAAATCTTTTGGGGACATATGCGTATTTACAGTATTTATCTATTATCTACTATCTACTATTCAAACCGCAACTGTTTAATTCTTATGTGTATATCAGTTTATGCCTAACTTGCTATTTGCTTACTTGCTTTATTTGAATACGTTTCGGAGAGGTCCAACATATTCTCATTATAGTATGATCATACAACTATTTTCGGCAAACGATGTCCATTTTTATGGCAACAGTTTAGTCCTTTCTTGGTAAACAATGTCCATTTATATGGAATTGGTTGAGCCATTACTTTATGGTTTGATGATTGTTTATGTGCTATAGCTTAGCTGTTTATTCTCACATGAACAATTTGCATCTTTCTTTATTTATTATATATTATTATTGTTGTGTCTTAAACTGGTGTTTTACTCACTCAACATGTGTTGTTGACAAAACTTTCTATTTTATACGCATATGCAGGTTATTGTTTGAACTAGTTGCAAGATTTGGTGAAGACTTAGTGAAGAATTTAAGTTAGAAAACTTTTAATCAATATCATTTATGTTATATAAATTGTATTGTTGTATGATTATGGATTTTGTACTTTGTACTTGAATTATTTTGAAACATTTAATCAAATTAAATAGATATTGTCACTTTTAAATATTGCATAATAGTACCTTGAGAGCTGTGAGCAATTAGCTCACTCCCCGACATTTCCGCCTTAGGTTGGGATGTGACAGATTGTTATCAGAGCCGAAGGTTTACGATATGTCGTTAGTGGTGCCTTAGTAACATGCTTAGGAGCCCCATACGTGCTTATTTGTTTGCCTTATGTGTTCAAATAAATTGTGTACAGCTTTCTTAGATAATAACTATTTATTATTTATTATTGTATTGTTATGCACACACACACAACTCCGAGGCTATACCTCAACCTTCAAAGAAAATTTTTTCTAAATATTTTAAAATCAGTGTAGATTGCCTTTTACTTTGGGGAAATTCCTTAAGAATTCCCTACTTTTGTTTTTACTCCTTTATCTTAAGGCTATGTAGCATGACAAGTTCCTCTCGGTCAAAGAGGAGCACAACTGTCATACGACCGACACCTTAGGTTGATTTTAAACCGAATTCACAGTGTTCGTGGCTAAATTAGGTAAATTTCGATTATTATGTTTTGTTATTTTATTGGTTAGTTGGGTGAAAAATCCATGATATCCATGGGTGCTCCTACTATTCATTCATCATCTTGTTTTGAATGCTATTTTTGTTGGAGTTCATCATATGTGGTGGTTCACGGGATGCTCCAACTACTCATATTTTCTTTCGTTTATTCGTTATTTAGTTTGACCGGTTAAAACGACATGTAACGCTCATGGGCCAACAAACTCTATTGTATTGTTAATTCATTAATTAGCTGGGACAATTAAAACGCCATGTAACGCTCATGGGCTGTCCGACTCAGCATCTTTTATTCGTTAGTTTTGTTGGGCTATTCAAACTGCCATGGAAAGCTCATGGGAGGCCAACACACAAATTATGTTTCGTTAGTTTGTTGTTAAGTTGACTTAATCAAATAAAAATTAACTTTTAAATTGACCTCATCTTCTCGTGTAGTCATCACGCATTAATCATATTGACTACATCATCTAATAACTATTTACGCTATGTACCCCTATATCTTATAATCTTTCACTTTTAATCCACATGATACGACACAAATTCCCCATTTCTTAAAGGCAAGGCTATTATAATACAATTAAACTGTTAATATTTAATTAGTTTCCTCAACTTACCTATAAGGCCCCGTTCCCGGTAGCCCTACTTTAACGTCGGATTTACTCATAAACACAGTTCTACAAATCAGAGTTAATTAAAACTTTCGCGGAATATAAAACTTTAACTGTTTATTACAAACATTTAATCTTTTCTTTAAAACCATAACATATATTTAACACATCGTTTCTTCCATCTTCAGATGCCAGCCGTTCAATCCATGCCATGTGCCATCCTCATGCCGGCTCTTTAGTTCGCTCACCTGCGTGCATACTAAAAGTCAGCTACGCTGAGTGAGTTCTAGTTAATCAAGCAACTTACCATACAACCACTTCATACAATATGTATGTATCCGAAGACACATAATCCACTGTCTAACCTGTCCACCTTACCACTTAACCACTTAACTTCCCCTAACCACTAAGCCACTTGTTTACAGAAACACATAGAGGCTTGCCCTCTCACGTGTTCACTTTATGCCACTTAATAACAGGGGCACGTATAGGCTTTCCCTATCACGCACTCACGTTATGCCACTTAATAACGAAGGCACGTATAGGCTTTCCCTATCAAGCACTCACGTTATGCCACTTAATAACGAAGGCACGTACAGGCTTTCCCTATCACGCACTCACGTTATGCCACTAACACCCTTACTAGACTCTTGCCACTTCTAACACACTCTACCTCTACCTGCCTATATCACACTTCATATCAGTTCATTATTTACGTAATAAGCAAGTCACATCATAGCATTCATACACACTAACAACCACTTGTAATTCACTATCCTTGGCGATACGTGCAATATCCGAAGATCGTTCACGTACCGACAAGCATTATAAAATATCTACCTCGTATAACATCTATAGCATACACTTACCACTTAAGGTAAGTGTATTCACACTTCACATCGAGTATGCACACAGCCCCGAAAACATAACAAGGAAATGGGGCTAGAAACTCACCTGAATGGGGTTCCTTTCTCCGTTTATCGTGGTTCCTCTCTTTAAATGTGCTCTGCTAACTGTATATAGGTTACACGTATCAATACTCGTCCTATCGTATCAGATTATTTCAACTTAGTGCTAAGTTAAACTCAGGTGAAGTTAAGCTTAGGTGAAGTTAACCTCAGGTGAAGTTAACCTCAGGCGAAGTTAACCTTAGGTGAAGTTATCAACAGGTGAAGTTAACCTTAGCGAAGTTAACCTTAGGTGAAGTTAACCTCAGGCGAAGTTAACTTAGGTGAAGTTATCAACAGGTGATGGCGGTTTTGATTTTAACTTCATTAGCACCCATGTTCAACCCGTAACCCTTAATGATGATGTTAATCAGTCTCGCGAACATCCCCATGGCCGTTTTTAAACAAGGTTCGGCCCGAAAACGCGTAAAGGTTGGACCTTTAAGTTAAAACGTTCAATACTAGTTTAAGGTCCTCTTTTAATCGAGTCGTACATGATTATGGTTTCATTAGTTTCGTTTTGGTATCAAGTTTACAACTTTTCGTTCTATTTACACCCGATCTAATCTTGTTCTAAGTTTCACGATTAAACGTTATTAAAAACATAAACTTTAAAGGCGAATGGCTTACCTCGATGCGTTCTTCGGTCTCGGTTAGCTTGCTTAAGGGCTCTAGATCTTGTGTCTATCTTGAATCGCGTGTGCTTGCTCGGATCTCACCTCTCTTTCTCTCGGCCGAAGGTTTATGGTGTAGGTGTGTGTGTTTTTTTGAGTGTGTAGAGATTTGGGTGAAAGAAAATGAGGATTTAGGGTTTTAGGGTGGGTATTTATACTACTAAGGCCCATGGACTCTAAGCCCATCCCACTATCTTGATCCATTTTAATTACCCAAGTCCATAATTCTTTTCTTTATTTAGTATTATTATTATTCCACTAACTCATTTAATTCACCTAATGAAAATATTATATTAAATATTAATCTAGAAATTTCGGGAGGTTACATTACCCCTCATCTTATGAATCTTTATTTTGGTCCTCATAGAATGTCTCACCTAAGAAACCCCCATCGTCATCAACATCAATAGTCTAGTTCTCATGACCACCGCATGTATAGCCAAGGAGTTAAATGCTGCAACCTCTAGAATATAAACTCAAATTCAAAACATTAATACAACTAGTTCAAACTTGTTCATTAACTTCCTTGATGGAAATTTTAATTCATTTACCCCTACTCATCCTCGCAACATCAACAACGACAACAACAAGCGTAAGTCTAATCATAAAAACTATGCTGTTAATCAAATCAATCATCAACCTCGACAAAATCAAAGTATCCCGAGCAAGAAAATCTCCATCAGTATTCACTCGTTATGCCCTATTAGTAACTTTCATCATTCGACTAAATTCTCATGTCATTTTTGCATCCAAATCCCTTCGATCATCCTTGAAAAAACTTGCCCTACACCACCTAATGCACAAGCCGTCCCACAATAGTCTATCCCTCATGCTCAACCTGATGCCACTACTACCCGTGCTTGCTATCATTCAGGAGATCTTAATCCTCCCCATGATATGTGCCCTAAGATTATCCAAACTAATCAAGTTCAAATTATAGTTACACCCTACTACATTAACCACCAAGTCCAAACCTATCAATCCCACGTCCTTCAAGCTCATTTCGTCAAGAAAGACCATTCATACTTAACCCAAACTTAACAAGTTCCGCACCTGCAAGCTCAAGCTTACCAGACATACTCTAAACAAACCACCCTCTTGCATACCGTTCAAGCTCTGGTTATCCAAGTGATTCCGAATGAATCTACCTCGACTGCTCAAGCTCTTATGGATCAAATCACTCAAGATGCTTAAGATTCAAGGTTCCAAGTCACGTGCGACTGAAGATCCAAGCTACTGATTTGCCGCTCGTCGTATTCTATCCTATTTAATATGATTTGTGTTTGGTATCGACTCTTTAATAAAGTTTGGATTAGTGTTTTTATAAATTATTGAAGTATTAATTAAGATTTCCTATTGTTATGCCCCTCGAGTAAAGTTTAAAATTATCGAAGGGTTGTTTATAAAATTCCTCATTTTAAATAACTAAACTATAAACTTTTGTCTATTTAAAGACGTCTAACTTAAAACTCTTTTCCCTAAAGGATTTTTATTCTTAAAATTATATTTTCAAACGTTTTGTAAATCCACAAGATGGGACAAATAATGTGGACCATCTGACGATGAAAATAATTATGGTCCGAAACATAATTATCGAAGTCCTCGCATGGAAATCATGATGCGCAAGATTATGTGTCATAATATAGAATCGAAGGTAGTTGGGATAACGGTACCAAATGAAGAGATGATAAGGATATGGTGGATACGCTAGTACATCCTATATATAAGTGCCCTTATCGGATTTGCCTTTGGAGCGTTGTTTTAACTATTCAAGGTTCTGTGTCATGATAAATTTTTAAATTTTCCTTTCTTCAAAATTTAATGGTTTTGTTATAGTATTATTTAGTTTCGGGACGAAATTCCCTAAAGTAGGGGATACTGTAACATCTCGAGTTTTTGTAAATTAATATTAGTAAACATAACCCGACCCACTTTTATATTCGGAAATTTTACCAAGATAATATCGCGCCTATTGAGTTTATATTATTTTATAAATATTTGGTATTAATTATTTAATATATTAAAAACAACTTTGAAAGATATTCATTTTCAACCCAAATCTAAACTTTAAACCTATCTTGTTTCCTTCTTAAATCTACAGAGACTAATTAGCAACTTCTGGATATTATATGATCCATTAACCCATTTAATCATTCACCAAACCCGTTTACCGTATCCACATTCATACCGTATACCCGTTTTGTTAAATTGACCCTTAATCTTCGCGTTTAATTTGGAATTAGATCAATGATATGATACATCATAATATAATCGGCCCACCGACGAAAGAGATTTAAAACAACAATCATCTAGATTCGTATTAACATATTAACCTAACCACCTTCATCATAATATGAATATACCATTAGTAGGCTATTATAGGACAATTAATCTCGCATGTACGCTCGTATACCTAGTGCCAAAATTAACCCATAAATAATTTGATTATATCAACCTTTGGCATGGTGTTTTTGATCCAAAACTGGCCGATGCTACATCAATCTAATTAACCATCTATATAACATTGTAAAAGACAACCGATGCTGATATTACTTGATGGTTCAAGTATAAAGACAAGCGTGCTCGTAAGATTATTGAGGCGTACAGGTATGTTGATGAAGATCAGAAAGTGGATGCTATTGCACGTGCTAAAGCTAATCAGAATACCTACGCCATGTGTGTTCCCGATTCAATCATGTTTATCAAGCTCAAAATTTTCAAACTGTATTCTATTAAACCCTACTTTGAAACCTAATCAAAATATTTCGATTCAATTTAAATTATTCAAATTTTTATAGATCTAATTAATTATGTTATTTTAAATCAGATAAATCAAATCAATCATAACTAAGTTTATCAAAGAAGATGTTTTTGCCATGTTTATCTAAACATGTTCTATCCTTCTGAATCGTACATTAAAACAAATCCTTATTCGATTTTTGGATTTAAACAATTTCAATTCTAATATTATTTATTTTAAGTGATTTTGCTTATAGAATAAAACTTATCTTTTCAAAGACAACTGTTTGTAATACTATGCCTTTAAAGATGTTCTGAAACTCTAAATATTAATATTAAAACAACTCAAAAATTCAATTCATTTTTTGCAATATCTTACACACTGTCTATCTTATATTCATAACCAAAACGTTAAGGTTCTTGTTTTCTCTAAAAATCATGTCTTTTAAATGTTTTGTAACCTATACGATGGGACGAGTTATGTGGGCCATCCGACGATCTAAGTAATTATGGAGGCCTACGTAATTATCCAAATCCTCGCATGGAAATCATAAAGCGTACAATCGTGTATCATAATCTAGAACTGAAAGTAGTTGAGATAACGGTACGAATGTATAGAGAATAAGGACATGATGGATAAGCCGCTGGTACATCCTATATATAAGTGCCCTTATCAGATTTTCATTTGGAGCGTTGCTTTAACCATTCCAAGTTTTGTATAATAATTAGTTTGTTTTTTAAATTGTATTTTTAAAATTTTCTTTTTCCTCAAAATTTAATAGTTTTGTTATAGTATTTTTTTTTTTTAATTTCGGGACGCATTTCCCTAAAGTAGGGGAGTCTGTAACGACTCGGGTTTTCCGATTATTATATAATATCAATTATCCAACCCGTTTCGTTTTCGTGTAATTTTAATCAACAAAACATTTCGTTTACGAGTTAATAATATTTTATTCTTATTATTTATTATATTTAATTAATTATCTAAAAGTATTTTGTGTTATTTTCAATTTATACCCTAAACATAAGTTTTTAATCATTTTGTAGCCACATATAAAGTACAAGGATCAAACTGCAACATTTTCAAAAGATTATAATATACCTTTTAATCAAACCCATATCTGTCAACCCATACCCGTTTTCGTTTAGCCTGCATACACGATTTCCTGTCTTGGGCCATAATTTTCGAAGTATAATTGGAATTGATCTTTTCAGATCGTTAATAAGTGTTATACGACTTACACCGACACGATGGATTAGGAAATCAAGATCTTTATTATACGAATTTACAAATAATCAACCCATCTACATTCATTACGGGCAATTACCATTAACCTAGTTGATGATAAATCAATTAAACGCTTCTACACGTTGTTATAGATCATATGAATCAAACCCCTATACTTATTTACATTAATCGAAATCCGTTCAGCCTTCCCCGTACTCAAGAAAGGCCGCAACCATGTGTTGGCCGTTCACCATCAATACGCGATCGAACCTGGAAATTTAGATATGCTTATAGTTCGTTTTAATCACTATTACATTAACCCTAATGTTAATTAAACTAAAACATAACGGATTGAATGATTTAATATTAGGGTTCTTATGGGTTTTGGGTTATTAACAGTTCTGTATTTAAAATATGATTTCTGGATATTAATCATTTGGCACACCAGCCTAGTTGTCTGGTTTGGTTGTGTTAAAACAGTTGTGCCGGCTGCCACCAGGGTTCGAGTCCCAGTGGCTTGGTTTTTTGCTATTTTTATTTTTTGTGGTTTTAATGTTTTAAAAAAATTATAATTCATATTAAATATAAACTAAACATTATTTTATCAAACCGAAACCATTAAGTTTTATGTTCTCGACAAATAAACCTCGTTATAGATTTTTGGTATATATATATAAGTATTATAATTATATATTAATAATAAACCACATTTTATTAAAACCTGACACGCTGATTCACGTTTCGCCATCATCGAACGTTTTTATAAACTTGCTTATATATATATGTGTGTGTGTGTGTATTATATATCTAATAAACGTAATAAATAGATTTTCCTTAAAATATTTAAACAAAATATTTATTTATATCTTACTACATACTATATTTAATTATCTATACATCATTATAATTATTTTATTTATTTATTTAGATATTATTATTATTATTATAAGAATATTCTATATCTTAATTATTTAAATTATTTAAGTAATTAATTATATGTTTTATCAAGAATAATGAATGGTGATTTTATAAATAATAAAACTAATAATATTATAAACAAATGATGACAATAATAAAGATTTCGCATTAACAATAATTCGCAGAAATAAATCGTTCAATCAATAACTATTCTAATCACAACATAACTCAAATCACATAGAAATCTTAACTCATTAAATCGTTATATATCTTTAATTAATTGATTTATAATATTATTATTTGACTAGGAATCCTTGACGGTATATCCGAAGGATTTATCTCTCTCACATCCTCATCATTTTAATTTCGTTCCTCTTATTAGGTGTGTATCTCACTCCCTTCTTTTTACTCATTTTATACTATTTTTGGGGACATATGCGTTCGTAAATATTTTACTATTATTTAATACTCAAACATGCAAGTTAAGCCATGTGTGTTTAACAATTTATGTCTAACGTGTTATATGCTTATTTTCTTAATTGTTCGCATTCGTAGAGGTCCAACATATTCTCAGACTAGTATGATCATACGGCCATCGTGTTAGCCATCGTTTAGTTCATCTGGCATCGAGCTTACCGACAACATAATTACTTGCTTATCGGTTAAATTGCTTATCTCACTTGACACAATTTTTTCTTTTATATTATTATTATAGTGTCTTAAATCATGTGTTTTACTCACTCAACCTAGTGTTGACAAAATTATTGTATTTTTAACACATATGCAGGTTACCATATGATACGATTAGCAAGATTTATTGAAAAAATTTAGGATTGCATCCTAGAGAAGAAGATACAAGAATTAAATTTTGGATTTTGTTTTACTTGCTTTATTTATAAATTATGTAATTTATCTACTTTGATGTACTTGATTATTTAATTAAATTTAATAGATATTGTCACGTTTAATACTGCATGATAGTACCTTGAGAGCCGTGAGCAATCAGCTCACGCCCCGACATTTCTGCCTTAGGTTGGGGTGTGATAGACTGGTATCAGAGCTGAAGATTTAAGATATGTCGCTAGTGGTGTCTTAGTAACATGCTTAGGAGCCTTATACGTGCTTATTTGTTTACTTGATGTGTTCTATTTGATTGCTTACAGCTTACGTAATTACTTGCTAGATTAAGTACTTATTTAACTGTTTAATTAATTTTTTATTTTATTTGTCATCCGAACACACACAACTCCGAAGCTATGCTTCACTCTCAAAATATTTTATTACTCCGAGACTGTGTCTCATTCTCAAAATATTTTTATAACTCTAAGGCTATATTTCTATTTAATTTTATTAGATTGCCTTTTATTGTCTGAAATTTCCATGAGAATTTCCTATATTTCCTTGAGTATTTGTTTAATGTTAGTGAAATTAAATAATTATTGTCGCTTTAATTAGTGTCTTTTGAGCTACTGTCCAATCAATACATTACGCCCCGACATGTTCCGCCGCCTTTGGTCGGGTTGTGACACTTGGTGAGCACCTGTATGGAGTAAATTGCATGGACATCTAAATGTCTTGAAGTAGTTGACTTACGGCTTGTTTTTATAGTAGACTTCAAAAGGAGTCTAATTTAAGCGCTTGTTGATGATCACAAAGTTTTGTATAAAGCATGCAGCATTGGTGGCTTAACACCAAAAGAATAATGGAAGTTTTGAGTATTAAAACATGGTTCTTGCAGCTTCGATCAACATTCGATTGCAACGCTCAGCAACCCCATTCTGTTGTGGAGTGTACGGGGCACTGAAATGGCGATCCATCTCATTTAAATGACAAAAGTCATCCACAACTTTTCTGCAGAATTCAGTTTCGTTGTCACTTCTAATACACTTCACCTTCTTGTCAGCCTAACTCTCTACAAGAGTTATGAATCTGATAAAAAACTGTGTGGTTTCATCCTTGTGCCCTAAAAATAAAGTCCAACTGAACGCGAAAAAACGTCAGTAATCACAATATAGTGTGCTTTTCAGCCGATTGCCAATGGATGAATAGGACCAAATAAATCCATATGTAACAATTGAAGAATGGAATCTATAGAATTGACCGTCTTAGGCTTGTGAAGGAGTTTGTGCTGCTAGTATTTAGAGCACAAATGACATATTTCAATGCAATAGAAAGTTTTAATAGGCAAGCCCCTTAAATGCTCACCTTTGACTAATTTTTTTAAGTTTTAAAAGTTTACGTAGCCAAGACGTCTATGCCATAGTGATGAGTTGTTCTTCGATGCATTAGAGATTAAACATGATGCAGTTCTACGTGAGCAAGAACTGCTCAAGTCCAATATATAAGTGTCATTTTGCCTCGGGAACAAACATCAAGATCCAATCCTCTAGGACTTTGAAACCTGGTTTTAAAATCAAGCATTCATTTTATATGAATAACGTGGAG
This sequence comes from Bidens hawaiensis, assembly GCF_021521415.1. NCBI lineage: Eukaryota > Viridiplantae > Streptophyta > Magnoliopsida > Asterales > Asteraceae > Bidens > Bidens hawaiensis. The sequence continues at coordinate 1,173,861 of NW_027491409.1, read as the reverse complement.
TATTGTCGATCACAGATTTGTGAGCAGATTGTAGTTGATCTGCTCCACAAGATTGGTATCATCAAATGTCAAAATCTCGTTTGATACTTTTCCTCTCTTGGTAATGTTTCCTCCCATGTCACCAGCAAATGAAACGTGTCCACCATCGAGTGGTTGAATGCCGCCAAACAGTAAGGACTCGTCTCCAGTCATGTGTCGGGTGCAGCCACTGTCTAAGTACCAAATACTGTTGTCAGGTCTTCTTGACCGAAGCTACACACATTAGCAATTAATTAGACATGAGTTCCAAAGACTTAGCTGTCTTTGGAAGGTCAACCAAAAAATAGACAAAATTTATCTTATTGTCATGAAAAATGAAGCTTTAAAGTGAATCAGAATCAGAAGAACAGTTCTTAGGAACCCATGCAGAGTCAGGTTTCCTATTTTCAGAAGATCTTTTGGACCATCTTCTTCTTGATTTCAAAACAATATCCTTCGATCTTTGGACTTCTTTTCTCATTTTTTTGGTGGGTTCTTTGACTTCTCAGTCTTAGAACCCCTTTTTGATCTTTCCTTCTTGGTTATCCAAAAAGGTTTTGTGGTTTTCATGAAGTTTTTGGATCTCATGTCCATTTCACTGGCAGAACTATCAGATTGGTCAGTCCTTGTTCTTGAGCTGGGTGCGGCTTTAGAACAGGACTAATTAAACTGATTGTTCATTTCCTTCTGCTGTTTAAGTCAGTTCTTGCAATGTCTTGTAAGGTTTGATGAGTTACCACACACATAACAACAATTTCTTCTAGAGACCCTATAGAGCTCATCAGAACTATGATATACATGATGTGAGGGGAAAAGTGATGCTTGAAAAGGAATATGGAAGTTATCTGATCTGTAGCCTCTATCATCAAAAGCATTTGTGTAAAAGGAATCAACATAATTTTGTTAACAAGGACCATAGTAGTTGTTATCAAAATTATTGTATAGTTGAGGATTTTTCCAATGATTAATATTTTGTGAAAAAGAGTTTTGGTGAGGCGGCATATATTTAATCGAAGTACTTGCCTTTTCATTTTCAAAAGCTTTTCTTCTATTAAAAGCACCCTTAACTTAACAATCTTGTGATGAGCAACTTGTTATGTTCGTTTTATCAGCCACATTAGTATTCACATTAATTTTTACAAAAGTTTCATCATGAATAGTTTCACAATCGGTATCCGAAACAAAACTATCATTTTCATTCAAAGCGTTTTGAGAAGTGCCAACATCAACACTCTCACAAATTACATGACCATTCACAGATGATATCAAAGTATTTTTCATGGAGCTAAAAGTATTATTATTACAGACCGAGTTGACAAATGATTGTTTTAGATTCACATTGGAATCAAAAAGTGAATTTAAAATGCTTTTCTTTCCACAACCCATGTATTTTCCATACACCCACTTTCTTTTACATGACCTCCTGAAAAAGATAAATCACCATTAGAACTAACTAATATAGGAATGTGATCAATAGTTTTGGATACTGGAGGAATGAATGTCTTGGGTTTTGGCACATGACCAAATACCATGCACCATTTCGTCCTCAGGTGGGCTGTTGAAACTAAAGTGAGTTAGGCTAGTATAGTTCTCATTGGATGGAGGTGAATCGTTGTTTTTTCATTCAGTTTATCATAGCCTATAACTGACTTTGTTTCACTCCCATATATGCCCCAATAATCACATTCAGTTTATCAGATACTAAACTTGTCCACAATCATCTTCCTTTAGGCAAAGTCTAATTCTAGCTACTCAATTTTATCATCTAATTCTACTCGACGTCTTTCATTATACTCAGCTAATTTGTTAGACTAAAACAATTTCTCATTTAATTTAGCCATGTCATTATTACGGGTTTTCATTCTAGTGGCAAAAATCTTTTCAGCCTTTTTGTAATCCTCGTTCTGACACTGAATGCTTAGATTTTCATCTATCAATGCAGCATTATGTGTCATATAGTTCTCTATTTTGTTAATGCAAGCTTGAGAGCAGAGTTTGTGTACCTCGGGAATGTTTGAGATGGTTTGGTATGCTTTTGCAGCAGATCTTGCTGAGGGTCGATCTTCATTCACAACGCCATACCAACGAAGTAAGTGGATTGATCAGCTCATAGAATTGGTTATCCTCCCAATCTGGTTTGGTTCATTCAGCTGACAAAGTGATCATGGCCTTTGAGTTTGATCCATAGTTCCGTTTTGTTGAGTTACCTTGACTGATTCGGGGAACTCTAGGTTTTAAAGATGTGCTTTGATCAACAGGCCGTTTATCGCTTCTTCTTCCACCTTCTCTTTCAGAAACTTCAGTAATCTTGATGTCGTTAGTAGGCTTGGATGGTTTTGTGCACTCCCTTGCGAAGTGTTTAGTCTCATTGTGGTTGTAACATCGAAGCTTGTCTTTGTCAAATCTAATCCCATTCGCATTAGAATCCCCAAAGTTGTTTCTTCCATACTTCTTCATGAAGTTTGATGCACGATGAACATCCATGGCCATCTGGTACTTGATGTCCATTTTCTTGAAATCTTTCTTGTTGATCTCGGGATTATCTTCTTGTTGGAATGAAGGAGGTAGAAGCTTTCCCTGCAAAAACTCCTCATGAATTTCCATAAAGGCATGAAACAACGCAACGTGTGATTCAACAACTTGAGGAGGGGAGTAGGACGAACTACTTGCACGCTTCTTCACCCCAAGGGCCTTCAATGCTTGCTTAATAGCTTTGTCAAATGCTTCTTGAAATGAGTTTGAACTGGACGGTGTTTGCTGATTTGCAGAAGTCTTGAATGCAGACATCTGTGTTGATTGAACAAAAAACATCTTTACTCTATCAACTAGATGAATAGTGGGATATGCTTGGCTAAGGAATGTTGTGCTGACTCCAGACCCAGTAGAGATTCCAACATGATTTAGAGAATTGATATGGTTACCCAATCTGAGCTTGCATCCATTTCAAATGACTTAATGGTGCATGTCAAGTCAGATAGAGAAGTGATCTAAATCCATTGTTCTCTTTATGGTGATCAAACTATTGTTCCAGTGCATGGAAAGGAGTTCAACAACTTATCATTTATTTCAATCTGATTATAATCAATACCAACACTCTTCATCTTGGTGATCAATGTTTCAAACCTATGGATAAGAGATCCAACAGTTTCTCCTTGAATATGGTTGAACATATTGAATTCACCCTTCAACATGGCTTTCTTACTATTTCTCATCTCCATATTCCCTTCAAACTTGTTAACAAGTGCATCCCAAAGGCCTTTAGCAATGGTGTGGCCTCTTAAAGTTGAGCAATTTAAGAGAAATGCACCACTTAAACCCCATAAGCCTTTTAATCATCACTCAACATTTTTCTAACATCATCATTATAGGCTGTCACAGGCTTGGGAACTGGTCCATCAGCGGTATCAGTGGTAGGAATATGAGGACTAATATCAATTGATCTCAGAAGAGCATAATCAGTGATTCTTATGTAATTCTTGAGACGCCACTTATATTCTTCTTGGCCTACGCTTCATACATGAGCTTCAAAGTTGTTATCCCACTTGAGTAGCTTAGGGGGTTTGTAGGTGGTCCCGACCTCATTCTCAAAGATTATGAAGTTCTTTAAGGTTTCAGTATCAGTTGCCATCATTCTGTAAGGCCCCGAACCCGGTGACCCTACTTTAGCGTCGGATTTACTCATAAACACAGTTCTTCAAATCAGAGTTTATTAAAACTTTTCGCGGAATATAAAACATCAATCATTTGTTACAAAACATTAAATCTTTTCTTTGATACCATAACACAAAACTTATATTTAAAACATCCTTTTATTCTTCTTCAGATGCCAGCCGTTCAATCCATGCCATGTGCCATCCTCATGCTAACTCTATAATCAGCTCACCTGCGTGCATACTAAAAGTCAGCTACACTGAGTGAGTTCTAGTTAATCAAGCAACTCATCATACAACCACTACATGCATCATATGCGTATCCGAAGACACGTAGTCCACTATCTAACTTGCTACTGCTTAACCACTTAATTACCCCTATAGCTTAGCCTCTTAATTACCCCTACAGCTTAGCCACTTATGCCACTTTATGCCACTTGATGCCACTTTAATAACGAATATCGTTATGCCACTTTGCCACTTTAATAGCGTATAACGTTATGCCACTTTGCCACTTTAATAATGTATAACGTTATGCCACTTTGCCACTTTAATAACGTAAAACGTTATGCCACTTTGCCACTTTAATAACGAAGGCACGTATAGGCTTACCCTACCACGTACTATCGTTATGCCACTAACACTCTTACTAGACTCTTGCCACTTCTAACACGCTCTACCTCTACTTGTCTACAACACGCTTCATATCATTTACATAATAAGCAAGTCACATCAACAATCATACACACATAATAATGATGGCAAGTACAGGCTTTCCCTATCACGCGCTCAAGTTATGCCACTAACACCCTTACTAGACTCTTGCCACTTCTAACACACTCTACCTCTACCTGCCTATATCACACTTCATATCAGTTCAGTATTTACGTAATAAACAAGTCACATCATAACATTCATACACACTATCAACCACTTGGCAATCACTATCCTTGGCGATGCGTGCAATATCCGAAGATCGTTCACGTTCCGACAAGCATTATAAAATATATACCTCGTATAACATCTATAGCATACACTTACCACTTAAGGTAAGTGTATTCACACTTCACATCGAGTATGCACACAGCCCCGAAAACATAACAAGGAAATGGGGCTAGAAACTCACCTGGACTCTGCTTCTTCTTCTGATATCTGTAAATCCCTTCTTTAACTGAGCTCGGCTGACTGTACAAGTTACACGTATCAATACTCGCCTGATCTAATCTGGTGGCCTAGTATTAGCTTACTTTAACTTATCGCTTTTAATTTATTTTCTAATCGAACTTGGCTTTAGGCGAAGTTAAACCTCAGGCGAACTTGGCTTTAGGCGAAGTTAAACCTTAGGCGAACTTAGCTTTACAGCGAAGTTGTCATCAGGCGAACTTGGCTTCAGGCGAAGTTGTCATCAGGCGAACTTGGCTTCAGGAGAAGTTGTCATCAGGCGAACTTGGCTTCAGGCGAAGTTGTCATCAGGCGAACTTGGCTTCAGGCGAAGTTGCCATCAGGCGAACTTAGCTTGCAGGCGAAGTTCATCAGGCGAACTTAGCTTGCAGGCGAAGTTCATCGCTTTGAAGGCGAAGTTGCCCAGATGCAGGCGAAGTTGCCCAGACAGCCGCTGTTCGGTTTCTTTCCAGCATTTTGAGCGATTTTAACACCCTTGTTATGGTTCAATATCACCCACTACGCTTCCCGACCATTTTCGGTCGCTTATACACTAAAAAGCTTGGATCTTTAAACTTCAAAGATCAAGAATCATACCTTTTTGAGCTTGTTTGGATCTCGTTTAACTTGTTAACACAACTAATCGCTCTCTCTCTCTCTCTCGGATCTGCCCGTTCCTCTCCTCGGATCTGCCCGGTTCCGGCCGCCGGCGAAGTTGTGGTGTATGTGTGTGTTTGGATAATGATAGAAATGAAGATATTTTGGGGTGCTAGGGTATTTATATCCCTGAAATCCCATGGACCTAAGGCCCATTCTCATTTAACCCGTCTCCATTAATCCAACACTAGCCCGACTCATACCAACTCCTACTCTATTATTTATTTCCTGACAACCCGAGTAAACTTCCCTCTATTAGTAAGTAATATAATTAATATCACTTTGAAATTTCGGGATGTTACACATTCCAATAAGTTTTTAATCAAATAGTCCATTAAACGAATTTTGCCAAAAGTTCTAAGTGCAAAGGAATATAATTGAAAAGGATTCAAATCGAATAGAGTTGAAAAGGCAATATAATCGAATAGAGACTCGATTCGAATGGTTTCTTAACTCGATTCAAATGGATTGTTAAGTCGATTCGAATCGTTTATACTCGATTCGAATGGATTGTAATTCGATTAGATCTGGTTTCAAGAAGGTACGGGTTGTACTTTTTACACTTCTTTTCACAAAAGTATACTTTTATCCACTTCTAGCAACTTGAATGGAAATTCTTGAACACTTGTAGATTTAAAAACACAACCTCTTAAGGCTTAAACAACACAAACTCTTGAATCTAATCACTTTTAAACAACACAAGAAGTAACAAAGACACTTCAAACCAACCCGAAAGGATTCATACTAGCTTCTTTCAAACTTGCAAACACACTTTTAACACACAAGTGAACCCATAGACCCACTTTAACATTTGAATGCAAGTCTTCAACACACAAACAATACCAACATCAAAGGTTGTGACCAAAGCACCACAACTAGTAGAGCCGAAAGCTCTTATACAAATTGTAGGTCCTTATAACGGATCAAACAACTAATGTTCTTGGATCAATCTCACTACTAGCTAGTGGAAATCACTAGTAGAGAACGGAGATCTCGAATCTTGTTTGTGTTAGTTATTACCCGAAGAGGAAAGGGTGGGAGTAGAAAAGAGAGTGGGTAAGACGATAAGATATGAGATTTGGCAATAGGTTATGTTGCATGTGTATGCTTGCACTGTTGAAAATACCGATTCAATTCCACGTCAGTAATTCATGACATGTTGAAGCTTAATTATCGGTCTAGTATTTGAATCATATTCAATAAAGACTTGTTCCAAGTAGTTAGGATAAGTCCTAGTCTTTAGCATAGAGAGATTTGTTTGTTATCTATTTAAGAGATTTTTATTCTCTGCGTATGTATTCAGTTTCCTTTATCAATATCAATCAAGTAAATCATTAAGCTTCCGCTTGTGAATTCTTATTATTATTATTATTATTATTATTATTATTATTATTATTATTATTATTATTATTATTATTATTATTATTATTATCTGATATTGGTATCAGAGCCTCGTGAATTCTTTCAAACCCTAATCAAGTATTCATGGCCGATCAAACCAGCACCCTACCCACTGCTACTACACCTATTCCAATATTCTAAGGAGAAGGGTATGATTACTGGAGCATAAGAATGAAAACGACTCTTTGATTAAGCGACCTTTGGGATCTTGTAGCTGAAGGTTATGATGCAGCCGAGAAAGATCAAGGAAAACTGAAAAACACTCAAAAGAGGGTTGCTTATGCTATGGCTATTATTCAACAAGTTATGCATGATCACCTCTTCTCTCGTATTGCTGTTGCTTCCACTGCCCAAGAGACTTGGAAGATTTTAAAAATGGAGTACCACGGTGATTCTCAAGTCAAGGCGGTGAAACTCCAAGGCTTGAGAAGAGACTTTGAGAACTTATCCATAAAGAAATGTCAAGCCATTGGTGACTATTTTGCTATGGCCCTTGTGAGTCAAAAAAGGGCACATGGGGAGATCATCTCTGATCAAACCATCGTGGAGAATATTCTTTGTAGTCTGACTTCAAAATATGATTATGTGGTTCCCTCAATTGAGGTGTCCTATTATTTGTCCAAACTCACCCCTGTAAAATTAATGGGATGTTTACAGTCACAAGAGGAACGTATCAACAACAGAACACCAGAGAAAAGTAATGCAGCAGATGAAAAGCACTACAAACTATGCAAGAGGGCAATCAGTTGACAAGAAACAATTCCTTTAGAGGAAGAGGTAAACTGTCCTTTAGAGGAAGAGGAAGGGGAAGAAGCCAAGATAGAAGTAAAGTCCCTCAATGCACTCATTGCAACAAAATGGGCCATTTCAATAAAGACTGCTAGTTTCTTGAAGAACAATCATCTGCCAACATGGCCACCGAAAAAGAAGAAAACCAACAAGATGATGAACAATGTCTCTTTTTGGCGTGTATAGATGAACAATATTCTTTTATAGGTGACTCAAGTGCTACAAGCAACACAACATACATGTGGTTCCTAAATACAGGAGCATCTAATCTTATGACATGTTCAAAAGAGAGCTTTACTCAATTGGATGAAAGTTTTAAACTAAAGGTTAGGCTTGGAGACAAGAAGGCCTTAACAGTTGAAGGAAAAGATATAGTTAAAATCGTTAATCCTGATGGTACCACAAGGCTGCTAGATGATGTGTACTTTGCTCCTCAAATGGGGTACAACCTCTTGAGTGTAGGTCAACTGATGAGAAAGGGTTACTCACTTCTCTTTGATGATGGTCAATGTACTATCAAGAGCAAAGCTACTGGACAGGTCCTCATGCAGGTTCCAATTCAAAATAACATGTTCTTAGTAGATGCTTCACAAGCCGGACCCAAGAGCAAATGCACCAACCCTACCACGCCTACAAATGACGTAGTGTCCTTACTTTGGCATAAAAGGTATGGGCATTATTACTTTCAAAGTCTAAAATTATTGCATGATAAGAATGGTAGTAGGGTTGTCTAGTATTCAATATGCAGATAAGTGCGAAGGATGTGTTATTGGTAAACAAACCAGAGATCCATTTCCATACAAGTCCTGGAGAGCTACAAAACCATTAGAATTGGTACACTCAGATGTATGTGGTTCTATGCAATCTAAAAGTTTGGGAGGAAGCAAGTACGACCTGCTATTTATTGATGACTACACCAGGATGTGTTGGGTGTATTTCATTGCTGAGAAGTCTGAGATATTCTCTAAATTCAAACTCTTCAAACTCATGGTGGAAAAGGAGAGTGAGTGCTCTATTAAAGTATTGAGGTCAGATAATGGAGGCGAGTACACTTCTACTGAGTTTAATACTTTTGGTGAGTCACATAGAATTATAAGGGAGCTTACTGTCCCTTACACTCCTCAACATAATGGTGTGGTATAAATAAAAAATCATACGATTATGGGAATGTCTAGAAGTATGCTTAAACAAATGAACTTGCCAAATCAGTTTTGTGCTTAATCTGGCAACTACTAAGGCAGTAAGATACAAAACTCCACTTGAAGCATGGTCTAAACGAAAACCCTCAGTGAATCATCTAAGAGTCTTTGGATATGTGGCATATGGACTTGTACCAACTCGGTTAAGGAAGAAGAAGGATGAAAAGTCCGATAAATGCATATTCATTGGATACTCCACTCAAAGCAAGGGGTATAGGCTATACAATCCAGTTACTAAGAAATTCATTACAAGAAGGGATGTCATTTTTTTGGAAAAAGAAAAGTGGACATGGTCCAGTCCCTCTACCAATACATCACAAACCTATTATACTGACCCATTTCCAAGCACTTATGACCATCCTACACCATATGAACCAACCCGTGATATTCAAAGTCCTACCTCACCTAACCCTCAAACACCTACTCAATTTCCTACCTCTCCTAACTCTCAAATACCTACTCAAGCCCAAACACTTAACCAAACAACAACTCCAAACCAATCATCTGCTTCACAATCCTCAAATACCGTCAACACACCTCAACAAAGCAATCCAACCATTCCATATACCCCTTCTTCTAGATGTCCCAAAACTTAAAACTCTTGATAATTTTTATGATGCATCAAATGAGGTAGATGTGAATGAAGAATTTTATGCTTGTCAGCTTGCTTTGAATGTTACAGATCCTAGTACTTATGATGAAGCTACTGAAAAAAGGGAATGGTATGAGGCAATTACTGATGAACTAAAGGCACTTGAAAACAAGACTTGGGATCTTGTGAAGTTACTTATTGGCAAGAATGTTGTTAGCTTAAAGTGGTTGTTTAAAACCAAATTTGGTGTTGATGGGAACATACTTCGTCACAAGGAAAGGATTGTGGCCAAAGAGTATTCTTAGAAACATGGATTTGACTATCAAGAAAATTTTGCTCTTGTAGCTAGTTTTGAAACAATTAGAATGGTGCTATGTGTGGCTGCACAAAGGGGCTGGCAGATTCATCAATTAGATGTTAAATTTGCTTTTCTCAATGGTGATTTGGTTGAAGAAATTTATGTAGAGCAGCCTAAAGGCTTTCAAGTTAAAGGAAAAGAAGAGTATGTGTATTGGCTCAAAAAGGCCCTATATGGCCTAAAACAAGCACCAAGGGCATGGTACTCTAAGGTCGATAGTTATTTTATCACCAATGGGTATTTGAGAAGTGATAATGAGCCTACTTTGTACATCAAGAAAACTGAGAAAGAAGAACTAATTTATGTATGCTTGTATGTTGAAGATATAATTTGCACTAGCTCCTGTCTTAATCTTGTTGCAGAGTTCAGAGAGGGCATGAAAAAAGTATTTGAGATGACTGATATGGGACACTTAAAGTTCTTCTTGGGCCTTGAAGTGGTGCAAACAAAGAAGGGATTGTTGTTGAAGCAAGAAAAATATGCAAGTCCCTATTAAAGAAGTTTGGTCACTTGAATTACAACATTGAAGAAACTCCAATGAATGCATATGAGAAACTTAAATTGGAAGATGGAGCCGATAAGGTTGATGAGTATACATACAAGAGCTTGGTTAGAGGTTTAATTTATCTAACTCACACTAGGCCTGATTTAGCCTATATTGTGAGTTTGGTTACAAGGTTCATGCAATCACCCTCCAAACTTCATTTTGGTGCTGCCAAACGAATTCTAAGATATGTTTTTGGAACAACCTCATATGGTATCTGGTATGGCCAAGGAACAAAGATTGAGCTGACTACACTGATAGTGACTGGGCCAGCTGTGCTGATGATAGGATAAGCATTTATGCCTGTGTTTTTACTCTTAGAAGTGGAGCTGTTACTTGGAGTTCAAAGAAGCAATCCACTGTAGTTTTGTCAAGCACTGAGGCTAAGTATATTGCTTCAACAGCTGCTACTTGTCAGGCATTATGGTTGAGAAGGATTCTAACTGACCTAGGCATGAAGCAAGAAATAGCTACTACCATTTATTGTGACAACAAATCAACTATAAACCTAAGCAAGAATCCTGTGATGCACAACCGATCTAAACATATTAAGCTCAAACATCACTACATGCGTGAGATGGTTGTTCAAGAAAAAGTAAAGCTTGAGTATTGTAATACAAATGAGCAATTGGCAGATGTTCTAACCAAAGCCTTGACTAGAGAAAAGTTTGTGTATTTCCGTCATTGGCTTGGCATTGTGGAGCTTGAATCAAGGGAGGGTGTTGAAAATACTGATTCAATTCCACGCTAGTAATTCATCACATGTTGAAGCTTAATTATTGATCTAGTATTTGAATCATATTCAATAAAGACTTGTTTCAAGTTGTTAGGATAAGTCCTAGTCTTTAGCACAGAGAGTTTTGTTTGTTTATCTATTTAAGAGATTTTTATTCTCTGCATATGATTCAGTTTCCTTTATCAATATCAATCAAGTAAATCATTAAGCTTCTGCTTGTGAATTATTATTATTATTATTATTATTATTATTATTATTATACCAACATGCACTATTTATAGTGTAAGCCATACAATGCTTTTCTTTTATTATTAACGGCTCAATGGACTTTGTTTACATGACCACGGGCCCAAACATACAATAAACAAACCGACAAGTTAACTTGATAAATCGTAAATAGAATAAACAAATACAAAAGACTAATAAACAAAACGGGCCCCTACAAAGCCTTGTTACTTTACATAAAACTTTAGCTTATTTCACTAAAACCATACATAATTGTTAACTTTTTCAGGAAGATGATATAGAAGCCGTTGTATAGAATGAAAAAAACAACCCGCATCTAGAAATGCAAATACGAACTACTCATTAAAAATTTTATATGCACTTTGCAGAGACCTACTATAAAGATTGTTCCCCATGAAGCATCATAAGATTCAAAAGAGCAACATCAATCGCTGGCATCCAAAATGATAACATCTCGTGCAACCATCTTAACCTTTGGCAAACGAAAGGCTACATAGTCATACCCTGCTAAAAGACGTTAAGTTATTGAATGCTAAGTGGAAAGTAAAAAATATATATGTAATATGTTTTGTATAAAAAGTGGCATTCGAAGATTTATGAATTATAGATGTAGATTTTCATTTTTCATTATAATATGTTAAACGTTTTTTTCACTCATGAGAGGTATATACATATATGAATATATGAATAATATAATTTTAGTTATCCACCTTGTATTATACACTACTAATCAAAGGTTGGAAACAAAAATTATTTATTTCCATTCTACAAAATAAGTAAATAAAATTCTGTTTCATTGTGTAGAAGAAAATAAAAAACTTATTTCAGTAAATGCAAAGCTTTATCCCACCACCTTCTCATAATAACAGAAACAGTCAATAAGCAAATAACACTCGATCTCCTTTTTCGCCTCAATCCCTTATCCCCAAACCCCAAAACATGTCTTGAATATTCATCAGGCATTGTTTTTGTTACAAACATCTGTGATTTGTTCGCATGTTAATTTAAACATCTTTTCATATATCCAACCCCCTTTATATGAATTTGAAACATCAACCTCAAAGTACACAAGATCATGAACACCCTCGTACAAAACGAAGAACAACACTTACTGGACGGAAAGCCGAAGAAGACGGTTACACGAAAAGCAGTCCGAAAAGCAATCAAGCTCACATCTCATCTATCCAACCTTCTTCCAACAGGCTCGGTCCTCACTTTTCAAACCCTAGTCCCGATTTTCACACATGCAGGCACGTGCCGGACCCAAGTCAGCCAAGTTTTAACATCGGCCCTGCTGTTTCTTTGTGCGATCTCCTGTTTTGTGCTGTGTTTTACGGATAGTTTTCGTGACAATAAGGGAAAGGTCCGGTATGGGATAGCAACTTTCTCGGGTTTGTGGGTAATTGATGGATCGGCAATGGTTTTGCTTGCGTATAAATTGAGGTGTATTGATGTATTTCATGGCTTTTTATCGTTGATGGTGTTTGGGACAATTGCGGTTTTTGACAAGAATGTTGTTAGCTGTTTTTGTCCAAAACCATCAGAGAATATGGTTGAGCTGCTGGCTATATTACCAATAGGCGTGGGAGTGCTGTGTAGCCTCTTGTTTTGTGTATTTCCAACAACTAGACATGGAATTGGTTTTCCACTTTCGGAAACGTAGGCATTGGTTTGGTTTCGATGTATCTGATTTGTTTTGTTACACATGTACCAATAACATACGAATTCTATATCCTCGAGTACTTTCCACTCGTGAAGATCGGCTAGTTAATGTCATTCGAGTTTTCTATAACGTGAGAACTGCGAAAATTATACTAATATCATCAATTCATTTTAGATTTAGATGTTTTGATATGAGAACCCATCTTCATAATTATTTCATCTTACTTGGATTTTATTCGAGGAATTGCTTGATCAGGGGTATGCAAGAAAAATGAAACCAAGCATCAAGAAAAGTAGTTCACATGCATCTAAAGTCTAAACCAATTGTTCAAACTTTAAATATCATCGTGTCAGTAGTGTCGGTTGACGGATTAAATTGTTTAACCTGAATGTAACCCATATTATTATGTCGAAAATTGTCATCCCTAAATTAAATACTAAATAGTTTAGAAGAGAGGAAAAGAAATATTGGCGCGAGAGAACGACAAAGGCCACAAAGGCTTTTCGACAGATAAACTTAATATTGATTTAATGGACACGTATAAGTCTACTCTTACATATTACATTACCATATTACACTAAGATGAATGCTAGGGAAAAAAAAGTTTATTCTTAACTAATTGTTTCTGATTCTTTGGATCTGCCTATTTCGAAATGTGGCCCAAAGTCCGTGTCATTAGTGTGATAATTACTAACAAGCCTTAACTAGGTTAGTGTAATTAACACTCCATAATTGAATGTTTTATTGACCATTCATACTTGAATCTCTCACTCACCAAATGCTTTACGTTGACTAGCTGATGTACGTACACTAGCGCAATTCTAAACTAACCCAATTGTCTTGAACCAAAGAAACCTTCTAATCACCCAAAGAGTTTCACACCCTACTAGAAAACTGCTCAAATTCTTACGAAATATGCGCAACACAATATAATTTGTCCTAGAATCCAACATACATGTGGCAAATGCGTCACAAACTAGTTTTATGTAGATTGACTATTAATATTTGACTCTCCATATGTCACTATGAAGCACAATCTACAATCTCCTAACACATTATAAAAAAATCGTAGTATCTTAATGCAGTTACAAATTTACTATCCGATTAGCTAGCGTAGCCTTTATAACACCTATGACAAGTCAGATTCAAATGTTGGTCCTACCGAGCACTTACAAACCCTCAATGGTAACACATTTTGGAGAAAAAGGTGAAAAAGTGAGTTTTTCATATGTAACTGCATATAATAACTTGGTTTTTCGATTAATTTATTAATGTCTAATACTCGATTTGTTTTCGTTTACGGGTAATTTTATTCAATAACATATTCAAATTATGATATTATATCTTTTTCTTTTAATTTCTTTATTATACTATTTAAATGTATATATTCTATTAATATTCTTATAACTTTGCATTATATACAAAATACCCCCCTAAAGTTTGTTTTAACCCATATTGTATCCCCATCCAAACTTGAAAGACCATATAGCAAATCTGATTAAATTTATATTATAACCCAACCAGGACCCGAACCATTTTTCCATGACCCGTATCCAGACTCATCCAATCTATGACCCGTATAATATCTTGTAGCTTAATCCTCGCATTAAACTCGCAACTGATTCTTGCAAATCATTCTAATACCAAAAGCGAACTCTTACTGAAAAATTAATTTGGAAAACCATATCATCAAGATATAATTTTTACATATTTAAACGAACCGCCCTCGCTAGATGAGTAATATACCAGTTAAGATCATTAATAATGCAATTATTCTCATCTGCACCCTCTCTATTATAACCTCGTGATCATTAACCCTAGGTTTAATTGTGGGATACGAGCTTGCTGTTAGGATTGTTGGATCATGGTTTGGTCGTCGGCCGTAGTTCATCGTTCTCCCTCAAATCATTGGTAATTAATACATGTGTTTGATTCGTCTTTAATTATCAATCAAAAGCCCTAAGGTTAATTAAGTGATCAACAAACAGATTAATCAATTTTAATTGTTAGGGTTCATATATATGGATTTGTGGTTGAAACATGCTTCTGTATTAAAATTAATGCTCTCATATGTTAACCAACTGCCATATGGTTGGAGTGTGTGTGTTCAAACCATTGTGCCGGCCAGGGGCGCGGGTTCAAGCTCCCTGGACGCGGTTTTTGTTATTTATTTTTTTAAATGTTTTAAATGGTTCAAATGATTATTATAATTAATATTTAATATAAAATAAACGTTATTTTATTAAACCGCCACCTTTAATTCACGTTTTTATATCGTTGAACGTCTTTACAAACTCGTCGTGTGTGTGTGTATATATATGCATTATTTTAAAAGAAAGTATAAGAAACGTATTTAAAAGGTGTTAGGTATATTTTTATCATTTATAACTTTGTTAACGATTCAAAACACATATTTACTTAGATATTATTATTATAATTATTTATTTAAAAATATTTGTGTTATAATTATTTATTTAAAGTATTTATATATTTATACCATATTTACTCAAATATTATATCTCAATTTATATTTAATCAAATCATTTTATTTAATTTGTATATTCAATTATTTATCTAAATATTATTATTATAAGTATATTTGATATTAAAGTTATTTATTTAAATTGTTTAATTATTTATTCTATCATGTATAAGCGATGGGATTTTATAAATAATAAGAATGATCAACTTATAAATAAATGTTAAACGATAATATTAATTTTTGCAATAATAATAGACGTAGCAATCAATCTTTCGATCCTAACATCTCAAATCCAAAATAATTCAAATCACATTGTCGCTCTAAAAACCATCATATTATTATTTCGTTATAATTAATCTTGTTATCATTAACAACTAGGAACCTTTTTCAGCATATCCCGAGAATCTTGATCACATTTAACTTAATTTCTATCACCGTCTCAGATTCACTTGTTCTACTTTATAAGGTGAGTAGTCACTCCCTTATTTTACTTATTTTAAATGTTTTGGGACTTATGTGTACCTTTTTTCAAACTTCTTACAATGCACTATTAAATGCAAACTGTTAATATTTGTATTATGTATCAATTGAATGACTAGTTGCTATTTGTTAATATGTTTATGTGTTTATTTATCGCATTCGTTGAGGTCTGTCATTTATCATTACTATCACATCATGTTGTAGTGGCCGCGTCCCATCGCATGACAATGGTTTCACCGAAAATTCAATTATGGTAACCAAAGCCCGTTTGCATGGCAACGGTTTAGCCGCTCATCATTATATGTTTACAATGTTACATGCTATGGTTTGATTGTATATACTCACAGATAACAATTTTGCTCTTTATTTATATATTACTATATTGTATTCAAAACTGATGATTTTCTCACTCAACCTCGTGTTGAAAAAAATATCTAATTTTTACGCATTTACAGGTTATCAGGTTGGATTGTTTAGCAAGATGAAGATCTTGTGGGGATGCCTTTTAGGATATAAAACTTATTCAATAATTATTTGATCTTGTTTTCTAATTTCTCTATACTTGATGTACTTAAATGTAAAATGTTTATTTAAATAAATAAATTAAATATTGTCACTTTACAATTACATGATAATACCTTGTGAGCTGTGAACAATCAGTTCACGCCCCGGCATTTCCGCCTAAGGTTGGGTTGTGACAGTGCACTTAAGAGTATTCACATCCAATCATCTATCTTTAAATCGAAAATTATATTAAAAACCATTGCATTTTTTTCCCCACCTCAATTAATAATAATTTTGTATAGCTTTATCATTATCTAGTCTCTCTCCTTCACTCACAATCACTTTTAAAAAAATATTAAAAAATTTATATGGTGCTACAGAAACATTTCATATATACAGAAAAATCACAACAGTTTCTCTCTAATTTACACACAACACCCTAAACCACTCACTATATTATAAAAACTTCTCTCACAAAATTTGATAGATTAATTAAGAATGCTCTAATACACTTATTTTGTTTGTATGTGTTCAATGTTGTGAGGCTTCCCAACAAATCAGACCATGTTCAAAACAAAGCTAAGATTAATGATATATACTCAAAGTTGTATGCTTGAACATGAAAAGGTTGCAGAAATTTAAACAAGATAAGTGGAAGATGTGAGAACTTATCTCGCATGGGACAAGGGACAATACCTTAATATATGGTTTATAAGGAGATCACTCCTTACTTATTGTTTTGATTAAAGGAAATAGACACAAGTGTGACCCTAAATGTGTGAAGCACCCTTAATTAACTCGACATATCCATGACGTGGTGTTGAGCACAATGTAGTGCCTTAAAGGCGCACGTCACACTTCCGGTCACCATGAGGTGCCTTTATGTTTTTATCTTAATTGGGGTATTAGGTCTGAATATAAGTGGCTCATCTAGCCACGCTACTAATACGAGACAGGTCTTGTTATCACGCTACTGCTTACGTAGCGATGTCTGAGATGAAGTTGACTGGGTGACATGACACACATGGCGGACTCTGCGTGATGTGATGCACACATGGTGTTGGGTTCGTAGGCCTTGTTGGCTCGGTTTATTATATGAAGTCCAAAGGGTAGACGAGTGTAGGGTGGTCAGACCGAAGCCCGGCCCGGTTTAGATTTCATGTTTAATAAGATACAAACCCTAGTCGTATCTCTATATATTTAACGTTATGTACTTGTAATCATTGTCACTCAATAGAGAATAGCTAGTTGCCACCCGTGGACGTAGGTCAGTTTAGACCGTACCACGTTAAATCCTCGTGTCCGTTATTGCTTTCGTGTTCGTGTTCGGTTCGTGTGTGTGTTTATTCCTAACAAGTGGTATCAGAGCTTAGGTTCAGGAAAACACGAAGAACATGGGAACCAGCCGAGTCACCGCCAAACCTTCCACCGCCGCCACCCTACTGCGCTAAGGTTTCGCCGTCGCTACGGTTTGCCGATTGCCGTTAGGGTATATGCCGCCGCTGTTTCGTCGCCGCTTGTAATATCCCCAAAATTTTGGTCCAAATTTGACAACTTAGTAAAGTTAAAGGATCAAAATTTTTCTCTAAAATAAGTAATTAGAAAATTTAAATGAAGAAAATAAAACCATTCTATAAGGATATAAAAATATCCCACAAATAAAGTTACCTTATGTTAAGGATTTGGAATAAGGAAATTTCATCCCACATTGAAAGATGTAAGAAAGTGAAAATATTCAACATGGGTATAAATAAGGAAGTTAAATTCCATCCCATATGGAAAGTGGTAAAGATTTGGAAGTTCTTTACAAAGAGATAAAATTCCATATTAATATTTTTTATGCCTAGCATACACCCAGTGGTCCTAACGGAGGGTGCGAAGCACCCGACGCGCACGCGCACGGGCTCGGGCACAGGCGAAGGGAGAAGGGCGATGGGCGTAATGTGGCGCTTTGATGGCACACTTTTCACTTCGCATGCTCGCATTGCCGCGAGCGGTTTGAGAGCCGCCTTAGTATTTTTGGACAATGGGAGTTAAACCCAGAAGTAACAAGCTACCAAAAGACAAGGGACTAAAAGTAAAATATTGAATTCAGAGACCATCGCGCTACGCAATGAGCCCAGAACACAGGTCATCGCGTATTGCAATGGACCTTGATGAGTCAGCGGACACGTGTCAGCACTGAGTATGGCGGCGGATAATATACGGCGTCGCGATACGCGATGAGGTAACCAAGACCCATCGCGTATCGCGATGGGTTGCGATATCAGCCTATAAATAGTGGTTCATGGCACCTCATTTTCTCACACCAAAACTTTTTCTCTCTCTAGGATCTCTCTCTACCTCGGTTTCCGTGCCCTGACCCGACAATCGCCACCTCGTAATCCGTGCCATTTACTGATGAAACCTCGAAGTACGTGCACGACATGACGACCACCATATGCCACCTCGTTTTGCGTGCCAACCTCGAAGTTCGAGCCAAGCTCTGAGGTACCAACAGTTTAAGCTCTAGTATGCTCAAACTTCGAATACCCACGTAAGGTTGGGAGTAGAAGTGCTGCTCAATCAATCTTAGTAATCAAACTTCGAATACCCGCGTAAGGTTGGGGTTCTGCCTAAGTCATTATTTTATGATTATAATACATGGCTTAGACCATAGTCAAGGGTATAGCCCAAACCTTGATCATAATTATGTTTACATAAGCTTTAAACATACAAAACATTATAATAGTGTTTCCTTACAATTAAGAAACATCAATTTTACATTCATAAGGATATATAGTTTCTTCATGATTAAGAAACGTAACATTCTATATACAAGGAATATAGTTAAAACATTGTTTCTTTATGATTAAGAAATATAAGATTTTACATTCAAAGTTAGCAGTCAATAAATGTTTCTTTTTTAAGAAGAAACAGATTATAGATGTTTCTTCATGAAGAAGAAACTCAGCATATGATTTGTAAATAAATAGAAAGACTATAGGTCTAAATATTTCATTCAAACAAATGATCAATTAAGGTTTAAAGCTATCAAAACTAGACTAAAGGTCTATAGCCAGATCAAGAGACGATCCGAGTATTTATATAAACCAATTATATGGGTCAATCAGTCAATCAATCAATCAGTCAGTCATTCACAGTCAAGGTTTCAAACGCACACCAATGGTACAGGTGAATACGTTGAACTTTACAATCAATCAAAATATATTTATACTCAATGAGACGAACGGGTGTTTGTCTTAACGAGTCAATCAATGTCTACATGAGATTATGTGATCTCTAAAACGTTATAATACAAAGTAGAGAATAAAATCAACTCAGACCGAATACGCATGTGTCTAGATCCATACATAACTGTTAGGCCCAATCAATCAATCAAAGGCGAGGTAGCCGCGGGCTAAACGGTCATGACTAGTTCTTTGTTCAGGGCTTTGTGGCTCGAAGAATACCGTTGTGCATGTAGGGCAGTGGTACATATACCGGAAGTAGACATACTTCTGCTGAGCTTGTTAAGAAAACTACATTTGTATTGTAAAACGTCATTCAAAATGTTTTATAGAGTCATACGTGTTCTCCAGCATATAGCTGACGTATTTTCCCCACATTTCAGGGAAACAGATTAGCACAAGTAGCAAGGAATATAGTCAATCATGAAGATAGATGCTCGCAAGGTAGAGATGGCTCAGTTTTAAATTCATTAAAATATCGTAAACAAGATTTGAACATGATTTATAAATTAAACCCTTGGGTATTTATTATCCGAGAAGTTTCCAAACAAATAAATATTTTATTATAACTAAAGTCTTCCGCTAAAATAAACCGTAACTCTGATGAATTTACAAAACAGGTACCAAGTATTGGTCACACGCCTAGGCCCTAAGACGGGGTGTGACAGGTTGGTATCAGAGCCATCGATCTTAGCGAATTAGGTATTTAATCTTACCTAGGCTTTGATCAGAGATAGATATCAATCTTATAAATAAGAGCAATCGGTTTCAACAAATTAGGTATTAGTGTATTAGTACCTAAGCTTTAACTACTTGTTGAATAAATAGGGATAAGCAAAGATTGGAAGTATACATATCCCTTTGCATAATCTGTACATATGTATTATACAAACTACTTTGGGAATACACCGAGTAGTTAGACATTCAATCGCTGCACTTGAATATGAGCCATCAGACATGGCTAGTAATAACAGTTTTTATATAAACTTTATCAGTCAAGAACAATCGACAGTTCTTAACTTGCCATATGGAGGTCAATCGAAGTATCTTCCTGGCAATCAATCTTATTACAGAACTATCAGTAATAGCAAATCAGATATTTGACTGAAAAATATCTATACTGTATTGTAATCATAGAATATTCAAATATTACGGATAAGATAGGAACGCAATCCTACCTTTAATTAAACCTCACACCGATGTCCGATCACAATAGTTTTACCAGTCGACCTCGATCCGTTAAAGGAAAGGGATGCATTGGAACGTCTCTACTCCCAATTCCTATATCTAGCGATGAAGATTCATATCAGACAACAACAGAAGATTCAAATTTATTTGACTCTAACATTCCATTAGCTCAAATAATTCCAAAGGAACATGGAGAAGGATAAATGTAGATTCAATTATCAAGAACAACAATATTTCAGTTATCCAGTATTTCAAAATCCTTATGTTGCTCACACTCAAGGAGAGTGCTTGAATATGGCAGAACTCCTTAGAAGAAAGGTATGACATTGAAGATAATTCATTTCAATACGAAATCAATGTCACCCAATTAGCAGAAGCAATGCTAAAGAAAGAAATGGAAAACAAGGACGAGGAGACAAGCAAAAACACTAAGAAAGAGAATAAGATCAAGAAGTTGATCATTCGCTGGAAGAAATAGGCAATAAAGATCTTAATAGTTGTAATTAGTATCGCAATAGTAGTTTTGTACATTCTTGTAACTACAACATAAAAGATATGTTTTACTTTCTTCAAAATGCTAAACTTATGTCAAGGAATTAAGAGCATGAACTCTTAGAGTAATTCTCCTAGCAAGTATGGAGAAAAGAGAATATCATCTTAAAGAAAAGTCCAGGTGGACAAAATTCAAAGGATAAGTAACTCCAAATATATACCAAAGAAATATTTAGTAAAAGGGACATAAATAAACCTAGAAAGAGAATTAGAGAAATTCTCATGGGTTGTCTGTACACAAGGTATGTACTAGTCATTTCAAAGAACATACAACAAAGGGAAAAGTAATTATATCTTTATAGAACCTTATCAAACATCATCAAGATATTTGGAGAATACTATGGTAAATATGAGATATATTGATATATCATACAAGAGACAAAACATATGGATTATGCCTAGCACAAGAAAGATAACCTCAAGTAAAAGTTAGTTGATCCCATAAAAGTTAGAAAGAAATACCTCTAAGAATACGACATACTTATTGAACATTTCATAGATTTCTTGAACTTGTAGTATTAAATTCCCTTAGCTTGTAGTATATCATCAATATATAAGTTTCTCTGATATTGATGCAATTCCATTTACAGAATGACGAACTTAAACAATCAAACAAATAGAGATGAAGTTTTCAATCAAAGAAGCAAGAAGAACATTACAGAACCTGACCATGAGATTCATGAACCATATTTAGTCAAAATGCAAGAGATAATTCATGACAAAATGATCCCTCTTATCGATACCATGAAATGAGAAATATACAATATTAAACATTCAAATAAGGATATTACAACTCATCCATGCCGAAATCCTTCGCATCAGAATAAAAACCTTCATAGTTCCAACACGAATAGCAAGAACTCTAATAACCCTTTAGTAACGCAAGGTTTTAGTTTTAAAGACTTCAAAACTAGTTTTAAAGACTTCAAAACCTATGAACCAAAAGAATTTCATGGGAAGCAAGGTGTTATACAAACTTTAAGATGGCTGGAGGAAATCGAGTCCATCACCATTATTAGTCAATGTACTGAGATTCAAAAGATTCAGTACGCATCTCTGAAATTCAAAGATGAAGCTCTAAAATGGTGGAAAACTCTAAATATGAGAAAGGGCAGAAACACTTTGTATCAAATGAAATGGGAAGCATTCAAAGAACTTGTGTTACAATAGTATTTCCCCATACCCAAAATCAATCATATTCAAACTAAGATGGATGTCACAAATCTCATAGAGTACAATACTAAGTTCCTTGAATATTACCAATCAATTTCGCGTCTAGACGACTCAGAATACAACAAAGTTAGTCAATACATATCTGGAGTTCCCAAAGAGATAGGAGATATAGTAAGAATACATAAGCCACAAACTACCTCCTCGGCTATGGAATTGGCCAAATACTCGATCAATAGTATGCTAAGAAATACGGAGGTTAAAAAGAAAAATAATATGAAAAGGAAAGAAAGAGCAATGGTCAAACAAATGAAAAAGATCAACAAAGAGAAAACATTTAAGTTCAAAAGACCAATTTGTCAGATTTGTGGTAAACGACATCTTGGAAAATGTCGAAAACAAAACAAGAGCAATACAGCAGTCACATGTATTTTCTGTAACAAATCCGGTCATTCTGAAAAAGACTGTAGAAGGAAAGTAGTTGCATGCTTCAAATGTGGAGAAAAAAAACACTTTAAAAGGGGAATCTTCAAAAACCCAATAAGCAACAAGAGGATCAGCAACGATAGGAAGGAGGAAAAACAAGGAGCATTTGACAATCAAGAATAAAAGCAAACAAGAGTATAAGAAATAGATAGTTAACTTTTGTAAACCGTTTGTAAACTCGCGTTTACACGAGAAGTTTTGTAGCAACAAAAGAGTAGTTAAATCCCTAAACGTATATAAAAGGATATTAGCATACAGATACTGTCTTTACACAAAAATGTGTATATACAAAAGAAAAGAGATAGTTAAAATTCGAAAGTTTTCGAAATATAAGAAACTATGTTATTTAATCAACATCTATAGAAAGATGAAATAAAGAGAATGAATTAGAGTAAGACATAAGAACATTCGAACTTTGAAAGTTCAAAGGTACAATTGATAAATGGAAGGAATTCGTCGAGATCATTAAGTAAAGGATTACATGATTCAAGAATGGGTATCTTGAAAGTTATCAAGATGGATAAATTAAAAAGATTCAGTGGACTGAGTTCAAGATACAATCTAGTTAACGTTAGTAAATTGTCACACCCCCATTCTAGGCCTAGGAGCGTGAGCCATAGTTGGTATCGTATTTGTAAATAAATCAGAGTAGCGGGTTAATGCGAAAGACTTATAAAAACTTAAGGATCGTTATTAAAATATTTACAATAAAATAGACGAGACGAAAGTCTCGTTTTACTTGTTTATATGTTTTACAAAACCACCATATTTTATATTTACACAAAATTATCCGAGCCATCGGATTCATGAGCTTCTTCGTCTCTCAAGCTCTATTCGTGATTACCTGCAAAATGTAAATAAAATACGTCAGCAACGAATGCTGGTGAATATGCTGACGCTAAAAATATTTTCTTTACTTAATCACCCCTCGAGACCACGTAAGTCTCGGCCCATCTTGGATTAGGAATAATTAAGTTAAAACAATCATCATAAACTCGAGTCTCTGCACTAGGTCACCTCAGCGAAACACCGCAGCGTTTATGACATAACTTAGGTACCATAAATATACACATGGCCATTCCCCACTCGGACGTAATTTAGGTCCGGCCCATCATGGCTGGAGGTCGTGACCAAGCGTGGTGCGATGTGCCCACCACGTTCCACATATGTAAGGATCCAGACAAACGTATACCATAGCCTGAGGGCTGGCTTATACTCTTATTTATAATGTTTTTAGAGACACGTAGCCTCATGTAAAGTTTTACACATAACACGTTTGTTTGAAAACAAGTTTATAAAAGTGGGGCGTATTCACCTTTTGATAGGGGTCGGTTTCCAACACCGCCCGTAAGTTATTCTCTTCGCTATCTCGCACCTAAAGTACGAGTATAACATTCATTAGTCGGATACACGATCCGGCTTAAGACCTTTAGTCTTATCATCTCGATGAACCTTTAGTTCATTTTCTTTTACTTTAAAACCTTTAGTTAGAAAGTAAACTTTATAAACCTTTAGTTTATATTTAAAAACACGACGTTTCTTCTTCTTTAAGAAACGTATTTCTTTTATTTAAGTATATCCATAATACTTAAATAATATATTCTATAACAAAGAATAATTATGTACTTATATATATACTCGTATATATATATATATTTATTTTTCTTTCTTTTCTTTGTTATTTTAGTTTCTCTTTTATATTCATCGAGTATAATTCCGACTTAGGCATTAAGCCTTTATAATATTTTAATAGTATTTTGGTTGGGCATTATGCCTACCTTGTTTGGCTTAGAAATGCCCTAGATACTTGGGCAGCACCTCGACACCGCTTGCTTATCAACTTTTACTTGATCAACGACCCGGTAAATTTCTCGAAGTGCGTGCCAAAACTGACGTCTCGAAAGGTGTGTCAAGTGTTGAACATGATTTATAAATCAAACCCTTAGGTATTTATTATCCGAGAAGTTTCCAAACAAATAAATATTTTATTATAACTAAAGTCTTCCGCTAAAATAAACTGCAACTCTGATGAATTTACAAAACAGGTACCAACTATTGGTCACATGCCTAGGCCCTAAGACGTGGTGTGACACCGCTAAACCCAGCCCAACCGATCGCGACTAGGGTTCAGCCAAGCACCGCATCACCACAGTTTGACCATCATCTCGCATAATCTGATTTGTTGGTGCCGTACCATTGCCGTTTGTCTCTTTTTTTTTTTGCTAGAGTTGTACACAATTGTCAAGAAAGAAGAAGGTTCAATTATTTTTCTTTGAGTTTGTGCTATAAAAGGAAAAAGATAGCAAATACTTTTGTTGATAGGTCGCACAGAAGAAAAGGTTTAGTAGGAGTTCTTGGAGTTTGCCTTTTTCGCTCTTAACCAAATTATTATTATTATTTATTTTTGGGCTTTAAGTTACAAGGGCAGCAGGCCCTAGGTTAAATTTTGTGTGGTCAAAGTCTTAGGCAGTTTAGCCAGGAAATAATTTGAGTCGAGATCTTATTTTGCACAGTACGAGCCAAGTAGAGTTGAATCAAGATCTAATTTTTGTTGAAGATCCATTGTCAATCAGAAGAAATCGTTTAAAGAAACGAAGAACCAGTGCCAACCGTGTTTGTCAGGTTTTATCGTTTCAGTTTAAAATTTTAGTTTCTGATTTTCAGCTCGTTATTCCACTGCGTTGAATAGGTTTATTGTTTAACAGAGTTCAGTAGAACAACCGTTAAGTTCAGGCTCGTGTCATTGATGTGTCTATCTATGTTTTTATCCAGGTTTTTGTTTAGTCATTGTTATGGTAGAAGACGGAAAGGTTTCGATACAGAAGTTTGATGGACAGAAATTTGGTTGGTGGAAGATGCAAATTGAAGCGCTACTTTGTCAGAAAGACTTGGATGTAGTGTTTGAGGATGAAAAACCAGAAAAGTTGTCAGAAACATGTTGGAAGAAGTTAGACAAGAAAGCTAGGGCTTGTATTACTTTGTCGTTGTCGGAAGATGTGGCGTTTAGCGTCATGAAAGAAACCACAGCCCGTGGTATGATGGAGGCACTATCCAACATGTATGAGAATCCTTCGGCAACGAATAAGGTCTATCTTATCAGAGAGCTAGTGACAACTCGAATGAAAGAGGGTGGGTCAGTTATAACGCATATCAATAATCTTAATTCAAACCTCTCCTGCTTAGTGTCAGTCGACATTAAGTTTGATGATGAAGTTCAAGGTTTTTTGTTGTTATCCTCTTTGCCCGACAATTGGTCGCAAACAGTGACTGTGGTTTGTAGTTCGTCTACAAAAATTACTTTTGATGGGATTCAAGATTTGATTCTTGGAGAAGATTCAAGACGCAGAAGTTCAGGTGAATCATCAAGTAATATATTAGTCACAGAAGGTAGAGGCAGGGGAAAACAACGAGGCAATGGGAGCAGGAAGAGGAGTTAGTCTAGGACACGTAAAGATATTGAATGCTGGGTTTGTAAAGAGAAGGGACACTTCAGGAATCAGTGTCCGAATGGTAAGAAAGATGTTAACGTTACACAAGACGACACAGATGACGGGGTCGGTAGTGATGAGTCTTTGGTTTGCAGTGTTGAGAGTAATGTTATTGATTGGCTGATGGATTCTGATGCGTCGTTTCATGCCACCTACTGTAGTGAAACGATGAAGAATCTAAAGTTTGGGGATTTTGGAAATGTTCGACTAGCAAACGATGATATTCTAGAGGTTACGGGTATGGGAGATGTTGATTTAATAACTTCAGCCGGTACTTCTTGGACTTTGAAAGACGTGAGGGTTATTCCAAGTTTGAAGAAACCTTTGATTTCAGTTGGGCAGTTGGATGACCACGGGCACGATTTTAAGTTCGGGATTCGGCAGGGAAGGTAGTCAAAGGGAATCTCGTGGTTGCTCGTGGCAAGAAATTGGTTCGTTGTATATGGTCGATATGTCACTGAAAGGAGTGGATCCAGTTTTGGTGAAAGACAAAGTCTGGTTCACAGAATCTCGTGGGCTGAAGAAGGTTCGTTTTGCAAGTAACAAACCCAGAGCCAAAGTGAAGATTCGGGATGAACGAGCTAGGAAGGTTAAATCAGTCAGAGGACATCGTGACAGTGGGAGCACATGTCGTGTTTCAGTTACAGTTCCAGGTCGACAGTAGATTAAGAAAACCAGTATTATAACTGTAAACGTCTCCAGTGGATTACTTACTGAAAATGGAGAGTGTTTGTTCTCAGGGTATCTTAGGATCCGGTAGTTTGTTTCAGTAGGAGCCGGTAGGGACAGAGAACGGGTCAGGGGCAGTTTTAGCCGTGACTGATGTGTTGGAGCTCCGGGGAGCTTCAACGAGCCTTTAGGTTAATTGATGAGAAGGCGGGTGGCAACTAGAAGTTAAATGTTTAGATTACAGAAGTACAATGGGAGTGCAAACGAGAGTACTCAAGGCCTCAGTGTGGGAGATTGTTGAGTTCGTAGGCCTTGTTGGTCTGGTTTATTATATGAAGTCCAAAGGGTAGACGGGTGTAGGGTGCCAGACCGAAGCCCGGCCCGGTTTAGATTTCTTGTTTAATAAGATACAAAATCTAGTCGTATCTCTATATATTTAACGTTATGTACTTGTAATAATTGTCACTCAATAAAGAATACCTAGTTGCCACCCGTGAACGTAGATCAATTTAGACCGAACCACGTTAAATCCTTGTGTTCGTTATTGCTTTCATGTTCGTGTTCGGTTCGTGTGTGTGTTTAATCCTAACACATGGTGGCCTCTTTGTCCAATTCTTGTCGATGTTTTGATTCTTGATGTCCGCAACATCCAAAACTGCTGTTTTGTTTTCTCAACACAACATGAAAATCACTTGAACAATCCATTACTTACATATTTAATAAAGATTTACAATATAACAATATAAAATATGAACTCACAACACTTACAAAATACAAGTATTGATTCTAACTCAGACAAGAACATGCAGAGCTGAGTTAGTTTACCATGTACTTTTATTTATTGGTCTCTAATTCCTTGCAAAAGGTCCGTTTTTAATCTAATTCTGTTATCTCTGCCTAACATTAAAAAACGTGGCTGTAAAAATATATTAAATAAAAAAATGAATAAAAGACAATAAATTACAAGTTGATAATGCTTCCAAAACGCAGCAAACTTACAATAAAAAAAATGCAAGGTAGCAACATAAGACAAGGCTGAGAAGTTTAGTTATACACGATTTCAATTAAACAGTTTAAGGGCTTCAAGAGAATCCGTTTGTTTCCAACGATACAACATTCGAAATAGTTTGGGGAAGACACGAGCATCGAATTTGTACCTTGAAAAGAGTAGAAGAAAGATCAAGAAGATTGCGAGAACTCTAGAGAGAATTTGTGACTTAAGAATTAAAAAAAATAAAGTCTTCAGCGCACTTAATTTAGTTTTTAATATTCTTGGATAAAACTAATTAAGACGAACTTGTTTCAACTAGATTAAGTGAAATTTGTTCCACCAAGCGCACCACGCACACAAGTCGAGCACGCGTACGTAACTCACAAGTTTTTTTGTTCGTTGCACTAATTGCACCCGGACTAGGTTCTCGTTAAAATTATTCATTGATCGTTTATATAAATGTTGTATCTCCACAAAACAAGGATGGAGATCAACTCTAATAATAATAGATAATACAAAATCATTCAAAAGATATTTATTCTAGAAGATGTATATCTTCCTTTAATGGTCACCCTCAAGCGGAACAGAGTAAGCACACACGTTCAAGCTGGAACGAAAAGAGTCGAAGATGTGTCTTGTGAGCCCTTTAGTAAAAATGTTTGCATACTGTAATGAGGAGGGAACATGAAGTACCCTAACTTGACCAATCTGCACTTTTTCACGAACAAAGTGTATACGCATGCCAACATGTTTGGTTCGTTGATGATGAACCGGGTTGCCAGAAAGGTACACATCAGAACTTTATCACAATACACAATAGTAGCCTTGCTAAGCGGAATCTGAAGTTCAAATAATAAATTGCAGAGCCAAGTAACCTCTCAACTATTGTATTAACAACCCCCGGTGTTCAGCTTCAGCGCTTGATCTAGAAATGGTGGCCTAACGTTTGGAGGACAAAGAAATAAGGTTATCGTCAAGAAATATTCAGTAACCGGATGTAGACCTACGAGTGTCTGGATAACCACTCCAATTAGCATCATCAGAATAGGCAGTAAGGGCGATATCAGGAGAAGCAGAAATGCATAGGCCAAAAGGGATGGTTTAATGGATATATCGTATCAAGCGTTTCATAAAAGCGAAGTGTGAATCTCGGGGGGGGGGGGGGGGGGGATGCATGAAAATGCAAATTTGTTGCACAAAATACGTGATATTGGGACGAGTAAAACTTAAATAATGATGCCCCTACGAACTACGATAAAGAGTGCAATCAGGTAAAGTATCTCCATCCATAGCAATTAACTTAGATGAAGTGTCCACAGGGGTATTGGATGGTTTGCAAGCTGTCATGGAAGCATAATGTAAAATATCACGGGTATACTGCTCCTGAGAGAGAAAAATATCACCATTATCTCGAGCAACTGAAATGATGAATCCAAGATCGGTCAATGATTATTTATACGCTAATTGATTAATAATGCGGTCAAGGAGTGTTGGGGTGCGAGTCTGTGAGTACAGTGTCATCCAAATATAATAAACATAAGCAAATTGATCCTCGTGATGGTAAATAAATAGTGACGTACTATCACGAAATCCCAATGAGAAAATATATGAAGAGAACTTGTTATACCAAGTGCGTGGGGCCTCGTTTACAAAAAGACTTTATGTCTGAAAATGTGATGTGGTAGTAACTAATAAACAAAACCAGGAGGCTGGTTCATATACAAAGTAATATGTAAGGGACCATGAAGAAATGCGTTTTTCTCAATCAGCTATTGTATCGGCCAATACTTCTATCACGAAATCCAAAATAGAAAAGATATGAACACAACCTGTTATACTGTTGGCTAATTTTCTGTTAGTTTGTTAAGTAGTTGTGAGTTAGTTAATATTATCTCTGTATATAAAAGTTAGGGCTTGTAATTTTCAGTTCAATAAAAAAAATATGTGCAGAATTACATGGTATCAGAGCGATTCCGATTCGCTCTCGTATCCTTCATCGTCTTCTTCATCTTCAATATCATTCTTGATTCCTAATTCATCATCATCTTCAAGCTTCTTTGTTCAACAATGGCTGCTCAATCCAATTCATCTAATACTTTTATTGATTCATCTAATCCACTATATCTTCATCCTTCGGATCATCCAGGAATGGTTCTCGTGTCCAAACCTTTTGACGGGACTGGATTTAGGGCATGGAAGAGGTCGATATCAATCGCTCTTTCTGCAAAGAACAAATTGTGTTTTGTTAATGGTAATTTCGATGCTTCCGCTAATACTCTTCATCGTGATCAGTTTCAGAGATGCAATGACATGGTTATTTCATGGATATTGAATTCACTTTCAAGAGAAATTGGTGAAAGAGTGTTATATGCTCAAACTGCCCGTCAAATCTGGATTGAATTGAATGACCGTTATGGTCAAGCAAATGGAGCCAGATTATATCAACTTCAAAAGAATCTCTGTGAAATTTCACTAGGTAATCATGATATAGCCACTTATTTTGCAAAAATTAAAAGTAATTGGGATGAGTTGAGTGCTTTAAGTGTTCTTCCTGTTTGTACTTGTGGTGCTTCTCGTGAAATGGCAAAAC
This sequence comes from Bidens hawaiensis, assembly GCF_021521415.1. Taxonomy (NCBI): domain Eukaryota; kingdom Viridiplantae; phylum Streptophyta; class Magnoliopsida; order Asterales; family Asteraceae; genus Bidens; species Bidens hawaiensis. The sequence continues at coordinate 1,143,017 of NW_027491409.1, read as the reverse complement.
GTGAAGAAGATCAACGATTGGTACAATTTTTAATGGGCCTTAATTCTACCTACGATTTAGTTAGAGGAAACATTTTGATGATGCAACCGTTGCCTTCAATTAATTCTGCTTATGCTTTGCTTACTCAAGACGAAAAGCAAAGAGAAATACATTCAAACCCTCAATTCATGACTGAATCTGCATCCATGAATGTTAATTCATCTTTGAATAACAAATATGAGAATAAGAAGCCTGGTATTTGTAGCCATTGCAAGAAAACAGGCCATTCAGCTAGTAAATGCGATAGGATTATTGGTTTTCCAAAATACTTCAAGTTCATAAAACCTAAAAGATTTGCTGCAAATGCTCTTATTGATGATAAAGATTCTATGAGTCAAGATGGTGAAGCATCAAACATGAAACCATGTCTGACCACAGAGCAATACAATGGTTTGTTACAATTGTTGCAGAACACAAATATTGGTCAAGCACCAAATGATGCTTCAGTCAAACCAATCAACTATGCAAACTTTGTAGGTATTATAGCATGTAATGTTTCTCAGATTCATACTAAATGGATCATAGACACCGGTGCCAGTGATCATATGTGCCATGATGAAAGCCTTTTTCATAATATCAAAACTCTTGATAAACCTGCTTATGTTATACTTCCTAATGGCCAAATTCTTAAAACAGTTAAAATTGGCACCGTTAAACTCAATTCTCACCTTTCAATTTCAAATGTTTTACTTGTTCCTCATTTCAAACACAATCTTTTATCCGTTCCTAAATTGTGCAAGGACATTAAAGGAACTGTTTCATTTTCTGAAACCTCATGTATTTTGCAGGGCCCTTCACTAAAGAGCCCACTGGTTCTTGGTGAGCTCATTCAAGGATTATATCTTCTTCATTCAAATAAGATGTTTCCTGTTAATTCTGTTCCTTTTCCAATTTCTACTTGTAATTCTGTTGTTTCTAGCATTGTATGGCATCATAGACTTGGACATTTACCATCTTATAAACTGAAACAGTTAAAAGTTCTTTCAAATACAAATGTTGATCATCTTGCACATTGTCCAATTTGTCCAAAGGCTAGACAACATAATCTTCCCTTTCATCATAGTAATAGACTAAGTACAAAGATTTTTGATCTTGTCCATATTGATGTTTGGGGGCCATATCATACATCTACATATGATGGAGATCGATATTTTCTCACTATTGTAGATGATCATAGCCGTACTACTTGGACTCATTTGTTGGCAACAAAGAGTAATGCTTTTCAAATAATTCAAGGTTTTGTTCAAATGGTAGAAACACAATTTGGAATTACCATAAAAACCATAGATCTGATAATGCTCATGAATTAGGTGTTGGTTCTAAACCAACTGAATTTTATGCATCTAAAGGCATTTTACATCTAACTTCTTGTGTTGGTGTACCTCAACAAAATGGGGTGGTCGAACGTAAACACAAACATTTGCTTGAAACTGCACGAGCTTTGTTATTTCAGTCTAAATTGCCTTTACAGTTTTGGGGAGACTGTCCACTCATTTGAACAAATATTTTTCCCTCAGAAATTCTCCAAAATAAAACTCCTTTTGAATTGTTGTTTAATAAATCACCTACATATGATCATTTGAAAACTTTTGGATGTCTATGTTATGCCTCAACACTTAAATCAGGAAGGGATAAGTTTCAACCTAGAGCTATTCCTTGCCTTTTTCTTGGTTATCCGTATGGTAAGAAGGGATACAAATTGTATAATCTTCTTACTAAAAGTACTATAATTTCAAGAAATGTGGTTTTTCATGAACACATCTTTCCTTCGGTACCAAGTTTTCCTTCTTCAATATTTTCATCTAATATTGATGTCTCTACATTTTTAGATGATTTTCTTGTTTCTCCAATTGTTACTACTCTCACCGATCCTTCATCAGATTCATCAACTTCAATTCCTCATTCTGATTCTAATCCTTCATCAGTTCCTTCTTTTCCATCTACTACATCTTCTTCGGTCCATTCATCAGTTTCTTTTTTCTCTAATCCTAATTCATCTGTCCGAAGATCTTCGCGACAAACTGCACCACCATCTTACCTCAATGACTATGTTTGTAATTCAGCTTGTACTAATTGTCATCACACAATTTTAAATGCTTGTTCTACTTCTTCTACACTTTCTGTTGACAACTTAACTTTGCCTAATCAACAATTTTTGGCACAAATGGATATTATAACTGAGCCTTTATCTTACAAAGAAGTTGCCTCTCAACCCGTTTGGCAAGAAGCTATGACCAAAGAGTTTGAAGCTTTGGAACTGAACAATACTTGGGAAGTCATGGATCTTCCTAAAGATAAGAAAGCCATCAAATGCAAATGGGTATACAAAGTTAAATATCATGCTAACGGGCCTATTGAAAGATGTAAGGCCGGGCTTGTTGTTCGAGGGGACACACAAAAAGCTGGTATAGACTATACTGAAACATTTTCCCCGGTTGTTAAAATGACCACTGTTCATAGCTGATTGCCGTTGCTACCAAACTGAAATGGAATATGTTTCAACTTGATGTTAACAACGCTTTTCTACATGGTGATTTGGATGAGGATATTTACATGCAACCTCCACCGGGTATGCCGCTTTCATCTCCTACTCAGGTTTTAAAATTAAAAATATCTCTCTATGGCCTCAAACAAGCATCAAGACAATGGTATGGGAAACTTTCATCCGCTTTAAAATCCAAAGGATATATTCGTTCCCCTAATGATCATTCATTATTCTCCAAAGTAATGGGTGATTCTGTTGTACATCTTGCTGTTTATGTGGATGACATCTTGTTAACCAGCAATAATGATGCAGAAATTGATAGCTTGAAAGCTTTTCTGCATTTTACTTTCAAAATTAAAGATTTGGGCATTCTAAACTACTTCCTAGGCATTGAAGTATTACGTCAGCCTAATGGTGTTATTTTGAATCAGAGAAAGTTTGCTTCTGATCTTATAAATTTTTTTTACTTAATGATAATTCCTCAGTAAATTGTCCTCTTCCTGCACATCTTCAACTACGTGTTAATGAAGGTCAAATTTTGGATGATCATCTACAATACAGACGTTTAGTGGGCAAGTTGAATTATCTTACCCACACTCGTCCTGACTTGTCCTTTGCAGTGCAGTTCCTTAGCCAGTTTATGCAAAATCCACAATTACCTCACTGGGATGCTGCCGTACATACATTACGTTATGTTAATAGGTCATACTAAGGATTGTTTTTTAACAATTCATCTGATCTTTCTTTACATGCATATTGTGATTCCGACTGGGCTGCATGTTAGGACATACACGTAGTCGGTTAGTGGTTATTTTGTTTCTCTCGGTAGCAGTCCTATATCTTGGAAATCAAAGAAACAACATACAGTTTCTCTTAGCTCTATAGAAGCCGAATATCGTTCAATTCGTCGTGTCACAGCTGAGTTAGCCTGGTTAACGCGTTTATTATCTGAGCTTAATGTTCCTAATGTCAATCCGATTCCAGTAAAATGTGATAACCAAGCTGCTATTCACATTGCGAGAAACCCGGTTTTCCACGAGAGAACTAAACATATAGAGTTGGACTGTCAATTTGTTCGGGAAAAGTTACAAGAGGGTCTTATAAGTCTTTCACATACTCATACCAAAAGTCAACTTGCTGACTTATTCACCAAGAGTCTTCCTGTTGTGCAGCATGTTGAATTACTGTCCAACTTGGGGTTATCACCACCTCCAATTTGAGGGGGGATGTTGGCTAATTTTCTGTTAGTTTGTTAAGTAGTTGTTAGTTAGTTAATTATTATATCTGTATATAAAAGTTTGGGCTTGTAATAGTTAATGTAATTTTCAGTTCAATAAAAAAAAATATTTGCAAAATTACATATACCAAGTGCGTGAAGCCTGATTTAATCCATAAAAAGACTTTTTAATTCGGAAAACGTGATGCATGCAGTAGTGACTGTTTATCAAAACCAAGATGCTATATACATAGTAATCTGTAACATCCCATGAAAAAAATGCGTTTTTCACATTCAGTTATTGTATTGGCCAAGATCAAGAAAATGTAAGTGACAAAACGGTACATATAGTAGATGGTTTGACGACCAGACTTAAGGTTTCGACGCAATTAATACCCACTGTTTGTGATTTTCCATTACAAACCAATCTAGCTTTATATCGGCCGAGAGATCCATCGGCTTTAAATATATGGTGAAACCACCAAATAGAACGTATAACTGGCCGATCGGCCAGTCGTGGAACTAGTTCCCAACTCTGATTATTCGGTACAACACTAAGTTCGTCATTCACGGCACGTATTCAATAAGGCTCCGAGAACGCCTTTAAATATGAAGTAGGGATGGGCGATATATTGATGGTGGCGGAAAGGTTATATTTTGGATTGGGTTTAATAACGTCACATTTAGCACTAGCGAGCATAGGGTGAGTAGAGGTGTGGGTGACGGGTTCATTGTCTGGTTAGGGGAGTGGTCGGTTATGGCATGTGTGTTATGAGGTGGTGACGGGGAAGAGCTGGGACTTAGCATTGGGCCAAGAGAGGGGGAGGTTGTGGACGGTGGGCCAGTGTGTGAAATGGGTCAGGGAGTAAAAGTATAAGGTATGGTGTGGGCCGGTGTGTGGTGTGAAGAGGTGGTAAAAGTGTTAGGAATAGGGTCGTCAAGAAAGGTATATGTATTGTGCTCGACGAGGTTGTTAAATGGGAAACTAGATTCATTAAATGTGACATGACGAGATACATGAACTCGTCTGGTTGTCGAATCGTAGCAATGATAGCCGCATAAATCGCGGGATAGCCTGAAAAAAATTCAACGAACAAAACGAGGAGAGAGTTTATTGGTTCAGTTGGTGGATAAATTTGGATAACACTCACAACCTATTAAACATAAGTAATCGTAGGTGGGTTGACGACGATAGAGGGCGAACATTGAGGTTTGAAATGAAGTCGTTCAGTAGGGAGTATATTGTGAAGATAGATGGCGCTGTTTAAGGCTTCAACCCAGAATGTACATGGGGGACGAGCATGGATAAGCTGTGCACATATGATGTTAGTTAACCGCCTAATCATTCGTTCGGCTCAACCATTCTGTTGTGAGGTTTGAGGACACGAGAAATGAAAAACAAAAAACATGACCATTGGATCTAGAATTTTTTTTTAAAATTATTGTTGTCTAATTAACCCCCTAGATCACATTAGAACATTTTTATGAGGGTATTAAATTGGGTGATAATGAGGGTGTGAAATTTTACGAAGGCATGAAAGGTTTCTGATTTGTATTTTAAGGGATACATCCAAACATAATGAGTGAAGTTGTTAAGTTAATACCATAGAATATATATAGCTGTTGTGAGTTGAAACTGGTGACATGCACAAGTCACAATGTATGCCACACGGTTTAAATGTGAGAGAATAAAAATCATTAAATGGAAATCATTTATTATTAGAAATATGACACCACGTACAAAATAAAGAAGCAACTCTTATATTACAATTAAAAAATAAATAACACTAAGATAGACAAGCACGATTGCGCCTGGGTGACCGAGACGATTGTGCCACGGAATAATACTGGACGATGAAAGCAACGTAAAGGCTGGTGGTGTGAATGGATAAAGAACCCCTGAGCTATTGTAACGGTAAGGGAGGCGCCCATCCTTTAGGTCCTTCAAGAAAAACCAAAAGGGTCAAATATCAGATCAACGGGGTTATCAATAGTAAACTTACAAACAAATAAAAGGTTTTTAATTATTTGTGGTGAGTGGATAATTTCGTTTAAGGAGTATGCTTTGTTTGGTAGTTATAAAAGTAGTTACCGGTACTGTTAATTGACTAGAGTTGACCGTTTTTGACAAGTATAGTGTACGATAAAAAGAGAAAGGAGAAGAAATTATACCCGATATGAAGTAATATGTGAGGATACTCCAGTATCCATATACCATGGATCAACATAATTCAGATTCATGTTGTGCATTTTCGTACCAATATCTGTTGGACTGAGTCCGTTTAGGGAAGCTGGTGCAACACCCCGGCTTTAAGGGGAATACGGCCGGGTGCAATATACATATCACTCATAGTTTTCTTGTTCTGGAACTTCATCGTATCAACCTGCAACACATTTAAAATAATACATTTGTCAACAACACATCATGGTGGTGAGTTTTCATAGGTTTTGCGTGTCTATATATATATATATATAAAATAAGAGTGCGATTCAATAACCGTCATGCGATATATATATTCAACATAATGTACACTAAATGCAAAAAATAAATTAGCGCCCAACCTAGGGGAATAATAATGATATCACCAATCCTTACAACCGAAGTTGAAGGATGGGTAGAGCATGTACGTCCCGTCGGACACTCCCACTTTGCGTTTGCGATTGCGATTGCGATTGCGTCTCACCATAAAGTAGTAGACACATTGCACATAATACATGTATACATCATAAACAGTATGTATTAACAACATAAATGATATAATGTGAATCGATTTGAAAACAAATGCATAACCAACGAATTAAAATTTGAGACGTGCTACATCGCAAAAATATTATAAACTGTAAAAAAGGGGTTATGAAAAACTCACTTGTTAAGTAAGCACGTGAAATAGAACTAAGCGTTTAAGCGAGAGAACCTATATAAGTTTGGTTTGGCGAGCGGTCCTAGAAAATAAATTCTAGATTCAAATAATGGACATGAAATAAAATATCAAAGATGGCGATAGTATTCGTTCAATTTTTGGAGTTTTAAAGTTTATATCGAAAATATATATTTTCCTATATAATTGTTTTAGTCATGTTTTTGACGTAAAAATACCCAAGTTGGTAAAATTTGTTAAGAATTTGGGCTGCGATATTTGTTAATCAGTTTTTATGAGCCCGACCGTTCAAGGAAGTTAAGTTGACCTAAAAAATAAGAAAATGGTTTAAGCGAGTGGTTCGTTTTAGTCGGACCCGAACCCGGTTTTTATGTCGGGTTCGTTTCCGTCATGGTAAAAAGAAAAAATGTTATTCTTTGGTTAGAACTGTTAGTATCTTCTGTTTCAAAAGTTATATGTAAAAAAATAACCAAACTTTGTCCAAAATAAACATAAGCGAGTTGAGTTCGTTTTTAGTCAGATGAATGCCATTGAAAAATATTTTTAATATAGAATAATGTCCTAAACAAACTAACTTGCAGAAAAATTAACATAATAACCAGAGGTGTGAACACATGACAAAAAGAATAAACTTTAACTTGAGCGGTTTTGACTTTTGAAGTCGAATTTATATGAAACACCAAATAGATAGCTAGAAGACTTTTGAGAGTGAAATGGGTTGTGGCAAAGGATGAGTAGAGGTAAAGGATTTTATTTATAATCACAATATCGTTAATAACAAGGTTGGAGGAGTAATTACAAATGCTAGTCAAATGGCAAGTCTTTAGGGCTTGAAACGTGGTTTTAACTAGTTGAATGTCTTTTATGACCAATTAAATGTCTTTGACTCAATTGATGAAAGAAATATGATATAATACTTTGGACTAAATTTGTAATATCATAAATAATAAAACAACAATATAAACATAAACAACATCATAACATAAATACAAAAAGAGTTAAGTGCCATTTTCGTACTGTGCTTTATCCAATTACGTAACTTTAGTACCATTTTTAAATTTATTGCAAATGACTACCTCATATTTCCAAAACTTGCCAGTTTAGTACTTTTTTCTAACCCGGTTTAATTTTATCCGTTAAGTAAGGGGCAATTTGGTAAATCTTTATTTTCTTTATTTTTTTTTCTTTTCGTTTTGATGACCACCACTATTACCACCATTGAATACCTCTGCCTATCAAAAACCACCCCCATCCCCAAAGATCGCCACTGCCACTTTTGAAAACCACCCAAACAATATTGAAACCACCACCGCCAACAACAAAAACCACTGACGTCGCAGTTACTCACATCTGATAGCCACCATCTCCCCTCCTTCAGATCTAACATTTGCAGGTTTATGACCGATTTCAGTGGAGAGGGAATAATTGGTAGATAGATTGAGACATTGGGTGAACGGATGATATCGATTTTGATGGGTAGCCGGAAAATTGAGGGAGTTTTTAGACAAGTCGCCGGAAAATCGAGAGGGGTTTTTAGACAAGTCACCGGAAAATCGAGAGGGGTTTTTGACGAGTCACCGAAAATCGAGAGGGTTGGTCGAGAAATTGTGTGGTTGCCGAATGGTAGCCAAGTGGTGTGAGATGCGGTGGCAGTCTCGATGGTCTACGGTTTTTTCCTCTAGCTCCAGCCATTGGTATTAGTACCATCGCCGCCCCTTCAGTTAGGGTTCAGTCGGGGCTGTAATACAATGGTCGCAAGAATTGCATAGTGTTGGTGTTTCAGTGGCTATGTGGTGGTGGTTCAATGGTTATGTGGCAATGGTTAACTTGTTGACAGGGAAGAAAAGAGTATGTATATTTTATGGTTAGTTCGAGGGTTTAGTTAAACAAATGAGGTGGACACATTTTTATTTTTATTAATGTTGCTTTCCCCTTTTATTTCAATGAAAAGAAAAAAAAATAAAGGAAAGAATAAAGAAAATAACAAGTTACTAAATTGCTCCTTACTTAACAGATAAAAATAAACTGGGTTAGAAAATACTACTAAAATGGCAAGGTTTGGAAACGTGAAGTAGTCATTTGCAATAAATTCAAAAATGGTACGTAAGTTGCGTAATTGGACAATCCACAGGTTAAAATGACACTTAACTCAAAAAAATATTAATTCACCATTTTATTAAAAAAAGAAGATCCGAAATATTTCGAAATTTTAAAATAGGTCAGGTTTTAAAAATGATGAATGTTACAGGACTTACAACTTTTTTTTGGAACGACCAACTAAGTAACGTGGGGTACTCCGTACGCGGCCCCCATTGGCTAAAGGTAGCCCGAGCCGACCACTAGTCCGGACGGACGGAGCCCCTAGCAGTCCACCTATTGAGAGATTCCCCGGGTAAAACCCAACCTCCACGCCCGCCAAACGGCACGACAGCAAGGAGCCGGTAAAACCGGGTGCGATCAGGACTCGAACCCTGGCAAGCCAGGGTCATCCCTCATATCTCCTATATAAATTGGTGATGGTGAGGTTTGAATCACCTACCTCTCACTAGTAAAGTGAGTGCTCTACCATTGAGCCACATCCAATTTATAGGACTTACAACTTTTAATAATTCATCCCCAAATTAATTTATAAATAAAAATTTAAAAAAGAAAACAACTACTACATCGAGTTGTTAAAACTTTTAACAAATTATATATATATATATGAAAAATAAAATCAATAAATAAATAAACTAATAACACTGATCATTGAATGGCCTGAAAAACGTCACAAACGGGATGTATGGCAAGGGCACTTATATATAAAATGTACCATCGGTGTATCCACTATGCCCTTATCATACTGCATTTTTCTCATTTCCCAAAATCATTCCATGTTCCAAGTTATTGCACACAACCGTATTTATTATGTTTTCCATGTGAGAACTTTGATAATTACGTGTCAGCCCATAATTACCTTTATTGCTGGATGGTCTACATAATTTGTCCCATTTGTTGCTTTGAAGATAAATAAATAAATTATTATATGAAAACTTGAAAATTATGAGCAATGAACTATAAGGATAAAAAGTAACAAAAATATATAAGCAAGCCCTTGAGGTCAAGGATAACGCGAAATATTAGGTAAAAATAAATAGAGTGAACTGCGGTTTTCATCCCTGTGGGTTGTCCAAACATGCAGTTTTATTCCAATAGTTTCACGTTTGTAAGTTTCATCTCAATGGTTTCATTTTACTTGCGATTAAACCCGAATTCATTAACCCTGTAAAGTCTGGCTGTTAAACCAATGAACATGCCCTTCAAGTGAGGGACATTTTTGTCTTTTCCCGCCCCAAATAAACCTTATTCTAAATTCGCAACCCCCCCTACATGAGGGGCTGGGTGTATTTGGAGAAAAAAAGGACAAAATTGTCCCTCACATGAAGGGTACGCTGATGAGTTTAACGACCAGACTAAACGGAGTTAATGAATTTGGGTTTAATTGAAGGTGAAATAAAACCACAGGGACGAAAATCGCAAACTTGAAATTGTTGAACTAAAATTGCAGATTCGGACAAATCACGGGGACAAAAACCGCAATTTACTCAAATAAATAAATGAAACTTTTGAATTTTAAACAAAATAAACAATCTTATTGAGGTTTAAAACGAAATAAACAATGTTATAGGGATTAGCACAATATAAACGAAACTATTGAAGTTAAACTGAAATGAGCAAAACTCAAGAGTAACACAAAATAATGAATGAAAACATCCAGATCATGAACATCACAAAATTAGACGAAACATTGGAGTCGAGAATAATAGGGTAAATAGAGGTAACATTGAGCTAAAAAGATATAAACACGTAAGTCGATAGAGCGTTGGGTGCTAGAATAAAATAAATGAAAATTTCAAACAAAATAAAATATCAATGTGAAGTAAGGCAACATTGAGATTAAGATAGTGTTTGTAATGCAGTAATGACATGGGGAATGGAATTATTCATTGCGTAGGAATGAAAAAAGTGGTGTTTGGTTTCTCAATGCAATGGAATCACCCATTACACATGGAATCTCATTCCATCAAAACCATTCATTCCTACCCTCTTCTTTTTTTAATTCTATCCCTCTTTCACCTTGATTTCTTAACACCACCACTACCATCGTCGCCACCAACACCACCACCGTTGCCACCACCCCCGCTTGACTGCCACCGCTTCCACGACCGCCGCCTGACCGCCACCATTATTGTTGTCACCAGAGCTACCACCGCCGTAGCCATAACAATTTTTTTTGGTAAAAAAAAACTATTTTTATATATAAGTATTTTTATTATTTCTATTTTTGATTTCTACATTTTTTGTGGATACTAAACAATATAAAACAATAATTCATATCATTCCCATAGGTTAACAAAACAAGACAAATAAATGGTAATGATCCATTTCATTCCCTTGTCCATTCAATTCCTTCTTTCAGTTCATACTTCATTCCATTACCTCCACCAAACATACCCTTAACAATTGCAAAGTAAATAATTGAAACTTCGAGATCAAAGTAAAACATTGGCCTCAAATTGATGAAACGTTGAGATCAAGAATAACAAGATGATTCGATGAAAAATTAAGCGGAAAGACATCTAAACGAATAACCAAAACAATTCATGTTAAAAATAATTATAAACTCAACATGTACACGTAACTTCTATTAGATAGCTATAAACATAGCCTCGGTTTTAAGAAAACGAATTCGTTCAGAGGTAACCGATCATAGATAGTCAAATGTAAGAATACAATTTCTATTTGATAACTATGTACAAAACCATGCTCATAGTCTCAATTTAACTAAACGATTATGTTCATGGGATATCAGTCATAGTCGGCGAGATTGAGATAACAAAAGTAAACCGATTCAATAATGCAACTATGTAATTTAAATGATGCATGTATGTGTGTTTTGTGCTTAGGAGTAAATACCAACGAATAGCTCAACATTCAGTAAATAACCAAACTTAAATATAAATTTCACAAATAAATTTCGAAAGAATTAAATACATAGAATTACTTTGATTATATCCAAACACAAGTGTATATATATATATATATATATATATATAAATTATATGCATGAAGAAGAAGGAAAGAAAAACAAAATGTAACTTGTGATTCTTGTCTTCTCGAAAGTGGATTTTTGGTATGAAAATTAGTGTGGGGACGGTGCCATGATTTCTTAACCGAAACTCAGTGACGTTGACAAAAAGGGAAGAAGAAAAATGTTTTTTGAGAGATTCGTTTTAGTTAGTGAAAATTGGTTGCAAAAACGTGATGCTTTTGTAACTCAAGGTAAATTTTTTTTATGGTAGAACAAATGTCCTTGGTTAGAGCTAAAACTTGCGAAAATTTGTAAAATTTTTAACGTAAAATAAAGATTTTGGGCGGCGTCCTGGAAAATTCCGAATTGTTAGATAAAATGACTTATTGTAGAAAAATAGCCTCGAAGGGCTTAAGACTTGTTTGAAGCAAAATATTTTATGCTATTGTATTTTAAAGATAATAATAATAATAATAATAATAATAATAGACATGATAATAATAAATCATTTGATTTGACTTAAAGTCCTTTAGAAGAAAATCAACTTGATTAAATATTAATTAATTAAAATAATCGATTATTTGAAATTATAAATATATCGTGTTCATAAAAGATATAAATGTGGAAAAGTATGCATGAATCTTTTTACAAAAAAAAAAGAAATTTTCGATGAGCATGAAGGGACTAAGTATTGATGCTAGAAAACGAATAAACTTTAAATGGCTAAGGGATGCGGGGTAAGGTAATGCATGGCGGAAGCAAGTTAGGTCTTATTGAGCATGTGGGTGTGTTTAGTCATTACAATGGTAGTAGGCTCGCAATGTGAGCATATGATATAACATAAGGTGTGGTAAATGGTTGAGTAATGGGTCGTGAGAAGCATTTCAATATTGTGAGGCGATTTATTGGTGAAGCATACACAAGCTATACAAAGATGGTGTTCTCGTGTAGGGATTTTTGTTAGGTTTGAGTATCTTAGGTTTGTTTAGGGCATAGATTTGGTGTTTGCGCTTGTTGTTGTGGCTGGTGTTGCTAAGTTTTCATGCATTTGGGACATCACGGTAGGGATCACGTTGGCCAATTGCTTGATAGTCAAGGCTATGATTTTGCAGGTTGAGTTTTGAGGGCGACATCGAGAAATGAGAAAACATGAAGGATTCGCGTTATATGGATCGTAAATATGAAATTCATATTAACAACCAAAAACATTACATGAAACATTCCTAAAATCGAAATCAATCTATATAAATCTTAAAAACAAATAAATTAATAAAATCGCATGAACCAAAATTTGAAATCGAAATTGAAATGTCCATGTACCACCACGAGTTTTCACATTTCAATAACAATTTCATAAATTTTCGCATAACCATATAGAAACGATATCCGATTTGAAACTAGAATGTACATGAACCACCATGGGTCTTTGTATCCCAATACAAAATTAATATAAGTAGTGAAGTCGAATTGAAAATCAAGTGTTGATGTACCACCATGACTTTTTGAATTTTCAATTCAAACAACAAGAATAAATGAGTATATACTAATAAAGAAAACGAATTGCAACTCGACTATTCTTGTATCACAATGACTTTTCAAACTTTCAATAAAAACCACAATATAAACAATTGAGTCTTTGGAATCATACGTTGCATGAACCACCATGACTTGTGTGCAATTTTAATAGGAGTGCAACCATTTTCTATTCATAGAGGAAAATGGTCACATTTGACGGCTCAAAGTTGTGGTTCGTATGACGTTTAGTGTGGTATGCTTTGGCCTAATAAGTTCCAGCACCTTTTTCGTACCCTCTAGGTAAGCAACCGGGTCCCGCAGCTGGTTGAGATTTATATGCATTGCTTAGCGTTAGGTTTATGAACCTTGGTATCAAGGGTTCTAAAAAGAAGTGTGTCACTCTTCTAGTTACTACATACCTGTCACATAAAACCATTTCTAAGGAGAACGAAAAAATTGAAATATGGAAACACGAATTATAACATTAAACATCACAAATTCGTTGAAAAAGATTCAAAATATCATAAATTGTTTAGGCATAAGACTTAGAGTTTGTGTGTGAATATGTGTACATGCAACATTATAAAATATTATAAATATACTTGAAGCAGATGAACAATCTTAAAATATGTGGTCACATAGCACATAGGGTATACATGCAGTTGGGGCTCTAAAAATAAACTATAACAACACTGGGTCGTTACGTCTTGTAACACCCTTAGCAAACACAACATCGTCCCACTCTTAGGCTATCCCACATCGGCCGTGGACAAGAGAGATCACGGGTTCATAAGTAATGTCCTGCCTCTTCAATCACCAACGCGTTTTGGGCTTAGTTGGCTGTGGAGCACATGAAAACTCCACGGTTAAGCGTGCTTAGGTGGAAGTAGTACTAGGATGGGTGACCACCTAGGAAGTCTCTGCCTGGGCAACCAAAAACAAATCCGTGAGTTCCCGGATGGGCAACCCCATCAGGGGCAAAGCTGGCAATATTGGTGGTACGAGAGGCCGGGATGTTACAGGTGGTATCAGAGCCACTCTTGTGTTGTTCGGGATGTTGGGACACGCCTCATCGAGGACGATGAGTCCAAAGGGGGGTTATCTGTAACACCCTTGGCAAACACAACATAGTCCCACTCTTAGGCTATCCCACATCGGCCGTGGACAAGAGAGATCACGGGTTCATAAGTAATGTCCTGCCTCTTCAATCACCAACGCGTTTTGGGCTTAGTTGGCTGTGGAGCACATGAAAACTCCACGGTTAAGCGTTTTTAGGTGGAAGTAGTACTAGGATGGGTGACTACCTGGTAAGTCTCTGCCTAGGCAACCAAAAACAAAGCCGTGAGTTCCTGGATGGGCAACCCATCAGGGGCAAAGCGGACAATATTGGTGGTACGAGAGGCCGGGATGTTACATGTCTAACTACTTATTTTATAGTCACGGCTCTAATACCAAACTGTACACCCCGGCTTTAAGCGTAATACGCTCGGGTGCAACGTTCAGATCACTCATAAACTCATAACACTATAAATAGTGACAATATATTTATTTTATTCCATAATTTCGGAAGTACACAAAGAGTTTGATAATGAGATAAATAAAATTACATTAAAATGAAACAAATATTATACATTGAAATAATGCTAAGGTATAACTAGTATAGTTTTCTTGTCCTGACACTTCATCGTGTCAACAACACATGTTGGTGAGTTTTCATAAGTTTTCCTCTGTGTGTGTATGTGTGTGTGTGTGTGTGTCAAGGTTATAATAAGAAGTGGATTTTTTTTAAAAAGTGTAGAAAATGTGTTTTCACTATTAGATCTAATAAAACACAGCGTATAATAAACACACCACAACTAAAATAAAACACACCGCACAATAAACACACTTTCTATATCCACCGTTAGCTGAACATATCTAATGCACCGTATTACTTTTTACGCTTCTTAGATACACTCCACGTCTTATTATAACCCCACCACACACACACACACACACACACACACACATATATAGGGTGAGGCTATTCTAAAAAATACAGTGTCTAAGAAGTGTAAGAAAAGATCTTGGCCATTGGATGATGTGCTTCAATGGTCAAGATGGAAAGTTGATATAATCTATGGTGTGCTATACTTTTATACTTGTTTTATAACACTCTAGGGGTATAATTGTCTGATGTGTTATATTATATATATGGAAACTATCAATTTGTAATTAATAATTCTGATTTTTTCTAAAATAGATATAATTCAAAATTAAAAATTTTTGCTAGTTTATTCTGTTAATTTTGCAGGTTAAAAGAAAAAGATCAAAACTTTTATATTTGTTTTAACTCTCCAGTAGGATGAACAATAACACAATACGATGAATAATAACACACCAAAAATTCAATTTAAACAAAAATAACCTAAAACAATGATTGAAAGATAATACGTCTAGTAACACCCATGTTGATGTGTTTTATCGAATAACACAACATTGAACGCATAACTATAAAATTAAACAACATGGAACGTGAAAACACATAGATGAATAACACAATACTGTTATTACCAAAAAAAAATAGATAAATAAATAAACAAAAAACAAAACAAAAAAACAATTCACAAAAATAATCCATCATAAACATAGAGTTCCTTATCCATAAGCAAACAATATACACCGTCATTCTCCAATTCAACTCGTATATCTGCACAACAACTAGGCATTCCAAAATTGGGATTATATTATAATAAAACTAGCTATGTAAATTGGAAAATCATGGTATCTCTGTTAATTAACTTTTTAGAAATTTATGAGTTACAGTGCCACTTACAAAAAGTTCGTAACTGCTTAAAGAACTTATTAAAAATATTAAATTTTGACTCACATGTTATAGCAATCAAATATCAAATTCCTTTAATATTAGATAAATACAAGTATTGAGTTACATTATTCCGACACCATCATCATTTTCTCATATTGAACAAATACAAATATTGAGTGACATGTTTTCCGACCGTGATCATCATTTTCTCCTGTTAAACCAGAATCGATTGTTGATTGCGTTGTGTAGCTCCCATGGATTATAATGTGATGAGCTTAAAAATGGGAGTCATAATAACTATTGATTTTATTTCCAAAAATAAATAAATAAAAGTTATGGACAATCATACCCTTGTGTGTAATATTTCACCCAATGATCAATATTATTTTCTACACTGTTTATGAAAGTTCATCCTTTTATTTTAACCTTACTATATATATATATATATATATATATATATATATATAGGAGTGATATTTTGAGAACTTGATGAGTTGTAAGAACTTTATGAACTTAACATGTATCACACATTTAATTAAATGAGTATAGACTATGTGACTGAGATTAAATTTAATTAAAAAGTGAATCAGGAGAGAGAATAATTTTTTTTATGATTATAAGTTTAAATGTTAGTTACACATGTGTAAAAGTTCGATTCCTTATGTAAAAAAATATTGTAATTTTTTACGTTACTTACAGTTACATATTACATATGTGTAAAATTTACATATGTGTAAAATAAAATTCAAAAAAAAATATTATTACATTAAGTTCTTTTGAGTTCTTAAAACTCAAAGTGGTTCTCAAAAGAAATTAATCATATATATATATATATATATATATATATATATATATATATATATGGATTTGATTCAATTCTAAGTGTTTCTTATTGTGAGAAGTGCGGGAAGTAAATTGGACCAATCACAAATAGGAGTATACCAGTAAAAAATGGTTTGTATTATATATGGCATATAATAATTAAAGGAAAGTTACACATTAATTTATATATTAACATAGCTTTTTTTTTTTTTAACTTTTTTGTTAATGTATATGTGAATGATGTGAGAACTTGATTCCTTCGGGGTTGAATTGGAAATACGTAATATTTCAAATTAATTTCATATAGGTTCTGGATTATGTTCTTGTTCTCCCACGTTTCAAACATACATACTCAAAAAAAAATTGCATATTAAACAAAAAGATAGAATCCATACTACATAACATATGAGACTCATACATACACCATATACTTTATGAATGCACGCATGTACATAGGCATGTACGTACATAGTCACGTAGGTACGTTCGCAAGTGCGAACGTACGTACGCAGGCACGTTATGTCCGCATGTAGGGACGTAGGTTGGTACGTACGTAGGGACGTAGGTACGTACATACCTACGTATGTATCTGTGTATGTGTGTAACAAGATATTAATCATCCACGGGATTGAATGTAGCGTTTATAAACCTTTAAAATGATAGTACACCAAAAATACTAAAAGATTTCAAAAAGTTATTTATTGTGGCTTTAACCGGAAGATTTAATTGACTATTTATGAGCTGCACGTTTGTTATTAATGATGATACACAAAAGTTACTAATATACCGTTTTGGTATTAAAGTTAATTAAAATGGTGAAACTAAAATTACAAGATGCCATTTTGAGTAATACCCATTGATTAAACAAAATCAGTGGATGAGGTTCACTTCTCGCTGTAATATTATTTCTCGCATAAACCATCTTTACATACATACATACATACATACATACATACATACATACATACATACATACATATAGATTAAGGATAAAATACAATAATCTCTTATCGTACATTACGTACGCGACAACCTCAACCCTAGATTTCAAAAAACACGCGGTGACAAATTTGTAACTATTTCAAATCGTTTTCATCCTAATTAACCGTTGCATCGATTCAACCATCGTCACCAGCGTCATTTTCAGACACACACTTCAATTTATTTGAATTGAAATAAGCCATTTATAGAAACCCAGTTGCAGATGTTCTATATTTTATTTATATGATCGAATCGATGATTAAATTGACGGTCGATTGATAATTGTTTGATGATTACGAGATTATATGAAGTGATTTTAGTGTTCAATTTCATGTTAAAGGTATTTTTTTTTTTTTGTTAGTTTAAAAGTTCTGTACTTCTAAATTTTTTGAACGCCCAGAACTTCTTTGAACGTATTAGAATGTTTAAAGATGTTCATTTTTTGAACACCCGAAACTTCATTGAACGTATTAGAACGTTTAAAGATGTTTATTTTTTTTGAACACCCAGAACTTCTTTGCACGTATTAGAATATTTAAAGATGTTCTTTTTTGTCAGAACGTTTAAAGGTCTTCAGTTTTGTTTCAGAACGTTTAAACATAATATATTGAACCATAATCAGAGCTCAAATGAGTGCATTATTTATGCAATTCCATAATCGATTGATGAATCTAAATACTTCTACACATCAATTCGATTGATTAAATCATCATTTGATCGTTTGTACAGACAGACTTTTTGGGTGCTAAGATCCAAAGTCGAGAGGAAACAGCCCATATCGTACGCTAAGGTCCCTAAGCAATCACTTAGTGGAAAAGGAAGTGATCGAGCGATGACAACCAGGAGGTGGGCTTGGAAGCAGCCATCCTTTGAAGAAAGCGTAATAGCTCACTGGTCTTACGCGACTTACAATTCATTTCCTTAACCCCGAAATAGCAACTTGGTTATAGCTGACAGAAAGTAGAAAGACTCTAAACAAAAGGTACTGGACAAGCTCTTTTTGATAAATTTTGAAGATTTTTTGATGTTCAACGCCGTTCGATTTTGATTTGGTTTTTGACTATAATGATTTCATACTTTAAGTTGTGATTAGAGTTTAAAAATTGGATTACATTGAGCGACGAGTTCCAAATTTGGATTAGAGTCGATTTGTAATCGACGAATTTTGATCGCGAACTACTGTGGGTTTATTTACGAAATTGCCACAGTGTGTTTTTTAATTTAATGCTCTGGAAGGTCGCGTACGTAATGTATGATAAGCCATTATTGTACGTTAACCCACCCCTATATATATATATATATAAGGGCGAGATCAAGAGAGAACTCATATTAATGAGAGAACTAGAGAACTCCTAATAATACCATTAGATTTAGTAAATTAAAGGTTAAAAATAGTAGAATGGATAAAAAGAAAAAGGAGGCGGGGTTTTATATGAGAAAGGGCAAATTTGGAATTAAAAAAGAAAAAGAAATCAAATAGTCTCCTCTCCATCTTGAACGAACATTTAGGGTTTTCTGATAACGAACAATCGGTGGTAAAATCAAGCACAAAACTGAAGATCATTAGCAGGTAAACGATCGTGATACTTGATTTTCAAATTTTAAAATGCCGATTAGGTGTATATGGCGTGTATTCCGAGCGATCTGCATACGCGGTGTCGATTAGTCATATTATAAGTTCTGATTGGGCATATATTGCGTTGATTCATAACAATTTGTTGATGTAGTGTCTCGATTAGGTATGTTATAAGTGCTAATCAGGCATTTATCACATTGAATCTGAACTATTTGCATGTGTAGTGTCGATCAGGCATTATAAGTTCGATTATGAGCGATTTGTATATTTAGTGTCATACATCGATAGTAGTCCTTTATGGTACATGATTAGTGAAATATTATATAGATATAACACATGAATGTGTATCTCAGTGATTATTAGTTAAACTGCATTAATGCACAATTGAACATATTAATTGTAATGTGTTTTTAGCATGTTTGTTAATATTGCATATATGTAATGCATCTAAAAATTTTATTGTGGGTTGTTCCAGAGTTGATGGTTGTAATTTTTGTAAACTTCCCCTGTTTTGAGATGATGGTTGTAATTTTTTTTGTAAATTTCCCATGTTTTGGGAATGTTATAATACGTATATGCATTACATATTAAGATACTAATGTCCAGATGTAATAACTATGTTAGAAAAATTTCATAGGTATAATACATATATGTAGTATATCTAAGGATAATAGTGTCCAGACTAATAACAAAACAGGGGAAATTTACAAAAAATGAAACTGAAGTTGTTTCGTAAAACAATGATGAATGTAGGAGTGTTGATGGTAGGTTTTACATAAGTTGATACATTTTATGTGTATAGTAATGTGATTGCATATGTTTAAGTCGATTATACTGCATCTATGTTACAGATATGAAGACCATGAGAAGGTCAAAATGGCCACAGAAGGTGAAACATATGACACTCGAAGACGATAAGTACGAGCATGCGAATATAAACATATATGGTATGGTATATATATATATATATAATTTACAATTGCTATTTAACATATATGCAACATGTTGTATTACATACATGTATTGATTTACGATTACGTGCATATGAACTATGTTGTATTACATTTGTGCATCACTTAGTTATTACATGCATATGTGATTATGAGTTGTGTTAAATTACATATATGAAGTGTTATCTCTATGTGTTCATATATGCAAGTATGCAACTATACGATATTATATGCATACTAACCACGTTGTATACATATATGCACTGCTTTAATACTACATGCATATGATATATGTTATATTACATTTGTACATTGCTATTATCTGTTGTATTACATATATGTAGTTATCAACTATTAAATACATATGAGCTATGTTTTATTACATATATGCAATGTTATTGTCTGAGGTATTACATATATGCATTACTTTTGTTTTAATATGCAAATAACAACTTCACGGATTGCGATGCATTTGCTACGAGGTATATGGATTGTTTCAAGGTGTTGTATTACATATATTCAATTATGAGAGTTAAATGCATATTAACTACGTTGTAATCAAGGTTGGAAAGTTAGCCTAAGCGGCCGAGTATAGTCGAAATTAGTCCAACTCGGGCCTAGGCGGACCGTCTAGGCGATCCGGATCGGCCTAGGCGGTAAATGATAAAAATTTGACTTTTCAATAAAAAAAACCTAATTTCACCCTTCAGCACACCATTCTCACTTCATATTTCAACACGTTTTAGTCCATTCTCCAACGAGTATGAAGGTCGTTTGATCGTTTCACACATCCAATGGGTTTGAGGTACAACTTATTATATTTTCCTTATATTTGTGCGTGCTCATGATGTTATGTATAGGATTTTGCAGTAGCAAGTTAGCAACAACATCTAGACATTTTGTATTTGTGTCTTCATGATGTTTATGGTTTCATGTGTTCATCTGTTCATTTTGTGTTTCCTAAGCTAGATTATGCCATTATGTCATTTTATGTTTCTTAGTTAGATTATGTTATTATGGCATTTTAAATATTATGTTATATAAATTAATATATTTATATATTAGGTTTGGACTAAGAAAATTATTTGCTTATTGACGGTGACATGGTGTGTAAATTAACAAATCTAACTTGTACCTTAATAACAGTTAGTTTAACGCTATAACAATAGTTTGATAACAATAAGTTTAATACTAAACAGTTGAATACTAATTCAGTTTTGTTAATATTATTAATTTTTGACATGAATATAATCTCCTAAAAATATTTTCCTCTATAACTCACCATGTCCGATACTCCCCGTCTAGGCCGAGTACTCCTAACTTTCTAGTCGGCCGCCTTGTGAGCGCCTAGCGAGTTCTGTAACAATTGATGTACTACATATGTGCAATGCTATTTGATGACGTTTTACATATATGCATTACATGTGTTTTAACAGGAAAATGACAACTTCACGAAGTATGGTGTGCTTGCTACGAGACACATGGAATGTTTCAAGGGTAAGAATGAAGTTTTTTTAACCTAGTTGCAGCGATGAAGATGTTAGAAAGATTGAACAGTCAAAGCTTCTTAGAACATTATATGCCATGATTATCTTGCTTTCAGATGTCAATGTATGCAAGAAATGAGTGATTAAAGATGCAAGAAAAAACATAAATGGAACATGCATTGAGACTAGTTAAATGGATTATTTTTACTAGTTTTATCATGTTGTTGTATTTGATGGAACCTGCGTATCAGTTTTGGAACTTGTGATAATATTTGAACATGAACGTTATGGTATATTTACGTGGTTTTGTAAATCAAAGTGTGAAACTTGTAGCCAACTGTTACAGTTCAAACTCGTATTTATATGTGCATAAATGCATGTAATACATATATGCAGTACACACATACATTGCATTTATGCAATACAAACATATAATGTTGATCGGATGTAGTATATTATCGAGTGCATGTATACAATATTTAAATGCAATACAAATATACTTTGAATGTATGTAATACAAACATATAGTATTGCACGAATGACGTATATTAATAAATGCACATATACAATGTTTAAAATGTGTTAATTTGAGGAGTGTACAATGGGTACGACCTAGACAGGAACTGTGTAGAAGGAATTTTCCAACCCAGATGCAGATCATTGACCCATGGGCCGGTTCAGGTTTTAAACCGGTTGTGGAACAAGTTTTAAACGGGTTTCATGGAGCCGTTTGCAACAAAAGGAAATAGTAGACTGCAACCTGTAGTGCAGGTACTGCACACTCGGCCTAGAGTTTATGAATCCTATTTCAACCACTGCATAACGTTGCCATGTTATAAATATAATTTACAATACGTAGAAAAATAACTAATCAGGCACATTAAGGCACTACTACTTGCTAATTTGTATAAGTGAATATTGGTTTGAAAATGTGAAGGTTTTACATTTTAATCTAGTTAACAACGACAGATTGAATAGGCAAAACATCACTCAACACTTGGTTCACAATATCTCCATTGATCTTGTAAGTGTTAAAGAAACTCTATCTTGATTAAGTAATACTTGAACATATTTTGCTCTAGTAGAAATCCCACGTGAATCCTCCTAATTCCAAAACAAAAAAAAACAATGTAACAACAGTAAAATTATAGCTCATAAAGAGCATTATTCAAGTAAAAGTGAAAGAGATATGGCAATAGTTAATTAGATTAGTTACCTATCCATTCTCTTCACCATAACTGATAAAGAGCATTATTCAAGTGATTTTCATGTGTTCACAGATTTGTACCTGTTCCGTCGAGTGCATATCCGGACCATACAAATTTTGTTGCTGAAAACCAGTACCGGAACCGAACTTGTTTCTAAATACCAATTCTTTTAAACGCTTTATGTGAACTGGCTTCACGGGCTTCATGACTCCAACCCGTAACTTACATGCCCCTAGTTAACATATGCAAATACTCAAAACTAGGTATTAGGGTGAGCTCGGTACCGTGCCAGTACCAAAAATACCGATCCCGAAATTTGCAAATTCGTGGTATCGGTACGGTACCGGGATGATACCGGTACCAAATAGGGATATACCGGTACCGTACCGTATCGGTACCGGTACCATTACGGTATTGATCCCGAAACTCAAAACTTTGGTACCGATTCGATACCGACGGTATCAAATCGGTACCGGTACCGAATTTGCTCATCCCTACTCGGTATATGCATACATAAAACCTCGCATTACACATATAAAACACTATAATACTACATGTGCATCATAACAGGGTATTTTTATTTTTGTTTTTATTATTTAATTAAGACATATATGTTAAAAATAACAGTATTGCACGTATGTAATACTAATAGTATTACACATATGCGATACTCTGTATTTATGACAGGGTATTTACCGAGTTCTAATACTCATATATCTCCTAAAAACCTATTAACTCAGTGATTAATCAATTAAACTATCAAATCAATATATGAATCAAACAAATTACGTTTTTTTACCATGTGTAATAGTTGTTTTTGCCTAGAATCAACAAATCATGACAATTTTTAATCTAGAATCTGCAATTTATGGCTGTTTTACACTTAGAATCACAAAATTATAGCCGGTTTTGACTTAAAAACACCAAATTATAGACATACAGTTTAATTATTAACTGTAGAACTTGCAGATAAAACAGTACTAAATCAATTTAACATGGAAACGATGAACATCGGTAAAAACACAGATGAATAAAGATAGAAGTCTTAACTCAATCATACCTTCAATTCTCATGTTCAGTGGCTGAAATCAAAGCCGGGTATCTAACTAACGGTTGCACAAGCGTAATTAAGCGCAAATAGAAGATCGATATTCAATGATTTAGGGCTCTTAATCATCGATATGTGTTGATTCATGATCTGTGGGATTTTGGGGAAAGTCCATCGCACATAGGAAGGTCGTACAGGGAAAGCCGACGTATATTAAAACTTATTGGAAAATCAAATTTACAATTATAACCCTATAGTTAGGAGTTATTTAGTTCTCTCTTTAAAAGGGAGTTCTCTCTTGATCCTTTCCCTACACACACACACACACACACACACACACACACACACACACACACATATATATATATATTATAGACGGGTGCCCGCGCGATGCAGCGGGTGTTTGAACACAGACCCTATTAAATAACAAATATGAATGTTTATGGTTCGGTTAAAACCTTGAAATTGTTTAAACCGGTCATTGGTTTGGCTTCTTCTTCTTTTTTTTTGAAAATTGGTTTTTATTGGTCCCAACTATCATCTTTTGGTCTCTGCCAGTTCATACTAACGAATTGGCTGCTGACGGTCCCAACTTTTAACGTATTTGTTCCTAAAGGTCCGCGCTAACAGAATTATAACGTCGTTAGTTTCTGGTCGTCGGAAAAACGTTTTTGGCCGGAAAACACACATTTTTCCCGAAAACTCAATAATTTTGTTCCAAACATCATGGTAACTTTGTATCGTACCTTTAGAAACCCTTTTCTAGTAAAAGCCTCAATTATTGAGGTCGCCGGAACCCTAGAACCATCATCAGAATCCGTTGATGGTGCATAAGTGATGGTGGTTGGTTGGGGGTGAGTCAATTGGTGGTGGTGGTGGTGTTCAGGTGGTGTTTTCCGGCAAAAAATTGAATTTCCCGGCCAAAAATGTTTTTCCGGCGACCTGAAACTAACGGCGTTAGGATTCTGTTAGCTGCGGACCGTTAGGAATAAATACATTAAAAGTTAGAACCATCAGTTTCTAATTCGTTAATTGGGACCGGCAATGACCAAAAAACAATAGTTGAGACCAATAAAAACCATTTTTTTTACTTTCGGTCAGTTGGTCGGTTTCGAAAATTTCAAAACGTAGTGAACGGTTGGTTCGCGGTTTATAATGAAAATCAGCCATATGAAACCAGACCAAACTGTAAATGTTGAATGCATTTTAATCTTTTTTATTATTAATTATTAGATATGTTTTGTTATATATATTAGATATAGTTAAAATGTAATTGACCATAATCTTTATAATACAAATAACTTGCCTATTACAACTTTAAATTAACCTAATTGCAATATGAATTTTTTTGTAATCTTTGTTATTATTTCGTGTCCTAGGTCTTCATTAATGTTTACCATTTATATGGCTAAAATTATCATTCTTTATTTATAATTATCTCAAGTAGCATATTATGTTGGTGTTTAGTTAAAATTGATGGTACAGTTAAATTAATAATTATTTTAAACTAAATTTATTATTACAGTTTAAACTGTGAAACCAAACTGAAACCAGACCATTGGTAACGACTCGGTTTCAACTTTCAATGGTTCGGTTTGGTTTTGGACGACAAAACATCGATACTAACGTTGGGCTCACAAATTTAACTTAAAAATCATCAAAACCGACACTGAAAGTCCCTACGTAACATATTAATTTATTTAAATTGAAAAAAATTATAACAATATCACATTCAATTTAAAGAGAATAAAATATTCGTTTTTTTGGTGCAATTTTTTTAAAAAAATATTAACGTATGAAAATGTTATAGTTGTTAAAAAATTATGAGTGAGAAGTTAGTTTAAAACAAATTAAAAACATAACATAATTTAAGATGAGGGGCCAAACTTGTAATTTGAATGATTTGTGTTTAAAAGACAAATTTACCCTTACAAACATATGTAATTTATACATTAACATTTGTAAAACTATTAAAATCAAGTATTTTAATTTACTCTTGTCTCATGTATTATATATAATATAGATAGGGTGAAGTTCAGGCGAGAAATGATCTTAATGCGAGAAGCGTGAGAAGTTATTCCAACCAATCATAACTTTTCTTTTAGTTTTATAATTAATTTAATAAAAAAGGCATATTAGTTAAATGTTTTAGTTTTATATGTATAAACTTATACTAACTAATTAAAAGTTATAAACTAACTGAAAGTTATAAATCAGTTTATTTTGTTGTTTTAATTGTTTTTTAATTGATCTTTTTATTCAAAATTATTCTTCATCAAATTTCGAAATATCTTTATTTAGGTTTTATCTATAAAATAATTTACACAATAGTATTTCATACTACCAAAACGTGTAACATGTAACATACTAACATGACCTACCCAAACGATTTGTATGTATATATCATTAAAAAGGAACTACGTAGTATTATTTTTTATGTTTATATATGTATAAGTTATGAGTAGGTTTTGTAAGTGTAATGTGAAATAAGATTACAAATTAACCCATCAGATTAATTTAAAACATAATTACCCATCACAATAAACAAAAGTATTGTACGTCACATTGAACAAAAAAACCTTGAAACATGATTTAATAATTCGAAAAAAGGTCCCAAATCCATTAACTTGTCATAAACACTAAACCAAATTGTTTGTAGGATCTTTTCGTTTGATAAACCAAACTCTCATTCCAAACTTCCAACATCCATAATGTTGGATCTTTTCGTGTTGATGTCAAATACAGTAGAAACTTGATAACTTAATACTCGATTATTTAATAAACTCTCTAAGATAATATTGTTTGCCAGTCTTGACTCGGGGTTATGGTACTAAGTTAATAATTCGCTAAAATTATAAGATAATACATTTTTGATAATTTCTTTAAACCCATATAAAATATAAATTAATAATTCCTTATATATAGCATATTACATGAATGATTTATGAAGCTTTCTTGAAAAATGACTCGATTGTCTTTTGTTTTTTTGTTGAAATCAATTTCCTCTTGAATCTTGTCTCTAATTTTCCTTAGCATGGTAAGAACTTCTGGTGTTTGTGTTAACCTATTTTGATCTTGTATTTATATAGAAAATATTTTTAATGCCCATAAAATGATACATTGAACACAAGAAGCATAATAAGGTGGAAGATTGAAGGTTTTTTCAAATTGGGCCGTTAATTTGATATACATGCATTGTATACAATAATTAAGTGGAAGCTTGAAAGGTGTTTGTAAACTAAGTATTCTACTATAAATTAATAAAATATTAATTAATATATAAATTAATAATAATTAATTTATCGATTAATTAATAACTCTTTTAATTAATAAATTTTGTTGGTACCAAATGTATTATTTTATAGAGTTTCTAGTGTAGCTGAATCTTCCTTGCGTATTTCTTAAATTTAGCATTCTTCCTATACCTAAAAATATAACGCACTTCCGACACCCAAATAACATAAACAATAAAATAAAAAGTCCCACAAAAATTATAAACCAAAATAAATCTAGCTTGAAACAGTACTAAACAACGGAAAAGTATAGGTAAGCCAACATATATTGAATGTAGCTGATATTTATTATCAAAATATAAATAAAAAGTCCCACAAAAATCAAGTTTTACATAACAGTTATAATTGTTTCCCTAAAGTATAAAGACTTTACTCCAACAAATACACCACACCATTGAAAATAATCTTTTACATAGTAAAACTAACTCCTAAACAAGAAGTATGCTAATTGCATTCACATCAACAATGGATTATCCTACACAACACACATTATATCCTTCATAACATAGTTACTCTACACAACAAAGTTACCCTACACAACAATCATCAAATACTATAATGTATTATCGTACACACACACACACTATGTATCTAAAGAGACAAGTTGACATTCTACACAACAAACATATAAATCATACAACCTACACAATACACATTAAATCCTCCATAACATAATTTCCCTACACAACTTAATAAAATCTTTATTAAGTAGTATTTGCGGCAATAGTATTTGCGCTAAAGATATAGAGACATTATTTATATGGAACAAGATGCATAATTTATACTACTCATAATAGTCTGAAATATTTATTTGATCAGAGAGAATTGAACATGAGACAACGTCGGTAGTTGGAATTTATCAAAGATTATGGCTGTGAAATACTCTACCACCCGGGTAAAGCCAGCGTTATGGCTGATGCCCTAAGTCGAAAAGAAAATTGTTCTCCAATTAAGGTGCAATCGTATTAACTGATTGTAAATTCGGACTTATTTGACCAAATTAAAACTGCGCAAGAGGAAGCGTTAAAAGAGGAAAATTTAAAGCTTGAAAGAGTTTCTGTCAAGTTCGACATTTGGAAGAAATGACAAAGGAATTAAGGTTTGTATTGGACGAATTTTGATTCTTAAGTCTTGTTCAATTATGACCGTTATTCTTGACGAGACATCGTTAAATACGTGGAAAGGTCTTTGAGTTGTTTAGAAGTTGAGGTTGAACACCAGAAACCATATAGAAAGATGCAACCTTCAGAAATCCTTTATGGAAGTGGAAATATATTTCGATGGACTCAATAACGAAATTTCCTAAGACTGCTAAAGGACATGATGCGATATGGGTACATGTCAACTGTTTGACAAAAAGTGCACACATAATACCAATGAGGTTGAGTCAAGACACGAAGTGCCAGTATCGCATCATGAAAAGTATACTTAAGAATGAATGGCAGAAGTATATATCAATGAGGTTGAGTCAAGACACGGAGTGCCAATATCTATCGTATCTGATAGAGATACTCTTTTTACTTCAAGATTTTGGAGAAAATTTCTGAAACAAATGGGCACCAAGTTATTGATTATCATTCTTAGACCGACGGACAAAGCGAAAGAACAGTTCAAACTTTTGTATATATGCTTCGTGCATGTATTATTGATTTTGGAGGTATTTGGGACAAGTGTTTTCCCTTGAAGAGTTCTTTTATATTAATAGTTACCATTCAAGCATTGGAATGCCCCGTTTGAAATGTTTTATGGTAGAAAATGTCGCACTTTGGTGTGCTGGGAGAAGTCGGCCAGAGGGAACTTGCAAACAAAGAAGTGGTAAAAACGACGAATGAAAAGATTGATCAAATTAGAGCACATTTAAAAGCGACTCAGGATCAACAAAAGTTATATGACAGAAGTCGTATCCAGATAAACGGAGATGCCTAATCGAATTTCAAGTATGTTATTATGTTATATTAAAAGTCTTTCCATGGAAAGGAGTGATTCATTATGTAAACGTGGCAAGCTAAGTCCATGATTTATTGGTCCATTTAAGATAATTGATCGAGTGGGGCAAGTGGCATATCGTTTGGAGTTTGTGACACCCGGTAAATTTCTCAATCCTATAAACTAAGTAATCAACCTAATAATTAGGTGATTGTAAATATCGAGCGCGCCATGTTAGTCAGCGCGTGCATTTGTTATGTGCGCCCTGCGCGAGCGCGCCATGTTAGTCAGCGCGTGCATTTGTTATGTGCGCCCTGCGCGAGCGCGCCATGATAGTCAGCGCGTGCATTTGTTATGTGCGCCCTGCGCGAGCGCGCCATGTTAAGAACCAGCGTGAGCATATGTTATATGCGCCATGCGCGAATGTTTTGGCTTTATGTTTTCATGTACCTTAACGTTATGATGTCTAATGGGTTGACCGTCACGCATGATGCTAAGGCGGGTGCACCCTAAATCGTTTATGCGCGTGCGGAAGGGAACTAACCTCCCCGCATGGCGGGAACATTGAGAGCTAGTTTGTCTGAAGCTCCAAGATGGAATTGACTTCAACATAACTGATCACTATGTTGAAATACCAAGACCACCTGGAGAATCTACAAATGAAACTCAATGTCCCTGACTGCGAGAAGGTCACGCACCTACCCGCAGCAAAGAAATGTCCTTCACGCAGAAAGCTATGCGCACAAAGTAATACGCGCAGAACACTTAGTCTATTCTCCAGTTGTAAGGAGATTACTCCCGCCCAAAAAGAAACGGTAGCGTGTTTCAGAGATTTTCCACTTTTTACTGTACACTGACAAAGTACCTGAAAAAGCACACTGTAACATGAAAAGTCAACTGTCAGCCACCCTACTCCCACCAACCACAGACCTGCATGTCCTGACCAAATCAAAATCAAAATCTTTTATCCACTACTCCACTTTTAAATAAATAATAATAATTTCCATACTTTATCATCATTACCCCAAGATATGAAAAGATTACAATCCCCTAGAGCAAGGGATTGTGTTCCCTTGAGTTTGCCTATAAATATGTAACCTAAATTATCATCACCAAAACACACTTCAAACTTCTCTCTTAAGAACTGCAACTTGCACTAATCATCTCCCAAGCATCCGTTGTTTTCGTTTCCGATCCTGTTACCAGGTAAGCCTAGAATATAACCTTGAGATCTGCTTTCCAACCCTTATATTCTCCTAATTATTGATCTTAATATATATACTTGTTATTTAATCGTATTCTAGACCTTCGATTCCGAGGCCAACACCAAGAAAACCCGAATCTCGATTAATCCCTTAACAAGAACCACAGGTGAGTCTCACAGCCCCTATTCTCGCTGTTTTCACTGTTTTTAAACTGTTTTCGGGGCGAGGGACACGTACTTAAATAATGTTTTATCATGGTATACTTACAAGCTATGCAAGCGATTATGTGTTTAAATTATATTTCATGATGAGCAATGCGAACGGTTATCTAAGGTTTTCGATGTGTGTGCGCTAGAACTCGAGTAAGTGATCACTTTACCATTGGAACTCTAAGGGTAGGGACTGCTGGTTTGATCCACCCACTCGTAGGGGTCGCACCTCTTTGCATGGACGAGTGCCTAGTATGGTCATGGGGCAGTACTATGGGTTTGAGCCCGCTCGTAGGGGTCGCGCCTCTTTGCATGGACGAGCGCCTTGTTTTCCGGCACAACGTCCGCGCGTAACCCGCGGGACGGAATTATTGATTAGCTCGTAGTGGCAGCACCACTTTGCATGGACGAGCACATTTTCCTGAAACGTTCGCGCGTAACCCGCGGGACGGTATTACTTATTTTAGCTCGTAGTGGCAGCGCCACTTTGCATAGACGAGCACAGTTCCCAGAAATGTTCGCGCGTAAACCGCGGAACGATTTTATCAGAATATGTTGATAGAACCATGTTTTACCAAGCATGTGTTTTAATGATTCTATCAGAATTATGTTTCAGAATGATTTGTATCAAGATTATGATGCAATACGATTTATCAAATTACTAAAACTTGTGAACTCACTCAGTTTATACTGATTCAAATGTTTTTACGTGTCTTTCAGGAGATAATTAGGTAGCGCATGGAGTCACACTTAGAGCACCTCACGCTGAACATCTAAAACTAGCTTTTTGGAAGATTTTAGTTCTATCCCTTCGATGCGCGTGGTTGTTCCCGCCGCGCAAGGGGATATGGCATGGAAATCTTCAACAGTTTTTATACTTGGATGTTTTTATGTAATTTTTAAACAATGTAATGTATTTGTATTAAACATTTCATGCGCAATGAAAATCTTTGAATGTTTGCAATGGCCCGTGCTTAATTATCAATCCCCACTCGCGCGCGCCCGGCTGTTTCCGCCGCTCAGGGCCGGGTGTGACAGAGTTACATGAAGAACTAAACGACATCCATAACACATTTCATGTGTCATATTTACGGAAATGTTTGGCCGACGAAACAACATGTGTCCCATTAAATGACTTCGAAGTTGACGATAAGCTTAACTATATAGAAAAGCCAATGGCAATTCCTAATTTTGAAGTTAAGAAACTTCGAAATAAAGATATAAGTCAGGTAAAAGTACAACGAAGACATTGGCGATGTTCCAATACCACTTGAGAAGCTGAAAATGAAATGAGAAAATATTACCATGAATTATTCAAGGTATGAACATGTTTCAGGAACGAAACCTAATTAAGGAAGAGGGGGGGGGGGGGAGATTTGTAACATCCTGTTTTGTGCCTAAAATATATCAGAAATTTTCATTTCAATTATTAATAGACGAGTAAGTAACAAGTTTAATGACTCTTTAAAATGTGAGGTGTTTAGACAAGCGTTCGATATTATCTAGTATGTTTAAAAGATACAATGAAAATTAATATAAACTAGTAGTTAGTACCCTCGCGTTGCGCGGGTATGCGACAAAGAAAAAAAATTGTATACATTTGAAAGTGTCAACAACAAATGTTAACAATCTAACTTTAGATAGTTTATTGTTTGCCAAGTTACTTTATCCATAAAGGTTGTTCCATAAGGAGATAAGCCATGATAATATACATCTAATGATTTTATAATTACAAAATATACAATGAGTTACCTACTTTAAACTAAATAAGCCATGGATTTCTTTCTTCGTCACATCCTTTTCTCTTCTTTTATTTTTTCTCACAAAGAGAATGCCATCTCTTGAAATGCCATTTTCTAACATTGTGAATTACCCTTTTGCCATCTTCCCTTTTGAGGCCAAAAACCATTTCATAACTTGGCATACACATACTCAAGTTCAAATTTGATTTTTTTTTGCCTATTCACCCTTTCCACTCCACTAAATTTTGACTCTTTGGTTTTAACAATTCCATGACCTGCATATATAAATTATAGTTGGTGTCCATGACCTGCATATATAAATTTGTTGGTGTCATACCTGCATGCATAAATGAGCTGGTAATAAGAATGCCAAGTTCATTTGTTGTGCATATATGAAGCCTGAATTATACCTTGTAGTGGGCTAATAATATATTCAAGTAAAAAACATCTTACCTAGAAAACAGTTTTAGGTGTTTGGTTGCATAGTTAGCAGGAAACCAAACAAAGCACCACAACTTCTAGCCACAATTGATATCATTAAAATGCTAGAATCAAGGTTAACCTACAAGTACAACTACATGATCCATGAAATTATAATTAAACCCATCAAACAACCCAAATTTCTAATTCATAATAGACCTATGTTGGACCAAAAACCCCTGCTCACAGGCCCAAATACAAACTTAATTCAAATTGATTATCAGAAGACGGTAAATTTGGTAGGAAAAAAATATAATAATCTAGAAGAGAGGAGATGATGATTATTAATTAAACATAACTCCATGAATCCACACAATGATTTACAAAAAAAACAATCAAACTAGTTGATTAATAATAAAATTCAAAATCAAACAAAAAAATAAGAATAAAATTTAAAGAGGCTCAGATATGTTAATAATAATCAAAACCAAGACGAAAAAAACCGCCGAGGCTGTAAACATCACGGCTGCTACAGCTAGTAAAAACACCAATTTGGTAATTTCTACCACGAAACCTCCGGATATTACTTCACCAAGATACGGTAAGTCTCGAGCTTTGTTAGATTCACTCACACATTGACAAACTCATCATCATCGCCTCTAAACAATGCTTGTTTGCCTAATAAGCTATGACAAAGTCGCCAGACCATCGGACTGCGACACAAGGCATTGCACGTCCACCGCCACCATAGATAGTTAGAAACACCAGCAATGGCGGTGCAACACCCAGTTTCGCCTGTGTTTCTCTCTAAAAAAGATAGGTTAATAGAACTCAGGTGTAGAACCATCACAGTTCGAAAACGGTAGCAGAAATATTCACACAAAATAAAAGCATCAAGCGCCACCACAGACAACAAAGCCGACGTCAAACAACGACCATCAGGCCACAATGGAACAGCAAGCAAACCCCAACCACAACCCAACGTGAGGGGCAATTTTGGGTTTTTGGTCACAAATCCTGCTGCCGCACTAAACCATCAGACCAACGACCCGTTAGCCACCATCCATGGCAGACAACGCCGCCGCCTAGGGTTCTAAAAAGGAACCCGACAACAACCATGATAAACCACATATGAAAAGGTTCAATGACGAAGACTCCCTCACCATTACACGACCACAACGACGCCTAGGGTTTCAAAATGAAACCCGTCAACAATAGGCGAGATTAAAGACATGGTACATGAGCTCGAAGATCAGTTAAGTAGCGTAAAAGACATAATTGGGCCACACTGATCTCTTAAACATAAAAGAGAGAAGGTAGATTTGATAAAGAAGATTCATGTGCCAAACTGGAGAGTGTAAGGCCCTGTTACTGGTACCCTACTTTGGACGTTGGATTTACTCATAAACGCATTTCTAAATATCAGAGTTAATTAAAAGATTCGCAGAATATTAAAACTTTCATAAAACATTACATATTAATTCATAAACATGTATTAAAACATTCTTGTATTTCAAAATTAAACATCAAATCATGAAAACAACTTGAGTCTTCAGATGCCAGACTCTTATTCTTTTGCCATGTGTCCCCGCTCAAGCCAGCTGCCTCATTCTACTCACCTGCGTGCATACTAAAAGTCAGCTACGCTGAGTGAGTTCTTGTTAATCATACATTATACAGTACATATACTTACCTTCAATTATGCATCCGAAGATACATAATAATTACCTTACTAGTTTACTTTCATTACATTACTTCATACATACGTTCATACTTTATTACTTTCATACTATATAATTACTGTCCTTTCTATCACAGATATTATTAGGGTCTGATCCCTTCCCTTTCTATCTCAGATATTATTAAGGTCTGATCCCTTCTTCCTTTGTCTATCTAAGATATTATTAGGGTCTAATCCCTTTACTTGTCTATCTTAGATATTATTAGGGTCTGATCCCTCTTTACTTCTCTATCTCAGATATTATTAGGGTCTGATCCCTTTCTTCTCTATCCCAGATATTATTAGGGTCTGATCCCTTACTTCTTCATCTTCGTACATTCTGTCTTTATATACCTATAACATACATATACATTCTTTACTCACTCATACATATTCATATGTTGTACATATATCTATCATACACATTCATCTACCACATACATACCTCCCTTGTCAATACGTGCAATATCCGAAGATCGTTCACGTACCGACAAGCTTTCGTTCATATTCAAGATACACATAATTAATATATAAATCATACATGGTATACACTTACCATTTAAGGTAAGTGTATTAACTATCACATCGAGTATGCACACAACCCCGAAAACATAACAAGGAAATGGGGCTAGAAAATCACATGAATGCGGTTACGTTCACCTTTAATTGTTATTCCTTTCCTTAGCTGTGCACGACTAACTGTATAACAATTACAGGTATCAATTAACTATCACTACTCACATCGTGTTTCTAGTCTAGTTATAACCCTCAACGAACGGGGGTCCGGGGGCAGTGCCCCTGGCAGCGGGGTTCTAGGGGCGGCAGCCCCTAGCGGGGTCCAAGGGGCAGAGCCTGGCTGGGGTTAAGCTCCGAAAATTTTATTTTTCTTAACTGTCTTAACACATTTCCATTAGGATTTCATGATAATATTTTATTGTTAACCACTTAATCCTTTAAGGTATCTTCCATAAATTAATAAAGTCCAAGGGCTATTTTGTAATTAAATCATTCTTTTTTTCTAAGTCCAGGGACTGTTCTGTCATTTATCAAACTTCTAGTTCGTTACTTGGTTCTTAAAGAATTGGGTTCATAAGGAATGACCCATTCGTTGCTTTATAGCGAATTGTCTATTATATCAAACTAATCCATGTAACGAATTGTACCCAATAACGAACTGGTCCTTTGACGAATTGAACTTTATGGCGGATGACCCCTGTGTAACGAATTGAACCTTCTAGTTAGTTATCTCCTGTTAACGAATGGTCATAATGAATTGGGGCTAATTCGTTATCTTTTCCTTAACGAATTTAGATACGAACTAAGGCTAGTTCGTTAAGCTTCCATTAACGAATCACCTGACGAATTACCTCTAGTTCGTTAATTCCCCTTTAACGAATTAGGGTTAGGTCAGAGAATGTCAGAAACATTCTCTGACATTTCGCTAACCTCGTACGCCGTTTTCCGGCGCCGCCGTCGCCGGAAAACCGCGACTTCACTTGAAAAACAAGATCTGACTCGTTATCCACCGTTTTTCACCGTCTTTCGTCCCGTTCTATCCAGATCTGAGCTAGGGTGACCCCTAGGCTCATCTTAGGTTTGGTTTGTACCCGATTCCACTAGGATCTCGTGACTTTAATGGTTTAACGGTGTCGGCTCGTCGTTTCGTGACTAAATCTAACGGGTTTTAGTTCATACAACATCATTATCATTACCTTGGATCGGGTTCGGTTTTCTATCTTGGTTCGGCTAGAGAGCTTAAGTGTGTGTTTTGGTGGTATATGGAATATGTGTAAATGAATGAATTAAATGGGTAATTAAGGTTTATATAATTATGGATCATGGGCTTAAGCCCATGGTCTTTCCTTATTTCCCTCACAACCCAAGTCCAAGCCCATACTCATTTAATCCAACACTAGCCCGACTCATAATAACTCATATTTCTATTTTATTAACCGAAATGAGAAAACAGGATGTTACATGTCTTCCCTCCTTAAAGAGGTTTCGTCCCGAAACCTAACTATTACTAAAACAAATCTGGATAAAACTTGCGCATCTCTTCCTCGGCTTCCCATGTAGCGTCCGATCCTTTGCGATGCTTCCATATCACTCTCACTAAGGGTATAACCACGTGGCGAAGTTGCTTTTCCTTGCGATCAGCTATCTCGATTAGTTGCTCAATGTAGTTTAACTGTTCATCAACCTCAATGTCCATTAATGGCACATGAGACGTATCATCGGCTAGACATTTTCTCAGATGAGAAACATGGAATGTTGAATGAATTCCTTCTAACTCTTCAGGCAATTCCAGCTTATAAGCCACTTCACCCACACGATCTATAATCTTAAACGGTCCAATGTACCTCAGACTCAACTTTCCTCTCTTTCTGAAACGAATGATCCCTTTCCAAGGTGTGACCTTGAGCATCACATTGTGGCCAACGTTAAACTCAATCGGTCGTCGCCGCTTATCAGCATACGACTTTTGGCGATCTAGAGCTACTTTCATTCTCGCCTTAATCTGATCGAACTTTGAAGAGGTTTCTTGAACTACTTCTAAACTTCCCATCTCTTTCTGACCAATTTCTCCCCAACACACGGGAGTTCTACAACGTCAACCATAAAGCATCTCAAACGGTGGCATACCAATATTTGAATGGTAGCTGTTGTTATAGGAGAACTGTGCCAGATGCAGATGATCATCCCAACTTCCACCAAAGTCTAAAACACAAGTACGTAGCATATCCTCAAGGGTTTGGATAGTCCTTTCAGACTGTCTATCGGTTTGAGGATGATACGCCGTACTGATGTTTAACCTCGTTCCCATAGCTTCATGGAATTTCTTCCAGAATCTTGAGGTAAAACGTGTATCCTTATCTGACACAATCGACAACGGCACTCCATGCTTAGTTACCACTTCCTTTATAAACAAACTTGCTAACGTTTCTGACGAGATAGCCTCTCGTATTGGCAGAAAGTGAGCACTCTTAGTTAAACGGTCCACAATCACCCAGATGGTATCATGATGCCTCGCTGTACGAGGTAGCTTGGTTATGAAATCCATGGTGATGTGTTCCCATTTCCATTCAGGTATCTCAAGCGGTTGCATTTTTCCATACGGCTTCTGGTGCTCGGCTTTGACTTGTAAAGAAGTTAAGCACTTACTAACATAATCCACCACATCGTTTTTCATTCCTGGCCACCAGTAGTCTCTTTTAAAATCTTGGTACATTTTGTTGAATCCTGGATGGATTGAATATCTCGACTTATGAGCTACGTTTAAGATTCGACCTCTAAGATCCCCATGGCGTGGAATCCACATGCGGTTAAACCTAGTCTTAACTCCATGAGTGTTTTCCATCAACTCATTTTGCTGGCCGTAAATCCTTTTCTTTTTCACTAGCCCTTCATCTGCCAGTACTTCTGTCTGCACTTTGATGATTTCTTCAAATAGACTTGAATTCATGATCAACTGATATGACTTCACTGTCGCAATAACCTCCTCATTCTTACGACTTAGCGCATCAGCGGCCACGTTAGCTTTATCATGATAGTACTTAATATCACAGTCGTAGCCCTTTATTAACTCCAACCACCTTCGCTGCCTCATATTCAATTCTTTTTGCTCAAAGAAATATTTCAAACTTTTATGGTCGGTGTATATCGTACACTTAGTACCATATAAGTAGTGTCTCCAAATCTTTAAGTCATGCACTACTGCGACTAGCTCTAAATCATGCGTCGGATAAGTACTCTCATGGATTTTCAACTGCCTAGACGCATACGCTATCACTTTTCCTCATTGCATCAACACGCAACCTAACCCACGATGCGAAGCATCATAACAAACAACCACATCCTCGTCACCGTTGGGTAAAGCAATGATTGGGCCTGCGTGAGTCTTTTCCTTAATTCTTCAAAAGCTTCTTCTTGGAACTTTCCCCAACTGAATACTACCGAATTTCTGGTTATACCGGTCTATGATGCAGCTATCGGAGAAACCCTCGATGAATCTCCTATAGTAGCCAGCTAACCCTAGGAAGCTCCGTATATCAGTCGGATTCTGCGGAGTCTTCCAGTTTGTTATTGCCTCAATCTTAGCTGGGTCAACGGTAATCCCTTCATGATTTATCACGTGACCTAGAAATTGCACTTCTCGTAACCAGAATGCGCATTTTGAAAACTTAGCATACAACTTCTCTTTCTTTAGAGTACAATACCTCTCTCAGATGCTTGGTATGATTAGACTCGCTTCTTGAATAAATCAATATATCATCGATGAAGACGATAACTGACTTATCCAACATTGGCCGACACACCCTATTTATCATGTCCATAAATGCTGTGGGAGCATTCGTTAGACTTAATGACATCACGAGGAACTCGTAATGTCCATATCGCGTCCAAAACGCTGTTTTAGGGATGTCTGCCTCTTTCACCTTTAGCTGATGATAGCCTGATCTGATATCTATTCGGGAGAACCAACTTGAACCTTGCAGTTGGTCAAACAGATCATCAATTCTTGGCAAAGGATATCTATTCTTTATCGTAAGCTTATTCAACTCACGATAACCATGCACATTCTCATGCTTCCATCCTTCTTCTTAACAAATAGCGTTGGTGTGCCCCATGGGGAAACACTTGGCCTAATAAAACCCTTATCGAGGAGTTCTTGCAGTTGGGACATCAATTCTTTCATCTCAGACGGCGCTAGACGGTAAGGTGCTTTCGTGACGGGTTAGGCTCCTGGTACTAAATCTATCTGGAATTCTATCTCTCGCTCCGGTGGCAACCCCGAAAGATCCTAAGGGAACACTTCTGGGTAGTCGCGCACAATAGGAACATCTTTCATTTCTTTTGTCTCGGCCGTAGCGTTGATAACATACACCAAGTAGGTACCGTACCCTCGCCTTAACAAACCCTCGGCTTTTATCATCGAAATGACATTAAGCCCAGAACATTCCTTATCACCGTAAACCTTCACCACACTACCATCCAAGGACTTTAACCTTATTATCCTACTCTTACACACTATCTGAGCTTCATAATCAGACAAAAAATACATTCCCAAAACCACATCGAACACTCCTAAGGTCATAACATACAAAGTAACAGGGAACTTATGTCCCTCTAACTCTATCTTACAGTCCTTAACCATTTTCATTATTTTAGCCGAAGTGTCACTAGCAGTTTCTACTATAAATGTTTCAGACACTCGACAACATTTCATTTTTGCTATTTTACTAAATGATGTGGCTACGAAACTTTTGTTCGTTCCTGAATCAAATAATGTTGAAGCGGAAATACCGTTTACTAGGAATGTACCTGTCACGACATCTGGAATCTGCTTGGCTTGTTGCTGGGTTAACATGTAAGCTCTGGTCCTCGGCCTAGTCTGATCAGCATCATTCTTTCTACTCCCTCCGGCTCCACCATCGGTGCATTCCTTGGCAAAATGGCCTGGATTACCGCACTTGTAGCATGCGGTTTTTGCAGTACACTCGGGAGAATAAGCCCCACCTTTCCACACTTATAACATGCATACGATCCCAGCCTGCACTCTTCACCATGAGCATTAACACACTTATAGCAAACATCCGATCCTCTACTCCACTTACACTCACCCCTATGCATCTTCCCACACGTCTTGCACGATCTCTTCTCCCACACTTTCTGCTTCTTATCCTTGGAGTTCCATAACTGAGTACCGGGTCGTTTGACATGATTGACCCATTTCGAATCTTTCTTCTCTTCTCCCACAACCACATCATCTATAGCCAGGTCTTCATAAACCATTTCTGCGAGTTCGACAGCAGAGAAAAAGGTAGTTGGTTTACTCATCCTGACTAGTGTGCGGACTTTCTGTGGCAATCCCCTCACATAACACTTGATCCTCTTAGCCTCAGTGTTAACCATGTCAGGCACCAACCTAGAAATTCGGTTGAACTCTATGGTATACTCACGGTGTTCATCATTCCAGCTTTCAAGTTCAGAAACTTCATCTCCGCCCTCTCAACTTCGGCGTCAGCACAGAACTTCTTCATCACTAACTCCTTCAGATCCTCCCACCTCAATGCCTTAATCTCTACTTGAGTCTTTCTTTGCTCAACTGATTCCCACAAGTACATTGCTTCGTCACCGAATGGTCGGTTAGCATAACCCACAGCTTGGTCGGGTCGGCACTCGCTAATGCGGATAACCTTGTCCATAGTGGTTATCCATTGGAGAGTAGCGATTGCGTCTTTCAAACCAGTCAGCCTTGGCGGATCGCAACCTTTTAATGACTTGTGATTGCACCCACCTCGGCCCCTCCTCCTATCATCAACCTTCACTAACTTAACCACACTCGAGGCCTCCCTCTGTACTTCATCATTTTTCCCACCATCTCCTCCTGCCCCTTCAGCAGTTCTTTCACGGCCTCCAGCAGACCCCTCTAGATTCAAGTTCTTCACCGCAGTGGCTACAGCTTGAACAATAGCTGCTTGAATTGCAGGGTCAAGTTGAAACCCTTCATTGTTGCTTGGGTTTCTCCCAGCTGCGCTTCCTTCACCTCCTATGTTGGAAGCTGTTTCTACCGAAGGTTGTTGAACAAGGTGAGGCCTGCCACGACGTCCAATGCGGCCTCCTGCTCCAACAACTGCCCTAGATTCAGCCATCGTATTCTGGAAAGGAAAACACAAACGTCATCACTCAAGGAACTATTTAGTACAAGGATAGAAAGGCTAACAGGTAATAACAATAGCCAGTTGTGATTAGCTGATCACGTTACTTTCCGTGTCCTATACACTTCCTTTATGATTCTATTTGTGCTGGTTCTACCTTAACAATTAATCAATCAAACAATCAATGAATCCTATCCATAACATTCACATATCCTTTCCTTAGAAATTAAGCTAACATTAACATACATATTCAACCATACACTTTACCTTTACTGAGCTTGCTTGAGTGACACATGGCTATTTTGAACCGACATCTTCTTTCTTTTCTTACTTTAATCCTATTCTCTGTTCGAGTCTAAGCATATAAGATGCTTAATTCTCTCAAACTTTGCTCTGATACCAACTTGTAAGGCCCCGTTATCGGTACCCTACTTTGGGCGTTGGATTTACTCATAAACGCAATTCTAAATATCAGAGTTAGTTAAAACATTCGCGGAATATTTAAACTTTCATAAAACATTACATATTAATTCATAAACATGTACTAAAACATTCTTGTCTTTAAAAATTAAACATCAAATCATGAAAACAACTTGAGTCTTCAGATGTCAGACTCTTATTCTTCTACCATGTGTCCCTGCTTAAGCCAGCTGCCTCATTCTACTCAATTGCGTGCATACTAAAAGTCAGCAACGCTAAGTGAGTTCTAGTTAATCATACATTATACAGTCTATATACATACCTTCAATTATGCATCCGAAGATAGATAATAATTACCTTACTAGTTTACTTTCATTACATTACTTCATACATACGTTCATACTTTATTACTTTCATACTATATAATTACTGTCCTTTCTATCACAGATATTATTAGGGTCTGATCCCTTCCTTTTCTATCTCAGATATTATTAGGGTCTGATCCCTTCTTCCTTTGTCTATCTAAGATATTATTAGGGTCTAATCCCTTTACTTGTCTATCTTAGATATTATTAGGGTCTGATCCCTCTTTACTTCTCTATCTCAGATATTATTAGGGTCTGATCCCTTACTTTTTCATCTTCGTACATTCTGTCTTTACATACGCATAACATACATATACATTCTTTACACATTCATACATATTCATATGTTGTACATATATCTATCATACACATTCATCTACCACATACATACCTCCCTTGTCAATACGTGCAATATCCGAAGATCGTTCACGTACCGACAAGCTTTCGTTCACATTCAAGATAGATATAATTAATATATAAATCATACATGGTATACACTTACCATTTAAGGTAAGTGTATTAACTATCACATCGAGTATGCACACAGCCCCGAAAACATAACAAGGAAATGGGGCTAGAAACTCACTTGAGTGCGGTTACGTTCATCGTTAATTGTTATTCCTTTCCTTAGCTGTGCACGACTAACTGTATAAAAATTATAGGTATCAATTAACAATCACTACTCATATCGCGTTTCCAGTCTAGTTATAACCCACAATGAACGGGGTCCGGGGGCAGAGCCCTTGGCAGCGGGGTTCTAGGAGCG
The DNA here is from genome assembly GCF_021521415.1 of Bidens hawaiensis. Lineage (NCBI taxonomy): Eukaryota > Viridiplantae > Streptophyta > Magnoliopsida > Asterales > Asteraceae > Bidens > Bidens hawaiensis. The sequence goes on along the minus strand of NW_027491409.1, from coordinate 1,100,209 downwards.
GCAGCCACTAAGGGGGTCCAAGGAGCAGAGCCTGGCTGGGGTTAAGCTTGGAAAATTTTATTTTCATTAACTGTCTTAACACATTTCCATGGGGATTTCATGATAATATTTTATTGTTAACCTCTTAATCCTTTAAGGTATGTTCCATAAATTAATAAAGTCCAAGGGCTATTTTGTAATTAAATCATTCTTTTTTTTTCTAAGTTGAAGGACTGTTTTGTCATTTATCAAACTTCTAGTTCGTTACTTGGTTCTTAACGAATTGGGTTCATAACGAATGACCCATTCGTTTCTTTATAGCGAATTGTCTATTATAACGAACTGGTCCATGTAACGAATTGGACCTTATAACGAACTGGTCCTTTGACGAATTGAACTTCATGGGGGATGAACCCTGTGTAACGAATTGAACCTTCTAGTTCGATATCTCCTGTTAACGAATGGTCATAACGTATTGGGGCTAATTCGTTATCTTTTCCTTAACGAATTTAGATACGAACTAAGGCTAGTTCGTTAAGCTTCCATTAACGAATCACCTGACGAATTACCTCTAGTTTGTTAATTCCCCGTTAACGAATTAGGGTTAGGTTAGAGAATGTCAGAAACATTCTCTGACATTTCGCTAACCTCGTACGCCGTTTTCCGACGCCGCCGTCGCCGGAAAACTGCGACTTCACCGGAAAAACGAGATCTGACTCGTTTTCCACCGTTTTTCGCCGTTTTCGTCCCGTTCGATAAAGATCTGAGCTAGGGTGATCCCTAGGCTCTTCTTAGGTTCGCTTTATACCCGATTCCACCCGGATCTCATGACTTTAGCGGTTTAACGGTGCCGGCTCGTCGTTTCGTTACTAAATCTAACGGGTTTTAGTTCATACAACATCATACTATCATTACCTTGGATCGGGTTCAGTTTTCTATCTTGGTTCGGCTAGAGAAAGGAGAGATATTAGAGAGAGAGCTTAAGTGTGTGTTTTGGTGGTGTATGGCATATGTGTAAATGAATGAATTAAATGGGTAATTAAGGTTTATATAATTATGGATAATGGGCTTAAGCCCATGGTCTTTCCTTCTTTCCCTCATTACCAAAGTCCATAGCCCATATCCATTTAACCCAACACTAGCCCGACTCATAATAACTCATAGTTCTATTTTATCAACCGAAACGAGAAAACGGGATGTTACAGAGAGAGAGAAGCAAATATTATATTTTCATTTATGAAGAAAGACAACTATTTTGATAAAGAGGACGCGTGTAAAAATACAGTAACACGTGGAGTGTTGGACAAAATCATACACAATTCACAGCAGAAGATACAACCTTTAAAGCGTGATGTATACAGTTCACAGCCAAACGTACAACATCAAATGCACGATTTGTGTCAAAGAAGTAATTTAATATATATATATATATATATAATATATATATATAATGATTATTATTGTTATAATTTTTTTTAAGTTGAAATACGTAATTCATAAACTTTTACACCGGGATAATTACAGACTAATGGCAGATAGACGGGCAACAAGCTGCGCTGCTACCCCCTTCTGAATAGAAAACCCTACCCTACTAAACACAACGTCCCCTTTAGCATGGGCGGAGTTACTGCTGACCACCTACTGAACCCGCTTAAGGAACTGAACCGCGTCAGGGCCGAGAGCGCTAAAGGTGTCAAAAGCAAACGGTACGAACACGTGCTAATTCTCAAGGCAAGCTTTCTCGTGCTTAGCTACTTTACCCGCCTCTGCCTTGTTTATCGCATGATACACCACAAACCCGTGGTCCCGTAGCCCAACGAGGGGGGACACACCTGTCAAATCAACGCACGCGTGCTTCCCTTTTTCCCATCCAAAAACAAGAATGTCAGCGGGTCGTAGGGTTGATCTCCCATCTAAAGGGTCGTTTAAGAAGTTCACCGGGGCTTCCTTTTTTGCCGAGATCCCGGCCCACTTAAGGATGTTGTAAAGCACATCTCGAACTAGATCATGTCGATTTTTAAAGCCGGGTAATTCTTGGCAATGGACCGAATGCTCCCCAAAAGAATCCATACAAGCCTTTCGGCATACGGGGCACGGGTCATCCACCGGGAAAATGGGTACCATCAACCGGTATTTGAGGATGGCCCGTTATTCCACTGCCGACATACATTACCCTAAACCTTCAATGGGAACAACTGACAGGAAATCCTAAGCGTGAGGGGCACGTAAACACTCAAACACGGCTCGCTGCCACAGGGACAAAGCGAACTTCTCTTCAACTGTCTTGACGATTTCACCATATAAGGCATTCGCCAAAGTTTTCTCGGCTTTAGGAGGCGCAGTGTCTTTAAAGTAGAAACCGTCAAGATCAAGATCAGGAAGAGAACTATGCACGGTATCCAACGCACCCCTATAATCAGAGTCAAACAACCCACCCCCACACTCCAGTAGGATGTGTTCTTGAAGAACCCAAGATTGGGCCCTTGAAGCCACAAAAGCGTAGGAAGAGGCATCCTCAGCCGAGCAAATCCCAAGACCCCCAAAATGGGTTGGGAGGGAAGCTAACTTCCATTGGAGGTCCCCAAAAAAGGCACCACCACAAACAACAATGTCCTCGATCGCTTTCCGAAGACCCGTGTCAAAAACAGAGACGACTACTCCGACATAGGAAGGCTGACACGTCCTAAGCCCAAATAGTAGTTTAGCGACCCCCATACACGAACGAAGCAGGAGGAGTTCACTTTGAGGGTCACGAAGGCCTTTGAGGCATTCCATCAGCTCAACTGCATGTTTTGCTCTTTTGAGGGCCAAGCCACTAATAAACTCCTAGTTTCTACTGATAGCACCACCCAAAAGTTTCACACCATGCACCGGCCTACCAATTTCCCGCGGAAATAAACCCTCTTGAGTCTTCACCCCGTCACATGTAGGCCAAAAAACTTCAGTTTTTTTATAATGAAATTTGTTAAAGTGTCCGTAGTACACTTCTCTAAAAATAACAATAACAAAATTAAGTATAATAAAGAAATATAATGGGATAATGATGTGTAGTCTTAATCTATATCTATATTATATATAAAGGAAGAGTGATGAGCAACAAAGTAATTTCATAATTACGTGAAAATGACCAAAGAGTCATTACATAATTGGGCAAGAAAATTAATTTACCAATGTCTCCACCCGTTTTTAAAGATTTACGTAAAACTTGATGAAGCTTCATTTTTGTTAAAATTACTCATATATCCTTTAACCATTCAAAAGGTTATCAACTACATTAACTACATAATATATATGCCATAAATTGGATAAACCACAAATGCACATCAAAAGTCCAATTTCAATAAATATATTTGTTTACATGCTTTTGATTATAATGGTGTCTAACTAGGGGGTTAAAGAAGCCTTGAGTGGATAAATATAATTAAAACATTTGAAATATCCAAGCCGAGGTTTAATATTGAAAATAATGATTTTTATCATTGGACTAATAACTAATAAGGACTAGGTTTCTCACATGTTAATCATGTCATATGATGTCTTGTTTTATTACTCTCATTTTTCTTTGTTTTTTTTTTAAATTTCAAGCATATGTGACAAAATTCAATTTTCAGCTTTCATGTGGTTGTTAGTAATAATATGCAGATATGTCTTAAATAATGGTTTTTTGTGTTACGTAAAGATTGCTAAAAGTTTAGTATACAAACCAGTTCGTGCTACTACTCTTTGTTGTAGATGGATGACAATATAATATATCCTCCTTTTGTGGATTTAGTTTTTCCATTTTATTTTTATAATAACTCATATCAAATTCGTGTACCAAAATTAACCATAAATGATTCTCATTTTTATTTAATAAACCAACTTACAAAGTTATGACACTTCTGTGTTTTTACTAAATATTTTATTAAATTTTAACATTTATTTTCTATTTTTCAATAGAAGACATTTAAGTATACCTTATATTATATTGTAATTGCCCCTCTATAAGACATTTGGGCATATTATTTTTGCTCTATTTAGAATAAGACTCTTTTTGATTGTTTTGGTGACATTTTATAACAAAGAACTATTTTAGATGAACATGGTATAATCCATCATTTCTTTAAATTCTATTTTATTTTCATTACATAATGTAAATTTTAGTTATAAATATGTTATTATGGTGACTATCCACATTCTTAACTCTCATATATCATTATGTTTGTATTAACTCTATTAGCCTATATATAGTGGTTTTGTCTACTTGTATTAGATATACATACAAACCAATGAATAAGAACCTCCATTTTCTTTACTTCTCATGCTCTGTATACACTATGATAATATGCATATCGTAGTTGCTATATATATCTGAAAAATGAAATTCACAATTTCTGTTGTGCGAGTCTGAACCAGATTAGTTTTACTTTCACACCGGGTAACTAAATTATAATAATAATCTTTTTTATTTTCTCTTACAGCTTGAGAGTTAATTAGTTTCAAGTATTCTTTTTGAATTTCGTTTGATGATCAACCCAATATGCATGCAGACTGATATGCGTGTAGATTCAATCATATTAGTTTATAAATAATTTAACTAGTTATCATGGCCATTGTGGATTTTCAGTTGGGTCATTCAAGATTGGTGTTCGGACCTAAAACCCATTTTAAATAATAATAAAGACAGTTGGGTCATGTTTTGATTTTCTTGGCTTTTGGGGTTAATATGAGGTGGATGCGGTCCAGCTACAAGCTTTTGACTGAATACACAAGGATAGGTAACAAAATTTTCATGTGAAAGTCCAAATTGTGTGCTTTGGCCTTGTGTCTTGTAGTGTATAAAGCTATTTATACAACGCGTTTAACATTATGCTTGTAGCTAATTTTATTATGTTTTAAGTATAATTTGCTAAAATACGTTGACTTAGTCATTGTTTACATTTTGTGTAGTTTTCACTTTTTGGGGGGCCAAAGTTGGTTTGAAACAATGGTAGACCTTTATGATCGAAATGTACTAAAGCTGCAGTGACACAAGCTTTTCAAGAACAATTGTTGTTTCATTATGGTAGTGACTGAATCATCGATGTGCTCCTTGTGTACATGGAAACTGTTGTTGAACCGGCTATATGATGTTACTTGCTTCCCATGCTTAATGTACACAGATACTTGAATGAACCATTTTTAGTGTTTCAACCTTACTACCTCCTTTTAAATTAAATTTACTTTATCAGTTGATGATTCAAATTTTTGCATGAATGGTTGATTCTTAGTATATTACTACGTTTGATAGCTAAAAATTATAATTTAATTTTCTTCTCTCTATTTATTTCCATTATTGTTTTTTATTTGTCGCTTCACCCGACTTAAGCCGACATAAAGTTCAATTTACCTACGCTTTCAATTGTCTTATGAACAACAACTTGTATTATATGATAAATTTTTTTTATTCAAATAACATATATAAATTAAATTATTAAAAGAATGGTAAGAAACTTAATACATAAACATACTTAGAAAACGTAAGATTATTTTCATAAAATATTGTCTGGCATTATTATTTACAAGAAATGAAGCATGGCTAAAACTACACGACACAAACCTTCTTATGACCTATTTAACCTGCATAACACGACGTGTTCCTGTTGACCTATTTGGCCCAATTAGTTCAACACGACAAACCGCTAACCCGCTTATAACCCATTTAACCTGTTTAGATTCACATGTTTACAAGTTGGTTATTACCTGCCAACTTGTCAACATTGTTTCCACGTTTAGATAGCTTAATTAAAGGGGTCATGTTTAGGTTACACGGTTTTAGGTGAAGCTTCATATCTTAATAGTCACCCTTTGACCTTTCTTCACAAAATCAATTGGCTTGTGATTATTCTTAATGAAAGAGATATGCCCGATATCTATATAATCCCTCCAAGGAATGCATATCAGAGTTGTAATCTGCACAAAATAAAACCATTTTTTTATTCATATATTTTGTTGAAGGCTTTATTCTTAGAAAATTATTATGACTGTTGGTACATGATGTCAGTAGTTCAGTGTCTAGTGTCTGTAATTGAGTCGTTTGGATTTGAGTTTGTATGTAAGAGAAGTTGCTAACAAGTTCGCTGATATAGGCGAACTTGTTAGACAAGCGAAGTTAGTGACAACTTCGCCTGAACATGCCAGGCGAAGTTGTCGTGATATATATGTCCTAGGTTACGGCTTAGAGAAAAATAATTATTCAACGAGTTCATTATTCAGAAAACGAGTTAGAGAGAGTCTGTATTTGGTGATCTTTGTATCACGTGTTTACGGTTGCAATATAACGTGTTTGTGTTTATTGTAACGTGTTTAATCGTTTTGTCTTCTACGCTCGTAACGTCTTACGTAGGGATTCCGCACCTACGTAGAACGAGATATCTCGTGTAGATCCGGCTGGGAACCTACAAGTGGTATCAAAGCCTTAGGCTCTTATGCTATGATTCGAGATCTGCGTTTTGGTGTTTCTGGCACGTTTCTGATCGTTTCAGGCCGATCAGCGCCGCAGGCGAAGTTATTGGGTTCAGGCGAAGTTGTCGCTTAAATTTTAGGATTTAGGCGAAGATATAAGGTTAAGCGAAGTTATCCACAACTTCGCCTACCTCACAAGTTCGCTTATCAGTCAGGCGATGTTATGGACAGGCGAAGTTATAGCCAGGCGAAGTTATGGACAGGCGAAGTTGACTTTAGGCGAAGTTAACGAGAAAAAAAAAATACGTGTCAGGTGTACACGATTATTGTGAGACCGGAGATGTTGTTTGGTCAACGAGTGAAACTTGTTATCTCTGGGTCTTACGTGTGTACAAATACGTGTCAACTCTGGATATGTAGTTGAGGTTGTGAATGGGATATTGAGTGAAACTGGATATTGACACATATTTGGGTATTTGTGTTAACAAAAAAAAAATAAACAAAAAAAAAAAAAAATCTGTTGGTACATGATGTCAGTAGTTCAGTGTCTAGTGTCTGTAATTGAGTCGTTTGGATTTGAGTTTGTATGTAAGCGAAGTTGCTAACAAGTTCGCTGATATAGGCGAACTTGTTAGACAAGCGAAGTTAGTGACAACTTCGCCTGAACATGCCAGGCGAAGTTGTCGTGGTATATATGTCATAGGTTACGGCTTAGAGAAAAATAATTATTCAACGAGTTCATTATTCAGAAAACGAGTTAGAGAGAGTCTGTATTTGGTGATCTTTGTATCACGTGTTTACGGTTGCAATATAACGTGTTTGTGTTTATTGTAACGTGTTTAATCGTTTTGTCTTATACGCTCGTAACGTCTTACGTAAGGATTCCGCACCTATGTAGAACGAGATATCTCGTGTAGATCTGGCTGGGAACCTACAATTGGTATCAGAGCTTTTGCTCGATTGTGTGGTTCGGGATTATCACGCGGGTGTATAAATCGTTCCGTTCGACTATTCGCGGGACGAGTTTTCTGAGTTTTTGTGTTATACTCACCTCCTACAATCATAAACAATCCATAACACCTTCACAAACCTCGTAAAATCCAGAAATCTAACCTGCATATTCATCGTGTTCATCAGGCGAAGTTGCCGTCACTGTTCGTAGGGTTTCAGCGAAGATATAAGGTTAAGCGAAGTTATCCACAACTTCGCCTACCTTCTCAAGTTCGCCTGTATCAGCGAAGTTACCCACAACTTCGCCTACTTCACAAGTTCGCCTACCTTAAGCGAAGTTATCCACAACTTCGCCAAATCAGGCGAATTTAAAAAGAAAGCGAAGTTCAGAATCAGCGAAGTTCAGACTTAAGCGAAGTTATCCACAACTTCGCCTACAGTACTGTTAAAAATAAAATTGTTATTTTTCGGGTTTCTGTGTGTTTCGTGAAAGATATCTTCAATCAACATTACGGAACTAGTTAAGATGGAAGTGGAAGCGGGTTCGGCTACAAAGGCACCGAAGATGCTTAAGAAAACCGATTATGTAGCGTGGAAAGATCATTTTGAACAATATGTCAAGTACCAAGATGCTAAGATGTGGGTATGCATACAAGATGGTTACATTCTACCTACTGCTGAGTATGAGGGTCGTGATCAGATAAAGAAATACAATGAGATGGAAGAAGAAGAGAAGAAAATGTATGAGGCCGAAAGCAAAGCTCATGCAGCAATTACAATTGCTCTTCCACAAGAGATTCTGCACACTTTCAGAAAGTACAAAACTGCCAGAGAGCTTTGGGAAGCGCTTGAAAACCGTTTTGAGGGTAATGTGGGAATCCGTGCTTCAAAGATTAAACTACTTAAAACCCAGTTCTCGGTCTTCAAGTATCTGAAGAATGAATCACTTGATGATATCATCACTAGATATTATCATCTGATGACAGAACTCAGTAATTATTCTATTACTTACAAAGAAGATGAGATTGTTGAAAAGCTTCTTGATGCTCTCCCACCGAAATGGGAGATGTACACCGTGTTGATGAGAGAAGACAAAGACTTTGCCGACTATGATTTGGAAACGGCAGTAAACAAGCTACGAACTTTTGAACTAAACATGGTTCGAAAAGAGACACCTACTGATCAGGTTCAAGATCCAGGAATGTATGGTGCAAAGGTTAATACAAGTTCAAGTTCGAAGTCTGATTCGTCTGCTTACTACTCAAAGGGAGAGTCGGGCGCTAACTCAACACATGAAGGTCATGTATCTCTCAACATGAATGGTGATGTATGCTTTGTAGCTGGAGGAACAAATGCTTCTAACCCTCAAGCAACCAAGAGTAGTTTTACCCCAAGTGTTTCGAACAACAACTACTCAAGGATGCCCATGAGTGTTAAATCTGCTGAACAACAGTTTGCTCTCTATGCATCCTTTATTGCTTCGTATTAAAATTACATTCAGGGTAAGATTGTTGATCCAGCAATATTGGAGGAAGACTATGATCAGATCGATGCTGATGATCTGGAAGAGATGGATATGCAGTGGCAGATGGCGATGATTATGAGAAGGGTTAAGAGGTTTATGAAGAAGACAGGAAGGAAGTTTGTTGGTGAGAGACCGGGTTTTGACAAATCAAAGGTGCGCTGTTACAACTGTCAACAGAATGGCCACTTTGCGAAGGAGTGCACGAATGAGAGAGTTGAACGTAGTCAGAACAGGTCGACACACCAGAATGGGGGTGGTAATGATAATAGGGCCATGATTTCCAGACAGAATGGGGAATATAACTGGAATCTGCATGTTGAAGAAGTGTTCGAACAGGCCAATATGGCGAACATCGAAACTGCAGATACTAAGGAAGTGACTGGCGAAAGTGAAGCTTACATGGCAGAGGATCAAAATGAAGCTTGTATGGCAGATGTGAAAGATCAGCTCACCGAGGTAAGTACTAAACTCCCTTGCACTAAGTGTGAAAATCTGTCTGAATAATTGACAACTATAACTGATCAGTATGTTAGTTTGGATGCTCAATTTAAAACCTTAAAAGAAGAACATCATTTCACTAAAGCTAGAGAAAATAGTTATAAAGTAAAAATAAAAGCTAGTGAAAAAGATATTAGAAGTCTTAAAGCAAATCTAGCTGAAAAAATTAAAGTAATTGATTTGAGCTTTGAAGTGTTAGAAGAAAAAACCAAACTAATAGCTGAAAGGGATAAACAGATAGCTGATCACCAGGTGAGAGTGGTGGAACTAAACAGGAAACTTGAGAAATTCAGAAATTCCACCGCTATACTTGATCACCTTGTTAGTGATCAAGGTTCCCCAGTTAAAAGGGGAGGAATTGGTTATCATGAAGTTCCACCACCTTACAATCATAATTACACTTATGATCCTAGTAATCAGAAATCTGTTGATGTTGATTATAGTCAGACAGTTCCGGTTAAGGTAACTATTAAAGATCCAGAAGTTAGTAAAGGCGAAACGAGTAAGCCTGTGTCTAATGTGAAGATTTCTGTTCCTAGTCCTGTCTCATCAAACTCGGACAGGTCATCCGAGTCGAGTGAGACAAAAGAAAAGGCAGTGTTACCAAAAAGTGGAGAGAAACATAAAACAACTGAAAAGAAATCTCCACTAAACCCGTATGTCCCACCATATGTGAGACAAACTGGCAGTAATGCAGCCTCATCATCTAAAACAACTATTGAAAAGAAAGTTGATCACAGGAGTTGTTTCAGATGTAATCAATTAGGACACCTAATTGCTGATTGCCCTCTGAAGCAGAGATTCAGAGGTGTGAGGCCTTCAAAAACTGAAAACATAACTAACTGTAACTACAATAGTGGTAAAACTGAAAACTCATCAAAGTTCAAAAATTGGTCTAATTCAGGTTTTCAAAGAAATAGATCTCAGTTTTTCACTGCTAACAACCAAACCATAAGTAATAATTCATTTAATTCACGACGGTTTGGATGGCCTCATAGTCAATCTCCAAGAAGGTATCCGCTCAGGACTTACATAAATTATTCTGATGCTAACTTTGGACAGCCAAGGTACGGGATGTATCGACCCAAGACCAAGAGGTCTTGGGTCCCCAGATTTTAACCCTCTGTTTTAATCGTGCAGGAACAGTTGAACAGGGCTGCAAACAATCTATGGGTTGTGGATAGCGGCTGTTCCCGGCACATGACGGGTAACAAGAATTTGTTACACGAATGGAAACCTGTTCAAGGAGGAAGAGTGAGTTTCGCTGGAGAGAGCGGTGGAAGGATCACAGGAATTGGGACTGTGACGAATGGAAAGATGACTTTAGAGAAAGTGAACTTTGTTGAAGAATTGAAGCACAATCTGCTGAGTGTTTCGCAGATCTGTGACAAGGATTACACCATGCATTTTACCAAGAATGAGGCGATTGTGTTGCATCCTGGTTTTAAGATACCCGAGGATTGGATTGTTATGAGGGCTCCAAGAGAGAAGAATACGTATACCATGGACATGAGGTCGACTGAAATGGCCACAGAAGAATCGTGTCTTTTGTCGAAAGCGACTGAATCGGAGTCCGAATTATGGCATAGGAGACTGGGGCATATTCATCTTCGGAAGATGAACTACATTGTCAAGAATGGGTTGGTGTTGGGTGTTCCCTTGAAGAATTTCAACTTCGAAGACCAATGCTTATCATGCAAGAAGGGAAAGCAACACAAGAAACCCCATCACACCAAGAATATTAATTCTATAGTCAGTTCCCTAGAACTACTTCACATGGATCTCTTCAGTCCAGTGAATGTAAAAAGTCTAGGAGGAACATCTTACTGCTTGGTGATTACTGATGATTTCTCTCGATATTCCTGGGTATATTTCCTGAAGTCAAAGGATGAAACTGTTCAGATGGTAAAGAATTTGACTACCAAGGTTGAGAATATGATGGGAAAAAGGGTTAAGTACATCAGAAGTGACAATGGGACTGAGTTCAAGAACTATGAGATGGAGATCTTCTGCTTACAGAAGGGGATTGAACACCAGTACAGCACTCCGTATACACCGCAACAAAATGGAGTGGCTGAGAGGAAGAACAGAACTTTAATTGAAGGAGCCAGAACCATGCTGGCTGATTCGAAACTTCCCGTGTTGTTCTGGGCTGAAGCAGTTGCAACAGCCTGTTATATCCTTAATAGAGTGTTAACTGTTAAAAGATTAAATAAAACCTGTTATGAACTTATGCATGGGAGAAAGCCCAACTTGAGTGGTCTTGAACCATTCGGGTCACCGTGTTCGATATTAAAGACCAATTCTAAATTTGGTGAAGTAGCCGACGAAGGAATCTTAGTCGGATACGTTGTTGGGACTCCCAACAGACGGGTCTTTAATACATCGACCAGCAAGGTTGAGGTGGTGTGTAACACTGATATCACAAGTTACAAATCACCAAAACCAAGCACGGGACCCGCCGCGGTTTTCAACTATGATAGACTTTTTAAATCTTTTAACATGCCTTATTTGGATTTTGCAGAAGTTGAGGAAAGAATTGCTACGAAGATGATATGCGATGAGGAAGACACTTTGGTGCAACGACCACAGTATGATGAATGTCAGCCTTCCTCGTCAAATGCTGTCAATACCCCTGCTGCCTCTACTGAAGAGGAATTCATCAATCCGTTTCACTCTCTACATCAATCACCCATTGATGAGCTATCTTCGAACTTGGAAGATAATCTGAATGTCAGTTCGGTTCCGACTACGAGAATTCACAAAAATCACCCTCTGGAAAATGTGATATGTGATCTGTCCGATGGTGTACAAACAAGACAAAGCTTGAATGAGCACACCTGTGTTTACACAAGCATTAAAGAATCAGGCATAATCAACGAATGCTTGTACACCTGCTTTATCAGCCAGATTGAACCAAAGAACTATCAAATGGCTCTCAAGGACAGCTCGTGGGTCGAAGCCATGCAAGAAGAATTAGCCCAGTTTAAGAAGATGGAGGTATGGAACTTGGTTGCAAAACCAAGGAATGTGCATGCGATTGGCACAAAATGGGTCTTCAAATGCAAGAGAGATGAGAAAGGGATTGTTATCAGGAACAAGGCGAGGCTGGTTGTTAAAGGCTTTAATCAGCAAGAGGGGATTGATTACAATGAGGTGTTTGCTCATGTGGCAAGATTGGAAGCCATTCGGCTGTTTTTGGCATTTGCTGCTCATAAGGAGATGAAGGTTTTTCAGTTAGATGTGAAGAGTGCGTTCCTAAATGGTAAAGTCGATGAGGTTGTGTACGTTGAGCAACCTCCGGGTTTTCCTGACCCTGACTTTCCCGATCACGTGTACAAGCTAAGTAAAGCACTGTATGGACTACATCAGGCACCTCGTGCCTGGTACTCAACGTTATCCGACTACTTGCCTGAGAATGAGTTTGAAAAAGGTAAGATTGATAGCACATTGTTCTTCAAGAGAAAAGGGAGCGACTTTCTACTGGTGCAAGTCTACGTGGACGACATTATCTTTGCTGCATCAAAGGTCGCCATGTGTCAGGAGTTTGAGGCCGTCATGAAGAAGAGATTTGAAATGAGTGCTATGGGTGAACTAACTTTCTTTTTAGGACTGCAGGTTGATCAGAAGAAAGATGGTATGTTCATTCATCAGACGAAGTATGTCCATGATGTTCTCAAACGTTTCAAGATGGAGGACAGCACTTTACTACGATACTCCAGTCTGCGTCAACCACAAATTGGGTGCTGAGTCAGACAACGATGCAGACGTGGACCCAACCCAATATCGGGCTATAATAGGTTCTTTAATGTACTTAACTGCTTCTAGGCCTGATATAATGTTTGCTGTTTGTCTTTGTGCTCGCTTTCAGGTAAACCCAAAGGAATCTCACTTGAAGGGTGCGAAGAGGATTCTACGGTATCTCAAAGGCAAGCCTAAGCTGGGGTTGTGGTACACGAGAGGAGGAGACTTGGAGTTGGTCGCCTACACAGATTCTGATTATGGAGGGTGCAATCAGAGTCGGAAGTCAACAACAGGTGGATGTCAGTTTCTTGGTGGCAGATTAGTGTCATGGCAATGCAAGAAGCAGACCTCAGTCGCCATTTCAACCTGTGAAGCAGAATACATGGCAGCATCTAACTGCTGCTCCCAGGTTCTTTGGATTCAACAACAGTTGCGCGATTATGGTCTGAATTTTACTCTTACTCCTATTTGCATTGATAACACTGCTGCTATCTCAGTAACTAACAATCCCGTTAAGCACAGTAAAATTAAACACATTGACATACGTCATCATTTTATACGGGATTGTGCTGAGAAGAAACTGATTGAGCTCAAAAAGGTTGATACGCTAGATAATTTCGCTGACTTGTTTACGAAAGCGTTTGACAAAACGAGATTTCAAAACCTTGTTGAGCTGAATCGGATGATCAATCCTGAGTAACCATGCTTTATGTTTTTGTTTTTTTTTTTAAAAAAAAAAAAAAAAAAAAACGTAACTATCGCTTAGAAGTATGTCGGTTGCCTCAGTTTGAAGGACATGTCTTCGGACATGTTTGGTCCTCATTTCTACTTGTAGAATATGAGGATAGCCATTAACCAGATGACTGAAAGTGACCGGGGCGGTTTATGATGTGTTTTCATTCTTTCGCTGAAAATTAGTCGATCATACTTAGTTAGAAGGACACATACTTGTATGTGGTCGGTCCAGCTGATCCATTGGATCTTCGGGACAGTCGTTTACCTGAAAACTTCAATTTGATTGGGGCGATTGAAGTTAAAAATTTCGTTCCAATTTTGATTCGGAGTTATCAGATTACGAGGAAGAGGTACAACAGTTGATTCGGAGATCAAGAAGGGAATGGACAGGTGCAGGATCGGGAGCCGGTGAGAGCTCGAGGGTGGTACGTTTCACTCCACCCGCACTGTCCGGTATGACAATGGTTCCCTCATCATTACAGGTTACAAGGCCAAGCGCCACGGACGTTCCCGTGGTGGCTACCTCATCTGCCTTTGGCCTCCCACCAACTTCATTCCAACTACCGACTCCGGAGATCGTTTCGTTGCCGCCTCCGACTGTTACTCCAACGGAGGTCGTGGCACATTTTATTGAGTCGACGGTTGTGGCCACTGCAGGGTTATCGGTGACGATACCACCTGCGGTTACGTCTACTTCTGAGGTCCCGGTTACATCGGAAATCCCTCCTCAGTACACTCACGATATATCTCATATGAGGTTTGATTTTGATGCAACCCTATCAGACTCTGAACGAATAGCAGCACTTGAACGGGTCGTGGCAGAGCAGTCAAGGATTAATCTTATCCAGACCCAGGCTATTCAACGCCTAGTTGCAGAGAATCAGATGCAGTCGTCCCTGCTGGTAGAACATGGAAAAATCATAGATGCTCTGAAGGAGTTCTTGGCATCTCAGGGGGAGACGAGCTGTAAAGGCGATGAGTTGAGGACCAAGAGACGCAATGATAGAGACGATGATCCCAATGCATCGAAAGGTGTAGGTGGTGAGTTGCCAAGAACTGTACAAGCTCTTGGGACTTCCACAACTCAGGGGGAGTCGACAAGTGCAGCTAGTGGTGATGATGTGGTGGTTGTGGAGGTTGAGGAGATGGATGATGACTATATAGGTGATGATGATGTATTACCGGTGGATGAGATAGAGAAGATTGGTGCAGAGATAGTGATTGATAATGATATTGAAGAGGGAGAGATAGTAGAAGAGAATGTGGAGCATGAGATACCGCAAGTCGAGAACGTAGATAGGAGTCAAGAGATTGGGAATGATGAGACTGAATGGGAAGAGCAGCCTAGATGGAAAGAAGGCTATGCTCAATGGTTTGTAAAAACGAAGAAACCGGTGGTCCCTACAATGTTCAAGAAGAGTTACAACATTAGAGGCTATGCTGAAGCGAGAAAGGGGATTATTTGCTGGATATACGATGAGCAGTTGAGGCTCTTTGTTATTAAGAGATATGATGGTATTCAGTACTTCAAAAGATTGTTGAGATCATTGAATACATTGCCAGAATGTGAGGTGAAAGAATTAGCCAGATTGGGATTGATAAACCGAAGTGATGATAATATGGCTAGAGTTATTGGGAAGATTGTTTGGAAGGAAAGTATAAAAGAGAAGAAGTTTGAGCTGTTGAAACCACAAAAGAGAAAACCTATCGAAGACAAAGATCGTGGATTGAGAGCAGATGGTAAACCTTGGATGATTATGAAGTATAAGCCGATCCGGTGCCTTAAAGAAGTGCCGATGAAACAGATGCCCAAGGATGTGCTCAAAGATCTAAAGTGGTGGTATGTTGATTGTGAAACAGCTGAAGCAGTGATGGAAGACGAAGATGAACAAGAGCTGCTAAGAGTTTATGATCCGATGCATCTAGTGAACTTGTCGCAAGCTGATCTGCAGGTGCTGAATGAGAAGAAAATCTTTTATATTCCTGCTTGGAAAGACGAAGCGAAGAAATATCAAAGAATTGTATCAGTTTGTGTACGCGAAGGAGTTCATGCTTGAAGATGAAGATGCAAGGTCGTTGAAGATTACAAGACACGTGTTTGAAGATAAAGAGATGAAGCTACTGCCAAGGGGGAGTCTGTTGGTACATGATGTCAGTAGTTCAGTGTCTAGTGTCTGTAATTGAGTCGTTTGGATTTGAGTTTGTATGTAAGCGAAGTTGCTAACAAGTTCGCTGATATAGGCGAACTTGTTAGACAAGCGAAGTTAGTGACAACTAGTGACAACTTCGCCTGAACATGCCAGGCGAAGTTGTCGTGATATATATGTCCTAGGTTACGGCTTAGAGAAAAATAATTATTCAACGAGTTCATTATTCAGAAAACGAGTTAGAGAGAGTCTGTATTTGGTGATCTTTGTATCACGTGTTTACGGTTGCAATATAACGTGTTTGTGTTTATTGTAACGTGTTTAATCGTTTTGTCTTCTACGCTCGTAACGTCTTACGTAGGGATTCCGCACCTACGTAGAACGAGATATCTCGTGTAGATCCGGCTGGGAACCTACAATGACTGTTAGCTGAAAAATTAAAATCTATTTTTCGTATCTCCTTTTTCCCTTCACGCTACTTAAGCCGACATAAAGTCTAATGTTTATTTTTGTGCATCACTCCAGCACCCTTCCAAACACTCATCACTTCTTATCACACTTTGTAAGTAACATACAGCTCATAATATAACCACATCATACACATATCGATTAAATGATGTTTCACACCGCTTTTAAAAAACTACTTCGTCTAAAGGACTCATGTATAACACCTTGCGATGTAAATACAAATCTCCATGGAAGGCATGCCTAAAAGTGAAAAAACATGTACCAAAGCTACGTACGGACCCTGTACAACTTCGATTCAAGATGCCCATACATATATACTGTTGTCAAAAATATTATTAAGGCTAGGTATGTAGGCCAATGTAAAACCATATGCAAACAATGGCTCTCACTACTTGCAACAACAAAAAATTAGCACAACGCATTATCACCACTTTCAAAGAATTTACAAAAAAAAAAAAAAATCTTAGTCCTCAGACCGTGGCACACCATAGTCTATCCGCTTACTTCAGCATACCCAGATCCTATGTCATCGTTCCACTACCATGCGAGGCAAATCCTCATGAATTCAACATTCATACAACTCTTAATGGCCTCATATGTTTATGTTGTCACAATACTAGAAACTTGGTCGTCTAGAACCCCTTAACTAGCGCATATACACATACGATCTAACATTTTTGGATTGTACTTACAACATTTTAATGAATATACCCTCCTGCATGTAAAGCGCGACCATGAGAAAATAAAATTATACAAGTACTTATCAAAATAATGGGTCTGGAAAATATTTGGAACCGTAAACGAATATCTACCGGGAACAAAGGACCATCAATGGGAAAGTGAAAATTTCAATAACGGAGTTATGTACTTCGTTGTGAAATCCACATATTTAAGGTGACATGTTCAGTTGTTGGATTTTGGATACTCACACGGAAAAGTTTATTAACACGACCTTCTCAAAACTTTCAACAAAACCCTCAGATGGACATTTTGTTGTCATTCACAACGACCTCCACATATTTGTTACTCAAGGTTTATCGTACTAGACCTTAGATTTATATAAGATGACACGTCACACATGTACAAAATTATGATTACCCCCCCCCACCCTAAATAATGGCCATACTGTTATGGTTGACCATAACATACATTAACACAACCGACAAGTTTATGGTCGTATAAGGTGATGGATTTACTAATGAGATATACACAGGTAAAAATGGCAATGAATTGTACTATCCTTTGCTAAACTATCAAGGACAACAAGTCATTATTTATGCCGAGACTCTAGCAACCCCATAATAAAGATCTAATTTCCTTACAAACTTTGACTTTCTAGGTTTATCATCCCTTTATTTTAATCATGCAAACTTAGAATTCTGTGTTCTCAAATCATCCTTCTATTTTTCATTTCTTTTTTGTTTTTTATGTTTTACTTGGTTTAATGATGGATGCAATCGATTTTTATGTTTATAGTTGATATGAACCAATAAATATACCTCACACGTCATTACCATTACTTCTACAATTCCAAGGCATTCAGATTTTTAATTATATACAACCTACATGGAACTCAGAAAATAGAATCGTCACATGATCAATTGAGAATACCTTAGATCTAAACAATATCGATTATTGGAATAGATCTAATTACCTCATGCGGATCTAGTTTATTATATGCTATTAATTAGTTATATATATATATAGATATATATGTATGTATTAGTGATTATATTATGTATATTAGTAATAAATTAATTGAAGAATTGAGTGAGAGAGAAAATGGGCAGAGGTTCATATGTTAAACTCAAAACTTAAATTATCAAGGCATAAACACCCTATTTATAGACGATGGATACCAATTCGTTACACATCCCGTAACGAAATGGATCCAGTTCCTTAACTTACATGACACAAAAGGAAAGCATAACGAATCTCTGATTCGTTATGCCTCCATTCATCAACATTCCATGACGAATGGGAACATACATAACGAACTAACAGTCCATTCGTTAAACATCCTTAACGAATGGGCTTTACATATAACGAACTGGCTAATTCGTTAAACATCCTTAACAAATTAGCCAATACTTTAACGAACTAACATAAATTACATAAATGCCATTAACATTCAAATATAATAAATTACAAACGATACTTACAAAGACTCGAGACGAAAAAATCGGGCACTAACAAACACCCTCTCGTCTTGAGCTCTTTATCTTTAATTTACTTGAAGCGCTATGTCTGCCAACCGCGACAACTATGAATTCCGTACTCGTGGCATACGCGTACAACACGCTGGAATTGTATAGCTCGGTCATAGTCTTCACGGCGCTCAGTCAAAATCTTGTTCACGAATAGCACGTCATTGTCAGTTTCTGATAAATTAACGAGCCACATCGGGTCGATAACTTTAATAAGATTAGTCTTTAAGGCTTTTCCCAAGACAATGACGGCATCACCGGTACGATTTTTGTAGTACAAATGATTAAACGTTAGATGAAGATCCTGTGGAAACGTCTTCACCGGTACGTACTTCATCGTTTTAGGTGGTTTTACTTTAAGCATGATCTTTCTCCATCCCGTTCTTGGATCAATATCATCAATGCATTTACGGATTAGAATCTGTGGCTTAAAGAATTTAAAACCACGGTTTACCTCGAATAGGAGATGTTGATGAAACCATTATGCATTACGATTTCCACCGCAATTTATAAAAGGTCGACTCGCGAGGGTACGAACATCCCAAAGCGGTAATGAGAGAACGTCAGTGATGTTCTAATAATACTGAACACCGTTCTCCCATTTGACGATACAGACCTTTAACTCAGAATCATAAAGCCAGGAAACGATATCACCTTTCACAGTCGACACGACTTTAAAAGTTGTCTTTTGATTAGCTTTAGCACATGCGATAACATCCTGCTTCTATTCTTCGTCCACATACATGTATGCCTCAATAATCTTGCAAACTTTCTTGTTTCTACACGCAAACCTACCCCGAATATCAGCTACTGTCGGATCAGGATTCCAATCAAACGTCTTGCCTTTATTCTTTGAAACTTTTTCCAAATGGTCTTCAGTAGCTTTGACATTTTCTTCTGTAAAGTAGGAACACCCTGATTAACATTTGATCGTTGAAATAGATCGGGGTATTCCTCTACTATCACATCCTTGATCTCGATCTCATCATCTTCATAAATAAACGACATATTCATATGAATCGTCGTATCCTGTAAAAGTTCCTCATCGTTAATTACCTCCACGTCATCCTCGGCTTCCAACGCATCGAGTTTTTCATCATTCAGTCCCAGCATTATCGAAATCTGCTCACGTTTTAGGTACCTGTCAACAAACTGACCTTCTTCATTCTCATCCGCATTCACCGTACTCCTCACCACCCCTGTACTATCCATAAACAATACAGTGATGGCCTTGATTGACTCGATTGGTTTGGCATTTGTAGAGTCTTGATAAACAATCAACTGTTTATCCAAGTCACCAACACCACTCGTTCCAGCACCAGAGGACGAATTGTGAGCTTGTTTCGGCTCACTACCTCCAGCACCCGAAGCATTAGGGTATTAATCGTCATTCTTCAGCTTTTTCAGTTCATCATCTTTACATGTAAGCTGAAGAATCAGATCCTCTTGTTCCTTGATCTTCATTCCCTAAGCAATAACAATCTCACGGAGGGCTTTTGTTTCCTTTTGACAAAAAGAAACATATCCCATCAGACGATGTTCATTTTGCATGAGTTACTCTTGAGCTTGACGATCAGCAGCCATTTGATTCTCATAAAGAGTTGCTGGCATGTTATGAACTATAGGATGAACTGGCTGTATCAGACATTGAGGACGTGTAATTCTCATAAACGTGACATCTATAGGTTGATGAGGCCTTATAGTCGGTGCTGGAGGAACCACCGAAGCAGTAGCATCAGACCTTGGAATCACAGATAGAACAGATTAAGGAATCATACCAAGCCTTGGATCAATAGCAAGTGTAGTCGTCAGAGTTAATTCCGGGGTGCTAGTAGTAAGCGGCACCGCCGGATGTTGAGGAGCAGACGACCTTGAAACTTGAGGTCCGAACGACACACCAGAACCTTGGGATATACGTGGTTTGTATGGTTTACCACTAACCACCTCTTTCCCCTTACGCTTCCGTTGAGCAGCTTGAGAAATTTCTACCTCAACTTCAGCATGCCGTTGATTGTCATCCCCACCTTCATCAGCATCAACTCCTTCATCATTACCACCTTCGTTCCCACCTGGACCCTCTTCACATTTGGAATCTGAGTCATCATGGATCCAACGATCATTAGAGGGACATTCATATTCCTGATTAGATGGATGACCAATTAAGCGTTTGGTCCTTGGGTGAGGATCTTGCCCATATGACTTCATTCTCCTAACAGTATCAGCAGTCATATGCTCCATCTTCAGCACATCATTCACCAGTGTTTGATCAATCGCCAAATTAGGAATAAGATCCTGAATGATAATTTGGATAAACCGTGGATACATCAGAAATTTACCTCGTCGATTCTTGACAAGGAAATTTTCTTTGAGATGATAGAAGATCATCTCAGAAAAGTTGAATGGTTTGTTCAGAATCAATGCAACGAATGCCGATTGAAGCATAATACACTCGTCGTATCCTCCTTTTCGTCCACCAAGGAAATGAATGAGAACGTGCAATAAATACTTGTACGTGGGGCACAAGTTTGCCTTGTTATACATGATCGATCAAGTTCTCCAGCATAGAACACAAGTCCGAACAGACTACGAATCAATGCCTTATCAAACTTGCTGGGGTTGTCCATATTGGCAACAAATTTCAACACCCGTCTAATCACCCCCGGAGTAATAATAATAGATTGCCCATTGACCTCAGCAACAATGTCATTCTCGACCTCAACATATCGAGTTGAATTCTAGAACGATCGCACTATATTGAAGTGGACATCTGGGTTAGCAGTGACGGCATAAACAATTCGAGATCGTCAGATAAATGCTAGCAAATCCCCAAAAGTATCCTCGTCAGCAAAGTTCGCGACAAAAGCACATATGTTATGCTTCTTGTCAAATGGCAACAACGGAGGTTTAGGCACTTGTTGTTGCTGTACTGGTTGTTGCACGGCTGCAGGAGGATCCTGTATAACTTCGTCTGCCATAACTGAGAATACATAAAACCCAAGATTTAGTAAAACGAAAAACAAATAATATAAATATTTTTTATAAATTCTTGTTTTAAATATTCAAAATAACTCTAAGTGTAATTCGTTATTCTTTCCGAGTCATTATAACGAATTAGGTACTTCGTTATAATGAAATTCCTAAGTCGTTATCAATGTGAGACCACGAACTAGACATAACGAATCACCTTCGAAAGAATAACGAATTAAAGAAAGAATGTGATGTAATTCGTTATTAAAGTCACGAGAGAGTTGATTCGTTATGGTATCTGTAACGAATTGACACAAATGAGTGTCAGTTCGTTAACAGAGTAACGAATGGTCACCAATAATATCTAATTTTGACTAATTGAAGTCAAGGTCAAAATTGGTATGAATCAAAAAAGTCAAACATGAAATTCCAGAATCAATTAGATCATGTAAGACGATGTAATGATCTTCACTAGGCATAAATCAACTCGAAAATACATCGACAATCAACATATGTTACCCATTTTTAGAAAACACTCAGTATAAATTAGGTTTATTGGAGTTTATATTTATAAGTTAAACCCATAGTGATAATCGATTAATAGACCCATGAAATGGTCATGTTAATCGATGAAACTCATTGCGTTTTGATTCCTAGTACCTTACGAAGCTCAATGAATAATCAAAATATGGTTTTGTGATGGTCGATATTTCTGGAAATATTTTGCAAGGGGTTGCTTAAGGACGAAGGAAAATAAGTGAACGAATGAGCTGAATCATTCGTCACTGTTCCTTATATAGGACGAAATGATACATTTCCCAAGACAACGAATCAGCTGATTCGTTAATTCAAAAGTTAACGAATTAGCCAATTCATTATCTCACTCGTAACACGTGGCCATGAGTGAGTAATTCGTTATAACTTATCACGAAGGGATAACGAACTAAGAGTAATTCGTGCCTAATTCGTTAAATTTTAGATGACGAATTGGGTTATTCGTTACATAATGGCGGAAGCAAATTGAAATGGTAACGAATTTAAGTAATTCGTTATTAAAATAACCCTATTCGTTATCCATAAATAACAAATTGAACATTAAAAGAGTTAAATAATTAAAGAATTAAATGAATAAAAAATGATTGAATAAATAAATCAAAGAAACCCGTATCGCAATGACTTTATACCTTAAGAACCTTACCCAACGTGGTAAGATGTAATACCTTAATTTGTATTACACTCAAAACACTTAATTTAAAAAGAATTAAATAATATGTAAAAAAATAATTAAATCTTTTTGGAATTTTTCATTTTCTTTTCAAAATATTTACATTTAAAAACCCGAAGAGCAAACATAAAGTAGAAAATTAAATATTTTTGTGTTTTTGTATGTTTTTCGAAAGCAGTACATATTTTTGTATTTTTTGGTGAGTTAATCAGAAAATCATATTGACCAAATTGCCCTTCCATCACTGTTTTATATTTCAGCGATATTATGACTGGTGTTAAGTCGGCCATTGATATTGTTGTCCACTTATATCTTATAACAAACTTTCAAGCATTTTTGTGATATGATTAAATGTTCAAATAGAGCACATAATATCAGAAACTATCAGCATCTAATCTAGGTTTAAGCTTAATCTGATTTTTACCGTATCACCCCAACTTGACTTAAACCATTATATTCTCGATCAAAATTTGAATTAAAGATAATTTTCAGCAATGCACCAAGTTTCTTTTACTGTGAGTGAGTATGCACGAGTACATCTGTAGGCTTACATACATTGTATCCCCTGGGGTCCGTTTCTTACTGGTATTGAGACGCGCGGAAGGGAGGAACAAATGTATGACTAACATCGGATTTTGATCATGTCAGTAGTTTAATTTGTACAATGTACATCAGTGATCAAGTTTAATGACTTTGGGTTTGCTCTAAAAGTGTTTGAAATATTCATGCATATGAATATCCAGATGATTAAGCCGCATAAAGACTCACAGTGTCCAGAATCCTAATGCTTGTTATTTGCTTTATTTTATTTTTGGTGATTAGACAAATATAAGGCTTGAGTATGATAGGCTATTACATTTCTGCCATCATTACCGAGATTTTTGGTAGAGACTAACACCTCTTTCAATTTGGCGTTTCTTTATGTTTAAATCATATACTTTAATCTAACGGCTTGTTTAAAATCTATCAATGCACCAATGCAATTAACCACTCAGCCTTTTTAAGCATATTTCTTTCTGGATATGGGACTAGATGATCAATGTACTATTAATTTCTCTATTTGCTTCAAAAATCATTTTTAAGGAGCATAAAAATAAGTTCAATCGCCCCAGTCACTTTCAGTCTATAGATTAATGGCTATCCTATCAATCTATAACTAGATAACAGGACCAAAACATGAAAACATGTTCCACAAACTTAAATAACCGACGTAATTTTCAGCGAGAGAATAAAATAAAAACGCATAATAATCGCCCCAACTACTTTCCATTATCAGGTAAATGACTATCTCGAACATTTACAAGTAAATATCAGGACCTAACATATATAAGTATATGTCCTTCAAATATGAGTAACTGACATAATTTTCATATAAAATATGCAATAATCTTTTTGGATTTTCTCTTTACATACATAAAATACAATCTTTTTGACTTTTCGGGTATCTTTTTGTCTTTTCTGATTTTTCTATACATACGAAAAACACAATCTTTTTGTCTTTTTGAATTTCAAAATAAAATTCACAATATTTTTGTATTTTTCATCATTTTTAAATGTTTTTGGTTTTTCTCTATACAAACAAAATTCACAATAATTTTTGTATTTTTCATATTTTACCCCCAAAACCCAAAACATAAAAATAAATGAAAGAACATAAACAAAAACAAAATGAAGATAATTATCCTTGTTTAAGGACCTTAGCAAGTGTTTTAAGACCGTTTAGACCAAGCAAAAAGTTAAAACGAGTTTTGTCAAATGCCTTGGTAAACAGGTTAGCGCGTTGAAAATCTGTGTGTTCCTTTTCAACATCAATCAACTTCTTTTCAAAACAGTCTCGAATGAAATGATATGGAATCTCAATATGTTTTGTTTTTGAATGTTGCACAGGATTTTTGGTGATACCTATAGCAGCAGAGTTGTCAATTAAAATTGGAGTAGTAAGAAACTTCAAACCGTAGTCGCGCAGATGTTGTAAGATCCATGAAACCTGTGAACAGCAACTCGAGGCTACCACGTATTCTGCCTCAGCGGTTGAAGTGGAGACCGTTGTCTGCTTCTTACCTTGCCAGGAAACAAGTCGGATTCCTAAAAATTGACAACCCGCTGTAGTTGATTTGAAATTGATCTTGCATTCTTCATAATCAAAATCAGAAAATGCATTGAGTTCAAAGCTATCTTCCTTGGGATACCATAAACCGATATCAGGATTACCTCTCAGATAGTGAAGTATACGTTTAACCGCCGCCAGGTGATTTACTCAGGGCTTGATTGGTACCTAGCACACAAACAAACTGTAAACATTATGTCAAGACGAGAAGCAGTTAAATACATTAATGAACCAATCATCGCTCGGTAAAGGGTAGGATCTACGGTATCCTCTAATTCATCCGGTGACAAATTGTGGCCCACGGGAAGAGGCGTCGAAGGTATTTTTCCAGCAGTTATCTTGAATCTGCTCAAGACATCGTTCACGTATTTCTTCTGATGAATGAAGATTCCCGTATCAGACTAATGAACCTTCAACCCTAAGAAGAAATTCATCTCCCCCATCGAGCTCATTACAAACATCGTCTGCATCGACTTATCAAAATCCTTACAAAGCTTGTCATTTGTTGAACCAAATATAATGTCATCGACATATATTTGTACAAGGAGCAAATCATCACCAACGTTCTTATAAAATAGAGTGAAATCCACAGTTCCTCGCTTGAAGCCAGTATAAAATAGAGTGAAATCCGTAAGATGGTCAGCAAGCGTGCCGCTCCAAGCTCTTAGGGCTTGGTGCAAACCATACAGGGCCTTGTTCAAACGTTAAACATGGTCTGGATAATCTGGATTTTCAAAACCAGGAGGCTGCAAAACAAACACCTATTCATGTAATTCCAATTAAGAAACGCGCTTTTGGCATCCATTTGATAAACCTTAATGTTTTTGAAAGCAGCACAGGCCAAGAATATTCGTATAGCTTCCAACCGGGCAACTGGAGCATACACTTCCGTGTAATCAATGCCTTCTTGCTAATGAAAACCTTGAACAACCAATCATGCTTTGTTTCTTACGATCACCCCTCGATCGTCATTCTTGCACTTAAATACCCACTTTGTCGGAATTGGTTTCTTAACTCTAACTGGTTTATCAATGAGATCCCAAACACCCAGTCGATTAAACTGTTGCAATTCTTCTTGCATCGGTTCTACCCAAGATGGATCAGCAAGAACCATACAAACATTTATCGGTTCAACTTGAGATAGAAAGCAAGTGTATTTCGCGAGATTCATGATTCCCAAGGAATGCATATCGACATACACACACAATATGGAATCAATAGAATTAGCAATTTGATGACGTGTTTTCACACCTACATCAAGATCACCAATGATGTTTGGTTTGGATAAAAATCAACTGAGGATAATGTATCCAAATCTGTAAATGTGAGGTATAGTGCTATGATATTAACTACGATTGTATGAACGAAATAATTAAGAACACCGTGATTTGTTACGAGGAAAAGCCCTTGATCTTGGTCGGATCGCCGGCATAAAAACCCCGGGTGATGACAAATCGTCTATCACCACTTTATTAATCAAAAATCGGGTAACAATGGTGGAGATTATGATCAGTGATACAATATTTTCTAAGTGTGTGTGTATTGCTGGCTTAGCTTTTCCTCTTGATGATTATGAATGTGTACTATATATAGGTAGCATGCCTTAACTGATCATAACTCAATGGAGTTATTAATAATAAATACAATTAACTATTTTTCCTAAAAATCTGCCTTTATCTTGAATGTAAACTTAACAGCCACTTTAACCACGTGCACCATCACTTTTACTGCGAAATAGGGGG
Source organism: Bidens hawaiensis (assembly GCF_021521415.1). Classification (NCBI taxonomy): domain Eukaryota; kingdom Viridiplantae; phylum Streptophyta; class Magnoliopsida; order Asterales; family Asteraceae; genus Bidens; species Bidens hawaiensis. The sequence continues at coordinate 1,073,491 of NW_027491409.1, read as the reverse complement.
TAGACCAGGTCTCTTAGCCGTTACATCTGTCAAATATATTGTTATACACATGAAACAATCGTTAGTAAATAATAAGTACTGAGGATCCTTGATCCTTACGGGATCCGACAAAGGATCACTGATCCAAGAAATTATGCCAGGATAACGTATCCATAGTGTCAAATTTCTATGCACTAACAATTGCCCCCAAAATGGCGGTTGTGATAAGATCACAGCTTTCATTTTGCCTTTGAATTCAAGCTTCCTGCAAAAACATATGAGATTTGACAAGCTAGATATAATTGTCATATATCAATGGAGTTTCCTTGGGAACTTCTCTTCCGGCTGTATATCCTTCTCCCTGCAAATCATAAACTAGTAACACCTGATTAACCCGAGTGGATGGTCCATTTTTTGAATGGTAAAATCCGGGTTAAGATTTTTGGTAATCGCAAGTAAGTTTAATAAATAGTATTTTTTAACTATTGCCTGATTGTTTATATATTATAAAAGCATGTTTGTTATAGTTTTAAGAAATATTCTTTAGTAAAAAGTTTTTAGGATAAAATATCCTTGTAAAAATAAACCAGGATCTTAAATCCTTATAAAAATAGATTGAGAATAATGAATCCTTATATCTATGAAGATATAAACTGAAATCAAGTAAGTGTAAACCGATAAACAGAAATCATACCATAAGGTCTGGTTAGACCTAATTTACCATAAGTATTGATCCTTTTGCAATCCTTATAAAACTGAATTAAAGGATTTTGAATCCATAAGTATTGATCCTTCGGTGATCCTCAGAATCTAATTTATGATACCTGATGCAAATAACTTATGATATTATCTAGGATTAAACCCAACAAACTGGGGAAAAGCCAAAATAAACTGGGGACAAGCCCGTGCAACTGGGGACAAGCTCGTGTAACTGGGGACAAGCCCGTGTAACTGGGGACAAGCCCGTGCAATCTGGGGACAAGCCCGTGAACTAGGGACAAGCTCGTGAACTGGTGTTAAACTGGGGACAAGCCCAAAAACTGGGGACAAGCCCAAACTGGGGACTGGCCCAAGGATACAGATGTTAAATGGGGACTCGCCTAAACTGGGATTTAGCCCAAACGTGAGTGACGTGAAAACGCCAAAACCTTAGCTAACATGAAAATGTTAGAAACCTTTGTTTTGAGATAATGTGAAAACGTTATAAACCGGTGGTATGGTACGTCTACCATAAATCGTAGGATCCTCCATATAGCCGAAGACAACGAAATTGTCAGCCACTAAGCGTGTACTGGTCCCGCTGCCCCGTACTATACGTTGGATAGCGTGCGTTCCAGGCGAGAGTGTAGAAACTCTAATTTATAAGAAAGGTGAAAGCCTTTAAACCTTGGAGGATATGACCATCGGGGGTCATATCCAATCGTGGGCTAGGCCAAGGAAAATAGCAATGTACCTTAAGTGTGAGGGAGAGGTGGCCAACCTCTTAGACATTGAACCTCTTATTGAAATCTGCATTGTTACTTAAAAACTTGGAAAATATAAATGTTAAGAATACATTATCCTTAAAATGACATGAATATGAAATGAATAAGTGATCAGATAGATATTACCAATTTTAGGATCCTTGATCCTAGATGGATGCTTGATTTTCGAAGGATACTAGATCCTGACTAGAAAAAATACTTCTTGAGATGGATAGCATTACATGCTCTTGGTAACCTATTTCCTTCCATGGTGAGAAAATGATATGCCCCCTTTCCAGCTTCTGACTCGATCAAGTAGGGGCCTTCCCATTTGGGTGCTAGCTTTCCATCTGCTGGATTAGTTGTGTTTTGGAAGGCTTTCCGCAAGACTAGATCTCCTTCTTAAAATCTTCTGAGCCTTATATTTTTGTTGTATGCCCCAGCTACCCTTTGTTAATATGCTGCCATTCTGATCTTGGCTAGGTCTCTGAGTTCTTCAACGGTATCCAAGTCTTCAAGAAGGATTTCTTCATTGACTTCAGGATCACGTATGCTCGTTCTTGCTATAGGAACCACCCTCTCTGCGGGAATTACTGCTTCTGAACCAAACACCAATGAGAAGGGTGTCTAGCCTGTTGCATTCTTGGGTGTTGTCCCGTCGGCCCAAAGAACATAAGGTAGCTCTTCGGCCCACTTTCCCTTCTTGGATCCTAGCTTCTTCTTTAGGTTGTTGACGATGATTTTGTTTCTAGACTCCACTTGACCATTAGCTTGAGGATGCACTGGAGTAGAGGTAATCATCTTGATGCCCCAGCTGTCACAAAAGTTAGTGGTTCTTTTCCCGATAAACTGGGAACCATTGTCACAAATAATTTCCGATGGAATACCAAATCTAGTAATAATATTTCTTTTAATGAAAGATATCACCTTTTTTACGCGTACTTGAACAAAAGCTTCTGCTTCTATCCATTTTGAAAAGTAATCCATCATTGCAAGCATGAATACTTTTCCTCCTGGTGCCTTAGGTAGTTTACCCACAATATCCATGCCCCACTTCATGAAAGGCCATGATGAGGATAAAGGATACATAGGTTCTGCTGGTTGATATAGGATGTTTGCATGCCTTTGACAAGCATCACATTTCTTTGAGTATTCCATGGCATCTCTCTTCATTGTTGGCCAGAAGTATCCTGTTCTTAGAATCCTAGAAAACAGAGCTCTACCTCCAGTGTGATTACCACAATCACCTTCGTGAAAATCTTTGAGCACCTCTTGAATTTCAGGATCCTCGATGCACCTCAAGTATGGACCTGCAAGAGATTTCCTATACAGAACATCATGTAATAAAATGTATTGTGATACCTTGAGTTTGAAAGACTTCGGAATCTCCGTGGCTGGAATTTCTCCATCTTGAATGTATTTTTTGATTGGGAGGATCCAGGATCCTTGGTTGTTTGAGGATGATGGATCCCAATGTACGATTTTTTTGTCAGTTGATATCTCCCCAACTTCTTGTTCTCCTATTGCTGGTGAGAGAACATGAATGATTGGAATCTTCGTGTCTTCTGGAATCTTCAGTGATGAGGCTAAATTTGCCAAAGCATCTGCCCTGGCATTTTCTTCCCTTGGTACCTGTATAATACTAAATAATTCGAGGGATTATGCTAATTCCTTCACAACATCTAGATATTTGATTAGTTTTTCACCTTTAACAGCATATGAGCCATTAAAGTGGTTAGCGATTAATAATGAATCTATATATACTTGAAGATACCTGATCATCATGTACTTAGCTAATTGCAAACCTGCGATCAGAGCTTCATACTCTACCTCATTATTCGTTGATTGAAATTCACAGGCTATAGACTGGGGGTAATATGTCCCCTTGTGGCGATTTCAGTAGGATCCCCAATCCTGTTCCTCTTACATTAGAAGCGCCGTCACTGAAGAGTATCCAAGGATCCTTAGTCTTTTCTAGTTGTTGGACCTCGAAGCCTGCTTCTTTTTGTAGGTTACTAGTGAAATCAGCCACAAAGTCTGCGAGTTCTTGTTACTTGATTGCTGTTCTTGGCTCGTACTGAATATCATATGCACTTAGTTTCACGGCCTACTTGGACATTTTACCTGATAACTCTGGCTTTCTAAGAACATTCTTAACAGGATAATTAGTTCTCAAAATAATAGTATGAGTTTCAAAGTAATGTCTCAATTTAGTAGAAGCCATAATAAGTGCAAGAATTAATTTTTCTAAATTAGAATACCTGGCTTCTGCATTTAGAAGACTTTTACTTACATAATAGACGGGATGTTGTTCACCTTCATGATCCTTTACCAAGACGACACTTACAACATTTCCTGAGACAGCCAAATATAGATATAAGGATTCTCCATCCACAGGCTTCATTAGAGCTGGAGCTGAGGATAAGTAATCCTTCAAGGCTGTAAGCGCAGCCTCATGCTTTTCCGTCCATTAAAACTTCTTACTCTTTCTAAGGATGTCGTAGAAATCTTTGCACTTCTCGGAGGATCTTGAGATGAACCTATTGAGAGCGGCTATCCTTCCGGTGAGCCTTTGGACATCCTTGGCGTTTGCAGGAGACTTCAAATTAAGGATGGCTTCAATCTGCTCGGGGCTTGCTTCAATTCCTCTTTTAGTCACCATATATCCCAGAAATTTTTTGGCCTTAACACCAAAGTGGCATTTTGACGGATTCAATTTCATGTTGTATTGGTCTAGGATATTGAATGCTTCTTCGAGATCTCTGAGATGATCCTCAGCTTTCTTCGATTTCACCACCATGTCATCTATGTAGACTTCCATGGTATTGCCTAACTGATCCTTGAACATCATATTCACCCATCTTTGTTATGTTGCCCCTGCATTTCTTAGTCCGAACGGCATAGCAGTATAACAGTATATGCCGGTAGGAGTCATGAATGCTGTATCCTCCTGATCAGATGGTTCCATCTGAATTTTTTGAAATCCAGAGGAAGCATCCATAAAGGTAAGCATTTCATGTCCTGCCGTTGCATCCATCATGGAATCTATATGTGGTAACGGAAAAGGATCTTTGGGGTATGCCTTGTTTAAATCAGTAAAATCGACACACACCCTCCACTTTCCATTCTTTTTAGAAATAACAACCACATTATATAACCATCGAGGATACTTAACCTCTCTGATCATATCGGCCTTAAGAAGTTTTTCAACTTCTTCTTGTATGATCGCGTTCCTCTCAGGAGCAAATTTCCTTCGCTTCTGATGGACGGGTTTAATAGAATGATCAAGGCCCAATTTATGAGTAATTACCTCCTTAGAAATACCTGTCATGTCTGAATGTCTGAAGGCAAACGTGGATTTTCGTCGCTTTAAGAAAGATATTATATCCTTCTCAATATCGTCAGGGATACAGGATCCTAGGAACACCTTCATTTCTGGATCTTCAGGATCTAAAGATACTTCTTTTATATCTCGCTCCCGAGCTTCCAGCACGTCCCTAGGATGTTGTTGTAATTGCTATGCTATCATTTGTTTAGCTGTCGGCTTCATGGATGAAGAATAATAATTCTTGGCTTCCACTTGGTCACCATCTATCCTTATTACTCCCCAAGGAGTTGGTAGTTTGATGCATTGATGGTAAGTAGAGGCTATAACCTTTATCCCATGTAGCCAAGGCCTGCCAAGAATAACATTGCAACAAGAAAGATTGTCAATAACACAAAACTTTTGGTAAGAGTTTAACCCTTCGATGTATATTGGGAGTTTGATGTCCCCTAATGTTTTCTTGGTTTCTCCACTGAAACCAACTAACACCGACGTCCTTGGAATGATCTCCAAGTCTGGTATGTTCATCTTTTGAAGCACATCATGTTGGATGATGTTTACCGAGCTTCCACCATCGACTAGGATCCTGCGCACATAATGGTTAGCAATAAATAAAGTTACAATCAAACCGTCGTCAAAGTAGTGGATATGACTGGTCGTTCCCCGTTCTCCATCTTGGTTTCTTTGGCCAGTCTCTTAGCTGCGGAGAAGGAAGTACCACATATATCCAAACCACCAGAGATGAAGTTGATTACTTGTGCATCTGGTGGGGGCGGAGTTGCTTTTTGCGGGATATCCTCAGGATCCTGGATCCTCGACTTTTTTCTTCCTAATAGTTCTTTGAAATGGCCTTTACTTAGAAGGTATCCAATTTCCCTCCTTAAACCAATACAATCATCGGTCTGATGGCCAAAGTCTTCATGGAATGCACACCACTTGGACTTGTCTTTGAAGGAAGTTGTTTTCTCAATTTTTCGAGGCCACCTTGCTTTCTCTCCAAGATCCTTCATGGAACAAATTAAACCATGAGTATCAACAGAGAAGCAATATTCAGAAATACTTGGGTAGTCCTAATCATCATCTCCTTCTTCAACTGCCCGGACGTTTTGGTTGTTGAACTTGGAGTAAGGCTTCGAGTTATTGTTCCTAAATGAGGATCCTTGTTTCTGTTTAGGAGATTCTTGCTTGGTTGGTTGAACGTTGGCATCCCAGAAGTGTAGTTAAGATAAGAGGAATCAGCTACAGTAGCAGGTCCACCAGAGGCAATGGTCTGCATGGGGATGATATCACCTTCATGGACCTCAGAGGATCGCTGATGTTGAATTCCTGAGGATCCTTGATTCTGCCAGAAGGATCCTTGAGGTTGGGAGCTGAAGGATCCTTGAGGATACAACCCAAAGGATCCTGGTTGAAGGATGGATGATCCTAGTTGAAGGAACGAGGATCCTTGTTTACGAGTCGTGGCTCTATACCGGGAAGGACCGAGCCAAACTCGTTGGACATGAAGAAAACAACAATCACCAAGACCGATTCCGGCCAATTGAGGTGTGCCGGAAATGAAGAAAAAAAAACAGAAGAGAGAAGAGAGAGGGATAGAGAGAAGCCATGAGAGAGAGTGTGTGAGAGAGAGCAAGCGAGAACGAGGAATAGAGAGAAAAAGAGGGATCGGGGAAAGTTACCGGAGAGAGAGAGAGTGCCGGAGAGGGCGAGCGACGGGGGCCGGTTTTCCGGTGAGGCCACGGCGGCCGAAGGTCGCCGGAAAAACGTGACATAGGGGAAAAGGGGCTGCCGGAGAGTGCGTGAGGGGAAGGAAAGGGAGGTGGTGGCTTCAGAGGTAGAAAGGGTGGCCGGAAAACGAGGGAGGGAAGACGGCCGGAGCTCGGGGCTTGCCGGACCGCCGTCGCCGGAAAACGGCTCAAGGTGGGTGGCGGCTGGGTGAAGATGATAATGGTAGGTTTAGGGTTTATTGCTTTATATATATATTATATATTTTGAAAAATGGCCCCTCAAGTTTGGTATTTAGTTTATAATGATTTACAACTTGTATAACTTTAAAGAAATCCACTTTAGTCCCTAACTTTTACTTAACCGAGCTTATAACTATAAATAACTGCATTTGACAAACTCCGCGCACGCTAGAGTTATAACATCAATAATTTTATAAAATGTCGGTTCGGGTTTACAAGCTTAACCACAACTACGATGTATAATTTATTAAATTATACGTGAAAAATCGACATGTTACAAAATGAATATAAAACGAGACTCAAATTTGACGAATGTCACACAAATCAAATCAGTTTGCATGGGCATCAACCCAAAATACAGTATATGGACATTGCAACTGATGTGGTATTGGACATCTCCCGTCTGAATGCCCAAATCAGTCAAATTCTACCACTCGAACAGTCCCTCAGGCCAATTTTACAAGTTTTTCAAAAACTGGTTCTTCACCTGGTGCTACTTGGCTTCCTGATACGGGGTCAACCAGCCATGTTGCACCGGACTTATCAAGTTTATACAACTTCGAAGCATATTATGGTCATGATGCCCTCCATGTTGGCGACGGTAAACCTTTGCCCATTTTCACATTGGTTCATCTAAAATTTATACCCATATAAAACCTTTAATCTTTCAAATATACTTCACGTACCAGAAATTCATAAGAATCTCTTGTCCGTTCAACAATTTTGTTTTGACAATAACGTTTTCTTTTAGTTTCACTCACTATTTTTTTTTGTGAAGGACGAGCGTACAGGCACCACCCTACTCATGGGCCCAAGTAAAAATGGTCTCTACTCCATCCGTCTCCCTCAACTCAAGTCCATCCAAAAGATTTCCTTCACAGCCACTCGAGCATCTTCCACTATCTGTCATCAACGTCTCGGGCATCCTATGAACGAGTTTTTCATTCAGTTGTTTCTAATTTTTCTTTACCTGTTTCTACAAAACTATTTCCATCATTATGTACGTTGTGTCAGTTGGGAAAATCTTCTAAACTGTCTTTAAATGAATCTAATTTCCGTTGCCATAATATTTTGGATTTGATATATTGTGATGTCTGGGGCCTGTACCAACGCTCTCCTTTGATGGTCAACGGTTTTTTATGTTATGTGTTGACCATCATTCGCGCTATATGCGGATTAACCCCTTAGCCCTAAAATCAGATGTTTTCTCTACATTTAAAACCTTTGTAACTATGGTGGAACGTCAATTAAACACTAAATTAAAAACTGTTCAAACTGATTGGGGTGGGGATTTTCGCAACTTAAACCCGTTTTTTACCTCCCTCGGGATAATTCACCGGCATTCTTGTCCACACACTAGTGAACAAAATGGTGTGGTAGAGCGTCGGCACCGTCACGTTGTGGAAACGGGACTTACCCTTCTTGCTCATTCTAACCTCCCACAACGTTTTTGGAACTTCGCCTTTGAAACAGCGGTTTATCTAATTAACCGTCTTTCATCTCGGGTCTCTTCCAACAAATCACCCTTTGAACATGTTTTTAAACGACACCCGGATTACTCGTTTCTCCGTGTCTTTGGATGCCAATGTTTTCCATACCTTCTTCCTTATAATCGACACAAGATGGACTTTCGATCCACCCCATGTGTCTTCCTTGGATATAGTCCATTTCACCATGGCTATCGGTGTTTGGATTTGGCCACCGAGCATGTTTATATCGCCAGACATGTTCGTTTCAATGAGGAGATTTTACCATTTCAAATATCCACTTCACCATCACCTCCTAAACCTACTACTAATCCATATATCTCCACTTTCCCTACTAGTTTTCCCACCACAGAATCTGTATCTAACACATCACCTACCTCAAACAAACCTCCCTCTGAACCTGCCTCAACCAAACCTCCATCCGAACGTGCCTCAACTGAACCTCAAACTGATCCCACTTATGCTGCCTCAACAACCCCACCGTCTCCAACTATGCCAAGCCCATCGCCAACCCCACCACCACATACCCGCTCTCGACCCGCCAATCTTCGGACTAATCCCAAACAGACCACACCATATAATCCCTCATCCTATCACACCTCAGTTGATCCCAATCTCCTAACTAAGCCTACATAGTTTACCGTCACTAAAAATCTCTTGAGTGGCGACAAGCCATGACTGACGAGATGGATGCTCTTGTTAAGAACAGAACATGGTAACTCGTACCCTATGTAAAAAACACTAATCTTATTGATTGAAAATGGGTATACAGGTTAAAAAAGGATGTTGCTGGCAAGGTAACCCGTTATAAAGCCCGACTCATTGCCAAAGGTTTTAGGCAACAACCATGTGTTGATTTTCATGAGACATTCAGCCCGGTCATAAAGTCAACAACCATTCGTCTAGTGTTGTCTCTTGTTGTCACAAACAAATGGTCCCTTCAACAGTTAGACGTACAAAATGCCTTCCTACATGGTGATTTAACTGAAACAGGTTACATTCGTTAGACACCTGGTTTTACTGATCCCACATGGCCTAATCATGTGTGTCTTCTTCACAAGTCATTGTATGGCCTCAAACAAGCACCGAGAGCTTGGTTTCATCGCTTGTCTACTACTCTTCACCAACTCGGTTTTCATGGGTCTAACATTGATCCATCTCTTTTTATTTTGAAGAACGGTGGCACGCTTATTTATGTTCTTGTTTATGTTGATGATATCATCATCACGGGCAACAACGATCAGGCTATTAACAACATAATTCATCGGCTCGGTTCTACTTTTGCCATCAAAGATCTTGGCACATTAAACTACTTTTTGGGCATTGAAATTGTTCCTCACGGTAACAATATTCTCCTATCTCAAAGGAAATACATTTTGGAACTTCTTCAACGATCAGGCCTTTCTGAGTGCAAATATGTTTCTTCTCCGATGAGTGCTTCTCAGATCTTGACCATCAATGACAGCCCATTGCTTCTTGATGCAGTCAAGTACTGCCAAACTGTTGGCGCTTTGCAGTATGTCACTCTTTCGCGCCCCGACATCACTTTTGCTGTTAATAAGGTTTGTCAATTTATGCATGCTCCAACTGAAAACCATTGGGCTACAATAAAACGAATTATGCACTACTTAAAGGGCACATCTGGGTACAGTCTCTTCATTCATCATGACCCGGGCTCTACTCTCCATGCTTTCACAGATGCTCACTTACCAACCTCTCTTCGAGCTTATTCTGATGCTGACTGGCCGTAGGTCCACGGGGGGTGGGGTCGCTATTTATTTGGGACAAAATCTTATCTCGTGGACCACCCGCAAACAACGTACGGTCTCCCGTTCCTCTACTGAATCAGAATATAAAGCTCTTGCAAATACGGTAACAGAAATAATTTGGTTAGAAGCTCTTCTACATGAGCTTGGTATTAAAACTAAAATCTCTCCCACACTATGGTGCGACAATCTTGTATCTACCTATCTGTCTGCCAATCCCGTGTTTCATGCACGGACAAAACACATTGAGGTTGACTTTCACTTTGTCAGAGAAAAGGTGGCTCAAGGAAAACTAAATGTTTAGTTTATATCCACAGGTGATCAAATATCTGACATCTTCACAAAGCCTCTACCATCACAACATTTTCTCCTTCAACGGTCCAAGCTTCAGGTCGTTCCTCACCCTTAGCTTGCGGGGGACTGTTAGAATGTTTTTTGTATTTATATCTTTAGATGGTAGTAATATGTAACTTTGTTCCCTATATAATGGGCTATCTTGTATCTCTTTAATCATCAATCATTATAACAAAAACCCTTCGGTTTATCTCGCAGCAACGCACGGGAACTTTTTCTAGTGAGTAAGAAAATGAATATAGATATTGAAAGTGTCTTACACATGAAGAATTTTGAGTGAGGGAGTAGTTGAAATATATGCTATATATACACGCCACTTTATGAGAATGTGAAAAAGAAGTAGGACAATATACATATATTCTCATAAGTAGACTACGAAAAATAAAGTGGCGTTCATAGTGTATGAGTAAAACAACTTAGGAGCTGAGATGGTTTCGAGCTCAATAGTTAATGGGCTGTCATCCACACCAAAGTTTTAACAACGATAAGTAAGTAGACGAAACCATAATCATGTTATTTTTATAACGTGTCATACATGTTTATTTTTGTATGCAAATACATGATAATTTGACAAATGATTATGGGTTCAAGTATGTGAATGAGTGGCTTAAAAAGGGGATATAATTTTGAAATAAATATAATGGTAAACCCCTAATAAAAATATGTGGGTTATGATTCCTGAGTGTTTCGGTAATTAAAACTCAAAAATTTTGATATTATTTTTAAAAAGATCTCTGGAATTAAAATTTCAATAGGTTCGGGTATTGAACTCCGAATAAAAAGGGGAGTTAATAACCCTTATGGGTAAAAAATGAGCTCATAAGGAATTCATGTGATGATTCTTAAAGAATAATATGGATTAAACAAGAGGATTTTGGGTGTTGAAATCCAAAGAAATTTGGGTGTTAAATTCCAAATAAGAATAAAAATATATTTTTGAAATAAATAGTTGTACTTACTTAGCGAAAGCTAATCAAAAATATATTTTTAAAATGTTTTCTACAAAAGCACACCTGGATGGTTGAAGCTTCATGGATGTGATTGGACTGAAACGAAAACCATACTCTCATGTTTAGCGTTTGTATTATAAAACTTTTGTTTAGGATGTAAACTGGGACCAAACTCTTATATATATATTGTTTCTTTAAAAAAACAATGCAATTGGGTGTTTCATTTTTGGAAAGTTGTTGTTTCCCAAGACTTTTTGAACATATCAACTAACTGATTCTCAAATAAGACATGTACAATTGAAATCAAACTTTTTTCATAGTAAACCTTTATGAAGTAATGTGTAATTTCAGTATGCTTTGTCGATGAGTGTTGTACTTGATTTTACATGATGTTCAAAGAAGCTTCACTATCCAATTTCGATGGAGTTTTCAAAGATGCTATCTCGTAATCCAATATCTGGTTTTGTATCCACATTAGCTGATTTCCACAACTTGCATCAACTATGTACTCAGTTTCAGTAGTTGAGTTTGAAAATGTAGTTTACTTCTTAATCTTCCATGACAACAGTGTATCTCCAAGGAACTGACATCCACTAGATGTTTATTTTATTGTCGTTTGACAATCTATAAACAACAACAAGCTGGGTTTCTCTTTGAATGGATACTAGGTTCCTATGGAAGGAACTCTTTAAGATATCTAAATATCCTTTTGATAGCAGTTAGATGAGATTCCATTGGTGAAGCTTGAGATCTTGCACACAAGTTTCATGCATTATATCAAGCCTAGAAGCAATTAGATACATTAAAGATCCAATTATACATCTATAAAAGGTCTAATCAACATATTCGCGGATTTCATCAGGTACTAACGGATCAGTTTTACTCATTGGTGTTGAACTTGCTTTGCAATAAGTCATATTATAAATTTCAAGAAGATTTTTTAACATCCTTTATTTGATGTAGAAAAATCCTAGTTTTAGTTTGTTTTACTTGCAAGCTTTAAAAGTGTTGTAGTTAACCCATTTTACTTATTTCAAATTCCGATTTCATGAGTTTTGTAAAGTCATTACAATATTTTGAATTTGTGGATCCTAAGATGATGTCATGTACATAAATCTGAACAAGAAGTAGGTACTTCCCGTCTTTTATGAGATATAAAGTTGTATCAGTTTGTCCTCTTTTAAAGTGTTTTAAATCAAAAATGAGAAAAGTATGTCATGCTAGGCTCTTGGAGCTTGTTTCAGCCCATGGAGTGCTTTCTTCAATCTGTAGACATGGTCTGAATATATTTAATCTTGAATATCACCATAGAGAAATGCTCATTTTACATCAATTTGGTATACTTTGATGTTGTGAGTTGTTCCTTAGGCAAGAAACAACCAATAGATTCTAATCTTGCTACTGGTGCAAAGGTTTCTATGTAGTCAATACCTACCTTTTGAAGAAATCCTTGAATTATTAACCTTGCTTAGTTCTTAATCACAATCCCTCTTTCATCAGTCATGTTTCATAATACTCATTTGTACCAGTAGGTGTACCACCATCGGGTAATGAGCATTGTTCCGAACATTCATTTTGGTGAATTGCAAGAGTTCCTCTTTCATAGCTTCTACCAACCTGTTGTCTCTTAGAGCAATTTGATGTGTGGTAGGTTCAAATTGGAATAGAAAGCTATCAAATAAGCATATATTTGCTTGTTGACTTATGGTGAGAACACCATGTTGAATGTCACCAATTATTTGTTCTTGAGAATGGGATGGATGAAACTTATATGGTATATTGTCACTAATTGTGTTTGTGTGTTGGGCCCAACAGAAGATCAAAGAAGATTGGAATCTTCTCAACCTCCTCAGAAATACGCTAAGTATGAAACTTGACCCAACCACACTCTTCGAGCAAAGCTTTACACTTATTCAAGCAAGGTATTTTATTCGAGTAAGGTTATCTTCTAGAACTCTTCTAAGTGTTAGTTTCGAGAAAGCTACACTTCCACAAGAAAGGTTGTCCTTCAGTCGAGTATATGTTGTGTTAGAGCATACTCTTAAGAAAATATTGGTGGGTCGAGAAATTGTCATAAACCAAGTTTACTAGTAATTTGGTGGGTCGAGCAAAGATAAAATAAAAGGATCTCAAGCATACTTGTTAGAAGTTAAAAGGAATTATAACAAGGACTTCTACGAGCAAAGTTAAAACTCGAGCAAGCTACAGTACCCGAGTATACTATCTTTGTTAGATAAGTCTTATGAAAAAGGTTGAAGAGATCTTGAAGAACAAGTTTGGTTGTGGGACATTTTCGAGAAAAGTTAGGTTATATCATGAAGATTGAAGCATCCTTTAAGAATATTTTCTTAGGAAAACATTCTAAGTAGAAGTTTACTTGAGGGAATGTGCTAGTGCACAAAAAATTGACACTATGGATACGTTATCCTAGCATATGATATGGATCAGTTATCCTTAGCATGTGTTCCAGATCCTGTCAGGATCAAGGATCCTCAGTACTTATTATTTACTAACGATTGTTTCCTGTGTATAGCATTATATTTGACAGATGTAACGGCTAATAGACCAAGTCCAACGTATAACTTCGCAGTTAAAGCCATTAAACCACGTGATCAAAGCATGAAACGTTTATATTGAAGAAAATGGCGGATTTTTAGGAAACTTAATTTATACCTTTATTATTCATAAAGTCATTGAGTTATTATCTTTTATGTATATATATTGAGGCTATGATCAACTAGGAGACACACACTATTCACTACGAATTCAGCAGCATACACACACACCCATAGCTTTCGTTGTAATACTGATCATATTCTCCAAACCTTGTATCCTCATTTTTGATATTAATAAAGTGGTGATAGACAATTGTCATCACCCGGGGTTTTTGTGCCGGCGATCCGAACCAGGTCTAGGATTTTCCCCGTAACAAATCTGTGTGTTTGTGTTTGCAATCGATACATACTTGTTTTCATCATCATAGCACTATCCTCACTACACAAATTTGGATACATTATCCTTGGTAGATTTTTATCTAAAATAGAATGCTCAAGCACACTCGAGGATTACCAGGTCTTCTCGACAGAGATAAAGTTTACTCAAAGACCAGTTTGACACTTGTAATTATTTTGACTACGTTTGAATATGTTTTTACAATGATTAGGGTTTCAAGAAGGTTTGTCAGGTTCGTATAAAAAATAATACTAGGTAACATTTATGACAACGGCTGATTACACACTATTCAATACATACTGATTATTTTGTACAGAAAGGAAGCCGCACCTAACATTCCACCTGAAACCCTAAAGCGTTTTCAATTGTATTTCATTGAATATTCTGTTGGAAATCTTTTGAGTTAATAGTGTGTTTGTCTGATTTTGTGTTCTTACTATTTTAAGCAACACCCTTATTATAGCTAATTCCGCCTGCTATCATCTAGGGGTTTTCACATCTTATTATTTCGTAATCATTCTTGTCAATTGGTTATTTGGGTTACGAGATTAATCGGTCCTAACAAGTGGTATCAGAGCTGTGTTAGCTCAGTGAAGACCATTGTGTTGCTTGAACAATTGACTGTGAATAATTTTAGTAGATTTGAGCATTTCCAAGGTTGAAGACGATGACGTAAGTAAAGCACTATTTCATTGAAAAGTGACGTAAGCTACTCTGTTCTTTTTTCTAGCAAGTCTACTGTTGTTTAAGGTTTAAAAGTATTTAAATCCTAGTTTTGCATCTTTTTGATTAAGTTTGTGTCTTAATCTTGGTCAGATTCATCTGCTTTCATCAGATCTGAGGATGAAATCCTCATATCTGAATGTTTCAAAAGTTATTAAAATCTCTTCAAGTTTTTACTTAATTTCATTTTAATTAAAGTTTTATAATCAAAATACCAAAAATATTTTCTCCATTTCTTGATAAAATTTTCTAAAAGGGCAAAGGGATGATTAAGATGTGTCTACTAAAAAAATTCCAAGATTGTTAGAACAGGAAAATTACATTAAGTGAAAAGTGTTGTTTGAAGCTGCTGTGAGCTACAATGATATAAAATTTTGGAATTCTATCAAAGGAGGCTCGTATGTTCCTTCAAAAGGAACAAACAACAATCAAGCTGTTGAGAGGCAAATGAAGAGAAGAGATGACAAAGCTCTCTCTATGCTGAAACTGGGTCTTTAATGGGAAATTCTCACAAGTGTGAACCATCATACAAGTGCAAAGGCTATGTATGATGTTTTTGTGGAGATTTTTGAAGGTAATACAAAGTTGAAGGACATGAAGAAAGAAAGGTTGAAACAACAATTGGATATATTCACGTTTAAAGAGGGTGAGAGATTTAAATCTATGTTACAAAGATTTGTAACCATTGTTAATCAGATAAGAAAAACTGATCTTGCCAGCAGTGACTTGATTTAAACAAGAAATTGTTGTCATTTTTTATCTAGAAAATGGTACACTTCCAACAAGTTCATAAAAGAGCAGACCCACTTTCCCAATTTCAAACTTGATGATGTAATCTATTTTCTTCAAGCTGCTAACCATGAAATGATTGAGAACCACATGATTAAATAAGAAAAGCCAAAGTTTTCAAGTTGCCAATGCCTTGATTTCTCCAATGGGTAACCTTTCAACAAAGAATCAACAACATATTTCAATTATTGAAGAGCCAAATGATTTCAATGCTGAAACTCCTAGAGTTTATACAGTAAGTCAAGCATCAGGAAGTCAATCAGGACAAAAAAGATTCAATATTCAAATGATTGATGATGGATATGCTTCTTCAACGGCTAGTGGACATGCTTCTTATTTTCTAAGAAATTCAAGTCAAGGAAATGAGTATCAAGCCTTATTTTCCATGTTTACAGAATCATATAATGCTTTTGTTGCAAAGAACCTGATTCACAATAGTGTTGTCCAAAAAGATCTAGAAAAAATTGAGAAGTAAGAGGACATGGATATGAAGTTAGAGGTTGAACAATAGGACAGGGAGATCCACATTTTCTGGTCCTAATGAGAGAATAGGATTTAATAAATCAAACACAATATGCTATAACTGTCAGCAGCCTGGACATGTTGCCAGAGAATGTAATCAACCTAGATGGTTTCTGAACAACAACACCAACAACTGCCCTCAGAGAAATCATTTCCAAAATCAGAATCAAGTTCCACAATAGAGACAATATCAAAACAACAACTTTCTACAACAACATAACAATCAACAAACTATTCCTCAACAACAACAACCCCATCACAGAATAGAGGTAATGCAAATCAACCAAGAAATCAAGGTTATGTAGCAGTAGCTCAAGAACCTCAAGATGGGTAGTTTGACAAGAGCAACCATGATGAGGAGATAGAAAAAAGCAAATGTGGCTTTCGTGGCTATAGTAAATTGATGTGGGCCAAAGTATTGAAGACCGGGCTATTATGTATTTGGAGGCCCAAGAGCGCGCTAAAAAAGTTGGCCCACGAAAACGGGCATAACTTGGCCCACGAAGCTCCGTTTCAGACCTATTAGTCAAATCGAAGCTTGAGACGAGGAGCACATTGTGGCAAACGCCTATGGCGGTTTGCCCCTGTCTGGAGCCCAAAAACGCCTTCTAAATAAAGTTTTGGGCCTTTTTATGTTTTTTCAGCACTTTTTATGTTTTTTTTGGGTTTGTGTTTGGCCCATGGCCCATTTTAGACCCATTTCGTATTAGACTCTTTATTTATATGCTGGTTATGTAATCTGAATGGACAGACTTGAATTTTATAATAATTTCTTTTTCTCTTCATTTTCCCTGACCTTTGGGTGGGATTTTTTTAGGGTTTTGGAAGTTCATCACGGGTATTCGTTAAATCAACGTGATTCGATCTTCATATTCGTTTTACCACTGCATCATAAATGAGCAAGCAAAATTTTTAAACTCTCAGGTACCTTCTAAACACTATATTTCTGATTTACTTCAAATGAATGATTTCTTAAGAAAAGAGGTTGGCAAGTGGCAAGTTGAATGTTTCAAGAAGGAAAGCATCATAAATGTGTATGAAATGAGTGAAAAGACTTATGAAAACCAAGCCAAGAGTCTAGAAGAATAGTTTTTGGATAGTTACAAGACTCAGTCAAGATACACAACTGAGATTGAGGGATTAAAGAAAATATATATGGATAGGAAATTCAAGAATACACAACTTCAAGTCGAAGTTAATTTTCTAAAAAATTTGGTTGCTATTGATAATATATGTGGGAAGTTAGAGAAGATAAAACCTAAAGATAAATACAAAGTTGTTCCACCACCATTTTGTGACAACTATTCCTTGAAAGTGGACAAGGAAAACACGGAAATATTTCTAAGTCAATTCAAAACTGTGTTTTAATGATAAAAAAGGAATTCAAGGAGAATTATGAAAAAGTTATGGTGAATGAAGGAAATTTTGCGATAAAAGAGGATAACACAAGTGGTAGAAAGCATGATTGTGAAAATCAAGTCAATGAGAAAGAGCATGAGTTAAATGAGTCATTTGAAGATGATTCAAGTAGTCAAGATAGTAAAGACTCTAGTTGCTGCAGCTGCAAGACAATTGAACAAATCAAAAAGAAGAGTAAAGGGAAGAATCCATAAATGAAATTTCAAAAGTTGCCTCCAATAACACCTAAGATAAAGAAACATCATGAACAAATGAGAAGAGGCCACAAGCCTTTTGACATTTTTGAAGGATCTCAAAGAAAGAAAAGTCATGAACCATCTCATACAAAAAGATATCCTCACAAGAAACCAAGTGTCTCTATGAACAAGAAGAATGGCCAAACTTTCAATGATACGAATCTTTTCATGCCAATCTATCCAGTATTCTCAAACCATGCACTATTTGATATTGGAGATTCTGATGACGATGAATATGTGATATTGGTGAAGAAGAACAAGCTCAAGTGATAAAGAAAGGTCAACCAGTCCTTAGAAAAAATTACCATGAATCACCTTTGTCAAGGAAAAAAAAGAACAAAAGTATGAAATTGGTGGACTAATTCAAGTGGATTATGACAAATGCATATTTGCACAGAAGACACTAGGAGTTTCTCTTCCAAAACCAAGTGAAAGATTCAAGAAAGGAAAACAGCTTCAGGATCTTGGTTCTTTGGGAAGGATTTGGTTTAAAAAGTGTAATGTCTATGATCATCATACTGACTCATGCTGAAATACAAAGAAGGATGAATATGTAATATCAAATTTCAAGTTTGGCCAAGACCTAGATCTATACCAAAATTAACTATGAAAAGTACTTGAAACTGGGAAAATACATTGGTGAGCCCAATGATGTGTTGATGAAAGATAAGGTGAAAAAGGAAAGTGTGATTGAGAATAATATGGTAAAGAAAGAATCACTCAAATCAATTGAATCTGAAAGTTCCTTGGAAAGTGAGAAATCATTCTCAACAAGGGAAATTGGTTTAAAAGGAAAATCCAAAACAACAATTTAAAAAATACGGGGTTCAGAATTAAATGGTGATGAGAAGTTCTTACTAAGCATGGATTTGAACCAAGGGGGTTCCTAATGAAACCTAAAGAGAGTCACCAAGAATGATTCTAAAAAGAGAAACTTTTATTTAAGAAGCATTGTTCCCTATCATGGACAACAATTTGAGATTGGATATGAGAATGGTGAGCCTCGTGAATTAGTCAATGAAGATCCCGCTCCAACTCCAACTGATGTTTCTGTTTATGATTATTTATAAGCAAGTTTGGCATGTGATTCATCACAAAACTAGTCAACTTTGTTTTGTTTGTGCAGGAACAATCCACATAATCCACATAGATTAATGTCATATGGTACATGGATAGTGGATGTTCCAAGCACATGACTTGTGACAAGAGATCACTTGTCAATTATGAAAAAAAATTTGAAGGCCCTGCTTTTGGTAGTGACGAAAATGGAGAGAAGATTGTGGGTAAAGGAATATACAAATGGTAATGTGTCATTTGATGTATTTCATGTTGAAGGACTCCAATATAAACTTTTGAGCATATCACAAGTATGTGATAAAGGTTATAAAGTTAGCTTTGATGAATCCCACAGTTTCATATTGAAACCAGAATATATGATTCCACCAGAGATGATAATGATGATGGCACCAAGAAATGAGAACTTGTATGAATTGAAAATGAAAGATGTCATTTCAATAGGTGGAACCTATTTTGTGTCTGAAGCTTCTGAGAATGAAACCAAGAAGTGGCATAGAAAGTTATGTCATGTAAACTTAAAGAACAGGAACAAAATTTTGAAAGGTGAACATTTCATTGGTCTACCTACAAGAGAGTTCAAACATGATGACAACTGTTCTTCATGCCAAAAGGAAAAACAAAACAAATCATCTCACAAGACAAAACTAATAAAGTCAAATGAACAAGTACTTGAAATGCTTCACATGGATCTATTTGGTCTTGGGTATATTTCCTAGGATCCAAAGATGAAACTGCTGAATTGATTAAGGGATGTGTTACAAGGATTGAGAATCAAAGAGTGATGGTTATGAGAAGTGACAATGTTCCTGAGTTATGTTTAGCAAGAAGAATACTTCAACAGTTCAGTGCTCCTAGAACTCCTAAACAAACTTGGGTAGCAGAAAGAAGAAATAGAACCCTCATTAAAGCTGCAAGATCAATGTTAGCAGATGATTTTCTACATGTGTCATTCTGGGCTGAAGCTATTAACACTGCTTGTTATGTTCAAAACAGGGTACTTATTAACAAAAGAGAAAATAAAACTACCCATGGGATTTTGTTTAAAAGGAAGCCCTACATCAAGTTTCTCAAGCCTTTTGGTTGTAATGTTCCTTGTTGAATAGCAAGGATTATTTGAACAAATTTCAAGCAAAATCAATGGACTATTTCTTTGTTGGATATTCTTCACACTCAAAAGCATACAGAGTATATGTCAAAGATGATATGAGTGTGATTGAATCATCTGAAATTATATTCAATCCGAATTAGTTTAACACAGTGGATGGTGCAAGTTGGTTGTTTGATTCGGAAAATTTGATTAAATCTTTCAAAATCTATCCAGAAGATATTGGAGAACATTCATACAGAACAAGTGTTCCTGAAGCAACTTCAGAGAAGAAAATTTGATTTGGACAAACTTTTGTCCAAAGTTTCTAATGATGACACTAAATTCAATTTTCAGAAAAAAATTTAAGCTGATGGTGAAGATGATGTGCAACATGTTGAGTCTCAGGGAACATTTCAAAATGGAATAACTGAAGATCAAACTGAATGTCCTATTTAACTATCTCAAAATGGCACTCAATCCATGTTTGAAAATATCAATTTCTCAAACAATGTTGCATCAACATCAAACACCTCAAATGTGATTAATGATGAACTTGTTATGAACAATGATTCACAGAACTTGATTATGAATGAACCTGAGTTGAATGATTCCAACTTAGATCCAAAGTTGGCTTCAAGTTCAGTTATCCAAACTTCTTTTGTCCAATGAAATTATCCTATAGAAAACATCACTGGTGACTTGCATAAAAGAGTAACTGGAAGTGCTTTTGAGACTACAAACATATGTCTATATTCATGTTTCCTATCCCAAATAGAACCAAAGAACATAGTTCAAGCTTTAAAGGACAATAGTTGGGTAGAAGCAATGCAGGAAGAATTAGCACAATTTGGAAACTTACAAGTCTGGGAACTTGTTGATAAGCCATAACGAAGGTACGCAATTGGCACTAAATGGGTTTGCATAACAAAAGGGATAAAAGGGGAATTGTAATGAAAAACAAGGCAAGATTAGTTGCTCTTGGATGTTTATAGGAAAAAGGGATTGATTTTGAAGAGGTGTTTGCCTCTGTGGCTAGATTGGAAGCCATCAAGATTTTCTGCAGCATCCAAGAACATAAGGGTATTCCAACTAGATGTGAAATCTGTCATCCAAAATGGAATGATAGATGAGGAGATTTATGTCACTCAACCTCTAGGTTTTGAAGATTCTGAGTATCGAAATGGAGTGTATAAACTAAACAAATCTCTATATGGATTGCATCAAGCTCCAAGAGCCTGGTATGATGAGTTGTCAAACCATCTACCTGCAAATGGTTTTCAAAGGGGAGCTATTGAGAAGACATTATTCTATAATAAGAAAGAAAGAGATTTACTTCTACTGCAAGTTTATGTTGATGACATCATCTTTGGTTCTACCACTGAAGATTTGTGTAAGGAGTTTGAAGATGTTATGAAGTCAAAGTATAGCATGAGCTCAACGGGAGAAATGAATTTCTTCCTTGGATTGCAAGTTCAGCAGAAAATGGATGAAATATTCATTAATCAATCCAAGTATGTTCAAGGCATCTTAACCAAGTTCAAATGCCAAGATTTGAAAACAGCTTCTACTCCACTAGACACACATGAGAAGATGATGGCAGAATGAAAAGGGGGAGCCTGTAGACCAACATGAATACCAAGCCAAAATTGGATCATTGATGTACCTAAATCCTTCAAGACCAGATATCATGTTTGTTGTGTGTGTTTGTGCAAGATTCCAAGCCAATCCCAAGGTTTCACACATGATGGCTGTCAAAAGAATCTTCAGATACTTGAAGGGAAAGCCAGACTTAGGCATTTGGTATCCTAAGAATATATCATTTGATCTTCTTGCATACACCGATAATGACTATGATGGATGTAACTTAAGCATAAAGTCTATTTCTAGTGGTTGTCAGATCCTGGTAAATAAGTTGTTATCATGGCAGTGCAAAAACCAAACAACAATGTCTATTTCAACTACAGAAGCTGAATACATTGCTGCATCTGCCTATTGTTCTCAAGTCCTTTGGATTCAAAATCAACTGCTTGTTTACGGTCTAAACTTTCTAAACACTCCTATACTTTTTGATAATACTGCTGCAATGTTCATTGTTTGAAACCCTGTTCAACACTCAAATACCAAGCATATTAAAGTCAGACACCATTTCATAAGAGATTGCAATGAGAAAGAACTAATAGACATGAAGAGATTTAAAACTAGTGATAACTTGGTTGATTTATTCACCAAGTCACTAGACAATACTAGATTCATTTTTCTATTGAAAGCTTTAGGAATGATCAACTCTGATGAAGTCTGATTAATGATATATGCATATACATGCTAATTGATTAACTCTTAAAAGGCCTTAAGTGATTTCTATGCGTTTTTTTGAATATGTGATGTTTGTTATGTTCATAAATGAATATTTGATAAATGGGGGTGTTCATGATACCTAAATGTGATGTTGTGTTAAGTTTCATGGTAATTTGATGAGTATATATGTGCTTGATTTAAAGTGACTTATCTGCATACTTGTTTAAATGATTGATCATGATTGTTTTTGAAATGATAATGCATGATGTGCATATTATTCTTTTCACAAGTAGGTTTATACATGTGCTTTGAATTGACTGAAATTCATGTGTGCTTGCTTGTATTTGTGAAAGTATGTACTTGCTGATAACTTGTTTGAATATGTGTAAAATTTGAAACAGTTTGTTTTTGTCAAAACTATCTTTTGTATTGAAAACTAATATGTTCAAAGAAGTTTTTCAAAAGAATATCATGTTTTGATTAAAAGCAAATTTTTGGTGTGAGAGACATGATAAGAGTATTCAATTCAAGCTTTATAGAAGCTGAAAATGTTTTTTTTAATAAAATTTGATCCAACCTTATGGGAAATGATAGTAAATTGACTATTTACACTGATCTTGTGGATTTAATAAGCAAAAAAGGCTATTAGAGCAGTCATTGATAAGTATGGTATCTTTCCATGATGTGTAAAAGCTAAGGTGATATAAACTAATTAAATTTGTTAAACTTAATATGGAGATGCATTAATGAAATATGCATGTCTCAATATACATATATCCAAATTATAGGTAGAAAGGTAACTATCCAGTAATACACAAGCCTGTTGATATTTGGTCACTCAAAAATGAAATACTTTTTTAAAAAGTCTTTTTATATATGACAAAGAAGAAAAGTTGTGTAAAAAAATTACAAATCAACCAAAAGTTGATAAAAATCCAAACTTGATGGAAAAACTAGAACTACAAAGGTGGGGCATCATTATAAGTCCTAAACACCTTGAATGAAAGGCATGTAAGTCCGAACTGCATGGCATGTATCTCCAATGTTCAACCTCAAAAGTTTGATGTTTTGAAATGAAATTTTTATTTTTAAAAAATCCAAAATATTTAAGTTTTGTCATCAAAAGATATTTGTTGAAGTCAATTTAGGGTGATCTGGAGAAAGCCAAATAAGTTTTGAGAAGAGATATGAGGCATCAAAGATAATTAAGTGTAGTCCATTCATGCAGTATTCTAAAAATGAACCTTAAACATATCACCAAAGCAATAAAATAAATGCTAACCTCTACCTGCTATTAACCTGCCTAATTTGTCAAAATAATGTTGCGAATAAAATAAAGAAATGTGACTTAGTAAATGTGATCCCAAGTTGAGATCTTTTCATCAAAAGAAAGGTTTTGAAATGAAAACCTGAAATTTGATCTCAAAATTCACCGTTTGTTCTTAAGCTTTTGATCTACAAAGGAAAATTGTTGCTTTATCTTAAAGTTTAAGTTAAAAGGTTGAATTAATAGCAAATCTGCTTCAATATGTCATATTTATTGCTAATTTGACTATTCGGATTATGTTCTATGATTACTAAGTACCATCTAGTATACTTATGTTATTTTGTGAAAACTATGTTTTTCGAGTATACTTGTATGTTTTGAGTATACTTGTGTGTTTTATTGATGATTTATCTCCTTCGAGAATACTTGATATATTGACTGAATTGTTATGTTGTTGAGTATGGTTGCATGATTTTCTCAAAATACAAGTGTTTTCGAGTACACTTAGTGATCTAAAGTACACTTTGTGCTTTGAGTACACTTTACTTAAATGAATTGATAATCTAAGTGTTTTCAAGCATACCTGATGTACTTGAATATTGTCAAGTAAGCTTCATAATATTCGAGTAAACTTTGTCCTTCGAGTATACTTGATAATATATCTTTGGACAAAGTTAACTCTTTGCTTGATTAATTTTATTAAGTCTACTATCGAGTAAAGTTCAGAATTTGTAATATTCGAGTAAAGATTGACATTTAAAAATATTTCTTAGTTATTTTATTGAGAACTTTATTTATCTCGAGTAAAGTAGTCTACTTGAATAACTATACTTGATTATGAAACTTGTGATTAATTCTCGAGTAATCTTGTATGTTCGAGTGTACTCAATTAATCATTGATTCACTTAGTATATTTCTAATACAATAACTAAGATTGAGTATACTTCTTCTCGAGTATACGTGATAACAAGCAAACTTAGGTTCAATAGCTTACTCGAGCATACTTTGTGTTTGAAATTTGATAAGGTTTTTGGAAATATTCTTGCACTAAACGATAAAAAGCATTTAAACCCAACTTTCAAACACAAAGGGCATAGTATAAAATGGGGACTTAGAAATTTTTCACTCACTTTTCCCTATTTACATTATTACACCCACTTTACTCGCGCCTAGATATTGAACTGTTGCTCTTTCAATCGTTCTGAATATTATCATCTATTAAAATTCTGACCCGATAAGCTTTAATTTAATGATTTCTGACACTCATTAACTGGGTTTAGGACTTTAATTTAAAATTTTACTAACTTCTCTGTTTTATGTGTAGGTTCTAAATTGTCGAAGAACCAGTTCATAAAGAATATATTTTTAAAATTTTCTTCTTCAATTATTCTTACGTTCATGTTCAAAATTCTTTTCAAATTACTAATCTTTCTTTTGAATGCGTTTATTTGTGTTTGTGCAGGAAATGGCATATAAATTTGAGCCGAAGCACAATATGTGCGCTTTCCTCCAAGTCACAAAGGAAAATAAACCTTTGAGCTAATGATAAACTGGTTGAACCGCTCAAACCTGAAATTTGTTCTGACTGAGGATCGAATTATTTACTAGAATCAGCACACTGATTTATGGGTTTCAACACAATTTGTCGATGATGTGAATGGACAACGAATTAAGGCAACGGTACTTGGCAGGTAGAGATAGATAACCGAGCAAACAATACACATGAGTCTCCAACTAAACAATTTTGCTAAACAACTTTCCCATTCACAGCAAAGATTATTAAGGATATTCTAGGAGACGATGGGATATCAGGGAAATATTAAAGAAGAGAAATTTCAAAAGGGCATGTTCCCTCTGATATACAGATTTATAATGCATCATGTAATTCAAAGTTTGTCATTGAGAAGGGGTACTTGGACCATATTCAGTAGAGAGTTGGCAACAACTAAAGTGGCATTTTTTTACAATAGGCCATTTAACTTTTCACGGATGATTTTTGAGGGATTAGTAATTAATGCAAGGAGGAGTGAAGCTGATAAATTCCTCATGTACCCAAGATTTTTACAGATTATCTTCAATGGGTTACTTCCTAACCTATCTACTATCGGTGCAACACTTGTCCTACAAGACTCTAATGTCTATAAGAGACTCAATAGATTGACTTCCAGTAGCCAATTCAATCAAAATTATACATATTCAAAAGCAACATAATCAAGATATTAGATAAGCACACATGCATATAAGTCACGTCAAACACTTATCATGATATCACACACACTAACTGATTATTAACTTAAGCAACAAGAATAAATAAGTTTCACAAATAATCATTTAAAGCACACATCAGTTAACATCAATTGCACTTTATACAATTCAAACAAATAAACAAACAAACACTCATAAAGACCTTCATAAAGATAGTCATTTAGCACATAGAGCACACATCATCAATCAGACTTCATTTGAGTTGATCATTCCCAGTGCTTTCAAAAGAAAGTGTAATATGGTTTTATCAAGTGGCTTTGTGAATAGGTCAGCCAAATTGGCACTTATATCAACTCTCTTCATTTCAATTAGACCTTTTTCATTACAATCCCTAATGAAATGATGTCTGATTTCAATGTGCTTGGTCTTAGAGTGTCGAACTGGATTCTTAACAATAAAAAATGAAGCGGTATTATCAATATAAATAGGAGTGTTCAAGAAATTCAGACCATAATCCAACATTTGATTCTGAATCCATAGAACTTGTGCACAGCAGGTAGATGCAACAATGTACTCAGCTTCAGCAGTTGAGATGGACACTGTAGTTTGTTTCTTGCACTGCCAAGACACTAGCCTGTCTCCCAAAAATTGATATCCACCAGAAGTTGACTTTCTGCTCATGTTGCATCCATCATAATTACTGTCAATATAGGCAATTAGATCAAAGGAATGGTTCTTTGGATACCATATTCCCAAATCTGGTTTTCCTTTCAAGTATCTAAAGATTCTCTTGACAGCAGTCATATAAGAGACCTTTGGACTTGATTTGAATCTTGCACATACACATACAGCAAACATAATATCTGGTCTAGAAGCAGTAAGGTACATCAAGGATCCAATTTTAGCTCTATACTCATGTTCATCAACAAGCTCCCCCTTCTCATCTGCTATCATTTTCTCATGGATGTCCAATGGAATTGAAGGAATTTTGAGATCTTGACATTTGAACTTGTTCAAGATGTCTTGAACATACTTTGATTGACATAAGAAGATACCATCAGCCTTTTTGTTGAACTTGCAATCCAATAAAGAAGTTCATTTCTCCCATTGAGCTCATTGGGTACTTGGATTTCATTACTTCTTCAAACTCTAGACACATTGGTTCATTTGTTGAACCAAAGTTAATATCCTCCACATAGACTTGAAGTATAAGCAAATCTCTTCCCCTTTTCTTGTAAAAGACTGTCTTGTCAATGGCTCCCCTTTGGAAACCATTAGCAAGCAGGTTGTTTGATAGCTCATCATACCGTGCTCTAGGAGCTTGATGCAGTCCATACATATATTTGCTTAACTTATACACTCTGTTAGGATAATCAGAGTCCTCAAATCCTGGTGGTTGAGCCACATACACCTCCTCTTCTATTTTTCCATTCAGAAATGCAGATTTGACATCCAATTGAAATACTCTAATGTTCTTTCAGGTAGCATAAGCTAAAAAGATTCTTATTGCTTCAAGTCTTGCTACTGGAGCAAAGACTTCCTCAAAGTAATTCCTTTCTTCTTGTAAGTATCACAATGCAACAAGTCTTGCGTTGTTCTTAATAACAGTTCCTCTATCATCCCTCTTGTTCCTGAAAACCCACTTGGTTCCAATGACATATATGTTTCTTGGCTTATCTACAAGTTCCCACACTTGCAAGTCTCTAAATTGAGCCAACTCCTCTTGCATTGCTTCTACTCAACAATTGTCTTCTGTTGCTTGAACAATGTTCTTGGGTTCAATTTGGGATAGAAAACAGGAGTACAAACAAATGTTTGCAGATTCAGATGCACTTCTTGTAACTCTTTCATTTATATCTCCTATGATGTTCATAGGTGGATGATTTCTTTCAACATAAGAGGATTGAACAATCACATCAGTAGACAAACTAGAATCAAGTTTTGTGTCACTGAGATCAGGTTCATCAATGATCAAATCAGTTGTCGCATCATGAAATTCAGGTGCTACTTCATTATTCTGATGGGAGGTAGATGCACCATTGTTTCCAATATTCAAAGTTTGAAACAAATTTTCAAATCTTGCTTCTCTTTCAGCTTTTCTTTGAATTTCATCTTGGTTGCTAGGATCTTCCTCATTCAAGACATGATCATCTTGAACCTCTTGATTGTCTTGATTACCATGTTCTTGATCTTGTCCTGGATTATGATCTTGGTATTGACCTTGAACTTGATCTTGAACTTGTTCATTTTCATCAATTGAGGGATCCCTTATGAATTTATATTCACTTCTTTTTTCCAGCAACCTTGGACCATAACTTGTCCAAATCCATCTTCTTCTTATTACTCTCTTCAATTACACTTGTTTTGTAAAAGGTATCATCCAAGTCTTCAGGATAAATCTTGAAGGACTTGATTAACTTCTCAAGATCAAACAGCCATGAAGCTCCATCAACTGTATTGAACTGATTTTCATTGAATATTATATCTGATGATTCAATCACACTCAAACGGTTTTTCACATAGACTCTATAGGCGTTTGAGTGTGTTGAATATCCAACAAAGAAACAATCCAAAGATTTAGATTGAAACTTGTTAAGATAGTCCTTAGTGTTCAAAGTGAGCATTTGCACATAAATGGATTAAGAAACTTGATGTAGGGATTTCTTTTAAACAAAATCTAATAAGGAGTCTTGTCTTGACTTTTGTTGAGAAGGACTCTGTTTTGAGCATAACAAGCATTGTTGATTGCTTATGCCCAAAAAGTAATAGGCAAGAAAGCATCTGCTAGCATAGTCCTTGTAGCCTCAATAAGTTTTCTATTTCTTCTTTCTGCAACCCCATTTTGCTTAGGAGTTCTAGGGGTGAATTGTTGAAGAATTCCTTTTGCATTGCAAAACTCATCCATGACCCCATTCTTGAACTCAGTCCCATTGTCACTTCTCATTACTTTCACCCTTGCATCCAATTGGTTCTCAACCCTTGTCACACATCCCTTGATTAATTCAGCAGCCTCATCTTTGGTACTTAGGAAGTAAACCCAAGTGTATCTTGAAAAATCATAAATTATCACTAAAAAATATCTCTTTTTGCCAATAGTAGGAACACTCACAGGACCAAAGAGATCCATGTGAAGAATTTCAAGCACTTGAACAATTATATTTATGAGTTTTGTCTTGTGAGATGACTTGTGCTGCTTACCCTTTTGAGATGAGATGCAATGGTCATCAAGTTTGAACTCTCTTGTAGGTAAACCAATTACATGCTCACCCTTAACAAATTTGTTCATGTTCTTTAAGTTGACATGACAAAGCTTCATGTGCCACAATTTGGTTTCGTTTTCAATGGCCTTTGAAACTAAAAAACTACCTCCCCTTGAAATGGCATCCTTCATATTCAGTTCATATAGATTACCATTTCTTGCACCATCATCATAATCATATCTGGAGGAATTACAAACCAAGGTTTGAGAATAAAACAATGAGAGTCATCAAACCCAACCTTATAACCTTTATCACACATTTGAGAAATGCTCAAAAGGTTATATTGCAATCCTTCCACATAAAACACCTTATCAAAAGTTACTTTCCAATAGTCAGTATTCCTTTGCCTACAATTTTTCCTCCATTCTCATCACTCCCAAATGCAACCGGGCCTTCAAACTTCTCTTCATAATTCATAAGTGACATCTTGTCACATTTCATGTGCCTGGAACATCCACTGTCCATATACCATACTTCATTGACTGGTGTGGACTGTTCCTGCACAAATCAAAGAAATTGATCAGTTGTGTAATGAAATTCAAGCTGAATCAACTTGCAAATCATCATTGACATGGACAATTGTTTCAATGGAGTTGGGAATAGGTTTAGGATCCTCATAAACTATTTCACAAGTGTCAGAATCATCTGATTTATATCTTGTGTCACTTGTACTTCCCACATAGGGAATGATACTTTTGCATTCTTCTATCACATAATCTTTCTTCACACTTGGTGCAACAGATTCATTCCTTGGTTTCCAAAGGAATCCATGGGGTTCATATCCATGTTTCATCAAAAATCTCTCATCACCGTTAAGCTCTCTTGGTTTCTTTCTTGAGAACATGGCTTTCTTACTTTTCTTTCCTTCCTTCGGTGACCTCTCAGAATCATCAGATTTTACTGACTTGGACTCACTCTTTGGAACAATCCTGATTGGTTGTGTATTCTTTTTCAGTACAAGTTCAGGTTTGGTATTGTTCCTTATCTCTTGGTGAACTACATTCCTTTTTGCATTCTCTTCAACTTCCATAGATACTTTCTCACTCTTCACAGTTCCTTCATTTCTCTCTTGAAATTTTGAGTTATCACCTCTATCCACCACTTCTTCACAGGGCCTTCCTTTTCCCAAATATTCATCATACTTCTTCTTATACAGACTAAAATATTGTCCAAACTTGGTTTCGTTAGGAACATGAACTGGTTTGAAGGTAAGCCTTTCATGGCAAGAATCAGTGTAGTGACCATACTTATCACATTTCTTACACTATACTTTTCCTTTGAAGCTTTCATGTTAATTTCCTTTCTTGAATCTTTCACTTGGTATAGGTGGTTCAATTCCAATTGTTTCTGAGTTTTGATACCATCAAAATCAATGGAGAATGACACAAATTCTTCAATCATGATGTCCTTCCTTTCATCTTTTCTTTTCACAAATTTTATTCTTTCCAATCTCGTTGGCTCATCATCCAAATTCTCGTTGTACCTTGACTATCTTCTTTCATATTCTTCCATAGTTTCTGTTGGGTTTTCACAATATTATCAAGAACACATAAACCCTTTAATATGTAAAACGCAGCGGAAATTAGTTTTAAATCTTGTTTACCGAATACACATAAAACCCGTTTTATGTTAAACCCAATCCAGGATCCAAATACGAATTTCATAATATCAAAACAACCATAGGGTGTTTGGATACATACCTTTAAATTTCAAGAAATTTGAAAGGGATGAAGTTGTGAATGACGAGTCTCCAATGGAGGAAAACCTCAAGCTAGTATACCCGCACAAGCCTTCCAACAAACACCAAGTTGCTAGGATTTACACTCTTGTAAAACCTCCCTTTGTTCTTCCTTGTACTCGGCCGAGAGAAAAGGAGAAGAGAGAGTCTTGTGTGTGAGAGAGAAGGTGTGTTGTGAATTCTCCAAGAATTATCATCCTCCAACCACAACACATGCATGTCTTGAAACAATAAAATAGGAGAGATAGAGAGGGAGGGGGTCGGCCCCTTTTGGGCATTTCCCACCTAATTTCAAAACCCACCTTTTATTTATTTACATTTGTTCTAATTATGTTACATTTACCAATTAAATAATATCTCTCTACAAATTAACCATATAATTTATTACCCAAGTGCAAATATTTAGAAAACCAATTTTCCAAATATTATAAGTGTTGATAACTATTACTTAGATCATATCTAATAATAAATATCGTGTGTAGGTTCCTGGACGGATCGTACACGGGATGTCGCTATCTGCGCAGGTGCGGAATCCCTGCGTAGGTAGATACGAGCGTAGAATATGTATAAAACAAACACACGAGCAATAACCGAAACACGTTATATTGATAACCCGAACACGTGACACGAGGTCACTATTACAGACTCTGACTTGTAAACACGTAACTCTCGAACTAATCAACTGAAACGAAACCCTAACCAAACTCGCGAACTCTTTCAACTGTTACGGTGAACAGTTTATATAAACACGACAACTTCGCCTCAGGCGAAGTTGTCCATAACTTCGCTTGGTCAACAAGTTCGCCTGAGCGAACTTGTTAACAACTTCGCTTGTTCAACAAGTTCGCCTGAGCGAACTTGTTGACAACTTCGCTCGTTACATAAACATAAACATAATCAAAAACATAAATTACATTACAGACTCGATTACAATCGTTAGACTATGAACTACTGACAAACATGTACCAACAGACTCCCCCTTGGCAGTAGCTTCATATCTTGATCTTCAAAGCTTGAGTCTTGTAATCTTGTATCTTTACGCGTGCGCTCCTTCTCTAACACATACCGACACCACCCTTTGATATTTCCTTGCTTGATCCTTCCAAGCAGGAATGTAGAAGATCTTCTTTTCGTTGAGCATCTTCAGATCAGCTTGCGATAGATTAACAAGATGCATCGGGTCGTAAACCCTAAGCACTTCTTGTTCATCCTCATCTTCCATTACCGCCTCCGCTGTTTCACAATCCACGAACCACCATTTTAGGTCTTTGAGCACGTCCTTGAGCATAAGCTTCATCGGTACTTCTTTAAGGCACCGGATCGGTTTATACTTCATAACCATCCAAGGCTTTCCATCAGCTCTCAAACCTCTATCCTTGTCTTCGACAAGTTTCCCCTTTTGTGGTTTCAGCAGCTCAAACTTCTTCTCCTTAATGCTCTCTTTCCATACGATCTTTCCGATGACTCTAGCCATGTTATTGTCACTTCGATTTATCAACCCCAATCTGGCTAAGTCTTTAACCTCACATTCAGGCAGTGTGTTTAATGATCTCAAAGTTCTCCTAAAGTACTGAATCCCGTCATATCTTTTGATCACGAAGAGCCGCAGCTGCTCATCATATATCCAGCAGATAATACCTTTCTTTGCTTCAGCGTATCCCTTAATATTGTAACTCTTTTTGAACATTTTAGGGACCGCCGGTTTCTTCGTCTTTACGAACCATTGAGCACAACCTTCCTTCCAATTCGGCTGCTCTTCCAATTCAGTATCTTCCACAACTGTCTCATCACCCATATCGGGCATCTCAACCTCTGGAATCTCGTGTTCAATATCTTCATCTACTATCTCCCCTTCTTCTATCACATTTTCAACAATAATTTGCTCACCGATCTTCTCAATCTCATCACTCGGCAGCACATCTTCTTCAAGCATAAAATCATCATCATCATCTAGCTCTTTCAACGCGTCGATTACATCATCAACATCATCATCATCACCAGCTGCGCTTGTAGACTCCCCCTCAGCTATGGAAGTACCAAGAGCTAAAGAAGTTCTTGGCAGCTCACCACCTGCACCTTCCGGTGCATTGGGATCATCGTCATGATCTTCTCTCCGTTTTGTCCTCAACTCATCTCCCCTACAGCTCATCTCCCCCTGAGATGCCAAGAACGCTTTCATAGCGTCTATGATCTTCCCATGCTCGACCAGGAGGGAGGCCTGTAGTTGGTTTGCTTCCACTAGGCTTTGAATAGTCTTGGACTGCTCAGCTACGATCCGCTCTAGTGAAGCTATCCTTTCGGAGTCTGAAGTAGGCGTTGGAGTTGGCGGGACATCAGCAGCAGAAGTGACCGCAGGTGGTACACTTGGTAACCCTGCAGTAGTAGTGACTGTAGACTCAACAAATCGTGCTACTACCACCGATGGAGTAAGCGATTGAGGTGGTAGAGACACAATTGTTGGAGTCGACGTCTGGACGGCAGTAACCTGTGCTGTAGAAGGAATAAGAGACATACCAGACAAGGCAGGTGGAGCAAAACGTACCAGCCTTGAAGTTTCTCCAGCTCCCGAACCCATACCTGTCCGTTCTCTTCTTGAACGTCTGAGCACTAGCTGAACTGCTTCTTCTTCATCATCCTCCTCGTCATCGTCGTCAACCGTTCTCATCCTCTTCCCAATCGTTCTCTCCCTAGACACCATCAATCGTCTAGCTTCAGCAAATGTCTCATCAAGATCGGAGTCAGCTACCGAAGTAACTGCTCTAGTAACATCCATGGCCTGAGAACCCGAGACATCCATATCAAACATTCCTTGTCCGCTAAAAGCAGCCTCAAGGTCGACGTCTTCAGCAGTAGGCACAGCAGGCGCAGCTGATACAGCATGAGGTGCTGCCGCCTGTTGTGGTCTTGGGTCTCTGAACTCGTCCCCACCAGCAGGAACATACTCCGGGTTGACAAGATACCCGAACAGTGGAGTATGCCTGGGACGCAGCTCAGGCTTGCTTCGTGCGCTA
Organism: Bidens hawaiensis; assembly: GCF_021521415.1. Lineage (NCBI taxonomy): Eukaryota > Viridiplantae > Streptophyta > Magnoliopsida > Asterales > Asteraceae > Bidens > Bidens hawaiensis. The sequence goes on along the minus strand of NW_027491409.1, from coordinate 1,039,619 downwards.
GAAGTGCGACACTGAGCAAAGATACGCTTCGTCACACATTCGACGTATCTAATAGGGCGTCTCTGAGGTAGCAACGGAGCCACATGATTGAGAATCATTTGTAAGAATCGAGGATACATAATAAATCGCTCACGCGCCACAGCCCTCCTCTGACGATCAATCTCGTAAAATATCAGCTGACTAAATGAATATCTTCTGTTGTAAGTCAGGGCAGTCATGGCAGACTGCATCGTCGCGCCCATTCCATCAGTTCCTGCCTTCCTCCCAGACATGCACACGATCAAGACGTGCATTAGGAAGCGCCACTGATCTAACAAAAATCTATTTCTCCTCTGCGTGTCCCCCAACGGACCTGAATAACCCATCCTGAGATATGCCCCATCACGAAAAGGAGCGACGAACTCCGTTGGGTCATCCCTCGTTTCTTCTCCAAACTGCAAAGCCAACCGTATATCTTCTGAAGAGAACTGCACAACATGACCATTTACGGTTGCTCGCATCACCGGGGGATCAACCCGGCAATCATACTCTACCGACTGCCAAAAGTCATCAATGTTAGGTAGTGAAATAGGCAGGGTATTCGTGATCGCATGGAAGATCCTTGAGCGCAGGAGAAATGTGATTATTTCCCTGTAGTCCTCCACGCCACTTGCGTCTGGGTCTAACATGATGTACTGGTTATGCGCTGGAAAGAACTGTCTTTGATCATTACCGTCATCACCACCAGCACCGCCAACAGCAGCCATATCTGCACTAAACGAACTAAGTTAGATAACTGTTAAGCAACTCACAAGTTCGCGTTATACCATGAGCGAAGTTGTGATTAAAACTGTATAGGCGAACTTAAAGGTGAGGCGAAGTTGGGAACAACTTCGCTTCATCTGTAAGTTCGTCTAAATAACTGTTAAACAAATTGGTTTAGGCGAAGTTGACGATAACTTCGCCTTATCACAACATCGCCTCAGGCGAAGATAAGTGTTAGGCGAAATTATGCTTCAGGCGAAGTTGTGGATAACTTCGCCTAAACCCTAACTTCGCCTGAACTTAATCGGCGACTGTTAGGATTCCAACACCGGAAATCCGGTGTTTTCGGCTAAGATCGACGATCAAGGACATCAATACACATGATATTAAGGATGTGAAGTTGAAAAGGATGTCCATGCACACGTTAACACAAGTTTTTAAGATTTCGGTTTTGAAGGTCCGACGACCCGAGGTCTCGAACCGGGTAAAAACGATCAAGAACGAACAATTTTGTGAGAGATATCGACAACACATACCCTCAATGATAATAGAAACTAGAAGCAAAGATCGAAATCGAAAAGAAATCAAGTTCGCCGGAAAATCTCAAGTTCGCCGGAAAAAACGGAGCTCAAGTTCGCTGATAATGTAGAAAATAATGATTTTTACTGTTTGAAAAACCTTATAATGGGTCAGTGTAGTTCAGGCGAAGTTAAGGATAACTTCGCCTAGGCGAAGTTCACAAGTTCGCCTGATTCAACAACTTCGCCTATATTTTCAGTATCAACCCTTTAAGTTTGAACATTTTGCAATTAACCTTTGAAAGTTTCATAAAGAGTTAAACAAAAATGATCAAGTCTAAGTAACCAGATATAAAATAATACAACTACAAAAATAGAAAAACTTATAAAAATTTAACGAAATAAGGGATCAAATTTCAGTCTAGTCAGGGACACCACGTTTTAGAAAAGATCCTAACAGGAATCATACTAACTACGTGACTGTTACATAGATCCGTGTTTAGCTGTATTATGACATATAGAGACAGGTTGTAAGCAGGTAATATACTTTAAAGTGATTTTCATCGTTTCTGTGATACGAGTTAGGTTCAATTAATCCTTAAAATTTAAGTGGGCAACAACTCAGAAATAGTGATGCCTCCTATCTATCCTCAAAGCGTATTTGGCTTTCCCCAAGTCACCCCGAATTGACTTTGACCCATAGTGTCTGATTAACTTGTATGTATTCTTCTCCTGTTTCCCGTTCTTCTTCTTGCTCTAAGATAGCGAAGTCTTGAATTTATGATCACTAATATGTTACAATAACTTAAATTTTTTTTTTTTTTTTTTTTTTTTTTTTTTTTTTTTTTTTTATTAACATAGACTTCAAAGTAGAATTTTACTGCAAGTCCCGAATCTGGATCACTGCAGTGTCTTGAAACGCTTTCTTCACGGGAATCAGAACACACATGGGCTCGTGTATGACTGGGTAATCGCTTTTCTGCCTATCATTCGAAAAGATATATATGAAGACACGCAAAACTCTTAAGGAGTTTCCACGTAAAATCAAGTAAAATTAGTTTGTATCACATCTACTTTTACGCACCATAAAAAGTTACCATGACATACAATGATTGTCCTAAAGCCTTTTAAGCCTAATAACTTCACCAGTTAAGCACACAAAGTTAGTATATATATCATTTTCCAAGGTTGGATCAATTTTCTGTTAAACATAGCAAAGAACTTCTTACGAAGTAATTTCATTTCCCTAAAAAAAAAATTTTGACTTCAATCGCCCCGTTCACGTCAAAGTTTTCAGGTAAACGGCAATCCTGAAGATCCAATGGATCAACTGGACCGACCACATACAGGTATGTGTTCTTCTAACTAAGTATGAACGACTAATTTTCAGCGATAGAAAGAAAACACATCATAACCACCCCGGTCACTTTCAGTCGTCTGGTTAATGGAGATCCTCATTCTCTACAAGTAGAAACGAGGACCAAAACATATCCGAGGATATGTCCATCAAACTGAGGTAACCGACTAATTTTAAGCAATAGTGACGTTTTTTTTTTTTTTTTTTTTTTTTTTTTTTTAAGACATTAGAGAAAAGCATGGTTACTCGGGATTGATCATCCCGTTTAGCTCAATTAGGTTTTGAAATCTGGATTTATCAAACGCTTTTGTAAATAAATCAGCGAAATTCTCGAGCGTATCGACTTTTTCGATCTTAATCAGTTTCTTCTCAGCACAATCCCGTATGAAATGATGACGAATGTCAATATGTTTGGTTTTACTATGTTTCACGGGATTGTTAATTACTGAGATGGCTGCAGTGTTATCAATTAAAATAGGGGTGAGTAAGAAATTCAGACCATAGTCGTGCAATTGTTGCTGAATCCACAAAACCTGTGAACAGCAGTTGGATGCTGCCATATATTCAGCTTCGCACGTTGAGATTGCGACTGACGTCTGTTTCTTGCACTGCCATGAAACTAATCTGCCACCGAGAAACTGACATCCTCCTGTTGTCGACTTCCGACTCTGATTGCACCCTCCATAATCAGAATCAGTATAAGCAACCAGTTCCACGTCTCCTCCCTTCGGGTACCACAACCCCAGCTTCGGCTTGCCCTTGAGATACCGTAGTATCCTCTTTGCACATTTCAAATGAGATTCTTTCGGATTTGCCTGAAAACGTGCACAAAGACAAACAACAAACATTATATCAGGCCTAGAAGCAGTTAAATACATTAATGAACCTATTATCGCCCGATACAGAGTTGGGTCCACATCTGCGTCACCATCTGATTCAGCGCCCAATTTGTGATTGACGCAGATTGGAGTGTCATATGGAGAACTGTCCTCCATCTTGAATCGCTTGAGCACATCATGAACGTACTTCGTCTGATGAATGAACATCCCGTCCTTCTTCTGATCAACCTGCAATCCTAGAAAGAAAGTTAGTTCACCCATAGCACTCATTTCGAACCTTTTCTTCATGACATCCTCAAAATCTTGACACATGGAGACTCTTGATGCAGCAAATATGATGTCATCCACGTAGACTTGAACTAGTAGGAAGTCGCTTCCTTCTCTCTTCACGAACAGTGTGCTGTCAATTAAACCCCTTTCAAAACCATTCTCGAGCAAGTAGTCCGATAACGTTGAATACCAGGCACGAGGTGCCTGATGTAATCCATACAGCGCCTTGCTCAACTTGTATACGTGATCTGGGAAGTCTGGGTCAGGAAAACCCAGAGGTTGCTCAACATACACAACCTCATCAACTTTCCCATTTAAAAACGCACTCTTCACATCTAGCTGAAACACCTTCATTCTCTTACATGCAGCAAACGCCAAAAACAATCTTATCGCTTCCAACCGGGCGACAGGAGCGAACACCTCATTGTAATCAATACCCTCTTGCTGATTAAACCCTTTAACAACCAGCCTTGCCTTGTTTCTAATGATAATCCCCTTATCATCCCTCTTGCACTTAAACACCCATTTTGTGCCTATAGCATGCACATTCCTTGGTTTTTCAACCAAAGTCCAGACTTCCATCTTCTCGAATTGAGCCAACTCTTCTTGCATGGCCTCGACCCACGAGCTGTCCTTAAGAGCCATTTGATAATTTTTCGGTTCAATCTGGCTAATAAAGCAGGAGTACAAACATTCGTTCATTATACCCGTTTCTTTAATGCTTGTATAAACACAGGTGTGCTCATTCAAGCTACTTCTGGTTTGTACACTGGAGGACACATCACCTATAATATTCTCCAATGGGTGATCTTTGTGAATTCTCGTGGTCGGAACAGCACCGACATGCAAATTGTCTTCCAAATTTGAAGAGATCTCATCAATGGTTGTTTCTGGCTGAGAGTGAAATGGATTGATAAACTCATCTTCAGGTAAGGCAGCAGGGGTAACAATAGTGTTTGATGTGGAAGGTTGACTTTTCTCAATAAGCTGTCGATGCAATAGATTCTCTTCCTCATCAAGTATCATCTTCGACGCAATTCTTTCTTCTTCTTCAGAAATTTCCAAATTAGGGATGTTAAATGACTTAAACAGCTTAACATAGTCGAAAAGCTCAGCAGGTCCATTGCTTGGATTTGGCGATTGGTAACTAGTAATGTCGGTGTTACACACCACCTCCACCTTGCAAGTCGATGTATTGAAGACCCGTCTGTTGGGAGTCCCAACAACATAACCGACTAAGATTCCTTCATCGGCTACTTCACCAAATTTCGAATTAGTCTTCAAAATCGAACAAGGAGACCCGAATGGTTCAAGACCGCTCAAGTTGGGCTTCCTTCCATGCATAAGCTCGTAACATGTTTTTCCAAGTCTCTTAACGGTTAACACCCTATTCAGAACATAGCAGGCTGTAGCAACTGCTTCAGCCCAGAATATCACAGGAAGTTTTGAATCTGCCAGCATAGTTCTGGCTCCTTCAATTAAAGTTCGGTTCTTCCTTTCAGCCACTCCATTCTGTTGCGGAGTATACGGAGCGCTGTATTGATGTTCAATTCCTTTCTGAAGACAGAAGATTTCCATTTCAAAGTTCTTGAACTCTGTTCCATTGTCACTTCTGATGTATTTAACTGATTTACTCATGACGTTCTCAACTTTTGTAATTAGATTCTTCACCATTTGAGCCGTCTCATCTTTCGATTTCAGAAAATATACCCACGAATATCGCGAGTAGTCATCAGTGATCACCAAGCAGTAAGAAGTACCTCCTAGACTTTTTACATTCACGGGACCGAAGAGATCCATGTGAAGTAGTTCTAGAGTACCGGCAATAGAGTTGACCTTCTTGGTGAGATGGGATTTCTTGTGTTGCTTTCCCTTCTTGCATGCTATACATTTGTCTTCAAAGTTAAAACTTTTTAAAGGAACACCCATCACAAGCCCATTCTTGACAATGAAGTTCATCTTCCGAAGATGAATGTGCCCCATTCTCCTGTGCCACAATTCAGATTCTGATTCGCTTGCTTTCGTCATTAAACAAGATTCTCCCGTGGCCATTTCAGTAGACCTCATATCCATCACATATGTATTTGTTTCACGTGGAGCTTTCATTACTATCCACTCGTCTGGTATCTGGAAACCAGGCTTCAACACGATCGCTTCATTCTTCGTAAAATGGACAGTGTAATCTTTATCACAAATCTGCGACACACTCAGCAGATTGTGCTTCAATTCCTTCACAAAATTCACATTCTCAAGTGTCATCCTTCCATTTGACACTGTACCTCTACCAGTAATTCTTCCTCCGCTTTCACCAGCAAAACTAACTCTCGCTCCCTGAACAGGTTTTAAGTCTTGCAACAAGTGTTTGTTGCCCGTCATGTGCCGGGAACAGCCGCTATCTACAATCCAAAGACTGTGGGCAGCCCTGTTTAACTGTTCCTGCACAATAAAACAGAGAATTAGAATCTTGGGACCCAAGACCAATTGGTCTTGGATCGATACGTCCCGTACCCTGGCTTTCCAAAGTTAGCATCAGGATAATTCCTGTAAATCCTGTTAGGAAATCTCCTTGAATATTGAGTGTGATGCCTTCCAAACCTATGTGAATTGAAAGTGTTATATCTTGTGGTTTGGTTGAAAAACTGAGGTTTGTTTTTATGAAAACTTGAATTAGTTACAATTTGGCATTTTGAAAAGTTTTCATTTTTAGCAGTATCAAACTGATGCTTATTCTCAGTTTTATTTGGCCTCACACCTCTGTATCTCGGCGTCAGAGGGCAATCTGCAACAAGATGTCCTAATTTATTACATCTAAAGCAACACCTACTCTCCATTTTCTTTTCAAATGTTGGTTTGGATGTAGAGGCAGTGTTACCAGCCGTTTGTATCACATAAGGTGGGACATACGGGTTGAGTGGAGTACTCCTTTTAGAAGATTTATTTTTATCTCCACCAGTGGTAACACTACCTTCTCTTTCGTCTTACCTGATTCGGACAACTTATCCGAATCCGATGAGATTGGACTCGTAACAGAAATATTTACACTAGAAACAGGCGAACTCGTTTCGCCATAACTAACAGTTGGTTCTTTACATGTAACCTTGATTGGAACTGTCTGAGGAACTTCAAAATCCACAGATTTCTGAATACTAGGGTTGAAAGTGTAGTTGTGGTTATAAGGTGGTGGCACCTCGTGATAACCAATTCCTCCCCTCTTTGCAGAGGTACCTTGATCACTAACGAGGTGATCTAGAATAGCTGAGGAATTTCGGAACTGCTCGAGTTTTCGGTTCAGTTCCACCACTTTCACCTGGTGGTCAGCAATCTGCTTTTCTCGTTCAGCAATAAGTTTAGTCTTTTCTTCTAAAACCTCATAACTTAGGTCAATTACATCAATTTTTTCAGCAAGTTTAGTTTTTAAGCTTTTGACATCTTTTTCACATGCTTTTATTTTAACTTTGTAACTGTTTTCTCTTGCCTTAGTAAAATGATGATCTTCTTTAAGAGTTTTAAATTCAGCATCTAAACGAACATACTGATCAGTTATGGTAGCAAGTTGCTCAGACAAATTCTCACATTTTGTACAAACAGGTTTAGAACTTACCTCGGAGGGTTGACCATCGTTATCTGCCATGAAAGCTTTCTCCTTACCAGTAGCTTTCTCCTCTCCAGTCATCTTCTCACAATCTTCATTTTCTACCTTAGCCATATTCGCCTGCTCACCAGTTTCATTCGCATGCAGGTTCCAGTTGTATTCACCGGCTTCTCTAGACAACATGGCATTGACTTCTTTACTAATCCCAGTAGGCTGTGCAGACCGGCCTTGACCCCGTTCAACTCTCTCGTTTCTGCATTCCTTAGCAAAGTGCCCATACTGTTGACAGATATAGCACCTCACTTTAGACTTGTCGAATCCGGGCCTACCACCAACAAACTTTCTCCCCGTCTTATTCATGAAACGCTTGACTCGCCTCACTATCATGGCCATTTGCCATTGCAAATCCATCTCCTCCAGATCATCAGCATCGATCTGGTCATAATCCTCATCCAAAACAGCAGGGTCCACAATCTTCCCTTGTATGTAGTTCTCATATGAAGCAATAAAAGATGCATAGACTGCAAACTGCTCTTCAGCAGATTTGACACTCATTGGCATCTTGGAATAGTTATTGCTTGAGGCACTGGGAGAGAAACTACGGTTGGATGTTTGAGGTTTCGAAGCACTTGAACCTCCAGCAGCAAAGCAAACATCACCGTTCATGTTTACTGAAACGTTTCCTTCATGAGAAGCGTTTGAACCTGACTCTCCTTTGGAGTAGTAAGCAGCAGATTCAGGCTTCGAACTTGAGCCTGAGTTAAGTTTGGCACCATACATACCAGGGTCTTGAATCTGATCTGTTGGTGTCTCTTTACGAACCATATTAAGCTCAAAGGTTCTGAGCTTGTTTACTGCTGTCTCCAAATCACAATTAGGAAAGTCTCTGTCTTCCCTCATCAGAACTGTGTACATTTCCCACTTCGGTGGGAGAGCATCGAGAAGCTTTTCAACTATCTCCTCTTCTCTGTAAGCAATCGAATAGTTGTTTAGCTCTGTCATTAGATGATAATATCGAGTGATAATATCATCCAGAGATTCGTTCTTCAAATATTTGAAGACAGAGAACTGAGTCTTCAACAGTTTAATCTTCGAGGCACGAATACCCACGTTCCCTTCGAATCTATTTTCAAGAGCATCCCAAAGCTCTCGAGCCGATGTATACTTTCTGAAAGTATGAAGGATCTCCTGTGGAAGAGCCATAGTGATAGCTGCGTGAGCCTTGCTTTCGGCTTCGTACATCTTCTTCTCCTCTTCCTCCATCTTGCTGTACTTCTTTATCACATCCCGACCTTCGTATTCCATGGTCGGTGGAATATATCCATCCTGGATGCACACCCACATCTTTGCATCCTGGTATTTAATATACTGAATAAACCGATCCTTCCATGCAACAAAGTCGGTTCCTTTTAACAGCCTTGGGGCCTTAGTGGCTGACCCCGCTTCGACCTCCATTTTCACCAATTCAGAGATGTTAATTTGCGACATCTTCTCAAAACCCGAAAAAATTCAAAAATTTGTCCAAACAGTACTAAAGGCGAAGTTAAGAATAACTTCGCTTAAGTGTTAACTTCGCTGGAAAAATTCAAAAATTCGTGTGACTCGGCGAAGTTGAGAATAACTTCGCTTAAGGTAAGCGAACTTATCAGGTAAGCGAATTTGAGGATAACTTCGCTGAGGCGAACTTATGAGGCAAGCGAAGTTGTGAATAACTTCGCTGAACCTTATATCTTCGCCGAAACCCTACTTTCAGTGACGGCAACTACGCCTGAAGAACAGTAACTTCGCCCGATGAACACTGAAAATATTCAGATCTGTTGTCGACGATTCTGCAGTTTCCGGTCGTTTTAAAGGCTTGAAAATGACTGTATATAGTGATTAGAACTCAATACGAACAAAAACTCGTCCCGTGAATAGGTCAAACGAGACGTTTTCTACACCCGCGTGAAATCCCGAACCTCACAATCGAGCCGATATAGCTCTGATACCAATTGTAGGTTCCTGGACGGATCGTACACGGGATGTCGCTATCTGCGCAGGTGCGGAATCCCTGCGTAGGTAGATACGAGCGTAGAATATGTATAAAACAAACACACGAGCAATAACCGAAACACGTTATATTGATAACCCGAACACGTGACACGAGGTCACTATTACAGACTCTGACTTGTAAACACGTAACTCTCGAACTAATCAACTGAAACGAAACCCTAACCAAACTCGCGAACTCTTTCAACTGTTACGGTGAACAGTTTATATAAACACGACAACTTCGCCTCAGGCGAAGTTGTCCATAACTTCGCTTGGTCAACAAGTTCGCCTGAGCGAACTTGTTAACAACTTCGCTTGTTCAACAAGTTCGCCTGAGCGAACTTGTTGACAACTTCGCTCGTTACATAAACATAAACATAATCAAAAACATAATTACATTACAGACTCGATTACAATCGTTAGACTATGAACTACTGACAAACATGTACCAACATCGTGGTGTTTGTTTAGCTTGTTATTGGGTATGACCCGACTTGGATCATAACGTACTAGCCACATCAACTCAAATATGTGTCTTGGGCAGATTGATTCCAATAATCTCCTACTTGCACAAGATACATAGAAGATTGATGCAAATAGCAAATATCGCCTAACAACAGTTTACTATCCCTAATACGTATGACGAAGTGCCATTCAATAACATCATCCCCTTCAAGTCCCTCACTTGAAAATGATTTAGGTGAAACTATCATTTATCCTTTTGCCACAAATGTTATGTTAAATCCAAAGACATAGAGTGATCATTCTCTGTTGATTTAACTCAGGCCTTAGACATTTAATCTCAACGAATAAGAGGGACAAATCCCCTATTGGCTACATACGTCTCTCACTATCACCTCATATTATACTTGAGCTTGGCCTTATGTACTGACATGTTTCAGAGCAGCAAAGAACTAAGTCAAAGTATAATATTTGATGAATATCAAGACCCAATATGTATCTCAGTTCGGAGGATACTATGATGTTCGCCTTTACTGAAATTTACTTATGATCCCAAATCACAAGGATTCCATGCAGTAAAATTTGAGGACGGGTCAGTCCAATATTTATCCCATAAATATCTATGAGTCTTGGAAGCAAACCCTTGCTATATTCATACCTTATGAATATCTACCAATCCAAGTTTATAATAGTCTTACCTTCACATTTGTCCCCACAAATGTAATCGACAAAGGACATTTAGAATAATTAACATATTCACGGATTTAAACATGCTAAAATGGAACAAAACTCAAAAGCATAATCATAAACCATAATCATATGATTGAGTCAAAATAACAATTGTTCCGATATCCAAAATCCAATCACTAGAATGTCGAAGTCCTAAGGCACAAGTATGACCTTCATCCTTTGGCCTTTCTAGGAGCTTCGTGAGTGGGTCCGCAATGTTTTGATCAGTGTGAACTTTGCGAATACATATCGTTCCTTTTTCAACTTTATCCTTTATGTAGTTGAATCTCCGCTCAATGTGCCTTGTCTTTTGATGTGCACGGGGTTCCTTAATTTGAGCAATCGCACCCTCGTTGTCACAAAAGAACTCTAGAGGGTCCTGAATGGTAAGGACTATCCCTAGATCGGCAATGAACTTACTTGTCCACACAGCTTCTTGAGTTGCCAATGAAGCGGAGATGTATTCCGATTCAGTGGTGGACAATGTTACCACAACTTGTTTTGCACTCTTCTAAGAGACTGCCCCACCATTCATAACGAAAACGTATCCCGATTGATATCGAGAATCATCTCGATCAGTTTGGAAACTCGCATCCGTGTAGCCCTTTACAACGAGTTCCTCCTCACCGAAGCCATATATTAGAAACATATCCTTAGTCCTCCTAAGGTATTTAAATATGCTCTTAACCGCCATCCAATGGCTAGTTCCCGGATTTTGTTGGTATCTACTTTCCATGCTTAAGGCGCATGACACATCCGGTATAGTGCATATCATGGCATACATGATGGATCCTATAGCAGATGCATTTGGGATTCCATTCATTTTGCCTTGCTCATCCTTTGAGCTTGGACATTGAGATGTACTCAATATTGTTCCTCTTTGAATAGGTACCAAACCTTTCTTGGAGTTGTCCATCTTGAACCTTTTCAAGATTTTGTCAATGTATGCACTTTGATTTAAACCTATCAACCACCTTGATCTATCCCTATAGATCCTTATTCCTAGAATATAGGCAGCTTCACCAAGAACCCTGATGGAGAAACAACTTCCAAGCCAGGCTTTTACACCTTCCAAGGTTGGAATGTCGTTTCCAATTAGTAGTATGTCATCGACATATAATACCAAAATGGTAATGATGCTCCCACTAGCTTTCTTATACACACAAGCTTCATCAGCGTCTTTGATGAATCCGAATTTCTTAACTTCATCATCAAAACGGTGATTCCAACTTCTAGATGCTTGTTTCAATCCATAGATTGACTTCTTTAACTTGTATACTTTATTAGAATGTTGTGGATCGACAAAACCTTCAGGTTGAACCATATAGACATCTTCCTCAAGGTGTCATTTAGAAAAGTAGTTTTGACATCCATTTGCCATATCTCATAGTCATAATATGCCGATATGGCAAACAATATCTTTATAAACATTAGCATCGCCACCAGCGAGAAAGTTTCATCATAATCAACCCCTTGAGTTTGAGTGAAACCTTTTGCTACAAGTCTAGCTTTATAAGTATCCAAGTTTCCATGCATATTGGTTTTCTTCTTGAAAACCCACTTACGTCCAACCAGTTTTAAATTTAGAGGTGGTATAACCAAGTCCCATACTTGGTTGTCATGCATGGATTGCATCTCAACGTTCATGGCCTCCAGTGCATATTGGTTTTCCCTTGAACCTTCCCTTGACTTGCCCTTTACCACTAGCAACTTTTGCTTTGGGTTCCGGGTGATGCCTCTTCTTCAAGCCACCTTCATTGATCGTAAGAACGGGTAAAATGTCACACCCCGATCGTGATGGCGGAATAATCGAGGCGCGGCGACTAAGTCGTGATTGTTGAGCACAATAGTATAAAAGTCTAAATGCATAAACATAACCAAAATGTCAAATATTACACCATCCAGGTAACATGAAACAAACTGTTTTAATACAAAATATCAAGTTTCCAAACAACTCCTAGACTAGCCTTCATCTCTCTAAGGCCTCTAAACTTGCTAGGGATTTCTTGCTGCATTATTTCCTGAAAACATGTAACAAACTGTCAACTACATAAGGTAGATGAGTGAATTCATAGGTTTAAAGAAAAAGAGTTTATACACAAACATACTAGTATAGGTTGTAGGGGTTTATATATAGGGTGTACCTGCGGCTAACCCACCACTCCTACAACTTATACTACTATGTTTGGATATAATACCCGGTTTTAAGATGGTTTGTAAGAAAAGGGCTCTTGGTTTTCCCAAAGAGGTTTTTGTAGTAAGTAAAACATGAAATGTTCTCCTGGACTCTCAGCGGGCTTATTATTCTCCCATTAGAGTCGTTTGTGATAAGATTACTCAAAGATTTGTGGTCTCCCAACGATACATGTAGCACATAGCAGTTAAGCATAAATAAGGACATATAGATTTGAGCATGCTAAGTTTACTAGATAAACCAACACCAAGATCCCACTGTTTACTAGTATCCATGATGATGGTGAATAAATGATGATGATGATGAATGATGATGGAACTCAATGATCACACAAGACTTGATTGACCCCACGCAAGACTTAAACCAAGACTACCTCGTTCTTGTCATCCAGGACTCAGCTAGGTTCCACCGAGAGTAGGATAGACTCCCCAAAGAATCCTGGGTTCCCTTGGTCCCTACCGAGACTAGTATAGGTCCTCAAGAGTTATGGATTTCACCGAGACTAGTATGAAATCCCATGAGTTACGAGTGCCACCGAGAATAGAATGCCACTCATGGTCGCGAGTTCTACCGAGAGTAGAATAAACTCTCGCGTCCAATTCAACTCATGATGCTTTGATCTCTAGATTTCCATGCTGACACAATGACTATGATGATATGAATATGATTCCCATTTCCCATGATGTCAATGTTCATAGAATTTCCCATACTCATTGATTTCCAATGTTCTTAGATCTCCATAAGTTGATGGGTTTTCCCCATGTTCATAGATTTCCAAAGTTTATAGATTCTTAAAAAGCTTGTGGATTTCCGCACGTGTGTAGAAATCCAAAAGTTTATAGTTTAAAGAGTGTTTGCATAAATGATTTTTATCCAAACGTGTAAAGTTACCATGTTTCCACCCCATAGTTTTGAAAAGCTTAAATAGGGGCTATGAACTCACCTTGATCTCGGGTTAGGATGGTGCTACAATAGATCTCCTTAGCCTAGAGTTGAACATAAATATAAGGTTAACAACGTGCTATAAGTCTAAGAAAACGAGCTTACGCGGCCTCGAGCAAAAACTGGGTTTTAAAGACGAAACAGCTTGGTTCTGGCTTGATTCGATCGAATAGGAACACGTTCGATCGAATAGACACACATTCGATCGAATCTGTGGCACACTCGATCGAACTAGAAACACATTTGGTCGAACCAGTTGGAAAAACTCGTTCGGTCGAACATGGAACTTGTTCGATCGAATAGACACTCGTTCGATCGAATACGAAACTCATTCGGTCGAATGAGTTGGAGACCATTCGGTTGCTTTCCTATTCGATCGACTGAACTGATTCGATCGACTGGACTGATTCGATCGACTGGACTGATTCGATCGACTGGTTCGATCGAATGAGTCTGATTCGACTCCTTCAAGCTGGGCGACGGAGAAACCTACGGGTTTTTCAGATTTTCCAGATTTTTGACCCAAAATCGAAGTTTTTGACATGGAAATGCTCGGGATTGAAAGGGCTATCGATTCCTAGTGATTTTAAACACAAAAGCCTGCATTTTGACACCAAAACAAGACGGTTTTTGACCCGAAAACTCTAGAAACGAAAGTGGGTGTTTTTGCTCGATTTGAGGCCGAAAATGGTTATGAAAATGGATGATTTTCAAGAAGATCTTACCAAGAATAACAACAAACAGATTTGTGGACTCGGATTTGAAGTTTGAAGACTTTCTCTCTCTAGTTTCTCTCTCTAGAATGAGAGTGTTTGGGTGGGAAGTGTTGGTGGAAATGAAAGAGATGGTGTAAGAATACTTGATTTTCCGCTTAAATACTCGGGTGACTCGGGTTCGGGTTTAGGCTACCGACGGGTCAAGACTAGTCGAGTTCATAAGTTTTTAAACAAACTAAAACTTTTTCAGCAAAACTTTTATAAAACCATTTTCCGAATAATTATTTGAAATCTTTTTAAATAAGAACATTTAAATTTTTCGAAAGCATAAAAATTAATATTTTTCAGGCGTAAATGTCGTTTTATAAAATAAACATTTTAAATGATAAAAGCAGATTTTTTTCCAATGATATGGGTTCCGAACTTATCGTCCAAAATCCCAAAGTCTATAGTTTCCGATGATTTCACGATCCTAGTTTACCAATCGAATTTCAGGGCGTTACATTCTCCCCAATTTAGAGGAATTTCGTCCCGAAATTTAGAACTTAGTATAGTTGATGCAATGATGTTTTAGATCAAATGATCCCATGATGACCACTATGCGCCACTACCCCTAATTTTCGTCTTGGATACCACCCAAATCAAGTTGAAGGGGTTTATATATAGGGTGTACCAGCGGCTAACCCACCACTCCCTCAACTCCACTTGGGTGTTTCTTTCGACTCCTATTAGTTCAATGACACACAGGACGACACACTATTTTCCACTACAAGGCATCACCTTCAAGCTTTACATCAGACATATTCATTTCGGATTGAAGGGGTTTATATATAGGGTGTACCAGCGGCTAACCCACCACTCCTTCAATCTTCTATGAATAATTCCCTCAATAACTCTTGAATTTAACGCCTCACAGCTGCCACGCTAACTATGAGTCCCTAATTCCAAGTCTCGCTTCAGACATAATCAACTTGTGCCGAAGGGGTTTATATATAGGGTGTACCAGCGGCTAACCCACCACTCCTTCAACATTCATTGATTAATTCCCTGCACGAAGCTTGAGTTCACGACTCATAGTTACACAATAGCATATTGTTTATACACGTATACACCTGTGAACTTGATGTAATTATATTCCGGACTATAATTACGAGTTCACCTTGTATCAATGTATAAACTCCATTGTGTGCGGCTAGAAAAATCGACACGACACCACACACACACACACAACCATGCTTCATGAATGCTAGAATGATGACAAATTTTGGCTCAATGATACATAGTTTACCCCAATGTTTACATGATTAAGTATGCACAACTTGTGTTTTCCAGCACGAGTCATGGGTAGCCAAACTTGGTGTTATGCAAATAAGAGAATATTTATAAGCAAATAGGAACAACATGATACTTCATTGATTGATATTGGTCCCTGATTACATGATTACTATTACATAGACTCCAAGATTTCTAGAATTACAAAGATGATGACTATGCGAACAGATGAGGGTATTCCTCCCTCATCTTATCCTCTCGTTCCCATGTGAACTCGGGTCCACGATGGTTGTTCCAACGTACCTTGACTATGGGTATCCGGCTTCGCTTAGTCCTTTTGACTTCTCGATCTAGGATCTCGACAGGTTCCTCAACAAAGTGTAGTTTGTCGTCGATGCGAACCGTGACGATCGGGATTTGAGCGGTCTCGTCAACGAGGCACTTTTTGAGTTGCGACACATGAAAAACGTTGTGAACACGGCTGAGTTCTGGAGGCAATTCCAAGCGATAGGCTACGGGTCCGACCTTTTCGATGATCTTGAAAGGTCCTACGTACCTTGGAGCAAACTTTCCCTTTTTCCCGAAGCGAACAATGCCCTTCCAGGGGGAAACTTTGAGCATTACGCGATCGCCTATTTGGAACTCCAGAGGTTTGCGGCGTTTGTCAGCGTAATACTTGTGTCGACAGCGGGCGTCCTTAAGTCTTTGCTGGATGATGGCGATACTGTCAGTGGTTTCCTGTATCAGTTCCGGGCCGAGGATTTGAGAATCTCCGGTCTCGGACCAACACAGTGGAGAACGACATTTCCTGCCATAGAGTGCCTCGAATGGTGCGCATTTGATGGTAGCATGATAGCTGTTATTGTATGAGAACTCTGCAAGAGGAAGGTGAGTCTCCCAGCTACTACCGAATTCAAGGATACAGGCTCTGAGCATATCCTCCAGGGTTTGTATGGTCCTTTCGCTCTGTCCGTCCGTTTCAGGATGATAGGCAGAGCTAAGTTTCACACTTGTCCCAAAGGCTTTCTGAAATGACTTCCAGAACCTTGACACAAAAGAGGGGTCACGGTCAGACGTGATGCCCTTAGGCACACCGTGACGGGTTACGATCTCACGAATGTAAATCCGCGCCAGCTTCTCCGTAGTGTAGTCCTCGCGGACAGGGAGAAAGTGGGCAGACTTGGTCAAGTAATCCACGATAACCCAAATCATGTCATAACCGCTGGGTGTCCGCGGGAGTTTGGTAATGAAGTCCATAGCGACTTCGTCCCACTTCCACTGCGGTATGATCGTTTTTTTTTTAACAGGCCAGATGGTCTCTGATGTTCAGTCTTGATCCGCGAGCATGTTAGACACCTACCGACGTATAAAGCTATGTCTTTCTTCATACCCGGCCACCAGAAATGAGACTTGAGATTCTGATACATTTTATCACTGCCTGGGTGAATAGAGTATCTGGATTTGTGCGCTTCGTTCAGGATGAGTTCTCGAAGTGGTTCAGAGTTTGGAATCCACATGCGATTTAAGTAGTAAAGTATACCATCAGACTTGGTTTCAAACTTCCGTTCGGCACCGCAAGATAGCATATTTTTGAGATCACCACCAGCAATCGCTTGCTTTTGAGCTTCAAGAACCATGGAGGGAAGATTGGACTGAATACGGATCGCATGCAACTGGGTCCTTTCCTTGCGACTTAACGCGTCAGCCACTACGTTAGCCTTTCCAGGGTGGTAGCGGATTTCGCAGTCATAGTCACTTAGGAGTTCAACCCGTCGACGTTGTCGCATGTTTAGCTCCCTTTGATTGAGGATGTGTTGTAGGCTCTTGTGGTCGGTGAAGATGACACATTTCGTACCGTATAGGTAGTGTCTCCATATTTTTAAGGCAAAGACCACAGCACCCAATTCCAAGTCATGAGTGACATAATTCCTCTCATGACTCTTGAGTTGACGCGAGGCGTAAGCGATGACCTTACCGCGTTGCATTAAGACGCAGCCTAGACCTTGGCTCGAGGCGTCGCAATAAACAACAAAATCATCGTTACCCTCAGGAAGTGACAGGATTGGTGCATGACAGAGTTTATGTTTCAATGTTTGGAAAGCCTCTTCCTGCTCTTGGCTCCAAATGAACGGTTCCCCTTTTTGAGTTAACATTGTGAGAGGCAATACGATCTTTGAAAAGTTCGAGATGAATCGACGGTAGTACCCAGCTAAACCAAGAAATGAACGAATTTCGGTTGGCGTTGTAGGCGCTCCCCAATTTTTGATGGCTTCAATCTTGGCAGGGTCGACATGAATGCCTTCCTTGTTAATGATGTGACCTAAGAATTGAACTTCCCTTAGCCAGAATTCGCATTTGGAGAATTTGGCGTAGAGTTGCTCTTTCCTCAGCAGATCCAAGGTAAGCCTGAGATGAAGCTCATGGTCGGCTTTAGAGCGGGAATAAACGAGAATATCGTCAATGAAGACGATAACAAACTGGTCCAGGTATGGACGACAAACGCGATTCATGAGATCCATGAACACCGCAGGGGCATTCGTCAAACCAAAAGGCATGACTAGGAACTCGTAGTGTCCATAACGAGTTCTGAAAGCGGTTTTCGCGATGTCGTCCTCCATGACGCGTACTTGGTGATAACCTGAGCGTAGGTCGATCTTGGAAAAGTAAATGGCTCCTTGCAGCTGGTCGAAAAGATCGTCAATCCTTGGTAATGGATACCGATTCTTGACCGTGAGTTTGTTAAGCTCACGATAGTCTATGCACATCCGGAAAGATCCGTCCTTCTTCTTGACGAAGAGGATTGGAGCTCCCCATGGAGATGAACTAGGGCGAATAAAACCCTTGTCTAGTAGTTCCTGTAGCTGGCTCGATAATTCCTGCATTTCTGACGGAGCCAAACGATACGGAGATTTTGCCACGGGGGTTGCACCGGGAACTAATTCGATGTGGAATTCGACTTGTCGGCTAGGAGGTAGTCCGGGTAAGTCTTTAGGAAAAACGTCTGGAAATTCACGCACGACGGGGACATCAGAGAGCTTCTTCCCCAAAGATTTCTTGATGGAGACATGAGCTAGGAAGGCGAGACACTTCTTTCGAAGGCATCGCCGAGCTTTAAAGCAGGAGATTAATTTCAGACATCTACCTGATCTTTCTCCTTGAATAATTATGGACTCGCCAGAAGAACAAGGAACGCGAATGAGCTTCTCAGCACACACCACTTCCGCGTGGTTGATGGACAACCAATCCATCCCAACAATTACATCGAAACTTCCTAATTGCATAGGGATGAGGTCAATGCTAAGAGGCGTCTGATCAAACGTAAGCGTGCAATTGCGAACGATTTCGTTCACTTGGGTAGACTCTCCGTTTGCCAATTCGACAGAGAAAGCGGGGTCTAAGACAGAGGTTCCTAGATTAAGCAATGGGACCAATGCGCTAGAAATAAAACTTCTATCTGCACCCGTATCAAATAGAATAGAAACCCAGAGATTGTTGAGAATGAACGTACCAGTAATGACGTCAGGATTTTGGCGAGCTTCAGCAGCGCCAATAGTAAAGGCTCGGCCTCGGGCCGGAGGAAGATTTGCAAGACGAGGACACCTGCTCTTGAAGTGGTCCGTGGCTCCACACTCGAAACAGCCTCGAGTGTTGCTGGGTTGGGAACTGCTGCTCTGTATTGCCAGTTGATTACCTTGAAATCTGCAGCGTTCCGCTAGGTGCCCCAAACGTCCACAGTTCGTGCATTTCCAGCACGGGGTTCCGGCAGGGTGATGAAATTGGCAAGTGCCGCACATGGGGTGAACCCCAGTGTACTCCCTCTTTGGCCTTCCAGAAGGGGTGGGAGCAGGTGCGACAGAGCTGATTGGGGTTGCGGGAGTAACCATCGCGTAACTGCTAGCCTTACGCTTTTTGATGCGGTTGGTCTTTTTGGATGAGCCCTCAGCGGCCTTGCCCGTACCTTTGGCTAGGACCCCAGTCTTAACCTGGTCCTGGGTCAGTCGGGCAGCTAGTTCAATGGCCGCTTGTAGGGTTGATGGGTCAGCCCCGATAACGATTCCACGGACAGTGTCAGGTAGGCCATTAATGTAAAGCTCAATAGCCCGGGAGGGAGGGGTGACCAAGTGTAGAATCAATGACTCGCCAAAGATTGAGAATAGAGGACATAGATTATACCAAGAACACAGAATGACATGACTCAAGAGATTAACAGTTAATATGCAACACATAAGCACGTAGCACGTATATAAGTGTAGACATGTGATTGTGATGCATGAGCTATCTAGAGTCAAGGATCCTAGGTTATAGTCTAGGTCGGTTTCCTAATTCCCTATAACCACTGGCTCTGATACCAATCTGTCACACCCCGATCGTGATGGCGGAATAATCGAGGCGCGGCGACTAAGTCGTGATTGTTGAGCACAATAGTATAAAAGTCTAAATGCATAAACATAACCAAAATGTCAAATATTACACCATCCAGGTAACATGAAACAAACTGTTTTAATACAAAATATCAAGTTTCCAAACAACTCCTAGACTAGCCTTCATCTCTCTAAGGCCTCTAAACTTGCTAGGGATTTCTTGCTGCATTATTTCCTGAAAACATGTAACAAACTGTCAACTACATAAGGTAGATGAGTGAATTCATAGGTTTAAAGAAAAAGAGTTTATACACAAACATACTAGTATAGGTTGTAGGGGTTTATATATAGGGTGTACCTGCGGCTAACCCACCACTCCTACAACTTATACTACTATGTTTGGATATAATACCCGGTTTTAAGATGGTTTGTAAGAAAAGGGCTCTTGGTTTTCCCAAAGAGGTTTTTGTAGTAAGTAAAACATGAAATGTTCTCCTGGACTCTCAGCGGGCTTATTATTCTCCCATTAGAGTCGTTTGTGATAAGATTACTCAAAGATTTGTGGTCTCCCAACGATACATGTAGCACATAGCAGTTAAGCATAAATAAGGACATATAGATTTGAGCATGCTAAGTTTACTAGATAAACCAACACCAAGATCCCACTGTTTACTAGTATCCATGATGATGGTGAATAAATGATGATGATGATGAATGATGATGGAACTCAATGATCACACAAGACTTGATTGACCCCACGCAAGACTTAAACCAAGACTACCTCGTTCTTGTCATCCAGGACTCAGCTAGGTTCCACCGAGAGTAGGATAGACTCCCCAAAGAATCCTGGGTTCCCTTGGTCCCTACCGAGACTAGTATAGGTCCTCAAGAGTTATGGATTTCACCGAGACTAGTATGAAATCCCATGAGTTACGAGTGCCACCGAGAATAGAATGCCACTCATGGTCGCGAGTTCTACCGAGAGTAGAATAAACTCTCGCGTCCAATTCAACTCATGATGCTTTGATCTCTAGATTTCCATGCTGACACAATGACTATGATGATATGAATATGATTCCCATTTCCCATGATGTCAATGTTCATAGAATTTCCCATACTCATTGATTTCCAATGTTCTTAGATCTCCATAAGTTGATGGGTTTTCCCCATGTTCATAGATTTCCAAAGTTTATAGATTCTTAAAAAGCTTGTGGATTTCCGCACGTGTGTAGAAATCCAAAAGTTTATAGTTTAAAGAGTGTTTGCATAAATGATTTTTATCCAAACGTGTAAAGTTACCATGTTTCCACCCCATAGTTTTGAAAAGCTTAAATAGGGGCTATGAACTCACCTTGATCTCGGGTTAGGATGGTGCTACAATAGATCTCCTTAGCCTAGAGTTGAACATAAATATAAGGTTAACAACGTGCTATAAGTCTAAGAAAACGAGCTTACGCGGCCTCGAGCAAAAACTGGGTTTTAAAGACGAAACAGCTTGGTTCTGGCTTGATTCGATCGAATAGGAACACGTTCGATCGAATAGACACACATTCGATCGAATCTGTGGCACACTCGATCGAACTAGAAACACATTTGGTCGAACCAGTTGGAAAAACTCGTTCGGTCGAACATGGAACTTGTTCGATCGAATAGACACTCGTTCGATCGAATACGAAACTCATTCGGTCGAATGAGTTGGAGACCATTCGGTTGCTTTCCTATTCGATCGACTGAACTGATTCGATCGACTGGACTGATTCGATCGACTGGACTGATTCGATCGACTGGTTCGATCGAATGAGTCTGATTCGACTCCTTCAAGCTGGGCGACGGAGAAACCTACGGGTTTTTCAGATTTTCCAGATTTTTGACCCAAAATCGAAGTTTTTGACATGGAAATGCTCGGGATTGAAAGGGCTATCGATTCCTAGTGATTTTAAACACAAAAGCCTGCATTTTGACACCAAAACAAGACGGTTTTTGACCCGAAAACTCTAGAAACGAAAGTGGGTGTTTTTGCTCGATTTGAGGCCGAAAATGGTTATGAAAATGGATGATTTTCAAGAAGATCTTACCAAGAATAACAACAAACAGATTTGTGGACTCGGATTTGAAGTTTGAAGACTTTCTCTCTCTAGTTTCTCTCTCTAGAATGAGAGTGTTTGGGTGGGAAGTGTTGGTGGAAATGAAAGAGATGGTGTAAGAATACTTGATTTTCCGCTTAAATACTCGGGTGACTCGGGTTCGGGTTTAGGCTACCGACGGGTCAAGACTAGTCGAGTTCATAAGTTTTTAAACAAACTAAAACTTTTTCAGCAAAACTTTTATAAAACCATTTTCCGAATAATTATTTGAAATCTTTTTAAATAAGAACATTTAAATTTTTCGAAAGCATAAAAATTAATATTTTTCAGGCGTAAATGTCGTTTTATAAAATAAACATTTTAAATGATAAAAGCAGATTTTTTTCCAATGATATGGGTTCCGAACTTATCGTCCAAAATCCCAAAGTCTATAGTTTCCGATGATTTCACGATCCTAGTTTACCAATCGAATTTCAGGGCGTTACATAAAACCTTTTTACCCATTCTGGCTTCGGCTGTTTTGAGCATTGCATGAAGCTCACCAATGCTCTTATCCCATTCGTTCATGTTATAATTCATAAAGAACATCTCAAACCTTTTAGTTAAGCCGTTAAGAATCATATCCGTGGCTAACTCTTTTGAGATGGGACAATTTAGCCGTTCAAGCCGATCAATGTGGCTTTTCATCTTAAGCACATACGATGAAACAGATTGAGTTTCTTCTATACGACATGCATGAAACGCTCAAACCGTTTCGAAGCGTTCCACCCTAGCTTGAGTAAGGAACATTTTCTTAAGCTGGGTGTTCATGTCATATGCCCCATCATTCTCGAAATCCTTTTGGATCTTGGGAATCATTGTTCCCAACATGAGGCAAGAAACTTGCACCGAATTCTCGGTGTATTTTAACCAATCATTGTAGGCATCCAAGTCATTTATATCAGGTTTATCAGGAATAGGATCGTCCAAAATATAGGATTTCTTTTCTTGCTTGAGAACAATTCTCAAGTTTCGATACCAATCCATAAAATTGTTGTAATTCAGACGATCCTTATCCAGAATGGATCTCAGTGATAGATTATATACGGGTGGGATAATAGCGTTCTGTGGTTTGTTTGCGGCCATCTATAAATTTAACAAAGCTCAATTTAGTATTTTTGATATCATTATTAAATTTTTAATCGTTAATACCCTTTAATGCCTCTAAGACAATTAATGATTAAAATCTAGAACACAATGTTTCATTCAAATAGTAATTAGGTGACCTTTATCCCACTATTCAAATTAACAAGGTAGTCAACGTTTGACGATTGCAACCCTTTGCAACTTCTAGTTTTATGGGATCGGTTAAACATCATATGTTTAGTTGGCATGTTTAATCCCATCAACACCTTTGTACGCCATACTTACGCACACGTGTGAGCTTACACATATAAGTGGTTAGGTGACGTTTATCCCACAACTATTGTAAATCCACCTCAAACTCACAAGTTTCCTCAAATGTGGTTAGGTGACCTTTATCACACATCAAGTTCCCAAGTGATTCGAGTGTTGTATAAAAGGATGGTGTTCAACTTGTTTAAAAGGGATTTAGTTTTCAAAATTATACATTGGAAAACAATTTATGTACCTTCCATTTGCATGCATTCAAATGTATGGTACCTTTTGAAAACCAATTTTCAAAATTCCTTTTAATAAAACCCATTTTATTATGAAATCATTAGTAGTTAATAAAACCAATTTATTACTTATTGATTTCAAAGGAATCAATTTTTATGCAAGTTGTTGATTTTAATTGTTAAGATCCATATTCAAATATGATAAAACAAATAAAAAATCAACCACACAAGCATAAACAATAAACACAAGTCCATAACCATAGCCACCTAAATTGACAGCACTTGTTGACCGAAACAAGTGTGTCATAAGGTCTCTCCTAATAGACGAGCATGACACAAGGTATGTAATGGTGAACTCCCACTTGACTCCGCATCCATATACTTCAAGTGTTCACCTCTTGTTGTGATCCTTTCTCCTTATTTGGGCTTCCATTTGGGCTCCAAATTTAGTTCCTTGCTTCCTTGGGCCTCTTTTGGGCTTGGGCCATTGGGCTAAAATCCCATAGTGGACTATTAGGTCCATTATGGCCCAAAACAAAAATGGTATTGTAGTTGTATCTTCTTTTACAAAACATATCCTAATACATTTTTCCAGTAAAAGAAATGCAACTATTCAACTTATTATTACAAACCAATTTGAAATAAATAAATAAATTACAAACCAGAATAGAGAATATTACAATAAAATTGAATAAACCACAACACATCACACAATATACACATGATCATGGCTAGGTTATGAACATCCAAATAATCAGGTCAACGCTTAACCAAAATGGTTACCCTTTTGACCCTTTAGTTCTCGGCAAGAAACAGAGAATTTATAGTTCTCGGCCAAGAGACCAAAGCCTCAGAGTTTTTGGCCCGAAGATTTCGGTCAGTCGAGAACCTGAAGTTCACGGCCAAGACCGAGAACTATGGTTCACAACCATGAGTTCTCGGCCCACCCGAGAACATGTTTACGGTCAACCGAGAACCATGGTTCACAACCATGAGTTCTCGGCCAACCGAGAACGGGTATCGTGGTGTTTTCAGCCAGACCGAGAACTATGGTTTGCAACCATCAGTTCTCGGCCAATTATGAAATATCCAGATTTTTTCCAAACAAAATTTTGAAAAACCAAGGGGCAAACAATATACCTAAAGTTTTCGGCCAATATGGTAAAAAATACCATGAAACCTGAATACTTTAGATCCCATTTTCGAAGCATGTAATCGTATAAGCGGCTCTTGATGCCATTGTTGGGTTTTCACAAGATTATTAAGAACACATAAACCCTTTAATATGTAAAACGCAGTGGAAATTAGTGTTAAATCTTGTTTACCGAATACACATAAAACCCGTTTTATGTTAAACCCAATCCAAGATACAAATACGATTTGCATGCTACCAAAACAACCATAGGGTGTTTGGATACACACCTTTAAATTTCCAGAAATTTAAAAGGGGTGAAGTTGTGAATGACGAGTCTCCAATGGAAGAAAACCTCAAGCTAGTATACCCGCACAAGCCTTCAAACAAACACGAAGTTTCTAGGATTTACACTCTTGCAAAACCTCCCTTTGTTCTTCCTTGTACTCGGCTGAGAGAAAAGGAGAAGAGAGAGTCTTGTGTGTGTGAGAGAAGGTGTGTTGTGAATTCTCCAAAAATTATCATCCTCCAACCACAACACATGCATGTCTTGAAACAATAAAAGAGGAGAGAGAGGGAGAGAGGGGGTCGGCCCCTTTTGGGCATTTCCTACCCAATTTCAAAACCCACCTTTTATTTATTTTCATTTGTTCTAATTATGTTACATTTAACATAAATAAGTGACATGCAATAAAATGTTATTTAACCAATTAAATAACATCTCTTTACAAATTATCCATATAATTAATTACACAAGTGCAAATATTTAGAAAACCAATTTTCCAAATATTATAAGTGTTGATAATTATTACTTAGATCATATCTAGTAATAAATATTGTGGTGTTTGTCTAGCTTGTTATTTGGTATGACCCGACTTGGATCATAACTTACTAGCCACATCAACTCAAATATGTGTCTTGGGCAGATCAATTCCAACAGTTTCAACATCTCCAATGTCAAATAATTCTTGGCTTGAGAAAACAGGGTACATTGGAATGAACTGATCATTAACAATATTTTCATTGGTCTTTTTATTGTTGTTGTTCTTTATCTTCTTCAAAACCTCTTTGCTTGGTGGCTTTACAGCATTATAAGTTACCTTTGACATCTTTGATCCTTCAGATATGTCAAATGACACATGTTTCCTTCTCATTTGTTCATTATGTTTCTTCATCTTTGGTGTGAGAGATGGTAACAATGGAATTTTGTCAATTGAGCTTTGTTTTCCTTTTCTTTTGTTCTTGAGATCACCATCACTTGAGTATTGATCACTAGGATCACTCAAATCATCCACATTTAAACACTCTTCATTAAAGTCTTCTTCTGACACTTGAATCCCTACAGACCTTTCATCTTTCACTTCTTCCTTCACAACAAAATCTCCATGCTTATTCACTTCAACCAAATCATAGTTTTCAAGAAATTCTTCTTTGTCTTTAAAAACATCTCTGAATTGATTAAGTTATGCTTCTCTTTTATCCTTGTCAACCTTTAATGAGTAGTTGTTGTTGAATGGTGGAGGAACAACCTTATATTTGTCTTCTTCTTTGATCTTGTTCATATTGCCACAAATATTTCCAGTTGATACAAGATTCTTCAAAAATTCATTCTCAACTTGGAGTTTGGTATACTTCACTTTTTCATCTATCACTATTTTCTTCAAACCTTTAATTTCGGTCACATACCTTGAATGTATTATGTAACTGTCCATGCATTATTGTTCAAGGCTTTTGATTCTCTCTTCATAGGTAACATCACTTGCTTCATACACATTTATCATGATTTGCTTTTTGAAACATTCACTTTCAAGGTTCCCTACTTTCACATTCAATGATTCAATTTTTTCAAATAATTCAAGTGTGGAGTTTGAATATACCTGTGAAGTGGAGGATTCAGCTTCATTCTAAAGTATACCATCAGACTTGGTTTCAAACTTCCGTTCGGCACCGCAAGATAGCATATTTTTGAGATCACCACCAGCAATCGCTTGCTTTTGAGCTTCAAGAACCATGGAGGGAAGATTGGACTGAATACGGATCGCATGCAACTGGGTCCTTTCCTTGCGACTTAACGCGTCAGCCACTACGTTAGCCTTTCCAGGGTGGTAGCGGATTTCGCAGTCATAGTCACTTAGGAGTTCAACCCGTCGACGTTGTCGCATGTTTAGCTCCCTTTGATTGAGGATGTGTTGTAGGCTCTTGTGGTCGGTGAAGATGACACATTTCGTACCGTATAGGTAGTGTCTCCATATTTTTAAGGCAAAGACCACAGCACCCAATTCCAAGTCATGAGTGACATAATTCCTCTCATGACTCTTGAGTTGACGCGAGGCGTAAGCGATGACCTTACCGCGTTGCATTAAGACGCAGCCTAGACCTTGGCTCGAGGCGTCGCAATAAACAACAAAATCATCGTTACCCTCAGGAAGTGACAGGATTGGTGCATGACAGAGTTTATGTTTCAATGTTTGGAAAGCCTCTTCCTGCTCTTGGCTCCAAATGAACGGTTCCCCTTTTTGAGTTAACATTGTGAGAGGCAATACGATCTTTGAAAAGTTCGAGATGAATCGACGGTAGTACCCAGCTAAACCAAGAAATGAACGAATTTCGGTTGGCGTTGTAGGCGCTCCCCAATTTTTGATGGCTTCAATCTTGGCAGGGTCGACATGAATGCCTTCCTTGTTAATGATGTGACCTAAGAATTGAACTTCCCTTAGCCAGAATTCGCATTTGGAGAATTTGGCGTAGAGTTGCTCTTTCCTCAGCAGATCCAAGGTAAGCCTGAGATGAAGCTCATGGTCGGCTTTAGAGCGGGAATAAACGAGAATATCGTCAATGAAGACGATAACAAACTGGTCCAGGTATGGACGACAAACGCGATTCATGAGATCCATGAACACCGCAGGGGCATTCGTCAAACCAAAAGGCATGACTAGGAACTCGTAGTGTCCATAACGAGTTCTGAAAGCGGTTTTCGCGATGTCGTCCTCCATGACGCGTACTTGGTGATAACCTGAGCGTAGGTCGATCTTGGAAAAGTAAATGGCTCCTTGCAGCTGGTCGAAAAGATCGTCAATCCTTGGTAATGGATACCGATTCTTGACCGTGAGTTTGTTAAGCTCACGATAGTCTATGCACATCCGGAAAGATCCGTCCTTCTTCTTGACGAAGAGGATTGGAGCTCCCCATGGAGATGAACTAGGGCGAATAAAACCCTTGTCTAGTAGTTCCTGTAGCTGGCTCGATAATT
Source organism: Bidens hawaiensis (assembly GCF_021521415.1). Classification (NCBI taxonomy): domain Eukaryota; kingdom Viridiplantae; phylum Streptophyta; class Magnoliopsida; order Asterales; family Asteraceae; genus Bidens; species Bidens hawaiensis. Next base: position 1,011,507 of record NW_027491409.1, on the reverse strand, counting down.
CCTGCATTTCTGACGGAGCCAAACGATACGGAGATTTTGCCACGGGGGTTGCACCGGGAACTAATTCGATGTGGAATTCGACTTGTCGGCTAGGAGGTAGTCCGGGTAAGTCTTTAGGAAAAACGTCTGGAAATTCACGCACGACGGGGACATCAGAGAGCTTCTTCCCCAAAGATTTCTTGATGGAGACATGAGCTAGGAAGGCGAGACACTTCTTTCGAAGGCATCGCCGAGCTTTAAAGCAGGAGATTAATTTCAGACATCTACCTGATCTTTCTCCTTGAATAATTATGGACTCGCCAGAAGAACAAGGAACGCGAATGAGCTTCTCAGCACACACCACTTCCGCGTGGTTGATGGACAACCAATCCATCCCAACAATTACATCGAAACTTCCTAATTGCATAGGGATGAGGTCAATGCTAAGAGGCGTCTGATCAAACGTAAGCGTGCAATTGCGAACGATTTCGTTCACTTGGGTAGACTCTCCGTTTGCCAATTCGACAGAGAAAGCGGGGTCTAAGACAGAGGTTCCTAGATTAAGCAATGGGACCAATGCGCTAGAAATAAAACTTCTATCTGCACCCGTATCAAATAGAATAGAAACCCAGAGATTGTTGAGAATGAACGTACCAGTAATGACGTCAGGATTTTGGCGAGCTTCAGCAGCGCCAATAGTAAAGGCTCGGCCTCGGGCCGGAGGAAGATTTGCAAGACGAGGACACCTGCTCTTGAAGTGGTCCGTGGCTCCACACTCGAAACAGCCTCGAGTGTTGCTGGGTTGGGAACTGCTGCTCTGTATTGCCAGTTGATTACCTTGAAATCTGCAGCGTTCCGCTAGGTGCCCCAAACGTCCACAGTTCGTGCATTTCCAGCACGGGGTTCCGGCAGGGTGATGAAATTGGCAAGTGCCGCACATGGGGTGAACCCCAGTGTACTCCCTCTTTGGCCTTCCAGAAGGGGTGGGAGCAGGTGCGACAGAGCTGATTGGGGTTGCGGGAGTAACCATCGCGTAACTGCTAGCCTTACGCTTTTTGATGCGGTTGGTCTTTTTGGATGAGCCCTCAGCGGCCTTGCCCGTACCTTTGGCTAGGACCCCAGTCTTAACCTGGTCCTGGGTCAGTCGGGCAGCTAGTTCAATGGCCGCTTGTAGGGTTGATGGGTCAGCCCCGATAACGATTCCACGGACAGTGTCAGGTAGGCCATTAATGTAAAGCTCAATAGCCCGGGAGGGAGGGGTGACCAAGTGTAGAATCAATGACTCGCCAAAGATTGAGAATAGAGGACATAGATTATACCAAGAACACAGAATGACATGACTCAAGAGATTAACAGTTAATATGCAACACATAAGCACGTAGCACGTATATAAGTGTAGACATGTGATTGTGATGCATGAGCTATCTAGAGTCAAGGATCCTAGGTTATAGTCTAGGTCGGTTTCCTAATTCCCTATAACCACTGGCTCTGATACCAATCTGTCACACCCCGATCGTGATGGCGGAATAATCGAGGCGCGGCGACTAAGTCGTGATTGTTGAGCACAATAGTATAAAAGTCTAAATGCATAAACATAACCAAAATGTCAAATATTACACCATCCAGGTAACATGAAACAAACTGTTTTAATACAAAATATCAAGTTTCCAAACAACTCCTAGACTAGCCTTCATCTCTCTAAGGCCTCTAAACTTGCTAGGGATTTCTTGCTGCATTATTTCCTGAAAACATGTAACAAACTGTCAACTACATAAGGTAGATGAGTGAATTCATAGGTTTAAAGAAAAAGAGTTTATACACAAACATACTAGTATAGGTTGTAGGGGTTTATATATAGGGTGTACCTGCGGCTAACCCACCACTCCTACAACTTATACTACTATGTTTGGATATAATACCCGGTTTTAAGATGGTTTGTAAGAAAAGGGCTCTTGGTTTTCCCAAAGAGGTTTTTGTAGTAAGTAAAACATGAAATGTTCTCCTGGACTCTCAGCGGGCTTATTATTCTCCCATTAGAGTCGTTTGTGATAAGATTACTCAAAGATTTGTGGTCTCCCAACGATACATGTAGCACATAGCAGTTAAGCATAAATAAGGACATATAGATTTGAGCATGCTAAGTTTACTAGATAAACCAACACCAAGATCCCACTGTTTACTAGTATCCATGATGATGGTGAATAAATGATGATGATGATGAATGATGATGGAACTCAATGATCACACAAGACTTGATTGACCCCACGCAAGACTTAAACCAAGACTACCTCGTTCTTGTCATCCAGGACTCAGCTAGGTTCCACCGAGAGTAGGATAGACTCCCCAAAGAATCCTGGGTTCCCTTGGTCCCTACCGAGACTAGTATAGGTCCTCAAGAGTTATGGATTTCACCGAGACTAGTATGAAATCCCATGAGTTACGAGTGCCACCGAGAATAGAATGCCACTCATGGTCGCGAGTTCTACCGAGAGTAGAATAAACTCTCGCGTCCAATTCAACTCATGATGCTTTGATCTCTAGATTTCCATGCTGACACAATGACTATGATGATATGAATATGATTCCCATTTCCCATGATGTCAATGTTCATAGAATTTCCCATACTCATTGATTTCCAATGTTCTTAGATCTCCATAAGTTGATGGGTTTTCCCCATGTTCATAGATTTCCAAAGTTTATAGATTCTTAAAAAGCTTGTGGATTTCCGCACGTGTGTAGAAATCCAAAAGTTTATAGTTTAAAGAGTGTTTGCATAAATGATTTTTATCCAAACGTGTAAAGTTACCATGTTTCCACCCCATAGTTTTGAAAAGCTTAAATAGGGGCTATGAACTCACCTTGATCTCGGGTTAGGATGGTGCTACAATAGATCTCCTTAGCCTAGAGTTGAACATAAATATAAGGTTAACAACGTGCTATAAGTCTAAGAAAACGAGCTTACGCGGCCTCGAGCAAAAACTGGGTTTTAAAGACGAAACAGCTTGGTTCTGGCTTGATTCGATCGAATAGGAACACGTTCGATCGAATAGACACACATTCGATCGAATCTGTGGCACACTCGATCGAACTAGAAACACATTTGGTCGAACCAGTTGGAAAAACTCGTTCGGTCGAACATGGAACTTGTTCGATCGAATAGACACTCGTTCGATCGAATACGAAACTCATTCGGTCGAATGAGTTGGAGACCATTCGGTTGCTTTCCTATTCGATCGACTGAACTGATTCGATCGACTGGACTGATTCGATCGACTGGACTGATTCGATCGACTGGTTCGATCGAATGAGTCTGATTCGACTCCTTCAAGCTGGGCGACGGAGAAACCTACGGGTTTTTCAGATTTTCCAGATTTTTGACCCAAAATCGAAGTTTTTGACATGGAAATGCTCGGGATTGAAAGGGCTATCGATTCCTAGTGATTTTAAACACAAAAGCCTGCATTTTGACACCAAAACAAGACGGTTTTTGACCCGAAAACTCTAGAAACGAAAGTGGGTGTTTTTGCTCGATTTGAGGCCGAAAATGGTTATGAAAATGGATGATTTTCAAGAAGATCTTACCAAGAATAACAACAAACAGATTTGTGGACTCGGATTTGAAGTTTGAAGACTTTCTCTCTCTAGTTTCTCTCTCTAGAATGAGAGTGTTTGGGTGGGAAGTGTTGGTGGAAATGAAAGAGATGGTGTAAGAATACTTGATTTTCCGCTTAAATACTCGGGTGACTCGGGTTCGGGTTTAGGCTACCGACGGGTCAAGACTAGTCGAGTTCATAAGTTTTTAAACAAACTAAAACTTTTTCAGCAAAACTTTTATAAAACCATTTTCCGAATAATTATTTGAAATCTTTTTAAATAAGAACATTTAAATTTTTCGAAAGCATAAAAATTAATATTTTTCAGGCGTAAATGTCGTTTTATAAAATAAACATTTTAAATGATAAAAGCAGATTTTTTTCCAATGATATGGGTTCCGAACTTATCGTCCAAAATCCCAAAGTCTATAGTTTCCGATGATTTCACGATCCTAGTTTACCAATCGAATTTCAGGGCGTTACATAAAACCTTTTTACCCATTCTGGCTTCGGCTGTTTTGAGCATTGCATGAAGCTCACCAATGCTCTTATCCCATTCGTTCATGTTATAATTCATAAAGAACATCTCAAACCTTTTAGTTAAGCCGTTAAGAATCATATCCGTGGCTAACTCTTTTGAGATGGGACAATTTAGCCGTTCAAGCCGATCAATGTGGCTTTTCATCTTAAGCACATACGATGAAACAGATTGAGTTTCTTCTATACGACATGCATGAAACGCTCAAACCGTTTCGAAGCGTTCCACCCTAGCTTGAGTAAGGAACATTTTCTTAAGCTGGGTGTTCATGTCATATGCCCCATCATTCTCGAAATCCTTTTGGATCTTGGGAATCATTGTTCCCAACATGAGGCAAGAAACTTGCACCGAATTCTCGGTGTATTTTAACCAATCATTGTAGGCATCCAAGTCATTTATATCAGGTTTATCAGGAATAGGATCGTCCAAAATATAGGATTTCTTTTCTTGCTTGAGAACAATTCTCAAGTTTCGATACCAATCCATAAAATTGTTGTAATTCAGACGATCCTTATCCAGAATGGATCTCAGTGATAGATTATATACGGGTGGGATAATAGCGTTCTGTGGTTTGTTTGCGGCCATCTATAAATTTAACAAAGCTCAATTTAGTATTTTTGATATCATTATTAAATTTTTAATCGTTAATACCCTTTAATGCCTCTAAGACAATTAATGATTAAAATCTAGAACACAATGTTTCATTCAAATAGTAATTAGGTGACCTTTATCCCACTATTCAAATTAACAAGGTAGTCAACGTTTGACGATTGCAACCCTTTGCAACTTCTAGTTTTATGGGATCGGTTAAACATCATATGTTTAGTTGGCATGTTTAATCCCATCAACACCTTTGTACGCCATACTTACGCACACGTGTGAGCTTACACATATAAGTGGTTAGGTGACGTTTATCCCACAACTATTGTAAATCCACCTCAAACTCACAAGTTTCCTCAAATGTGGTTAGGTGACCTTTATCACACATCAAGTTCCCAAGTGATTCGAGTGTTGTATAAAAGGATGGTGTTCAACTTGTTTAAAAGGGATTTAGTTTTCAAAATTATACATTGGAAAACAATTTATGTACCTTCCATTTGCATGCATTCAAATGTATGGTACCTTTTGAAAACCAATTTTCAAAATTCCTTTTAATAAAACCCATTTTATTATGAAATCATTAGTAGTTAATAAAACCAATTTATTACTTATTGATTTCAAAGGAATCAATTTTTATGCAAGTTGTTGATTTTAATTGTTAAGATCCATATTCAAATATGATAAAACAAATAAAAAATCAACCACACAAGCATAAACAATAAACACAAGTCCATAACCATAGCCACCTAAATTGACAGCACTTGTTGACCGAAACAAGTGTGTCATAAGGTCTCTCCTAATAGACGAGCATGACACAAGGTATGTAATGGTGAACTCCCACTTGACTCCGCATCCATATACTTCAAGTGTTCACCTCTTGTTGTGATCCTTTCTCCTTATTTGGGCTTCCATTTGGGCTCCAAATTTAGTTCCTTGCTTCCTTGGGCCTCTTTTGGGCTTGGGCCATTGGGCTAAAATCCCATAGTGGACTATTAGGTCCATTATGGCCCAAAACAAAAATGGTATTGTAGTTGTATCTTCTTTTACAAAACATATCCTAATACATTTTTCCAGTAAAAGAAATGCAACTATTCAACTTATTATTACAAACCAATTTGAAATAAATAAATAAATTACAAACCAGAATAGAGAATATTACAATAAAATTGAATAAACCACAACACATCACACAATATACACATGATCATGGCTAGGTTATGAACATCCAAATAATCAGGTCAACGCTTAACCAAAATGGTTACCCTTTTGACCCTTTAGTTCTCGGCAAGAAACAGAGAATTTATAGTTCTCGGCCAAGAGACCAAAGCCTCAGAGTTTTTGGCCCGAAGATTTCGGTCAGTCGAGAACCTGAAGTTCACGGCCAAGACCGAGAACTATGGTTCACAACCATGAGTTCTCGGCCCACCCGAGAACATGTTTACGGTCAACCGAGAACCATGGTTCACAACCATGAGTTCTCGGCCAACCGAGAACGGGTATCGTGGTGTTTTCAGCCAGACCGAGAACTATGGTTTGCAACCATCAGTTCTCGGCCAATTATGAAATATCCAGATTTTTTCCAAACAAAATTTTGAAAAACCAAGGGGCAAACAATATACCTAAAGTTTTCGGCCAATATGGTAAAAAATACCATGAAACCTGAATACTTTAGATCCCATTTTCGAAGCATGTAATCGTATAAGCGGCTCTTGATGCCATTGTTGGGTTTTCACAAGATTATTAAGAACACATAAACCCTTTAATATGTAAAACGCAGTGGAAATTAGTGTTAAATCTTGTTTACCGAATACACATAAAACCCGTTTTATGTTAAACCCAATCCAAGATACAAATACGATTTGCATGCTACCAAAACAACCATAGGGTGTTTGGATACACACCTTTAAATTTCCAGAAATTTAAAAGGGGTGAAGTTGTGAATGACGAGTCTCCAATGGAAGAAAACCTCAAGCTAGTATACCCGCACAAGCCTTCAAACAAACACGAAGTTTCTAGGATTTACACTCTTGCAAAACCTCCCTTTGTTCTTCCTTGTACTCGGCTGAGAGAAAAGGAGAAGAGAGAGTCTTGTGTGTGTGAGAGAAGGTGTGTTGTGAATTCTCCAAAAATTATCATCCTCCAACCACAACACATGCATGTCTTGAAACAATAAAAGAGGAGAGAGAGGGAGAGAGGGGGTCGGCCCCTTTTGGGCATTTCCTACCCAATTTCAAAACCCACCTTTTATTTATTTTCATTTGTTCTAATTATGTTACATTTAACATAAATAAGTGACATGCAATAAAATGTTATTTAACCAATTAAATAACATCTCTTTACAAATTATCCATATAATTAATTACACAAGTGCAAATATTTAGAAAACCAATTTTCCAAATATTATAAGTGTTGATAATTATTACTTAGATCATATCTAGTAATAAATATTGTGGTGTTTGTCTAGCTTGTTATTTGGTATGACCCGACTTGGATCATAACTTACTAGCCACATCAACTCAAATATGTGTCTTGGGCAGATCAATTCCAACAGTTTCAACATCTCCAATGTCAAATAATTCTTGGCTTGAGAAAACAGGGTACATTGGAATGAACTGATCATTAACAATATTTTCATTGGTCTTTTTATTGTTGTTGTTCTTTATCTTCTTCAAAACCTCTTTGCTTGGTGGCTTTACAGCATTATAAGTTACCTTTGACATCTTTGATCCTTCAGATATGTCAAATGACACATGTTTCCTTCTCATTTGTTCATTATGTTTCTTCATCTTTGGTGTGAGAGATGGTAACAATGGAATTTTGTCAATTGAGCTTTGTTTTCCTTTTCTTTTGTTCTTGAGATCACCATCACTTGAGTATTGATCACTAGGATCACTCAAATCATCCACATTTAAACACTCTTCATTAAAGTCTTCTTCTGACACTTGAATCCCTACAGACCTTTCATCTTTCACTTCTTCCTTCACAACAAAATCTCCATGCTTATTCACTTCAACCAAATCATAGTTTTCAAGAAATTCTTCTTTGTCTTTAAAAACATCTCTGAATTGATTAAGTTATGCTTCTCTTTTATCCTTGTCAACCTTTAATGAGTAGTTGTTGTTGAATGGTGGAGGAACAACCTTATATTTGTCTTCTTCTTTGATCTTGTTCATATTGCCACAAATATTTCCAGTTGATACAAGATTCTTCAAAAATTCATTCTCAACTTGGAGTTTGGTATACTTCACTTTTTCATCTATCACCATTTTCTTCAAACCTTTAATTTCGGTCACATACCTTGAATGTATTATGTAACTGTCCATGCATTATTGTTCAAGGCTTTTGATTCTCTCTTCATAGGTAACATCACTTGCTTCATACACATTTATCATGATTTGCTTTTTGAAACATTCACTTTCAAGGTTCCCTACTTTCACATTCAATGATTCAATTTTTTCAAATAATTCAAGTGTGGAGTTTGAATATACCTGTGAAGTGGAGGATTCAGCTTCATTCTAAATTTTAGTCATAAATGCAACATTAGTTTCAAGCAACTGCCATACTTCCTTAGTTTCTAGGTTGATTGACATTGTTATTTCTCTGGTTGTTGTTATGAGTTGGTGAAGGGTTCTGATTCTGGTTTCTTTGATAATTCTGGTTTTGAGGAATAACTTGCTGGTTGTGATGTGGTTGTTGTTGAAGTTGTTGTTGTTGTTGAAATTGTTGTTGTGGTTTGTTTGCTACCCATGCTGAAATTGATACTGGTTTCTTGATTTTTGGTTCTAATATTGATTTTTTTGGAAGTTTCTTGGTTGATTGCATCCCCTTGAAAAATGTGCAGGTAGCTGACAGTAATAGCAGATTACTTTAGACTTGTCAAAACCTATTCTTTCATTTGGACCTGACACAAGAGACCTTCCAATCCTGTTGAACAACCTTTTGCCTCTTAGTGCTAGCATAGCAACTTGCCACTTTAAATCCATGTTCTCCAGATCATCAGCATTAATTTGCTCAAGATCTTCTTGAACAACACTGGTATGGATCATGTTCTTAGCAACAAAAGCATTATATGAGTCTGTGAGCATTGAAAACAGGGCTTGACATTCACTTTCTTGTCCAACACTACCACCACCATAAGGTGTATGACCACTAGCCATTGAGGCTGTGTCGTTATCATCAATCATCTAAACATTGAACCTTGATTGTCTACTCTGATTACTTGAATTTCCAGCAACAAAGCCTCTTGGAGTGTCACCACTATGTTCACTTGGTTCTTCAATGATTGGAATTTGTTGTTGGATCTTCACAGACAAGTTTCCCATTGGAGCAATGAGTGCATTAGACACTTGAAAACAAGGTTTGTCTTCTTTTATCATCTCATTCTCAATCATCTCAATCTCTGCTGCTTGCAAGAAGCAAATTACATCATCAAGCTTAAGAGCATCATAATTCGGTTTCTGCCTGATAAACTTGCTTGCAGTGTACCATTCTTTTGACAGAGATGATAACAACTTTGTATTCAAATCGGCATCAGTGACAACATAATCAGTTGTCCTGATTTCATTCACAATAGTCAGAAATCTCTCAAATACTTAGCCTCTCACCATCTTTGTATTTGAATCTATCAAGCTGCTTCTTAAGCCTCTCCATCTTGATTTTTTTTCAATTATGAGTTTCCTTCAAACATCTCTAGTATGGCGTCATACATGGCTTTAGCAGTGGTATGGTGAGCAACCTTTGTCAGAATCTCCCAAGATAGTCCCAATTTCAACATGACAAGAGCTCTATCATCAACCTTTTCATTCATACTTCAACAAGCTGGTTGTTGCTTGTTCCCTCAGGAAAATATGGTCCATTCTTGATTGAATTCCATATTTCCAGATCATTATAACAAACAACTGCTTCAAATAGAACTTTCCATTTTATATAGTTCTCCTATTCATACAATCTTGTGTTAGTTGAGACTTCTTGCTCCTCATATCCAGACATTTGTTTGGTAATTTGTAAGATAATTTTGATAAACAGAGAAATATTTTGCAAACTTGAACAAATTTTAAAACAATATTTTGAAAATCAATCAGATCTGTAGATGAAATCTTCAGATCTGATGTATCTGGTCAGATTAGAGCAAGATCTAGAGTAAAGATTAAAACTTTAATGTAAATAAGAGAAAGAAAACATAGAAATATAGTAGATCTTGAAAAAAATGAAGAACATGACAGCTGATGTCATTTATCAATGAAACAGTGTTCTGCCGACGTCATTCTTCTTCTTCAGATCTGCAACAATTCTTCACCCAAACAGCAATAACAAGATCTGATACCACTTGTCGGTCCCGTATATATTACTAAATCACTCACACACTCAATGTCACAACCCACACTGTTAAGTGTTGACAAGAAGGTTAACGACTTGCTATTTAGGGTAAGAACAATAATGTATTAATGGCGGAATCACTAACACAATAAATATAACAAACACAGACTGTAACTCAAAAGATTTCCATTCATATAATAGTAATACAAACGAGAATCAATCAGGCTTTTGTCTTCTTCGAGCAGACCTGTAACCAAAGTGTGCTGGGGAAAAGTTCTTCAAGTAGACTTTACTTAGAATATATTCCTTAGAAAATGTTCACCTAGCATATTTCAATCCTCTTGACCATAGCAAACTTTGCTCGATATGATCCTATGAGCAAACTTGTTCTTCATGAATCTCTTGAACTCTTTTTTAATAAATAACTTATTGAACAAACACAAGTGTGCTTGTAATACTGTAGCTGTGCTGGTAGCACAGTAGCTTACTCGGAGTTGAACCTTGCTAGAATAAGTCCATAGAATATTTCATTATCAACTTACTTCAAGCATCCTGGGACCACTGTTTATTATTAATAAACCTCGCTAGATCTCCCAAAGTACTTGGTTTCCTTAGCTTGGTTTGGCCAAGAGTTTGCTCGGAAACAAACCATGCTTGACTTGAAGAACCTTGCTAGACAAAGTGAACCATGCTCGGATTAACACTTAAGAGGACTTCAAGAAGATAACCTTGCCCGGAAGGCAAGATACCTTGCGAGGATAAGTTGAAGCTTGCTCGGAGGCCTAAGTGTGCTCGGTGTCCATACTTAGCCAATATCAAGGAGGTTGAGAAGATTCCAATCTTCATTTTTTCTTTTCTTGTCAAATCTTTGACCCAACATGATGTAATCAAGAAATTAAGTGACGGAGACCTTGAACATCTGCTGAGTAAAAGGAGAAAGCTGAAAGAAAAAAGAAGAGAAGAAAAGAAGAAAATACTAAAGTTTCACATTGACTATCTCAAAAGATGTAACTACTCTCAAGAACATCTTAATAAATTCTCTTTTGAAGAGATTATGAGTTTTAGCAAAGTCCTGAAAAAATAAGTGGAATAAGAGTAGAAAAGAAATGAACTTAAAGCCATAGAATAATTGGAGAGGAAATCCAAATTATTGAGAAGGTTTGGTGGCAACGTAGGATATCTTGTTGAAAATGGCTTTCCATTTGTTCAAGTAGAAAGATTGAATAGCAAATAAATGGAAGCAAAATTCAATTTGTTGTCAAAGATAACACATGAAGAGGATAAAATTACTACTAAGCAAAGGAAAGAAAGAGGTGAAAAAGATAAGGCTGAAAATGAAATAAAGGAAAGGAAAATGTTAGGTGATAAATCAAGACAAAGGGATGAGAAGGAAATGAGTGTGCTAAATGCTCAACAAGAAGAATTACTAGAAAGACTAGCAAGGGGGGTGGACAGCAGACTTTAGAAAATTAACAATAACACAAAAGAAGGAACTATATGATCTGGAGTTGAAGAAGTATCAAGAGGAGTTGAAAGCCCAAAAGAAAATTTATGAAATAAAAACAAATTCCTCCTCTGCTCCTCTAGTTGAATTGGTATCAAGACTTAATGTCTCTGAACAAGCTATAGATGAAAAAATTTGGGAACCTGAAGAAAAGTTGAATACTTTGAGAGAAATAATGGTGAAAAAGGGAATGCCTAGGGGAGTATTTGATAATCTAGGAAAATCCCAACTAAAGGATGTATATGAAAGGGAATGAATACTTTTCAATGAAGTAAGTGAGCAACTTGAAAGGTCTAAATCTATACCTACATAACCCATTCCTCCTAAATATATTCCTGAAAGTCATGTGTGTCATGAACCTCAACAATCTTCAATAGAGAAAATTGATAGAGAGACAATAGACATGATCCAAATCTTGTCTAAGGAGGGTGAGGATTATTTATCATTTATGATGAAAAATTTTCTCAACCTCCTCAGAAATAAGCTAAGTATGGAACTTCAGCAAACCAGACACTTCGAGCAAAGCTTTATACTTATTCAAGCAAGGTATCTTATTTGAGCAAACCCGAAATACGCTAAGTGTTAGTTTCGAGCAAACTACACTTCCTAAGGCAAAGTTCTTCTTTGGGCGAGCATTGTTTGTGTTATAGCATACTCTTGACTTATACTAGTTGAAACCAACTTTACTAGTAATTTGGCGGGTCGAGCAAAGATCAAATAAAAGGATCTCAAGCATACTTGTTAGAAGTTAAAAGGAATTATAACAAGGACTTCTACGAGCAAAGTTCAAACTCGAGCAAGCAACAGTACCCGAGTATACTATCTTTGTTGGATAAGTCTTATGAAAAAGGTTGAAGAGATCTTGAAAAACAAGTTTGCTTGTGGGACATTTTCGAGCAAAGTTGGGTTATATCATGAAGATTGAAGCATGCTTGAAGAATATTTTCTTAGGAAAATATTCTAAGTAGATGTTTACTCGAAGGAATGCTCAAGCACACTCGAGGATTACCAGGTCTGCTCAACAGAGATAAAAGTTTACTCAAAGACCAGTTTGACACTTTTAACTATTATAAATACGTTTTAAAATATGTTTTACAATGATTAGGGTTTTTAGAAGGTTTGTCAGGTTTGTATAAAACATAATACAAGGTAACATTTATGACAACGGCTGATTACATACTTTTCAATACATACTGATTATTTTGTACGGAAAGGCAGCCGCACCTGACATTCCACCCTCCAAATCTTGTCTAAGGAGGGTGAGGATTATTTATCATTTATGATGAAAAATTTTCTCAACCTCCTCAGAAATAAGCTAAGTATGGAATTAGCAAACCAGACACTTCGAGCAAAGCTTTATACTTATTCAAGCAAGGTATCTTATTTGAGCAAACCCGAAATACGCTAAGTGTTAGTTTCGAGCAAACTACACTTCCTAAGGCAAAGTTCTTCTTTGGGCGAGCATTGTTTGTGTTATAGCATACTCTTGACTTATACTAGTTGAAACCAACTTTACTAGTAATTTGGTGGGTCGAGCAAAGATCAAATAAAAGGATCTCAAGCATAATTGTTAGAAGTTAAAAGGAATTATAACAAGGACTTCTACGAGCAAAGTTCAAACTCAAGCAAGCTACAGTACCCGAGTATACTATCTTTGTTGGATAAGTCTTACGAAAAAGGTTGAAGAGATCTTGAAGAACAAGTTTGCTTGTGGGACATTTTCGAGCAAAGTTGGGTTATATCATGAAGATTGAAGCATGCTTGAAGAATATTTTCTTAGGAAAATATTCAAAGTAGATGTTTACTCGAAGGAATGCTCAAGCACACTCGAGGATTACCAGGTCTGTTCAACAGAGATAAAAGTTTACTCAAAACCAGTTTGACACTTTTAACTATTATAAATACGTTTTAAAATATGTTTTACAATGATTAGGGTTTTTAGAAGGTTTGTCAGGTTCGTATAAAACATAATACAAGGTAACAAATATGACAACGGCTGATTACATACTTTTCAATACATACTGATTATTTTGTATGGAAAGGCAGCCGCACCTGACATTCCACCTGAAACCCTAAAGCATTTTCAATTGTATTTTATTGAATATTCTATTGGTAATCTTTTGAGGTAATAGTGTGTTTATCTGATTTTGTCTTCTTACTATTTTAAGCAACACCCTTATTATAACTAATTCCGCCTGCTGTCATCTAGGGGTTTTCACATCTTATTATTTCATAATCATTCTTATCAATTGGTTATTTGGGTTACGAGATTAATCGGTCGTGACATTTTGGAAGTTTGTGGTGAAACTACTAATTGAAAAAGAGTTGTTAAGGGTGAAGGCATAGGTGGTAAACAAATGTTCTGGGAAACAACTAATGAACCTTCAACATTTAACTGTTGAAGTGTTGGTAGTATTTTGACTGAAAATGCCATTGTTTACTACATCTAAATATTAAAAAAATATGTAGCATGTCTGGACGACTACCTGCATAAGTAGTTTCATTAGTTTTAGGCTCATATTCTAAGATATCAAGAATAAACAAATAAGAATGATTGGCAGAGGTTTTTAAATCAGACATTTCATTAAGTTAAACATTTAATGTGTCTTTTAAAGTCTTTGTCCTAGAGTTAAAACTTTGTAGGCTTTTTATGTGAGGAATAGCCTATGAAATAACCGTAATCAACATTGTCTGCAAATTTTGATATAGAATCCTATAAATTCAAAATAAAGCATGGTCAAAGCTTTGAAAAATGAGATTAATGGTTTTTATTTTATACAGAATTTCATAGTTTTTTTTTTCATGTTTTTGACTTATCAAAATCATGTTCTGGACATATCCATTAGTGTTAACTGATTCTTTCCAAAAGTAAAAGAGGTAAGCCTAAGTCAGCAAGCATGGATCTGATAGCTTTAATTAGTGCCATATTATTTCTCTCCACTACTCTATTTCATTGAGGCTCTCTTGCTTTGCTAAATTGTATGATAATGCCTTTTGAGATACAAAAGGTATCTAGCATTTCATTAATGAATTTAGTTCCATTACAACTCCATTATCTAGATGATCAAATTGTCTCTCTACTTGAATAATAAAGTTTTTTCTAGTTCAGTAGTTTCATCCTTTGAGTGCAAGAAGAAAGTCCATGCAAACCATGAATAATCATCTCCAATCACAAGACAATACATTTTATTTCCAAGACACGGTATTATAATTGGTCCAAAAAGGTCCTTGTGTAATAGATGAATACAAGTAATAGTTATAGATTCTTCTATTGACTTGTATGAAACATAATGTTGTTTCCCTTTTAAGAAAGCCACACAATTTTCATCACAAAAATATTCTTTGAGGTAGACCTCTTACCAGTTGTTGTTTGGTAAGATTGCTAATTATTTGAAAATTACAACTGCCATAAATTTGTTTCTTTTGTAGAAGCTCTACTAAGAAAACATGTTGCAATTGGGGTATTATCCTTATATATGCCTACAACATTAACGTTGTCACTCGTGTTTGCTGTTAACAAAGTGTTATCAGCAACAATTTTTCAATCTGTTTTGCACACTATGAGTTGACAATTTTTCATGTATTCATGGTAAATAAGGAACCACAGCTTTTATCACACATGTGTGATAAACTTAATAAATTAAACTTTAACAAATCAGTTAGATTGACATTGTCAAATATTAACTTTCCTGCCTCTACCTTTCATGATCGTAACACACTTCCTATATCATCATTTCCTAATGAAACAACTCCTCCTCCATGTCCTTGAAATTCTTACATGAGAGATTTATTTCTTGCCATGTGCCTGGAGCCTCCACTATCAACATACCATAATCTTTGAAGGCATGTTAAAGCTCCCTCATTAACTGCAGCTGCAAGTGCTTTCGCATTAGTTTGAACCTTGGTTGTTGTTACATCAACACTTTCATTAACCATAAACACTTTCAACTTATCTTCTCTGAACTCCGATTCCATTTTCTTCTCTTCAAATGACTTGTCTGTTGTTTTGCTAATTCCCCTCCACATCAACCACCATTAATGCTAGATCCTTTGAAGTTATATCTTCTATAAGATTACCCCAGTCCACAAACCCCTAAGAGAAGAAACTTGTTTTCAGGGAATTTTGGTTTGAGGATGATGATCCAGGTATAGGAATGTTTGGAGATTGATTTTAGGGTGGAATGGGTTGAATGATAAAAGCTTGGACATGTTTAGACATTGAATAAAATGTGTTCTGGAATGATTGTTAAACTTTTGTTGTTGTGAATTTAAGTGAGATGGAGAACTTGGATGAGCTATAAAAGGCAAGCTATGATTAGAACCGCTCTGCATCTGACTTTTGCATTCCCTAGCAAAGTGTCATAATTTGTTACATTTGTGAGATATCATTTTTGATTTCTCAAAACCAATTTTTGTCATATTATTAATTCATGGAAATTTCCTTCCAGTTATTTTATAGAACTTGTTTGTTCTGACTATCATTAAAGCCAGTAAGTTCAAAATATTGTTTCCTTTAGATCAATTGGATCTATTTGTTACAAATCATCCATGATAAATGATAAGTTTTCAGACATATTTTGAGGATTATCATAAGCAACAAAAGCATGGTTCTTAAACTCTGAACCAATACCAATAGTTATTTCTATGTGATAGTCATAATCTTAGCTGATAGTTTGATTGCGTTGAGTTTCTTGACACAAAAGTGATGGTCCGATGGTATAATCATTAGCTATTTTACTAGTTGAGATCAACGTTTTATTTTGGTTAACTTCTCTTTCAAAGGTAGGAACGTACCATGAAGAATTTTTATACTCATATCCTTGAAATCTAGAAACGTTCACAAAATAGTAGCATGGGTATCCCAAATTTCAGGTAAGGATCTAAAAAAAACTATTATTTAGAGATGATTTAGGACAAGTCACAACAAGGGTTCTTAAATAACTAATTAAAGTAGTGAACATTTCAAATTGTTGAGCTACACTTTCACTTTTCAAATGACAGATTGATTCATATTGTTGTGTGAGAATTTCTTATGTATTCTCAATGTCTTGTGCAGTGCCACCAAATTGTTCTTTCAGGGCATCCCACAACTTTAGCAGACTTAAAATGAAACAATCCACCATAAATCTCATTTGAATCTCCATGACAAGCATCATGTGAGATTTGGCATCCGATTTAGTTTTTTGTAAATCCTGATAAGAATAATCATGGGGATCTTTCTTGATCGTCTTGTTACTATGTAATGGATCAATTGTTTTAAGAGAATATGCCCACGAAAGCAGAACGACGGAACATGGTGGGGCGCGACATAAGTTGTTTTATAGATTAAAGACACTAAAATAGTAAGTGTCAATATCTAATTTATTTATTCCAATCATCTTACACAAGAGTTTCACAAATCAAATGTCACACCCTGACCAAAAGCGATGGATAATGTTGGAGCATGACTGATTGCACATGAACACAATGACACTATTAAAGTGACAATATTTAAACAACATGTTCATTTAATTTAACATCAAATACATTACATCTTTTCATACAAATAAAACAAAGTAAAAGCAAATTAAATAGTTCATTTAATTAATAACTTAACAGTCCAAAATAAAGTCTTCAGTTCTTCAACCACCCAATTATTAAACCTGTAACATTACATAAAATATATTTAGTCAACAAGCATATTGGTGAGCAATTCCATGATTTTTGTATACATAATATGAGGCAAAATCCACAACTCACATACGAAACCATAAATAAATACAACAATTGAGGTATATAAATCATAAATAATTAAGCTCCTTTCTAATAGGTAAAACTACTAAGTTATAAGGAAGAGCGTATGACCACACTTATTAAGGATGAGGATGATGATGAGGACGAGGCCAATCAACAAAAGCAATAAACATTTAGTAATGAATCATATGAGGCATATAACACACAATCGGGCATTTATTCTAAGTAACACATAAACTAGAGTTTGCGGTATGAGAATCTACCCCCAAAGTATAAAAGAGAAAACAGGGATGATATTACTCAATTGGACAAAGTGACTTTGATGAAGAAAAACTTAGAATAAAATTTCAAGAAAGCGATCCCAACGGTTTAACATACGTTTAATATTTGTTAAGTTTTACATAGG
Organism: Bidens hawaiensis; assembly: GCF_021521415.1. Taxonomy (NCBI): domain Eukaryota; kingdom Viridiplantae; phylum Streptophyta; class Magnoliopsida; order Asterales; family Asteraceae; genus Bidens; species Bidens hawaiensis. The sequence goes on along the minus strand of NW_027491409.1, from coordinate 993,838 downwards.
GGAGTTGGTTTAGTACTAGTGTGCATGATCGTGCTAATGTAAGCATCAAGATCTGACTTTTAAATAATTGTACGGTTTAGCCGGTTCGGGACTTTATAAAGTGCCTCCAAATCCAAGTTACCAAAATGATTAAATATACGAATGACTTCAATAAAATATGTAGCATCAACAAGTTTGGGAATTTTTATTAATTAAAGTCTCAAACTCAGGTTTAAGCGAGTGTAAGTCGTCCGTTCTTAGTATAAAACCAAGTTTGGTTCTGACATACCAAACATACCAAAAAAACCTATTATAGTGAAATGTTGGGTAGTCCGAGCTATGCATAGAAATGATGCCAGCCCTACACGCGAATCGGGGTGGGGGGGGGTTGGCCAAACTTTAATTTTAGCAATTTTGGTCCATGTAGTTCAATTTATTAACATCCAAAGATCCAAAATCAAAACGGGTCGTGTTTACAATACAAAAACACATACAAAACCACCGGAAAATGGCAAGTGTCACATTATTCCCTAATTTTGGAAATTTTGTCCCGAAATTAGGAAGTAGCTGCAACAAAGAGAAGCGGATACATTTCTTTCATAGTGTCTTCGCATTCCCAATTAATTTATGCGCCACACCGTGATCTCAACGGACATTGACTAACCATATGCGGCTTCACTTGGTTCGTTACCCATTACAGTCCATGATTTCAACGGGTCTTTTAACCGTTTGCATTGTCTCGTCGATATGCATTTCTTCGAGGGGTATATGAGGATTACCCTCGGGTAAGCACTTTTTGAGGTTCAAGAAATGACACGTCGGATGAGCACGAGTAAGTTCTTGCGGTATGTCAAGAGTATAAGCCACTTTGTCAATCCTTTCCAGGATCTTGAATGGCCTATGAAGCAGGGTGCTAGTTTTCCTTTCTTTCCAAAACGGACTCCCCCCTTCCAAGGAGATACCCTAAGAAGGAGAAGGTCGTCAACGTTGAACTTGAGCGGCTTTCTCCATTTATCGGCATAACTCTTATAATGGCTTCTAGCGGTGAGAAAATTCTTGTGGATTTGATCAATACCATCGGTAGTGTCTTGAACCATATTGGGACCAGTTATTCTAGCTTCACCAATGTTGTTCTAAAAAATAGGAGTACGACACTTGCGACCATAAAGAGCTTCAAACGGAGTCATACTAATGCTAGAATGCAAGCTATTGTGGTATGAGAACTCAATAAGTGGAATATAAGAATCCCAATTTCCACCAAAGTCAAGTACACTCGATCAAAGCATATCTTCAAGGGTTTTAATTGTACACTCGGATTGGCCATCGGTTTTAGGGTGATAAGCGGTACTAAGATCAAGGCGATTACCCAAAGAATCTTGAAGTGATTCTCAAAAATGAGAAGTGAAACGAGCATCGTGATCGGAGATGATGGTCAATGGTTTACCATGGCGGCATACGATATCCTCAACATAGATTTTAGCAAGTTGTTTCACATAGTACTTTTCTCGGATTAGGATGAGGTGAGCCGATTTGGTCAATCGATCAATGATTACCAAATTATTATCATTTTTTCTTTGCGTATTTGGGATTTTAGTGATGAAATCCATGGAAATGTCTTCCCATTTCTAAACAGGGAATCGGGGGTTTCTCGAGTAAATTGAAAGGTTTTTTATGTTCGGCTTTAACCTTTGAGCATGTATAACATTTTAAACGTAATGTGTCGTATCATTTTTCATACCAGGCCACCGATAGATAGAAAGAAGTTCATCATTATTGGGAACCCATAAACGATTGAGGAACTAAAGTAAGCCATCATATTCGAATTCGAGTTGAAGTGTTGGTGCATGATGTCAGTAGTTCAGTATCTCGTGTTTATTTGTGTCTGTAATCATTTAGATTGGTTATTTTGTGTTGAACTTGTTTTATATGTTCGCTGTTGTTTGTAGCGAACTTGAAGTTAGCGAAGTTAAGACAACTTTGCCTAGTATGTTACGCGAAGTTGTCGAGTTATATAAACTCTTAACTTCGGCCTTTTTGTATAACTTTTGACTGTTGTTTGTGTGATTCTCTGAGTCACGTGTTTGTTACCTTGTTCATTAAGCATTGCAATATAACAAGTATTATCATATATACTCGTGTGTTTGTTTAGATTCAACGTGTCAATCGTCTATACACTCGTATCGTATACGGGGGGATTCCGCACCCTCGTGTTACGAGATACTCCTGTGTAGATCCGGCTGGGAACCAAAAATTGGTATCAGAGCGTTTTGCTCGTGATTGTGTGGTTCGGGATTATCACACGGGTGTTAAGATCGTTCTGTTAGACCATTCGCGGAACGAGTTTACGTTGAAATACCTCGTTTTTGTTAGTCGCTCCTCATCACTCATGAAATACACCTTCCAATCACCCTCGCGACCTTCGAAATCGACCTACCTAACCTGCAAAACTCCTTTGTTCTTCTGGCGAACTTGTCGTCACACAAACTAGGGTTTTGGCGATGATATAGGGTTTCAGCGAAGTTGTGTTACTAGCTAAGTTGTGTTAGCCAGCAAAGTTGAGTTAGCAAGCGAAGTTGTGTACTCTTAATTAGCAAGCGAAGTTATCTTATAGCGAAGTTACAAGCGAAGTTGTTGTAACTTCGCTGCTTACTGCACACAGAATCTTGTTTTAAGTTCTAAGTCTCGTTTCGTTCAAGTATGAGTTCGATAAACATCACTTTTAAGTTCTAAGTCTCGTTTCGTTCAAGTATGAGTTCGATAAACATCACTGAACTGGTAAAGATGGAGGTTGAAGCTGGTTCAGCAACTAAAGCTCCAAAACTGCTTAAAGGTACTGATTTCGTTGATTGGAAAGATAGATTTGAACAGTATGTGAAGTATCAAGACGCAAAGATGTGGGTCTGCATTCAAGACGGGTATATTCCACCGACATCCATGTTTGAAGGTCGTGAAGTACAGTAAGAAGGAAGATGATGAAAAGAAAATGTATGAGGCAGGAAGTAAAGCGCATTCAGCTATAACAATGGCACTTCCACAAGAGATTCTTCATACTTTTAAAAAATACAAAACTGCTAGAGAGCTATGGGAAGCACTAGAGAATAGATATGAAGGAAATGTTGGGATACATACCTCCAAGACAAAGCTGCTGAAAACTCAATTCTCCGTATTCAAGTATCTGAAAAATGAATCACTTGATGACATCATTACAAGATATTATCATCTGATGACCGAGCTAAATAGCTACTCCATTGAATATAAGGAAGAAGAGATAGTGGAAAAATTTCTTGATGCTCTCCCACCAAAATGGGAGATGTACACAGTTCTGATGAGAGAAGATAAAGACTTTGAGAAGATTGATTTGGAGACGGTGGTAAATAAGTTATGTAATTTTGAACTTAACATGGCTCGAAAGGAGACACCTACTGATCAGGTTCAGGATCCGGGAATGTATGGTGCTAAAGTCACTTCAAACTCAAGTTCAAAAACAGAATCCACTGCCTACTACTCAAAGGGGGAACCAAATGCCACTCCAGATGGTCATGTGATTCTCAATATGGATGGTGACGTATGTTTTGTAGCAGGAGGTAGTAGTTCCTCAATACCTCAAACAACAGCGGGTAATTTCTCAACCAATGCTTCTGGCAAGAACTACTCACAAATGCCTATGAGTGTGAAATCAGCTGAACAACAGTTTGCTCTTTATGCCTCTTTCATTGCCTCTTATGAGAATTACATCAAAGGAAAAATAGTCGACCCTGCAACTTTGGATGAAGACTATGGTCAGATCGACGCTGATGATCTGGAAGAAATGGATCTGCAGTGGCAGATGACTATGATAGTTAGAAGGGTAAAGAGATTTATGAAGAAAACTAGCAGAAAGTTTGTTGGAGAAAGACCAGGGTTTGACAAGTCAAAAGTTTGTTGTTATAACTGTCAACAAAATGGTCACTTTGCTAAAGAGTGTACAAATGAGAGAGTCGAGCGAAGTCAAAACAGGCCTGCTCAACAGAATGCGGGTGGAAGTGAAAACAAAGCTATGGTATCTCAGCAAAACGGTGGATACAACTGGAATATACAAGTTGAGGAGGTGTTCGAACAGGCAAATCTGGTAAATATCGAAACTAGAGGAAGTGACAAAGAGACAGGGGAAGATCAAGCATACATGGCAGAAGTGAACGATCAACTCTCAGAGGTATGTTCTGAATCTCATTGTGAACATTGTGAAAAACTGTCTGATCAATTGAAAGCATTAACTGATCAGTTTGTTAGTTTGGACACTCAATTTAAAAATCTAAAAGAAGAACATCACTATTCTAAAACTAAAGAAAACAACTACACGGTAAAAATAAAAGCCATTGAAAAGGGTATCAGAAGTCTTAAAGCCACCCTAGCTGAAAAAATACAAGTGATTGATCTTAGTTATGAAGTGATAGAAGAAAAGACCAAACTAATTGCTGAAAAAGATAAATAGATAGCTGATTATCAGGTAAAAGTGGTGGAACTGAACAGAAAAATTGAACAATTTAGAAATTCTTCTGCGATGTTAGATCACATCATAAGTGTTCAACGTTCCCCGGTTAACAAAGGGGGAATTGGATTCTCAGAAGTTCCACCACCATACAATAATAACTATACATATAATCCTATTAATCAGCAATCTGCGAATTTCGAAATTAGTCAGACAGTTCCAATAAAAGTTTATGCTAAAGAAACTGAAGTTAATGAGGGTGAAACGAGTACGACAAGTACTAATGTCACAAGTTCTGTCTCAATTTCTGTCTCGTCAAATTCGGACAAGTCGTCCGAATCGGGTGAGATAAAAGAAGAGGTTGTGTTACTAAAACGAGGGGAGGGCTATAAGTTTGATGAAAAGAAATCTTCCCTAAATCCGTTTGTCCCACCATACGTGAGACAAACTGATAGTAAAGCAACCTCGACATCTGCAACAACTTTTGAGACGAAATGTCAAAACAACCAGAATAGTTCGAACAGAAGTTGTTTTAGATGCAACAGGATAGGACACCTTGTCACTGATTGTCCTCTGAAACAGAGAAAATCTAGAAATATGAGGCCTACTAAAACTGAGAATAAAACGAATACTAACTATTATACTAGTAAGAATGCTAACACACCAAATTTCAATCATTGGACTAATCCAAGATTTCAAAGAAATCAGTCTCGTTTTTCCCAGTGAATTACCAAACCTACAACTATATTTCCATTAATGCTAGAAATTCACGAAGGTTTGGATGGCCATAGCCAGTCATCTAGAAATTTTCCTTTCATAACTTATAGAAACTCTCCTCAAACTGACTTTGGGCAACCAAGGTACTATATGCCGGATAACAAGTTTAATCAAGCCAAGACCAGAAGGTCTTGGGTCCCCAGATTTTAATCTATTTCTTTAATTGTGCAGGAACAGTCAAACAGGGCTGTAAACAATATGTGGGTTGTTGACAGTAGCTGTTCCCGGCACATGACTGGTAACAAGAAATTGTTACGTGATTGGAAGTCTGTTCAAGGTGGAAGGGTTAGTTTCGCAGGAGAAAGTGGGGGAAGAATTACTGGTATTGGGACTGTGACAAATGGAAGAATAAAGTTGGAAAAGGTGAATTTTGTGGAAGAGTTGAAGCATAATTTGTTGAGTGTCTCTCAGATTTGTGACAAAGAATACACAGTACATTTTACTAAAGATGAGGCACTCGTACTTTATCCTGGTTTCAAGATTCCTGAAACCTGGATCGTGATGAAGGCTCCAAGAGAAAAGAACACATATGTAATGGATATGAGATCAACTGAGATGGCAAATGAAGAATCATGTCTTCTGTCAAAAGCAACAGAGTCAGATTCACAGTTGTGGCACCGAAGAATAGGTTATATTCATCTTTGTAAGATGAACTACATAGTCAAGAATGGGTTGGTACTAGGGGTTCCTTTGAAGAACTTCAATTTTGAAGACCAACGTGTATCATGCAAGAAAGGAAAAAAACACAAGAAACCTCATCACTCCAAGAAGGTTAACTCAATTGTCAGCACCTTGGATCTGCTTCATATGGATCTATTTGGTCCTGTGAATGTAAAAAGTTTAGGTGGAACGTCATACTGTCTGGTTATAACCGATGACTACTCACGATACTCTTGGGTCTATTTTCTGAAAGCAAAAGATGAGATTGTTCAGTTGGTAATTAACTTGATTACCAAGGTGGAAAGTATTGTCGGGAGAAAGGTTAAGTACATTAGAAGTGATAATGGTACAAAGTTCAAGAACTATCAGATGGAGATGTTTTGTTTGCAGAAAGGGATACATCATCATTATAGTGCCCCATATACTCCGCAACAAAATGGAGTAGCTGAAAGGAAGAATAGAACTCTAATCGAAGGCGCCAGGACCATGCTGGCAGATGCTAAACTTCCCGTGGTGTTCTGGGCTGAGGCTGTTGCTACAGCCTGTTATATCCTTAATCGTGTTTTAACTGTTAAAAGATTAAATAAAACCTGTTATGAACTTATGCATGGTAGAAAGCCAAATTTGAAAGGTCTTGAACCTTTCGGGTCCCCATGTTCGATATTAAAGACTAACTCTAAATTTGGTGAGAAAGCTGACGAAGGAATTTTAGTTAGCTATGTTGTTGGGACACCCAACAGAAGAGTCTTTAATCTATCAAACAGCAAGGTTGAGGTGGTCTGTAACACTGACATTACTAGTTACAAATCACCAAGGCCTAGCATAGGACCGGCATAGGCTTTCGACTATGATAAACTATTCAAATCTTTTAATGTACCTTACTTGGGTTTTGCAGACATTGATGAGAAAATGGCCTCACAGGTGCTATATGACGAAAAGGAAACCATTGGGCAACGTCCGCAATATAATGAAAATCAACCAACCTCGTCAAGTGCGGTTGAAACTCCAGCTGTCTCAAATGAAGATGAATTCTACAATCCATTTCACACTCAACATCACTCTGATGAACTCACTTCAAATCTCAAAAATGATCTGAAAGTTGGTCCGGTGCAAACTACCAAAATTCACAAGAATCATCCTTTAGAAAATGTGATCGGCAATCCCTCTGATGGTGTCCGCACTAGAAGAAGTTTGGATGAAAACACATGTGTGTATGCAAGTATTAAAGACATTGGTGTTATAAATGAATGCCTGTACCCCTGCTTCATCAGTCAGATAGAACCAAAGAATTATCAAATGGCACTGAAGGATAGCTCGTGGGTTGAAGCCATGCAGGAAGAACTAGCACAGTTTGAAAAGATGGAAGTATGGCTGTTAGTTGAAAAACCACGAGATGTGAACGCTATCGGTACAAAATGGATGTTCAAATGTAAGAGAGATGAGAAGGGAATAATCATTCGCAACAAGGCAAGATTGGTAGTGAAAGGGTTTAATCAGCAGGAAGGAATTGATTACAACGAAGTGTTTGCTCCTGTGGCAAGATTGGAGGCAATTCGACTGTTTCTGGCATTTGCTGTACACAAAGAGATGAAAGTGTTCCAGTTAGATGTGAAAAAGTGTCTTTCTTAATGGTAAAGTCGATGAGGTGGTATATGTTGAACAACCTCCGGGTTTCCCTGACCCAGATTTTCCTGATCATGTGTACAAATTGAGCAGAGCATTATATGGGCTACATCAGGCACCTCGCGCCTGGTATGCAACCTTGTCAGATTACTTGCTAGAGAATGGGTTTGAGAGAGGGAAGATAGATAGTACTTTGTTTGTCAAAAGAAAAGGGGGTGATTTTCTACTCGTTCAGGTTTATGTGGACGATATCATCTTTGCTGCCTCAAGAGTTACTATGTGTCAAGAGTTTGAAGCAGTCATGAAGAAGAGGTTTGAGATGAGCGCCATGGGAGAATTAACTTTCTTTTTGGGATTGCAGGTAGATCAGAAGAAAGATGGTATGTTTATTCATCAAACGAAGTATGTCCATGATGTGCTTAAACGCTTCAAGATGGATGAAAATACTCCATTTGACACTCCAATCTGCGTCAACCACAAACTGGGTGCTGATTCAGACAGTGATAAAGATGTGGATCCCATTCAATATCGGGCAATCATAGGTTCTTTAATGTATCTAATTGCGTCTAGACCTGACATTATGTTTGCAGTTGGTCTTTGTGCTCGTTTTCAGGCAAATCCGAAGGAATCACACATGAAGGGAGTGAAAAGAATCTTGCGGTATCTTAAAGGAAAGCCTAAGTTGGGACTATGGTACTCGAAAGGGGAGAACTGGATTTGGTAGCATACACCGATTCTGACTATGGAGGTTGCAATCAAAACAGGAAGTCAACAACCGGTGGATGTCAGTTTCTTGGAGGAAGATTGGTGTCGTGGCAGTGCAAGAAGCAGACCTCTGTAGTCATTTCCACCTGCGAAGCAGAATACATGGCAGCATCGAGCTGCTGCTCCCAGGTTTTATGGATACAACAACAAATGCGCGATTATGGTCTGAATTTCACTCAAACTCCTATTTGCATTGATAACACTACTGCTATCTAAGTAATTAACAATCTCGTTAAACACAGTAAAATTAAACATATTGACATTCGTCATCATTTTATACGGGATTGTGCTGAGAAGAAATTAATTATGCTTGAACAGGTTGATTCACTGGATAATTTTCCAATCTTTTTACTAAAGCGTTTGACCGATCCCGTTTCAAAATCTTGTTGAGCTTAATGGGATGATCAATCCCGAGTAACCGTGTTTTCTCTATTATCTTAAAAAAATCACTACCGCTTAAAATTATGTCGGTTACTTAAGTTTGAAGGACATATCCTGAGGATATGTTTGGTCCTTACATCTACGTGTAGATTATAAGGATAGCCATTAACCAGATGACTGAAAGCGACCGGGGCGGTTTATGATGAGTTATTATTCTTTCGCTTAAAATTAGTCGTTCATACTTAGTCAGAGGGTCACATACTCGTATGTGGTCGGTCTGGCTGATCCATTGCATCTTCATGATAGCAGTTTACCTAAAGACTTTGACTTGATCGGTGCGTTTGAATCTAAATTTTATTTTTTTTTTGGGAAATGATATAATTTTTTAGTCTATAACTTCGCAAGAATTTTCAATATGGTGTTAAAATGAAAATTGATCCAACCTTGGAAAGTGATAGATAAACTGATTTTGTGTACCTAACTAGTGAAGTAATTAGGCCTAAAAGATTCTAGAACAGTCATTGTATGTTATGGTAGCTTTCTATGGTGCGTAAAAGTAGAAGTGATACAAACTAAATCTTCTCGATTTACTGTGGAGAATCATTTTGAGTTATGCATGACTCCACATACATCTTTCCGAGTGATAGGCAAAAAAGTGATTACCCAGTCATACACAAGCCCGTGAGTGTTCTGATTCCCGCGAAGATAGTGTTATGTATCTGCAGTGATCCAGATTCGGGACTTGCAGTTGTCTTAGACTTGCAGTTGTATTAGTGTCTTTTATTAAAAAAAAAAAACCTTTGGTTATTATCATTAAGCCTTATGAATCTAATATCGTTACAAATATCAAGAAAGAGGCAAGACAGAATATTTTCAAAGTATAAGAAAGATCGGGAAGATGAATCGGAAGGTCGACATGTGCACATTGATTGATCAGACACTACGGGTCGAAGTCAACTCGGGGTGACTTGGGGAAAGCCAAATACGCCTTGAGAATAGATAGGAGGCATCACGATCTCCCATGTGATGTCCATCTAAATTTTGAGCTTAATTGAACCTAATCCGTATCACAGAAGCGATGAAAACCATACTAAGTTTTATACCTGCCTACAACCTGTTTCTCTATGTCAAAATACCGCTGAACATGGATCTATGTGACATCCTCTTAATTAGTATGATTCCTGTTCGGATCTTTTCAAAGACATGCAGGCTTTCGTAAAGACTGAAATTTGATCCCGTTTATTTAGTTATCCTAATTTTTGTTATGTAATTTTTATTATTATGGTCTGTTTTCATGAACTCTTGGTTACTTGTTTTGATCTCATATTCTTAACTTTAGTTAACATAACAATGGGCAAAGTTGTTTTTAAGCGTAGTTGACTCTGGGTTGACTAGGGACGAAGTTATCAACATAGCGAAGTTGACCATTTGGTTGACCTTGGGCAAAGTTGTAAACAGGGCGAAGTTAACAATAACTTCGCTGCTGGGTTCTCAAATTATATAAGATGAATCGGTGGTCAAAATTAGTCAAACTTTTTAAACCTCTAAACCCTCGGTGAACTTACCTGTAAAATCACATCTCTTGTTTATCGATTTTGATCTGTAATCCAGGTTGGTTCGATCGGTGTAACTCAAAATCCATATTCAATAGGGTTAATCGGTTTCTAAACCCTTATGTGTACCAAACCCTTACCACTATGTCAGTCCGATTTGAAAACCCTTTTTAGTGATAATGAGCTATTGTATACGTCAATCGCATTACTCTTGTCCTATTAATACTATCTGATCGGCCATTCTTTGCCTTAACTGGGCGTAAATCATGCGCCGCTTTAAGGGGAGAAGTTAGGGTTTTGGCGAAGTTAATATAACTTCGTATGTTGCTCAACATCTCTAACAACTTCGCCTGTATCAAGCAAGGCGAAGTTGTACCTGTTGATACACTGATCTGATTTCTTACTCTGTTTTGCATATATGGCTGCTATGGCAGGTGCCGGTGGAACTGGTGGTGACGAAGGCGGAGGTGATAAGAGACAGTTTTTTCCGGGTCACAACATGTATATCACCTTGGATCCGGATGGTCGAGGAACTAATGACTTCCGTGAGATCATTACTTTTCTTATTCGCTCACGTATTTTCCATGCCATTACTACTACTCTTCCAATCTCACTACCAAACATAGAAGATTTCTGGAACACTGTTGAGTATGACTGTCGTGTTGACCCACCTGTGATGTGTGCTACTGTTAACAACCAAGTGGTACAGTTCTCAGCCAATCAGATCCGGGAAGCTTTACAGCTTGGGGTTGAGACTACTGACTTTCCGGCCACTTTCTGAAATGGTGCTTTCGTTCGTATGGGGTATTCAGGTCCATTGGCAGACTCTCAGAGAAGTAAGGGGTTTTTATTAGATCAGTGGAGGTTTCTGAAGCACGTGATGATAGTGTGGTCATAAAGCTGGTACAGACGGTATGGGTGCAACGATGCAATCTGCGATGACTGCATTAACTTACAACAAGCCTTACAGCTTTAGTAAGATGATTTTCTATGAGATCGATCGACAGCAACGTGCAGTGGCTCGGGAAAGATTTTTGATGTACCCGAGATTCTTACAGATGATCGTCAAGCATGTAGCTTCCAATTTGCCACAACGACGTCCGATTTCTTATGTAGAGAGTGTTTCAAAGAGAATTTTTGCTAAGTGTCGTTCTTTGAGTGCACGTAGTAGGGAAGAGTTACGTCCTAGGCACAAAGCATTATTTGGGTACTTAATGAATCCTGCATATGTTGCTCCTCCAGGTGATGAATTTCTTGATCCGGCACCGCAACATGCCGATGTTCCTCAACCACCTCCTGTGGTTCAACCACCACCTCCTGTCTGGTCATAAAGCTGGTACAGACGGTATGGGTGCAACGATGCAATCTGCGATGACTGCATTAACTTACAACAAGCCTTACAGCTTTAGTAAGATGATTTTCTATGAGATCGATCGACAGCAACGTGCAGTGGCTCGGGAAAGATTTTTGATGTACCCGAGATTCTTACAGATGATCGTCAAGCATGTAGCTCCCAATTTGCCACAACGACGTCCGATTTCTTATGTAGAGAGTGTTTCAAAGAGAATTTTTGCTAAGTGTCGTTTTTCGAGTGCACGTAGCAGGGAAGAGTTACGTCCTAGGCACAAAGCATTATTTGGGTACTTAGTGAATCCTGCATATGTTGCTCCTCCAGGTGATGAATTTCTTGATCAGGCACCGCAACAGGCCGATGTTCCTCAACCACCTCCTGTGGTTCAACCACCACCTCCTGTCTGGTCATAAAGCTGGTACAGACGGTATGGGTGCAACGATGCAATCTGCGATGACTGCTTTAACTTACAACAAACCTTACAGCTTTAGTAAGATGATTTTCTATGAGATCGATCGACAGCAACGTGCAGTGGCTCGGGAAAGATTTTTGATGTACCCGAGATTCTTACAGATGATCGTCAAGCATGTAGCTCCCAATTTGCCACAACGACGTCTGATTTCTTATGTAGAGAGTGTTTCAAAGAGAATTTTTGCTAAGTGTCGTTCTTCGAGTGCACGTAGCAGGGAAGAGTTACGTCCTAGGCACAAAGCATTATTTGGGTACTTAGTGAATCCTGCATATGTTGCTCCTCCAGGTGATGAATTTCTTGATCCGGCACCGCAACAGGCCGATGTTCCTCAACCACCTCCTGTGGTTCAACCACCACCTCCTGTCTGGTCATAAAGCTGGTACAGACGGTATGGGTGCAACGATGCAATCTGCGATGACTGCATTAACTTACAACAAGCCTTACAGCTTTAGTAAGATGATTTTCTATGAGATCGATCAACAGCAACGTGCAGTGGCTCGGGAAAGATTTTTGATGTACCCGAGATTCTTACAGATGATCGTCAAGCATGTAGCTCCCAATTTGCCACAACGACGTCCGATTTCTTATGTAGAGAGTGTTTCAAAGAGAATTTTTGCTAAGTGTCGTTTTTCGAGTGCACGTAGCAGGGAAGAGTTACGTCCTAGGCACAAAGCATTATTTGGGTACTTAGTGAATCCTGCATATGTTGCTCCTCCAGGTGATGAATTTCTTGATCAGGCACCGCAACAGGCCGATGTTCCTCAACCACCTCCTGTGGTTCAACCACCACCTCCTGTCTGGTCATAAAGCTGGTACAGACGGTATGGGTGCAACGATGCAATCTGCGATGACTGCTTTAACTTACAACAAACCTTACAGCTTTAGTAAGATGATTTTCTATGAGATCGATCGACAGCAACGTGCAGTGGCTCGGGAAAGATTTTTGATGTACCCGAGATTCTTACAGATGATCGTCAAGCATGTAGCTCCCAATTTGCCACAACGACGTCTGATTTCTTATGTAGAGAGTGTTTCAAAGAGAATTTTTGCTAAGTGTCGTTCTTCGAGTGCACGTAGCAGGGAAGAGTTACGTCCTAGGCACAAAGCATTATTTGGGTACTTAGTGAATCCTGCATATGTTGCTCCTCCAGGTGATGAATTTCTTGATCCGGCACCGCAACAGGCCGATGTTCCTCAACCACCTCCTGTGGTTCAACCACCACCTCCTGTCTGGTCATAAAGCTGGTACAGACGGTATGGGTGCAACGATGCAATCTGCGATGACTGCATTAACTTACAACAAGCCTTACAGCTTTAGTAAGATGATTTTCTATGAGATCGATCAACAGCAACGTGCAGTGGCTCGGGAAAGATTTTTGATGTACCCGAGATTCTTACAGATGATCGTCAAGCATGTAGCTCCCAATTTGCCACAACGACGTCCGATTTCTTATGTAGAGAGTGTTTCAAAGAGAATTTTTGCTAAGTGTCGTTCTTCGAGTGCACGTAGCAGGGAAGAGTTATGTCCTAGGCACAAAGCATTATTTGGGTACTTAGTGAATCCTGCATATGTTGCTCCTCCAGGTGATGAATTTCTTGATCCGGCACCGCAACAGGCCGATGTTCCTCAACCACCTCCTATGGTTCAACCACCACCTCCTGTCTGGTCATAAAGCTGGTACAGACGGTATGGGTGCAACGATGCAATCTGCGATGACTGCCTTAACTTACAACAAGCCTTACAGCTTTAGTAAGATGATTTTCTATGAGATCGATCGACAGCAACGTGCAGTGGCTCGGGAAAGATTTTTGATGTACCCGAGATTCTTACAGATGATCGTCAAGCATGTAGCTCCCAATTTGCCACAACGACTTCCGATTTCTTATGTAGAGAGTGTTTCAAAGAGAATTTTTCTAAGTGTCGTTCTTCGAGTGCACGTAGCAGGGAAGAGTTACGTCTTAGGCACAAAGCATTATTTGGGTACTTAGTGAATCCTGCATATGTTGCTCCTCCAGGTGATGAATTTCTTGATCCGGCACCGCAACAGGCCGATGTTCCTCAACCACCTCCTGTGGTTCAACCACCACCTCCTGTCGGTCAACCACCCATAGTGCAGCAAGCACCGCCTGTTGATCCTGTTGCAGCTCTAGAAGAACAGTTTGATCTTGAAGCTGCCTTTGGAGGGCAAGGTTTCTTTGATATGGAAAGGCTTGATCCAGCTATTGAAGTTCAAGACTCAGTAGCTGAGGTGTCTGGTGTGAATATTTCCATGGTCGCTACATCTGTGGCGGATTCTGAGAGAACTGACTCTGATTCCTCCACTGACGATATAGTTGAAGCACAGCAAATACTTGCCAGACAAGAAAGAATTCATGGCAAGCGAAATAAAGACTCAGATGATAGTGAATCAGATTATGAGGAGGATCTATATCGTCTGGTACGAAGATCAAAGAAGGAAAGGGTTGGTGAAAGTTCTAGAGTTGGTGAAAGTTCGAGGGTTGTTCGTTTTTCCCCACTATCGTTATCCGGTATGACTATGTTACCTGCTGCTTCAACTGTCACACTGCCGATAACCTCAAGTGTTCCTTTGGTGACCACGTCGTCATCATTTGGTATTCCTCCAACCACGTTTCAGTTTACAACTCCGGAGATAGTTTCTTTGTCGCCTCCTACTCTTACTCCATCAGAGGTTGTCGCTAGATTTGTTGAGTCGACATTGGTTGCGACTGCTGGTTTACCTGTCTCCATACCACCCACGGCTACTTTTCAGCCTACCTCTGATATTCCAGCTAGTTTGGGAATTCCACCGCCGTATGCTCAAGATATTTCTCATATGCGGTTTGACTTTGATGCTACTCTGTTCGACTCTGAACGGATTGCGGCTCTTGAACGGGTAGTTTCTGAACAATCACGGATCAATCTCATTCAGACGCAAGCTATTCAGCGACTTGTGGCAGAAAATAAGATACAGTCATCACTTCTCATTGAACACGGTAAACTCTTTGATGCTCTTAAACAGTTCTTAGCATCTCAGGGGGAGACGAGCTGCAAGGGTGATGAATTGAGAACAAAGAAAAGGCAAGACATAGACGATAATTCCAATGCATCGAAAGATGCAGGTGGTGAGTTTGACAAGAACTAAACAAAATCTTGGGACTTCCACATCTCAGAGGGAGTTTGTTGGTCCGTCAAGCAGTACAGGTGGTGACACAGTGGTGGTTGTAGACGAGGAGGAGGTGTTGGGAAATGACGATTATGAGTTAGTTGATGATGTGTTAACGGCTGATAAGATTGAAAAGATTGGGTAACAGATAGAGATTGACAGTGAGTTGGAAGAAAGGGAGATAGTTGATGATGGTGTAGAGCATGATATTCCAAGTGTTGAGGAGATAAGTCTGGGTCAAGGTGAAAGTGTGTCGGATGAGTTTGAGTGGGAAGAACAGCTTAGTTGTAAAGAAGGATGTGCTCAGTGGTTCTTCAAGACAAAGAAGCCTGCGGTACCAACAATGTTCAAGAAAAGTTACAATATCAGGGGATATGTTGAATCAAAGAAAGGCATTATCTGTTGGTTGTATGATGAGTAGCTAAAATTGTTTGTGATAAAGCGATATGATGGGGTTCAGTACTTTAAGAAGGCTTTGAGATCGCTCAACACCTTGCCTGAGTGTGAGGTGAAAGATTTAGCACACTTGAGATTGATTAATCAAAGTGATGACAACTTTGCGAGATGGGTTGGAAAGATTGTGTGGAAAGAAAGTGTGAAATAGAAAAGGTTTGAATTGTTGAAGCCACAGAAAGGGAAGTTGGTCGAAGACAAGGAACGAGGCATAAGGGCTGATGGTAAGCCTTGGATGGTGATGAAATACAAGCCGATTTGGTGTTTGAAGGAGGTTCCGATGAAGATGATGCCCAAAGATGTGTTGAAGGATCTCAAGTGGTGGTATGTTGACTGCCAGACTGCTGAAGTTGTTATAGAAGATGAGGATGAACAGGAGATTCTGAGAGTGTATGATCCCATGCACTTGGTTAATTTGTCTCAAGCTGATTTGCAGGTACTTAATGATAAGAAGATTTTCTATATTCCTGCGTGGAAGGATGAAGCAAAGAAGTACCAGAGGGTGGTATCTTTCTGTGTGAGACAGGGCATTCATGTTTGAAGACGGTGGGTATGTGATTTTTGGATTACAAGACACGAGAAAGAAGATAGAGATATGAAGCTACTGCCAAGGGGGAGTCTGTTGGTGCATGATGTCAGTAGTTCAGTATCTCGTGTTTATTTGTGTATGTAATCGTTTAGATTGGTTATTTTGTGTTGAACTTGTTTTATATGTTCGCTGTTGTTTTTAGCGAACTTGAAGTTAGCGAAGTTTAGACAACTTCGCCTAGTATGTTAGGCGAAGTTGTCGAGTTATATAAACTCTTAACTTCGGCCTTTTTGTATAACTTTTGACGGCTGTTTGTGTGATTCTCTGAGTCACGTGTTTGTTACCTTGGTCATTAAGCATTGCAATATAACAAGTATTATCATATATACTCGTGTGTTTGTTTAGATTCAACGTGTCAATCGTCTATACACTAGTATCGTATACGTAGGGATTCCGCACCCTCTTGTTACGAGATACTCCAGTGTAGATCCGGCCGGGAACCTACATGAAGTCCGGCTCCACACGACATATCGTCGTACATGTTGCCTTCATCAACGGAGTTGAATTGGGATCGATAGATGTTGTTTTGAAGATCGATTAGGATGATGATTCTATGAAGCAAAATCGATTTGACATTAAGCTTACGACAATGGGCATCGGCCACGATATTCGATTTACTGAGATGGTAACGAATTTCACAACCGTAATAAATTAGTAATTCGGCCCATCGTCGTTGTCTCATGTTGAGATTTTTTTGATCAAAAATGTGTTGAAGACTTTTAAGATCGGTAAACACCACACATTTCGTACCATAAAGGTAGTCTCTCCATATTTTTAAAGTGAAAAAAAGGCACGAAGTTCGAGATTGTGAGCCGTGTAATTGTTCTCGCGAACTTTAAGTTTCCTTGAGGCATAAGCGATAGCTTGACCTCGTTACATGAGAACACAACCGAGATCTTGGTTGGATGCATCGCAAACAACCACAAAGTCATCATTTCCTTCAGGAAGGGCTAAGATAGGACCATTTCAAAGCATATGCTTTAGGGATTGGAAAGCTTCTTATTGTTTTGGTCCCCATTTGTAAGGTTTTCCCTTATGAGCTAATGCGGTGAGGGGTAATACAATTTTGTAAAAATTTGAATGAAACGCCGATAATATTGGCCACACCAAGGAAAGAACGAACTTTCGGAGTTGTGGATGGAGTTTTCAAATGTTTTACTTCCTCAATTTCGGTGAGATCAACATGAATACATTTATCATTGATGATGTTACCCAAAAATTGAATTTCTTTTAGCCAAAATTCACATTTTGATAATTCGGCATATATTTGTTCTTTTCTAAGGGGATCAAGAATGGACCGTAAATGATGCTCATGTTCGGTGATGTGGTGAAAATAGTCAATTAAATATCAACAAAATTAAACAAGTAATAAAAACAAGACCTAAGACTCAACTACACAAAACACCGACAAGTGAACCGATCAATTGTATTAAAGCTAAGTAAGTCCGGAATATCGAACCCACAGGACTCTATATATTACGTAAATTAACTAATTAGACTCGACTTACGACACGACTATTTATTATTAATGTTTTAAGGGGATTTTTAAACTAATATTAAACTAAGAAAGTAAATAAACAAGTAAACTAGAAACAAGCAATTAAACACAAGATCGGAACCAATAAGAGAAGGAATCTACCTAGGTAACAATCCCATGCATTAACAATCATCAAGCAGTGGACAACTAACATGATATGGAAACTGATTTTTAAACATATTCATCTAACAAAGCCTAGAGGACCCTTGACCGAATCAAACGAAATCCCAAAGAATAATTATTAGATTATGAAGCAATCAGTTATATTGATTTTCTCACAGTTATCAATTAGGGTTAATTAATAGTATCACAAGCAAGCAATCTCACGAAACACTAAACCATAGATAACTTGATAAAATAAACACGACATCATGAACAAGGATCAACACAATAAGCTAGAATATTGTCACTAATATATCCTAGCATGAAATTGACCAAGACACATGAACAACTCCTTACCTTACAGCTATTGGAATTTAGCAAAACATTCAAAATCCTAATCAACGATTAACAAGCTTCTATGATCTAATAGGCCTATTCAACCATAATAATCAAAACACCAAGTAATTGATTAAACATGAACCTCAAATAAAAAGAACACAAACAATAGAAAACAAGATCCATGTGAAGCAATAATTAATAATCAACCAAGATAATAAACACACATACGCATCATGAAAGAGAAATCAAGTCTTTACTATTAATATAACGAATCCATAATCAAAACAATAGTCCAAAGCAAGAATCAAGTGTCTAATATGTTCATCAAACCTAGGTAGACATGAAGTCTAGCCTAGCTTAGTCATAATCTTAGACAAATAACTAAACCAAAGAACAAAGAGTAAAATCATAAAAGATGATGAACAAGAAAAATGAAAAAGAATGAAAGAACCCGTCTTAATTGACCCTGGAACACCCGTATGAAAGCTTGATGATCTTCTCTCTTCCTAGCCTCTAAAACACCTTCAATCTTAGCTCTCTATCTCCCAAAATCGGCTGCCAAAGGTTGTATATTCGTTTAGGTTTTTATCCATCTATATATATATATAACGAGTTGGGCCTTAAACTTCCAAAATATGGCTGATCAGAAGCAAAAGGCGCCGCGCGACCAGTCCTTGCCTCCCTGGCCGTGCGGCGCGGCGTGTCTAGGGAGGGCTCCATGATTTTTTTTATTATTTTATTGATACAACTCATTCTCTTTCTAGACCTTCTTTTCCTTATCTCTCAAGCCACCATCTACATGAAAACAAATCAAAACTCTAAGTGAATTAATCATGTAACCATTGACGAGCAAAAACGAAATTAAACTTCACATGAAATGATAGAAAGAATTAAGTTTAACAAGCAAGACACCAAAAGAATTAAAACATGATAAATATATATAAATTTGAATCAAAACCTTAAATAATAAAAGATAAACAAAACACGAACTAAACCGAACTCAAAACATTTAATAAACATAACTTTACAAGGGATTCAAGATGTATAAATAGATGTTTATCATTCGGCTTCGGTTTTGGAAAAGAGGAGGATGTAATAAATAAATACAATTACGAATTTGTCCAAAAATGGTTTGCAGTCATGGTTCATGAATCCATGAATACCTTGGGTACATTGGTTAATCCAAATGGAATAACCATGAACTCGTAATATCCATACCACGTAAGGAAAGTAGTTTTGGGAATGTCATCTTCGTGAACACGCAATTGATGATTACCCAATCGAAGAATAATTTTGGATAAACAAGTTGCGCATTTGAGTTGATCAAAGCGGTCGTCAATTCAATGTAAAGGGTAATGATTTTTTATGGTGAGTTTATTGAACTCACGATATTCAGTAAACATGTGAAATGAGCCATCTTTCTTTTTCATGAAAAGGACGGGTGCGCCCCATGGAGAGGATCTCGGATAGATAAAGCCCTTATCGAATAGTTCTTGGAGTTGTTTTTACACTTCTTGCATTTTCGAAGGAGCTAAACGATATGGATCCTTGGCAACGGGGGTGACTCCGGGAACAAGGTCGATTCAAAACTCAACCGGATGGATGGCTAGAAGACCGCGTCATTGAGAAAAACGTCGAGAAAATCACAAACAACGGGACCGCTTGAGCTAAGAACGGAACATAATTTTGCCGGACGTACTTTTGTGATTAAGAGCACGACATGAGGTTGAGATTTTTGGGAGTCGTTTTGCCAAAGGTCTTGAGATTTTTACCGTTGGCTAACGAAATTCAAATAAGCGTGTCGCAACAAACAACTTTGGCACGATGCAAAGCTACCCAAACCATGCCTAATATGATGTCGAAGCTTCCCAAATTGATGGTCATGGAGTTACCATTGGCGACTTCAACGAAAAAAGGTCGAGAAAGTTTAGTACGGGGTATGGAAAGGGTAGTTTCAAATTTAGAAGGAAAAAAATTCTATCAGCTCCGGCATCAAATAAAATTGAACCTAAATGCTCATTTATTATAACGTACCGTTCACCACATCGTTGGAAACTTGGGCTCGGTTGCCATTCATCATAAAAGAACGCCTTTGATTGTTGTGGGGTGCCTTGCGGAGGCGAAGATGAAGGAGCTTGAATTTCTTGGAGCGGTTGAACTGAAGGAGCCACGAGTTACAGGACTTGAGGTTGGTAAGTTTGCACTTGGTAGACTTGAGTTGTGTAGTATGGTGCAGGCATGATTGGGCTTGATTTGCAAAAGTGAGTTGGGGACAAGCATTTAGGAAATGATTCGGGTCTCCATAATTGAAACAAGCTCTCGGTAAAGGTATGGGGCAGTCTTAAGGATTCTGTGGAGCAAACCTTGGTGGTGTTGTTTGACCATGGGAGGCTTCACAACACATATTGCTAAGGTGACTAAAGCGATTACAATTCGAGCATTATCGACAAGTGGAGTAAGATGGGTGTTGGCGTTGACAAGTGTTGCACAAATGAAGAGGACTGGTATAAGGTTTTCGGTTTTGAGTAGCTTGGGATTGAGATTGGAGTTGAGATGGGGGGTGATGGCAAAGTTTTGGTGTTGCAATTTGTGTTTCTTTTGGATTGGTAGGATGAGTGGGAGTTATTTATGGATTGAGGTGGAGGTTCAAATTTGGTGTGGGAAGATGGTTCGAGTGTGATATTTTTAGTAGGCTTCTTGGAACCTTTGATTTTTACAGTATTTCCGACTTTGTCATGATTCTCGGAAAGAGATGCGGCTAGGGTGATCGCTTCATGGAGTGTTTGCGGGTTGCTACTCATTACCAAGTATTTGATTTTCAAAGGAACCCCACCCCCGACATATTTGTCAATATCCTGTTCGAGGGGAGTAACCAGGTGAGGGACCAAGAGAGTAAGCTTGCGAAAGCGATTGGAGTAGGTGGAGTTGTAACTACTCTCCTGCTTGTGTTACTAGAACTTGGTGTCAAGCTTATTGTTGTCATGCTTTGGGGAAAACTTCTTCATGGCGGCTTAAGCCCCTTTAGTGTTCATTTTGTTGTTCCACCATGTGAGGGCAGTTAGCTAAAATACACTTGAAGCAAAGGTGGTTTTTTTTTTATTCGGGGCGTTCACAATGACGGAAAACGCTCTCCATCTGCTCGAACCATTGCAACAAGGTAGTAGCATGGTTCGAACCTATAAATTTTGGTCGGTTGGAACCGGTAAGTTGTTTGAAATTCCAAGGTGCGGCGTTAGGCACAGCTTGGATAACAACAGATTGAGGGGTTTGGGTTGCTTGGATTGGGGTTATCAGTCCGGGAATTACATCAGCTATTTTTTGAGCGACCAAGGCGGCCATTTTGCATTTGGAGCTCTTGGGTTTGCGAGCTTGACAACGAATAGAAGTGTAAGTCCCGAATCTGGATCACTACAATTATGATATCAATAAACTAGGTGTTGGTGTGGAATTCCAACACTAAGTTATTCAAGAACACAAAGGAACACAAACACGTAACACAAGAGTTGCTTCAAAACACACGTATTATTATACGTCGGGTGCTTAAACACGGTGATTACAACACGTCAAGTAAACCCTTAGACGGCCAAAAACAAGTGAACGAGCAACCTAGAACCCTATACAATGCATTCTATATATAGGGTACTCAATACACAAGCACAACAGTGACCAAAAGCCCACCGAGATCCAAAGGGATCTCGGTTTACATGCGTAGCCCAAAACAAAGAAATAGACTAAGTACAAACCAAAATAACTAGGCCCAACAATCTCCCCCTTGGTTTGTAGCTTGGTCCTCAATCGTGCTCCATGTAGTCAACATCAGTGTCCTTCAATGCACCTGCCCAAACTTGCGCCTGATAATAGAAGCCACCATGCTTGTGTATTCTTTTGCTGCCGCTTCAAAGATCGGGTCAGCTATTATCTGGAACGTGCTGAGAGTCTTGATATCCTTCTCTCCAAACTTTAACAGATCTCTTGGATCAACAAATCTGTATTGCCCTTTTCCCTTCTGTAAATTGACAATAGTGGCCGTTACACTATCATACATCCAGAACCTCATGTTGTCCAATGTGCCATCTGGAATCGCGTCAGGTACAGGAATGTGAGTGGCCTTTTTTGTAGAAGGCCACATAACGTTGACCATTGTCTTTCCTGTCTTTGGATCCACGACCCCCTTTGCTTTCTTCAAGAACGACTCAGCAGTTTGCATTGTTGGAAAGCCTCGATCATCTTGATTTCTCAGAAAGTTCCAGAAGTCCCTACCACGTTTATCATTAGTTGGGTTGTGGAATGGAGAGTTTATCAAATCACTGAGATCTATTTTTGTCCAATAACCAAAGTCTTTCATCTTCTTATAGTACTCAGTGGTCCCGGACTTCATCTTAACTCACCACATGTTCTTTTCAGCATCGAAACCCCATGTTACAACTCCCGAACGATCACCATATTTATCTGAGAAACCCTTCTGAAAAGTGACAACGAATCTGTCTGGATGATCTGATGATTCGACATTCTGATTTGAGTTTTTCATCAACAGCAGCTTTCTTTGAATTATATCTGATTTTTCTTTGGTGATTCGTGGTGCGGACATGTACTGCTTCAACGTCTCAGATTCATATATGTTGTCAGCTGGGCGAATACCAGAGCTATCACCTGGATTTACTTGAGTAGTTCGTGAAGCCATATCATCACTGCTCTTAAATTCATCCCCAAACTTTTGAATGAGCTTTTGTTGGAGGTTTAGATACATAGCAGTCAATCCTCCCATGTTGGACTGAAGCTCTTTAATCTTGGAGTCTTTATCAGAATTGTTGGCTTCCAGTTCCTGAATACGTACGTCTTTGAGGACTGAATCTTGTTCGAGGTCAAAAACTTGACGTTGTAGCGCGTGTATGTCGACGGTAGCGTCCTCAAGAAAAACTCCCTTACCATTGTTCTGGAAATAAGTTTCTTGCATGGCAAGAATTTGTGCAATCTTGTCGGAAGTGCTAGAACTTGACTGGCCTTGATTGACTGGGCCAGAAGATCCAGATGGAGCATCAACATGTTGAAAGTCAGCCCCATATTCAAACTCATGATCAATGTCATCAAAAGTCTTATCCTGAGTTTGGGGCTCAGTAGTAGATGGGCTTGGATCAACGTGAGTCTCAGAAACATTCGACTCAGTTTGATTTTGTGGTTGTTGTTGGCTTGGTGTTGTTGTTGTCGCGTCTTCAGATGCCAGCACGCCAGAACTAGGATCTTTTTTCCTTCGTTTTCGTGGAATAAGATTGGCAGCTGGCTCTTCAACTAACTCTTCTTCAAGATATTCAGCAACAGTCTGAGGAGGCTTTAGGGCAGTTGACTGAAGTAATTCTTTAAATCTTTCAGTCTTCCAACTGTTGAACAGCCGAAGCATTTTCCACGTTACGGTGTTCCTCTTCCAAATGTTGTACATTTTGTTCCTCATCTTCATCATTTGAGCTGATTTCATGAGCAGCAACTGGTCTTGGAACTGGTGATGCGTGCTCTTCAGCAACTTGAGCTACAACCGGAACTGTTTCGATTTCAAAAAATCTGCCAAATATTTCCAGAGCATGAAGGCCTTCGTCTGCGAGAAAATCTTGGAGCCTTTCCTGGACTGTTTCATTAACCCAAAGGTGTTGGGTCCATCAAATTCATATCTAAAGTATCAACAGATCTGACGAGGTCGGTGTGGTGTGAATCGAAAATCATCTGTAGAAATCTTGGATACATGAGAAACATCTCTTTCTTCTTCCCTTTCAGATTGCTCATCATCTCATTGAAGACAAACTTGGAATAGTTGTAATTCCAATCCATGATCAGAGCAGTGATAGCAGACATCTGAGTATGACTTATCTCGTCAGACCCCCCCCCCCCTTTCTTCCCAACACACATGTGAAGAAAGTGTGTATCAAAAACCTCCAGTATGGGTGAAATAACTTCTTGATTGCTGGAGGATAAGTACCTTCATAGCCCATCCTAGTGAGAATCTCAGAGACAGCTGTAGTAGAGTATTTCGTCGGGTAATCAGATTGATCACCAAACAGAAGAACATCCCTTATAATAGCCTCTGTGATGAAGACTGGCTTTTTCTATACTTTGGAGTCCATCGACACCACTCCATATGGCCCTCGTTGGTTGATTGAGACATTATTCCAAAACTCAGTGAACATCTTCCTACATATGACAGGGTTTTCTCATAACACGTGAGAAATCCTGCAAGTGTTGAGGCCGACAATCATAGACTTGAACTCCTTGTGGGCCAGTGGTGGATCAAATAAATGTCCAGCTATATTATGTGTGTCCACAAACTTTAACGAAGCCTGATCAGCCATTACTGCACCAAACGAATCAAGTTAGTAAATGCAAACTTCACTATAGTTATATTTTTAAAGTAAGTTACTCAAGTTTTAAGACATGAAGGGCCAAAGATGACAAAATCACATGAGATGGACCATAAAAATAAAATAATAGTAATATTATATTAGATTTCGATCCACAAAGGGTTTTCTGTCCAAAATTGAGATTTCGGTCAAACAGGGGTTTTCGGTCAAAAGTAAGTGTTCTCTGTCAAGATCAAACCAAGAACATGAGTTCTCGGTTAAGTCCAGCATTTTTGGTCAACGAAAGTCAAATGAAAACATGAGTTCTCGGTCAAGGCTAGGAGATCTCGGTCAACGAAAGTTAACCGAGAATTCTTTGACAGCTGGGGACAAAGAACCCTTTGGGTTTCTTCTTGGAATATGTGGCGCCTTCTCCAAGACACCGAGATCTCCATTAAACCTGCAACAAATCCAGTTTAATTTCCAATAAATAACCCTAAAACATCCAATCGAAATCACCAATCACTAATCCTAACACCCAATGACACCTCGTTCGTCTGTGTAATCCATCTACTCATCTGTCAATACATTAAGAACACAATTCTCACAAAACAATTAGCTTGAACTTTGGCTCATTTACCTGTGAATCAACAAACACGAACGATAATAACAACTTAATGTGAATCTTTTATGCAAGGAGTGGCTTTCGGCTGAATAATTTGAAAGAAAGGAATGAATTGAATTTTAAATGTAATGAAAATAATAATTGAGGAGGGGGGTTACTTATACCCCAACTAATGTGGGCTGAGAGCCCCTAAAAAGGCCCAAACCAGTGTAAGGCCCAATTGATCAGCCCATAAACAAGTTGACACATAACTTACAACCCAGTGTAAGGCCCAAAACAATTTAAACACATTGAAAACGACCCAGTTGAATCACACGTTTCGAGGAGAGTGATTTCGAGAAAAACAAATAAAACAAAACAACAAAAAACATAAGTAATAACAAAAACAATACACAAAAAACTTTTTGAATTTTGCAGATTGGGATCAAATTTCAGTTTTTGTAAAAACGCGTCTTTTTATGAAAAGATCCGAACATGGAATTATATTGTTTAAGAGGCTGTCACTAGGATTCATGTTCAGCTTTATTATGAAATAAAGAAACAGGTTGATAGTAGGTATAACAAAGTTAGGATGATTTTCATTGCATCAGTGATATGAGTTAGGTTCAGTTCAGCACAAAGCTTAGATGGACATCACTCATGGACCTGTGATGCCTCCTATCTCTTCTTAAAGCGTATTTTGCTTTCCCCAGATCACCCCAATTTGACTCCAACCCCCTAGTGCTTGATCAAAATATTTTTATAGATAAACGAACAAGAATTTAAGCTTTAAGGTTGAACGTTGGACTTACAAGCCGTCCGGACTTACAGGCCTTTCATTCGAGACATGACAGGACTTACTTGTGTGCCCCCATCTCTGTAGTTCTAGTTTGACCCTCTAAGATTTTAAAACATAAACTTTAATAAGATAAAATAAACTCTTTTGTAGATTTTTTTTAACAATAACTTAATAACATAATATTTTTGGTGATCAAGACACTAACAGGCTCATGTATAACTATGTAATTGCTTTTCTGCCTATCATTAGAAGAGATGTATATGGAGACATGCACATTTCTTCAAAATGACTCTCCACGGTAATTTTAGCAAATTTAGTTTATATCACTTCAACTTTTACGCATCATGGAAAGTTACCATACAAATCAATGACTTTTCTATAGCCTTTTAAGCTTAATAACTTCACCCGTTAGGCACCCAAAAACAATTTACCTATCATTTTCTAAGGTTTGGATCAATTTTCATTTGAAAATATTTGAAGCTTCTAAAAAGCTATTAACTGAATAATAATATCATTTCCCACAAGGCAGTTTAAAACTCAGTCACCCCGGTCAGTCTTAGGTTTCAGGTAAATGGCTATCCCGCATGTCCACAAGTGGTTAACAAGACCAAACACATATGAAGATACATGTCCTTCCAACTTGGAGTTACCGACATAATTTTAAGTGAAATAATTCAAAACACAAAACACATCACAGTCTTTAGATAAATGGCTATCATGTGACTCTACAAGTAGATCACTGAACCAAACATATACAAGTATATGTTCTTCAAACTTGAGCAACCGACATAATTTTAAGCGAAAATGAAACTTTTAAATTTATAAAAAAAATTAATATTATTTATTTTTTTTAATAAAATAAACAACACACACACACTAGTTTTGACTTTTTGATTTTTCTCCCCCTAAATTTGTGCAAATTAATAAAATATGTACAAATTTATTCCCAAAAAGACTCAATCCTCGAAACGAAGCATTTTAAGAAAACTCACAAGCAAATTAAATTTGTCTGTTCCGACCGGTTTTGTAAATAAGTCTGCCACATTGTTATCAGTATCGACTTGGTCAAGGTGAATTAATTTTCGGTCGTAACAATCATGAATAAAATGAATTTTAATATCGATGTGCTTGGTTTTAGAATGGTGAACTGGATTCTTAACAATTGCAATGGCAGCATCATTATCACAAAAGATGGGAGTATCAATAAATTCTAAACTGTAATCCAGCAGTTGGTTTTGCATCCAGATAACCTGAGAACAGCAAGCTGATGTGGCAACATACTCCGCTTCGGCGGTCGAGGTAGATACCGTCTGTTGTTTCTTACACTGCCATGAAATGAGACGATCTCCTAAGAACTGGCATCCGGCAGATGTGGATTTTCTATCAATATCATCTCCACCATAATTGCTATCAGCAAAAGCATAAAGATCAAATTCTGATTGTTTGGGATGCCAAAGACCTAACTTCGGTTGTCCCTTCATATATCTAAAAATACGTTTAACAGCAATTAAATGAGAGAGTTTAGGATTAGCCTGGAAATGAGCACATTGGTAGACTGCAAACATGATGTCAGGATGACTGGCTGTGAGGTACATCAGAGACCCGATCAACGACCGATAGTACGTTTGATCTACGGGACTCCCTTCTGGATCAGATGATAGTAGAGGCCTTTCTGCCATAGGAGAGTTAGCACTCTTGGAATCTTGAAGTTCAAACTTTGCGAGCATATCCTCAACATACTTCCCCTGATGTAGTAAAATTCCTGGGGAGCATTGGCGAACCTGTAACCCTAGAAATGTTGTCATTTCACCCAACAAGCTCATTTCAAATCTTTTCTTCATTACTTCTTCAAATTTTGTGCACAACTCAGCACTGGTGGATCCAAAAATAATGTCATCTACATAGATCAGGACTAGAATCAAATCCTTTCCGACAGTTTTTCGGAAAAAGGTTTGATCAATGGTTCCTCGCTTGTAGCCATGATCTACAAGATGTGCGGTCAATGTAGCATACCACGCCCGAGGAGCCTGATGTAGCCCATACAATGCCTTGTCTAACTTGTAGACGTGATTTGGTTTCTTTGAATCAACAAACCCCGGAGGCTGGTCCACAAAAATCTCTTCTTTGACTTCACTGTACAGAAAGGCGGTCTTGACATTCATCTGATACACTGTGAACCCCATGAATGATGCGTAGGCCAGAAAAATTCTAATGGCCTCAAGTCTAGCCACTGGGGCATAGACTTCAATGTAATCTAGTCCCTCAACCTAACGAAAACCACGAACTACCAACCATGCCTTATTTCGAACAATAACCTCGGTGTCATCTTGCTTGTTTCGAAAAACCCATCTTGTATCAAGAGCTTTCTTTCCTTTGGCAACTCAACCAATCTCCATACCTTCAACTTATCAAACTGATTAAACTCTTCGTGCATAGCATCAACCCAACTGGGTTCCTAAAGTGCCATTTCTACCATCTTTGGATCAATTTGAGAAATGAAACAAGAGAACAGGCAGTTGTTTATATGTCCTGTCTGACTTCTGGTGGGTACACCTGTTTCAAGAGGACCTGTGACATTCTCAATTGGATGATTCATCTGAATCCTCGATGGAATTAAATGGTCGGAAACATCACCAGTAGGTTGCAAGTTTGACAAGTTCTCATTAACATCAGCAAGAGGATTCTTCAATCCAGATGTCGTCGTACTGTGAGAGTACGAAGTACTGGCGACATATTCATTTGGAATCGCATCGGGAAACAGTATGCTCCCAAAGATCTGACAAATAGAACTCTCCCCCTCAGCTGTAGTAGCATCGTCAGACGAATTTGGTGAACATTCAATTTCTAGAGTTCTTTTGACTGAGTGTCGGATGCGGGTGTGTCATTAGTTGATTCAGTGGTATCATCATCCAGAAATGGAGAGATTTGAGATACTGCATGTGGGTCATCTTTCGCAGCTTCCACTGTAGGACCAGCTGATGGTTCTGTGTTGACGACCGAAAACACATTGAATGGTTTGAAAAGTTCATTATAGTCGAATAACCAGTCCTGACCAACACGAGCATCAGTCTCATTTTCTTCCAACCAACAAACATCATAGGACTCTAGAATCTTCTTGGTTGACTTATTGTAGATCCGGTAATCTGTATTGCCCACATAGCCAACAAAATAACACTCATCAGCTATGGCCCCAAATTTTAGAGTAGACTCGAGATTTAGTAGTGTACAAGGACACCCAAAATCTCTGAAATGTGCAACAGTGGGTTTATGACCATAGACAATCTTATACTGGGTTTTCATTTTAGATTTGTTGATTATCACCCAATTCTGAACATAACAGGTCGTATTAATAGCTTCTTCCCAGAAGAACAATGGCAGCTTAGAATCACACAACATAGTCCTTGCCGCTTCGATAAGAGTTCTGTTTCTCCTTTCTACCACACCATTTTGCTGTGGTGTCCGTAATGCGCTGTACTAACGGAACACCCACCTTTCTGAACTGAACTGATTCAATGATGCATTATTGAATTCCGTGCCATTATCACAACGTATTCCCTTCAGCTTAAAATTCAGTTGGTTCTCCATGAGCACTACAAACCTCTTGATCAAATCTGCAGTTTCACTCTTATTTGACAAGAAAAAAACCCAAGTGAAACGTGAGTCGTCATTAGTAATAACAAGACAATAAGAGCTACGAGAAAGACTTAAGACATGGACTGGTCCAAAAAGATCCATATGAAGCAGTTTAAAAACTAATGAAATAGTATTGATCAACTTCGGCTTATGAGTTTTTCGATGATGTTTACCCAAGGCACACGCCACACACTTTTCAATAGTCACAAAGTCTTTAATTGGTAGACCACGTACCAAATCATTTTTAGTAAGACGATTCAAGTTTTTAGTATTCGCATGACCAAGACTACGATGCCATAGCATGGCATTATGTTCTGACACTTTTGAAAACAAGCATGTTATTTCATCAGGAACATTTTTGTTCATATTGATCACATAAGCATTATCTTTTTGTTTTGATCGAACAAGAATCTAGTCTTCTGGTATAATTATAGCAGGTTTCAAAATCAGACACTCTTTCTTTGTAAAAGGAGTTGAAAACTCTTTGTCACAAATTTGTGACACGCTCAAAAGACTATGCTTCAATTCTGGAACAAAATCAGCATTTTCGAATTTTAGAACATTGTTACTTACAGTACCCTTCTGAGTGATCTTTCCTTTCTCCCCTCCCGCAAAGGACACATACCCACCATTAAATGTTTGAATGTCGTGTAATTGGGTAATGTCTCCTGTCATGAGCTTGGAACAACCACTATCAACATACCAAGGTCTGATGATATTCTTCCATAGTTGTTCCTGCACAATGCGCGGGATTAGTTAGATTTTGGTACCCAGTCCATAGTTACACTGGGTAACCCTGACTCATCTAAGGTTTTCATGGGTTGCCATGACATGTCCTTTTGATCATTAAGCATTTGATTTGCAGACTCTTTTACTGGAGACTTAGGCAACCATTTATGCCTACCATTGTAAGATTTGACATTATAAGTACGAATGGTTGACTTCATCTCTGGTGATTTTGGGTTGGAAGGAGTTGAATTTGTCTTCTCAACCTGTTTCGGTTTAGGATGTGCATTCCTTTTTGAAACCGAAACCTTTTCTAACCCTATTACAAAACATGTTAGGCTTGGTCTGATGAGAACTAAACCTGCCAGATTTGTTCCAATCATCGTCAGAGAAATTAGTCTGACTATGCCTGAATCTTTGCCTGTAGGAATTATGATGCACATAGGGCATATATCTCTGATAAAATCCATAATAGGGAACATATGGACGATGTGGACAATTTCTGGCAATATGACAAGGAGTGCCACAATTAAAACAAGTTTGACGTTTTATGTAAAAATCATTTTGGGCAACTCCTTGTCTGGACTGGTTGTGTGGACCAGTTTTCTTAAAATTGCGACGACTATTTTTTACATTTTTGAACTTATCACATTGTTTGTCATTAGAGCATCCCTTTTTAACAAATTTAGGTGGTAAGTATTTGTTGGAATTTTTTGAATTTTTAATCTTATTGGAAACCACATTATTAGAATTCAAATTTCCAATAGAATCAACCACACAAAAATCCTTGCTCTTTAAAACAGAGCCCACACAAACAGTCGGAGTAACATATTCAAAACATGAAGTTTTAAAGAAAAATCAGAAACAATGTCATTATTAAATTCAAAATAAGGGTCGTCGTCCTCATCTGTCCATTCCTTCACAATTACTTTTTCTGCACATGAAGTAAACACGTTAGAATCGTTCACTTTTGATGTAGACGGACTTGCATTCACAGAACTCACTCCATCACATTTGTCTTGTTTACCGTACTTCATGTCCTTTATCTTTTCTTCCTGTTCTTTGGTAACCGAAGTACGAACATAATTGTGGTTGTAGGGTGGGGGAACTTGACTGTATCCTATTCCCTCACCTTTGTTTTCTTTCCACCACAATTGATTTTCAATCATTGAGTTAACTACTTTACTAAAAATATCGAATTTTTTAAAATCTAATTCAGCCTTTTCAAAATTATTAGTTAGATTAAAAATTTCCAATTTGGAAGCTTCCATCTTAGCAGTTAATTCAGAGATTTCTTGTTTGGCATCAAATAAATGACAGCATTTTAGACTAAATTCAGACTTAAGTTTTGAGAAATCCT
This sequence comes from Bidens hawaiensis, assembly GCF_021521415.1. Classification (NCBI taxonomy): domain Eukaryota; kingdom Viridiplantae; phylum Streptophyta; class Magnoliopsida; order Asterales; family Asteraceae; genus Bidens; species Bidens hawaiensis. The sequence goes on along the minus strand of NW_027491409.1, from coordinate 962,180 downwards.
TTTGAGTTGCTTCTATCTTATCAAGAAACCCTTTTTCATTTTTCTTAAGTTTGAAATTTTCAGATTTTATTCTTTCCATATCTCTAATCAAGTTATAATTATGGAGCTTATATAACTCTATCTTATCAACACAATCTAGAGAACATGGTTGAAAAATTACCTCAGATGAATTAGGAGAACTGAACGCCATATATGCGAATTGAAGTTCCTTGATTTTCTCCTCAGTAGCATTTTCATCTCCGGTGTTTTCAACATTTGCGAAGTTTGCGGTTTGATTTCCAATGTTGAGAACAACCATCTGATCCTCCCAAGAGAATTGTTGAGCAACCAATCCTCTTTCACCATTTCCCGAACTACCTCCAACCTCACCTCTAGCAATACCCACTGGAACCAGTGCCCTTTCTGTGTTTCCATCCTTTGCTGGGTTAGTACATTCACGAGCAAAATGACCCGGCTTGTGATAGTTGTAGCATCTCAGAGTGTCATTGTTAAAGCCCACCTTCTTATTATTATGCATATTCCAATTGTTTCTACCCGTCCTCTTAGTGAACTTCTTGGCCCGAAACACTGCCATGGCGATTTGCCAAGAAATATCCATTTCTTCAACATCGTCAGGATGAATCTAATCGAGTTCAGCAGCAACTACAGGTTGAACCATGTCTCCAGCTGAAAATGCATTATAACAGTTCATGAATCCCGCCATTAGAGCTATATTCTCCCTAGTCTCTTTTGGAATGGAAGGAATCTGACTGGAGTTTTGACTGTAAGTTATTCCAGAGGATGAGACCTTTCCATTGTCAGCTAAAGATTGACCAGACTTAGTAAAGAATACTGGAGATGGTTGGGGTGGAATGGAAGATGGTTGGCCTTGAGTGGATGTGAACATTTGAAAGTTTCCCTGAGGTGGTTGTTGAGTAGTCTTGAACACTGAGAAGCTGTCTTGAGAGATGAGGGCACTGTTGGAAGCAACGTTGTACCCAGCTTCACTGTAGGAGTTTGCATGATTTATTACACGTTTCTTGTCATCCATATCACATGCCTTGATAGTAGCCATCATCTCAGAAAGAGACATTCTGTTGAGATATTTAGTCTTTTTTATAACAGCAACATTCATATCCCAACTCTTTGGCAATGAGTTCACCAGCTTGTTGTTTATCTCAAAGGTTGCTAGATAAATACTTGCTGATCTCATTTCAGTCACCAATGCTGTGAACCTTTGGAGTTGAGTTTCCAACGTTTCCCCCAGAACATGATTAAACATGTTGAACTTTTTTCGTAGCAAGTCTTGGCGACTCCTTTTCATATCTTCGTTTCCCTCATACACCTCAATCAACGCCTCCCACAACTCTTTAGCATATTGAAGTTCTTTAAAGCCAAGGGCAATCTCAAGTGAGAGTGCCATGGTTAGAGTAGAAAGAGCCTTTTCATCTTCCTCAACTTTAGCAAAGTCATCATCATCATACAATGCAATGGCCTTCACAATAATCTCAGTTGAGTTTTCTCGTTGATAAGTAATTCTTTGAGGTCCCCTAACAATACTTCTCCAAACTTTGGCATCCTTCATCTTAACGTATTTCTCAAACCAAAACTTCTATTCACTAAACCCCTCATGGGACAAGAGACGGGGTATACGAGTTGTGGTCCCCATGATAGAGACGAGTTCTTGATGAAGTGAAGTGTTGGTTGAACCATTGCTAATAGTTAACTGATCCATTTTATATTAGTCCAAAACTTTTAGTCCAAAGAGTCTTATAGTCCAAGTACCAGGCTGTAACACCCCGTAACCGCAGCGGAAACGTAAACGGGATGCAACAGACACGTCTGATATCAACAGCATTGCTTATAAAGAAAACACCACTACATTAATTTACAACGTATTACATTGTTCCGAGTTTCGTTACCGTCTAGGCGTTAACATATAAGTTTTACCGATAGCACATTAACATATTTAATACAAAATAAAGATCCTTAAGCTTCCACAAAATAGCACACATCATCAAGCACGTATCACTCATTCCAATTTGGGTGTACCTAGAAAGCATGTAAAGAAAACTGGTCAACTACGAATATTTGGTGAGTTTCACTAATTTAAGTAAACGATGACAAATCATTATAATAATCATATATTAGCGATGTAATTATGCTGAGCCCACAAGTGAAACCTCTGTTACCCAGAGACACATCCAATAACCTCTGGGGACACTGTTAACCCAGAAACACATTTAATAACCTCTGGGGACACTGTTAACCCAGAAACACATCCAATAACCTCTGGGGACACTGTTAACCCAGAACACTGTTTCGGGCCTTACAATGTTAGCAACTCAGACAATTACCATCTTAATACATTACCGTACGATTCCCGTACAATAAACATTATATAAATACATTCATTTCCATGCGATCAGCATGTACTTAAACATTTTGATAGAAACATGCTTTCCGCCCCGGGAAAATATTTAAAACAGTTCAGTAAAAAGGGGCTCGTGAAACTCACCTTCTCGTGAGTCAGTATGTAGTACAGTGAACAGCTATGAGCCTGAATCTGTAATATGATACCTAAGTCGTTACTATACAATTTCCATAAATTAAATCCGTGTCAACCGGTACATCTGGGGACACTGTTAACCCAGTACTGTACTCGATCCGGGGACAATGTACTCGAATACGTGTTGCAAACTTTTATGATCGGTGAAGATGGTGCACTTTGTACCGTAGAGGTAATGTCTCCAGATTTTAAGTGCGAAGATAACCGCTCCCAGTTCTAAGTCATGAGTAGTGTAATTTTTCTCGTGTACTTTTAACTGTCGGGAAGCATAGGCTATGACCTTATTATTCTGCATCAACACGCATACTAACCCTCTACGGGATGCGTCACAATACACGATAAAACCATCGTCTCCGTCGGGGAGACTTAAGATCGGCGCTTGGCACAATCTTTGTTTTAGCGTTTGAAACGCCGTTTCCTGCTCTTCACCCCATTCATACTTTCGATCCTTTTGGGTCAAAAGGGTTAAAGGTTGGGCGATGCTGGAAAAGTTCTCTATAAATCGACGATAATATCCAGCTAAGCCTAAGAATTGGCGGATTTCCTTTGGAGATTTAGGCGCTTGCCAATTCTTAATTGCTTCAACCTTACTCGGATCAACGTGTATTCCTTGATGGTTTATAACGTGACTGAGGAATTGCACCTCTTGTAACCAGAAGTTACACTTGGAGAATTTTGCATATAACTTCTCCTGATTAAGAAGTTCTAAAATTAATCTTAAGTGTTGCTCGTGCTCTTCTTTACTCTTCGAGTATATCAAAATATCGTCAATAAACACGATGACGAATTTGTCGAGGTAGGGTTTACAGACTCGATTCATGAGATCCATGAACACTGCTGGCGCATTTGTTAGCCCAAAAGGCATAACTAAGAACTCGTAATGGCCGTAGCAAATCCGGAATGCGGTTTTTGGGATATCCTCCTCCTGAATTCTAACCTGATGGTATCCCGATCTAAGATCTATTTTTGAGAAGTAGCTCGCACCTTGTAGTTGGTCGAACAGGTCATCAATTCGGGGAAAAGGGTACCTATTTTTGATTGTTAACTTGTTCAATTCCCTGTAATCAATGCACATTCTAAGGCTCCCGTCCTTCTTTTTCACGAATAGTACAGGTGCACCCCACGAGGAATAACTGGGACGTATAAATCCTTTATCCAACAATTCTTGCAACTGGTTGGATAATTCTTGCATCTCGGATGGTGCAAGTCGGTAGGGCGCCTTAGCAACAGGGCCAGCTTGAGGTAATAAGTCGATTCTGAATTCGACCTGTCGGGTCGGCGGTAATCCAGGAAGTTCTTCTGGGAAAACTTGTGGAAATTCGCGCACCACTGGTATGTCATCCACTCGTTTCTCCTCAGAATCTGTGGCAGTCAAGCTCACTAGATACGCCACACATCCCAGGCGTATATATTTTAACACCTTGAGGTGGGATATAAACGGTATCATATTGCCTGACTTTTCTCCTTGCACTAATACCTCTTCGTCATCCGACACCCGGATCTTGACGATTTTCTTTTCACAGTTTATTTCTACTTTGTTACGTGCTAACCAATCCATTCCCACTATCACATCAAAACTACCCAATTCTACCGGTAACAAGTCAATCGGGAGGGATTGATCGTTCAGAATAAAAGGGCAATCCCGAACTATTCGATTAACTATCATGGTTTTACCGTTAGCGACTTCTACGGTATAAGGTTCTATGGTTTCACCAATTGGAAGGTTTGCTATCGATAGGAACTTAACGGAGACAAAACTTCTATCGGCGCCCGTATCAAATAATACAGAAGCGTAATGATCAGAGACGAGGAAGGTACCTGTCACTACGCTGGGGTCTTGGCGTGCCTCGCTCGCCCCCATCACGAATGCTCGGCCTCTTGCCGGGTTGGACGACGATGCCTGACCCGCGGTTTGCCTCCCATTTCCTCCCTGGTTCAGTTTCGGACAGTTTCTCTTGAAGTGATCTGTGCTGCCGCATTCAAAGCAAGCACGGCTGGTGGTCATCACTTGATTTCCTTGTGGGTTTTGTTGTCGGGCTGGTTGGGTCCTAACTGGTTGCGCACGGATAGGTTGAGGTTGTCGGTTCAGATTGTTCAGGTCTGTTCTACATCTCGATGCGTAGTGCCCTTCCCTGCCACACCGATGGCACACTACCCCCCTGCACTCGCCACCATGCTGGTTACCGCATTTCCCACACCTAGGAAACGTCCTTGTCTGCGGTCCCTGCCTTCCGCCTGAACTAGTCATGGCGTAGTTCTGGGCAGCGGGCCTAGCACGTTTACCTTGCTGCTTCTCCTGGATCCTATGGTCATACGTACCCCGTTTTCCCCCAGCAGACTCTCCTGCCACCTTCAGTGACCCACTCCTCACGAAATCGTAGGTGACGATACCAGCTTGCGTCACCACACCCTCAAACGTCTGGTGTCCCCCAGCGTTGACTATACTCCTCACTACTGGAGTTAGTCCCCAAATATAACGCTCAACCCTCTTCGACTCTGGGGTGACCAACCATGGTACCAATCGTGACAACTCATTAAACCGGTTTGTATAACCCAAGTGGTCTGCCCCCTGCATCTCCAGGTTCCACAATTCGTTTTCTAATTTCTGCAATTCATTTTTCGGGCAGAAATGTCCCAGTAGAAGAGCCTTGAGCTCTGTCCAGGTCATGCGGTTTGTCGCCGCCTGACCGCGAGTCTGCACTATCGTGTTCCACCATGTCAAGGCATGGTCCGTGAATGTGCAGGTAGCATACTTAACAACACAATCCTCGGGGCAGTTGCTGATATTCACAACGGATTCTATTTTCTCGATCCACTTAACCAACCCATTTGGTCCTTCAGACCCGCTAAACTCTAGGGGCTTGCACAACATAAAGTCTTTGATTGAACAACCCCTGGATGCAGGAATCGGCCCAGTGCGGTTCGTTTCTACAGTTGGTATAGGGCCATTACTGTCCATAACGACCACCCTAGGCGGTGCGTCATTACTCGGAATCCTGTTATCGTTCTGTGGAGGATTAGCATTTTGTTCCCCGTCATTATTGGTGGTCGTTTGATTGCTCGGAGGGGTTGGATTGGTCGAATTGTTAATACTGGCGGCGATGCGCGATACTATATCCGGTATCGCCGCCTCTAACTGTTGAGCAATCAAACGGCTCACATCTACTTCCGACATTTGAGCTGATCGTTTTGGTGCCATTCTACACAACATCAAGAAAATACATATAATTAATACAAGTTCCAATCATAACACACAACCCACATTCCATTCATTAATAAACATCAGTACATATTACATCAACGTCAGTTCACATACTTTCCTGTCATCATTACATAGGTTAAGTTTTCATACATAGGGCCTATGTAGGCATCATCTCGACATAACCCGCAATGGGTCAGTGCTTGAATGATACCCAAAAGTATCTATAATGATATACCCCAAAAGAGACCCCCTAAGGGCCAGTGGTTGTATTATAACTACCCAAGATTCACTCTATGTTAGCATCACAACTAACTGCTTACACAGAGTATCAAAAAGCGGTCCATGACTTCTACCATCCTAACATCACTAAACACGGTGGTATACCCACCACACCATCATTGCCACCAACACCACCATCACTGCCAACACACCCCGGACCCGCGCCTCTAACCGATCAATCATCAATTGGGAGTATGAGCACTCCCTCCTTAGCTGCGCAATCGCATACTGGTGGTCCAGTATGCAGTCCCCAGATACATCCGCCTCTGCACTCCCACTGTCAAGGCGGCGGAGTGCTCATTCACCTGCTCGGTGAGCACTCGAAGCCATGCCGCCGCGTCCCTTTCCTGCCTAGGGAGACCCCACACAGGTGGAGTCACAGGCTCGGGCTGGGAGCGGGAGGACTCGCCCCGACGGGTAGCAGGTCTGGGTGGGGGAGAGGTAGGTGGGACATGCGGGACACTGATCCGCGCCGTGAGGCGGGGTCCGTATCCTGGAGGGATAGGGGTGGCCTGTGGTGCGGGTGGGGTGGGGGATCTGACAATCCTGACTGGGGAGGACTGGCTAGAGCTCCTACGACTAGCCTCGCTAGGCTCAGAGCTGGATGATATGCGTAGACTCCCAGAGTTCCCGGAGCTGACTTCCTCCGGGTCCTCCTCCACCGATAAACTATGAGTCCTCGACATTCTTACCTGCACACAAGTTAATCAAACATATAGTTCTTTCCATAGTGTAAACCATAATCAAATTAATATACACTTACTTATACAACTTTAACACATAACAATATTATCATATATTTACACATATGTTGCCAATTTTACCTATTAAAGTCCCCCGTGACTTCCCCTGAATTCCCTCGTGCAGACAAGTCTGTTATTATGTTCCGGACCATAATAACTCACTTGTCCATCCAAGTTCATCCAGATCTCGTCACTATAAATTATTAGTTGATATTCAGATCCTATAATACTTGAGCTACTGGTTATATTTTAGGTATCTTTTTAAAGACATCCTAATTCTTTATAACCAATGGCTCCGATACCAAGTTCTGTAACACCCCGTAACCGCAGCGGAAACGTAAACGGGATGCAACAGACACGTCTGATATCAACAGCATTGCTTATAAAGAAAACACCACTACATTAATTTACAACGTATTACATTGTTCCGAGTTTCGTTACTGTCTAGGCGTTAACATATAAGTTTTACCGATAGCACATTAACATATTTAATACAAAATAAAGATCCTTAAGCTTCCACAAAATAGTACACATCATCAAGCACGTATCACTCATTCCAATTTGGGTGTACCTAGAAAGCATGTAAAGAAAACGGGTCAACTACGAATAGTTGGTGAGTTTCACTAATTTAAGTAAACGATGACAAATCATTATAATAATCATATATTAGCGATGTAATTATGCTGAGCCCACAAGTGAAACCTCTGTTACCCAGAGACACATCCAATAACCTCTGGGGACACTGTTAACCCAGAAACACATTTAATAACCTCTGGGGACACTGTTAACCCAGAAACACATCTAATAACCTCTGGGGACACTGTTAACCCAGAACACTGTTTCGGGCCTTACAATGTTAGCAACTCAGACAATTACCATCTTAATACATTACCGTACGATTCCCGTACAATAAACATTATATAAATACATTCATTTCCATGCGATCAGCATGTACTTAAACATTTTGATAGAAACATGCTTTCCGCCCCGGGAAAATATTTAAAACAGTTCAGTAAAAAGGGGCTCGTGAAACTCACCTTCTCATGAGTCAGTATGTAGTACAGTGAACAGCTATGAGCCTGAATCTGTAATATGATACCTAAGTCGTTACTATACAATTTCCATAAATTAAATCCGTGTCAACCGGTACATCTGGGGACACTGTTAACCCAGTACTGTACTCGATCCGGGGACAATGTTAACCCAGAGACACTTCTCAGGACTCAGATTGTGATATTTCTTAGAGTTTAACCGTCAAAATTATTATTATTATGTTTTCCCCGTTTTGCGTGCCTAGCATGGTTATCCGTTTTTATGTTTCAAAAATGAGTTTGGTCACACACGACCCGAAGATAGTGTTTGACTGATATTTTAGTTAAAGCCGTGAATTTAGAGCTCGGTTTAGACGCCCCGTTTGGCCGCGGAACCCGTTTCCGTCTTTAGGGTGCCGGAAACTGTTATTTCGGATAAAAATACCCAAATCATCCGAATTATTTTCGGATGATTTATTTTTACTTGATTAACTTAGTTTCATGAAAATAGTTCATTTTTAAGGTTTTTATACACCAGTCAGCTCGCTTAGGCGAACTTTGCCGGTTTACGCGTTTTAAGCTTTAAAAGTTTGTTTTTATGTTCTTTTTAGCACAAATAATTATCCGTTTAGTCTCGGATCTTGAAATTTTGCACAAATCACTTTTTGACAGTAAATAATTTTATAAAAATATTTCCAGAATTAATTTTTATATTTAACATTTATTTATCTATTTTTAAACGTCATTTAAACACCAAATATATCAAAAATACCAAACGACCTTAGAAAAATCCCAAATTTTTCTGGGATGACCCCTGCCATCCACATAGTTCCCTGTAATTTTTCCAGAACCAAAATCTCATTTTTCATGCCATTTTCACCAAAACCGAGCTAGAAAACCCTAGAACTCGTTTTACCGAAAAGCCTACTTAGGCTTCTCCAACGGATCTGAAATTTTGTGTGTGACCTTTATATGTTATAAAAACTTATCTGGAATTTTCCAGAATTTTTCATGATGTTTAACTATTTTTCATCATTTTTAGCCAAAACCGAGCATTAAATTCACCAAATATTCATCCTTTGTCCAAAAATTACCAAATTTTCACAGATCTCATATTTTCATGTGTAGATCATCTCTGTGAAATTTCATGACCCAACTCTAAGTCTATCACAATCTGTCCAAATCATATAAACCATACGAAAAACCGAACTACCTTGTGTTTCTAGCTTTAGATCGCAAAGATCTTGCTTTCTAGCCTTTGCTAGCAACTAGATATAACACCTACAAGCACAATAACACCACACCAAGCAAGTTACACCCACAATCAAGCCAATTCTTTCATGGTTTCGGTTATGATATAGAAACAAAGATTTTAACCGTAAAAATTCGTTTTTGACTCTTTTAACTCCTTTCTTGGACCAAGATCCCTTGTATAACTTGTATACATCACTTGGTCATGCAAGAATCGGTTCCATCTCGGGTTTTCACCCATTTTTCACTTGGAACCTCATTTTCTTGAAAATAACTCGAGAAAGGAATGTGAACACGCATATAACTCGGTCTTTACCTCGTTTTCTTGCTTAAAGACTTGGGTTTTTGTTCAAGGAATTGAGAGAAAGTGATGAAGATGGTGGTTTGTGATCTAAAAAAAATAACAAAGGAATGGGGTATTAATCCCCAATTCCGATCGGTCCATTAAAGGGTGTGGGGTGGGGCCCACACCTTCATTCTTGGCCACACATTCGGATTGTGTAATCCGGATAATGTTGTGGATAATCTGGTTCAGTTCGTTTTTCGGTTAGACGTTTAATTCGGCTTAAAACGAGGCTAAAACGGTCGTTTTTCGGCTAAAAATGAAATTTATATAAAACCGATTTAAAAACTTAAACCATGACATTTATTAACTTAAAACATCATAGTATTAATAATTGTGCATCTTTTTCGGCTTGATCGATCATCTCTTGCTCGGTTTGGTATTAAAGGTTTCGTTTAACGTACTGACGTACTCTTAAATCGAAAACTCTTTTCTGTGCTTTAATTCACTTATCCCGAAGCTTTAATACTTCGTAAACATCACTAAACATTAAATATTTCGTCTATAATGTAATCTCCGATTCATTCGGGTTTCAATAACCGTCAATCGGTTAACCGTACTTCCAATACGATTAACGGTATAATCGAGTATAATTCGTACCGTGAATCATACATACTCGTATATACACATTATAATTCATATATTCAGTATTAAATAACACGTAAATAGTATATACCAGCTAGGGTATACCTGAATTTGCCGGAATCGTTACACAGGCCCAAATTAAATTAATCAAGCCCAAACAGATATTACAGTTCACTCAGCCGAGAACTAGATGAATCACCAAAAGTTGACCAAGAACTAGATGTTGTTGACTAAAACTTAACCGAGAACCAAAGATTTGACCGAAAACCCAAAGTCAGCCGAGAACTGCCTTAGCCGAAGACTAGTAATAGTCGAGAACCAATTGTAGCCGAAAACTAAGTGTAACCGAGAACTTATTATGGCCAAAAACTCGTTGTAGTCGAGAACAGATTGTGGCCAAGAAAACTGATTCTACACAGAAGTCAATCAAGATCGTAACTAACTTCCGAGAAAAGAGGAATTTGATTTGTTTCCAAAACAAAATCAATATTTTATCAAAACAAGGAGATCCTCCTCTTCTCCGATCACTTGTTCACTGGAAATATAAACACAACCACCAAAAGATCAAGATCTTGAATCCTTGATATCACAATAACGAGCCTGAATAGGTCTAAGGCTTTGATAACAAATGTAAGTCCCGAATCTGGATCACTACAATTATGATATCAACAAACTAGGTGTTGGTGCAGAATTCCAACACTAAGTTATTCAAGAACACAAAGGAACACAAACACGTAACACAAGAGTTGCTTCAAAACACACGTATTATTATACGTCGGGTGCTTAAGCACGGTGATTACAAACACGTCAAGTAAACCCTTAGAAAGCCAAAAACAAGTAAACGAGCAACCTAGAACCCTATACAACGCATTCTATATATAGGGTACTCAATACACAAGTCCAACAGTGACCAAAGCCCACCGAGATCCAAAGGGATCTCGGTTTACATACGTGGCCCAAAACAAACAACTAGACTAAGTACAAACCAAAATAACTAGGCCCAACAAGGAGGCATTCTAAAAATACTAAAAGTGAAACAATATGAGATTTTGGGTAAATGATGTAAATATGAGGGTGATTAATGTAAATATGAGGTTGCAATAAAATATTTTGTGAATCGTATAACTGTGAGGATAAAGATAACTAAATTTATTTTTTTATAAATAAATGGGTACAATATCAAATAACTTAAATAAATAAAGATATAAATAACTAAATCTTTGAAATTTGAAAATAAAAGGTTAAGATTAAAGGCGGGAAGACGTGCATGAACCACCATTACTTGTCGTCCCGACAATAATTTAAAAAGAAAATGAGGTAGAATGGGAAGTCGAAACATTGCGCATACTACCACGTCTTTCATGTTTCAACCAATAATAATAATAATAATAATAATAATAATAATAAAGAAAAGAAAGAAATGAGGTGTAACGAGAAGTTAAAAACACTAGTCCACGTGTCACCGTGCCTTTTATGTTTCCAACTAAAAACATTAATATTCAAGTAACCGAAACACTTATAATGACTACTTAAAGTTCTTAACTCATATAACATGGGTTCCCTTTGGCCTATAAGGTACACACTTCGATTCAATCTTCCAAAGTAAGTCATATCACCTTCGATTCTTGGAATCGTTTTGTCAAAGGATCAAATCTTAGTGTTTTACCTCTTCCGGCACCTACAAACCCATTACATGACAAGCTTTATGGAGATGAGAAGCATCGAAATATCGGGGTCCAAAATTAAATTTGAGTTCCATAAAATTTTCTTATTGTGGTTAGGTAAGGGTACCTTATTTTATTATAAGTGAGTGTCTCTGTGAGAGAGAGATAGAGAGTAAATGAAGTAAACAAATAAATAAATAAAAAGTGCTATAAACAATCAAGTACGGTAATCACGTATAGGAAAACACGTATAAGGATACTATGGCATAAACTATACTAGGTGGTTACATCTAACCACCTATCCTATAGTCATGACTCTAATACCAATATGTCACACCCTGACCAAAAGCGGCAGAACACGCGAGTGATTGCACATGAACACAATGACACTATTAAAGTGACAATATTTAAATAACTCATTCATTTCATTTAACATCAAATACAACACAAATTGTTCATACACATCAAAGAAAGTACAAGTAAATTAACTACTTCATTTAACTAATAACCAAACAGTCCAAAATAAAATAATGTCTTCAATTTTTCAATCAACCAGTTATTAAACATGTAAAACTACATAAAATATATTTTATCAACACAAATGTTGGTGAGATATTCCATGATTTTTGAATATATAATATGATGCAAAATCCATAATTCATATGCGAAACCATAAATAAATGCAACAATTGAGGTATATAAATCAGAAATAAATGAGGATCCTTTCTAATAGATAAAACTACCAAATTATAAGGAGCAACGTATGATCATATTTATTGAGGAAGACGATGACGCCAACCAACAAAAGCAATAAACATTATGTAATTAATTATGCGAGGCATATAACACACAATCAGCCAATTATTCTAAGTAACACATAACTAGAGTTTGCGGTATGAGGATCTAAGTCTTAAATCGTTTTTGTTGGAGTAAGTATGCATGCTACCATAAAGTATAAAGAGAAAACGAGAATGAAATTACTCACTTGGACAAAGTGACTTTGATGAAGAAAAACTTAGAAAAACAATTAGCAAGAAAGCAAGCCCAACGGTTTAATGTGTGTGTCCTAGATGAAAGACCATGACTTAATATTAAGCCTAGAAGATGGAATATAAATGGCAATAAAGTTCGTAAACACAAGGCTTGGGTTTTCAGGAGTTTAAGTTAAATTTTATAAAATGCTATTAAATAAAGTAACTATAAAATAAAATAAGTTTTACAAGATACCAGATCTTTGATGTTTAGGTTTACTTAACCTTTGTTAAGTTTAATATAGGAGTTGGTTTAGTGCTAGTGTGCATTATCATGCTAATGTAAGCATTAAGATCCAACTTTTATAGATTTGTTCGATTTAGTCGGTTCGGGACTTTTCAAAGTGCCAGATCCAAATCTAACTTACCAAAATGTTTAAATATATGAATGACTTCAATAACATCAGTTGCTTAAACAAGTATGAGAACTTTTATTAATAAAAGTCTCAAACTCGTATTTAAGCGAGTGTAAGTCGGCCCGATCTTAGTATTAAACCATGTTTGGTTCAGACGCACCATAAACTTAGAAATATAAATAATATAAAGTTAAACATAAGTTAAAAAGTTTGGAAAGATTTTTGGTGGTTTCAGTGGTGACTAGGTCGTTAAGACGAGAAGTTCGACTCTTACTCAGTTTTTACCCGAAACTTGGTTTAGGCCATGATTTGTTCCAACACTTCTAAAATCTTAAGTAATATGAGTCATATAAAGTAAAACATAACTAAAAAGTTAGGATAAACTTTCGGTGGTTTGAACATTAACTAACTCGTTAAGATGTTGTTCGGTTTTACTCGGTTTTTTACCCGACACTTGGGGGTTCAATCCAAGATTTGTTCTACACTTCCATATCAACCATATAAGAAATAAAATATAAAGAACATCTCATATCTAAAGTGTTTCGTACAATATGTTTGTTTAAAAGTTAAATAAAGTGCTTAAACGAGTGTTCGGTTTTGGTTCGGTCCTTGACTCGGTTTGAGACCGAGCATGGTTACCACAAGTACAAAATTATAGAACTAAAATAAAGTAAAATTTTTAGATCCAAACTCAAATACACGGGTTAAATGAGTAAACTTCCCGAAAATGATTAAATGGGCCTAATGTACATAAATATGTGTTTGAAGGTCCAAAAACTTTTAATAAAGATGAAAATGTTTTTCTTAAGACAAATTAAATTCAAACAACTGAAAATATTAAAAATATAGTCCCGAAATGGATTGAAATATAAGATTCGTCTATTGACGTTTAAAGTCAAACATGCAAGTTCGAACAAGGGAAGAAGATAAAGATAAGCAGGTGAAATGGCTGATATTGAGTAGGTATTTATGGGAGAGGATTAGGGTTTGAGGAAATGAAAAATTTGTCTGTCCCGTGGATAAACTGGTACACTTTGAATGGTTAAACCACGAGTTGGCGGCTTAAACGATTGAAAGCAAACCCAGAAACCTATTTTGGTGACCTGATGGGTAGGCCAAGCTACACGTAGTACTGAGGGAAGCCAGTCCTACACGTGCCTCGGGGTGAGGGGATCTTGGGCAAACTTTTATTTTTGGCAATTTTGGTCCCTATAGTTCGTTTTAATCGTTGGAGCATAAAATAAGTGTTTTAAACACCGTTAAAGATTTTGGAACGAAACGACAAGTATGAAAAATGATCATAACATAAAAATTTATCATTTTATTAACATCCAAATATTCAAAAATCAAAACAGTCGGGTTTACAATAGAAAAACAAATAAAAAACCACTCAAAAATGACAAATTTCACATCAAAATCATCCGAACTATTGCATAAACTAAACATGTAAATCGTTCTTTATTATAAGAAAACCTAAAGTCCAACTAATTCTTCATACTTCACTTCATTCATGTAATATCCTGCAATATGCGTAAAAATAGAAAAATATTTTGTAGCAATAGCTTGTTTTCACCATAGTGGAGAACAATTGATGTTTAAACCATCATTTGTTTGGTTTCTGGCCGATAGTCCTTTGCGAAGGTTTAACACAACACAATCCGCTCATCAATAGGTATTGCTTCCACCAACATTTGTTTTTTTTTTAAATTCATAGATAGGTTTAGGTTTTTTTTTTCAAAAATATTGGTAGAAAATATAGGTTTTATAGTTAATTAAATTGGTAAAAAGAATGATATATATTTTTTTATTATTTATTAAATACGTGTCTAGGATGTGGCAATCAATCCACACACTCATCTCCGCTAGAAGTAACCTTCAAAGGTACCGGCCCTAGCCTACCCAAGCGGGTGGCGGCAGTGTAGCCGTGAGGTAATGATATACTCGGATGGAGTACCGGAAGGGGCCCCTACCCAGTTCAGCATTTAATGTTAAATACTTGCCTTTAAAAAAAGAATTGTTTAATTCATTGTGATTTTGTTGGTGAAATAGTGACCAATAATGAATCTTAATTATTTGGTGACTAAGACAGTCTCCTAAGACGATGACAACACCATCACAGCTTGAAATGGATGCCTTGTCTTTAATCCTGATAACTATATATGTAGTGTCATTGTCGTACGAAGTATTGATTTGTCAGTCAATATGACTTATAAAAGGCACCTAACGACGGAACTGGATTATATCATGATAAAGTTATGTTTGCATGTTTTCTTTCCTTTGTTTGGCAATTGGCTTAAGAAATATTTGTATGTGGCTGTCAAATATGATCGACCTAGAACGGTTCAAGTAAAAATGGGTCAAATTAAAGCGGGTCAAACCAAAATGGGTCGGGTAAAAAAATTATTAAATAAACCACGTATAGAAATGTAAGCAACAAATTTCGTCAAAAAGTAATAAACAAAATATATGCTACAATTGACGAAACCTTTCCGTAGTTACGATAGCTCAAAGCTCTTACTATACCAATAAAAAATTACAAAATTAAATATTGTAGAACTATAAAAAAGAAATGATATCGAATATCTCATATTTTCTCTAATTTTCATTAGGGTCGGGCTAAACGTACCCATCTCCCTTGCTAGCCATACACCCTCCTAAATTTTCATTTATCCTTAACATTTGTAATTTACATTTTATTCCCTCCTATTTTATTTTATACTTATCTCAAAATATCAGATAAAAAACATTAAGTTTTTTTTTCTTTTACAGTATTTTTTTATATTTCTATTATTGATTTATTATTTTATTTCTATAAGATCTTATTAAAAGTTTGTTTATTTTTTTTACATGTATCAAAAAGTTTGTATATTTTCTCTACCTAGTTTTTTTTTTATTTTTTTATTTTAGGAAATGTATTCAAAACAACTTGAATTTTTTTTGTTAGGTTCAGATACATGAGATTAATATTACCATAGAAAATAGCCAAATTTGTTTATCAAGTTATATGTTATTTCACTCTTTTATTTAAAAATTATAATATGACTTTTTATAAAAGAATTCAAACAATCTCTTAGGTTTTTTAAGCTTTCCAAATAGATTAAAACAAGTATAGAATAAACATTTAAAACAAGAAAAACAACGTTTTAAATAAGAAAAGAAAAAACGTTTTTCTAAGTTAGAAGAAATGATTTGTTTTTTTAAATGCTTTTAAATATATATAAAAGATAAATAAAAAACATTGTTAAATAAAAATAGAAAAATATGTTTTTAAAAAAATTATAATGATAATTAAAGTTAACAAAATGACAAAAGAAACAAAAAAGGTCTTAATCGTATTAATGTAAAACATGAAGGACATGATATGTTTAGTAAAAATGGATGGCAGGGTGTACATTTAACAACACCATTTTAATTATGGTCCAAGGAAACTCAAAATTTTGTCATTATATTACTAACTAATTAATGAAGTGGGTAGACAATTAAATAATTTGTGCTTACTTGTTATTTTGTGAAAAGCAAAATTAAACTTACGTTTGACAAGTTGTGCTCAGAAAGTTGAGTTTGAAGCACTAAATAAAATATAAATGAGGCACTTGGTGTCTTTGAAACTAAAATATATTAAAAATTTGTTAATGAAAATACGAAGTTGAGGGGATGTCTACGCTCCCCTGACTTAACACTTAATCCACCTCTGACTGTGTTTGTCCTCTACAGCATGCTTGAAAGGAACTTACATTCGTTTTTGGTCTCTGTATATATGATTATTACAATAATAACTTGTACATATCTACGACTTGTAATCTCTCTGTAATCAACCGGCCAAAGTTAATCCTAGAACACATCATGATAATTAGCTTTAGTTCTAAACTAGTAGTGAACGTAGATGAAGAACAAACGTCAAATTTAGAAGACAATTGTCTTTCCTCAACATTATCAACCTTAATTGGCATTGGGTGGTATATGTGTAAGAACACACTTCATAAATAAAATGTTTTGAAATTGAAATTACATATGATTATTTGTGTTTAATTCAAGTAAGTGAAAAAAATACTCATTTTCACGTATAAAAGACTTGGTTTTGCAATAAAAAAGTGGCTAGCAACACCCTATTTTTCAACGGTATGCTAATCACATGATTCTGTTGGACGTGAGTTTGGACTTCAAGTCACAAGTCGGTTATATTTCTGAATTGCAATATGTTTCCCAATTGTATTGTAATTTTAATTGGTAATGTCTTGGGTATCAACTTAGATTAATTCATATAAGCCGAGTTATGGTTAGACATTATAAAATGGTGAGACGCAACCGAGTTAGTGTTCATCTAGAGACACACACATGATGCAACCGAGTTAGGGTTTATCAAAGAGAACATTTGAGATGTAAGCTAGAAGAGTTCATCAAGAATCAAACCGAGTTAGGATTCAGGAGTTATAATCAGTTTTTGAGTTATGTTTTCCGATTAATATAAACAAGAGTTAGTCGTTTAATTCGTGTTTATTTATAGATCGGGACTTGAGTTTCTTTATACGGGCATTATTTTTTGTCATCATGAGTCCTCCATGATCAAGTCTTCATTCTTTCACAAACCACCGGTGTACATATTAGAAAATACAAATTTGTAGACTTTTTTATGCCCATGATTCTTTAAATTATTAAAGAAATATAAAATAGTTCTATTCATCCTTATTGCTAAAATGTGAATGAGAATGGAGCAAGATTTCTTCTTCAATAAATTAATGAATAAATATAAATTAGTTCTATTTATCCTTGTAGAAGAGTCCTATCTACAAGCGAAGGAGCTCAATTAGCAAGAATATCCACAACAAAAGTCAGTTACTTAGAAAATATGAGCATCTAAGGAGCTGCTTAACAATGGTGTGTTAAATTATTAAGAGGTGTGACCGATTATGCGTATCAGAACTATCATAATGTTGCATCACTATCATAATGTTTCATCAGAAAGTGTATGAGAACAAGATAAAAGACCTTAGGTTTATCGTTGGGGAACTATTATAATGTTTTGTTCAAACGAAAGAATATTTCATGACACCAACTCCAACTCCAAGTTCATATAGTTAGTTTAAGACTAATAAAGAAAGAATTTCATTAAAATGGTGTTATTATATTATATATCGTTATATAAAGGTGATCACACTAATGCATGGGGTGACGAAAACTATAGTAAGGACAAATTAAAGACATAAGAAAACGTAACAAAAAAAAAACCCTTCAAAGTACTAATACGCTCACATAGATGAAGTGCATACGCTAGGCAATGTTAGGGAAAAGCTAAGGCTAGGGAAACCAAAATGCATAAGAAAAATTAAGATGCCAAAGCAATTTTTTCTCACTAAGGTGTTGTTTATCTTTTCAAATGTAAAATGTTTACAGTATGTGAACTACATCTATAGATATCTAATTAAATAAGAGATAGACCAGACATTTGCACTCTGTAAGAAGAAGATTGTTTTTTAACTTCTTCAGACTGTTAAAATAAACTAAAATTTAAATAAACTAGTTTTTTTTTTAATTTAAGAATGGTCTTCAAAAGCGAAATTTAAATAATAGTCAAACAACACTGAAATAATAAAACCGTAATAATATTGTTTTTAAATCATTTATTTCATATTCCAATTTATAAATTAGATGTGGCTCAATGGTAGAGCACTCAAGGGGGTTCAAACCTCACTATAACCAATTTATATGAGAGATATGAGGGACGACCCTGACAGGATTCGAATCCTGATCATAGATGGACCGCTAGGGGCTCCGTCTGTCCATACCCGTGCCGGCTCGGGCTACCTTTAGCCAATAAGGACCGCGTACGGAATACCCGGCGTTACTTAGTCATTCGTTTAAAAAAAACACAATACATCAAGCTTCTTTGATGAAGAACAAAAATACAATATCATTAATCAAAACGCATAACTAGGAATACTATTAAGTCTTTTAAGATATAAATAAATAATGTATTATTTTCACTTCAAAGAAGATCAATAACGTAAGATACTATTTACGTTTTAGAATTTTTTTTTATCGTTGATTTTTAAGACGTGAATCCATGACTTTGGTCTCTTGTGATTATGTTTGTATGCAGTTTCTTGTTGTTTATTTATTTTTTTAATAAAATAATTTATAACATCTTTCTGTAAAAGTAAACTCCATACTCAAACGTAACCAAACAACATTCGGTTTTTAATGGACCAAAACACACACATGATAATAATATATTATCACTCGAAATCAAAATAAATAGTATACAATACATGAAAAAAGCAAAGAAAGACATCAATAAATATGATAAAAACCTAGAGGGGCGGCGGGGGGCGATAGCGGAGGTGGGTGGGGGGTGTGACGATGGAAGAGAGGGGTGTTTAGAGTTGCTAGGGTTTGAGGAAATAGAAGCCAGACATGGGATGTGGAATAGGCTAAAAAAGATGTTAGAAACACTTGGTTCAGGTCTGTAGCAAGAAGACGGTTCATAAATTTTTTTAATGAATGGTCTTTCAAAAACAAACACTCTACATACCTAAACGTATGTGCGTTGTCTATGCGGCGCAGACTAAAGAGGTCAAGAATACTTTTTCTGAAAAACAAACAACACCTAAGTTAAAAGTCCATAATCTTTGTCCAATGCCTCTAATAAGTCTTGTCTAAACCATGTCATGTCCTTGTAGACATGCAAGTCTAGAAAATCTTTTATAATCCGTTGATCTCATTTTTGTTCGGGTTTGTCTCTTCATCTCTTTCTTTCCATAAGGGTTCCAATGACTCTTATTGTCATAATCATTTGTCTCTCCTTCACATTACCAACTCATCTCAAATTCCTGTTTTATCGTTTTTTGGTTATAACTTTTCACCTCCATTCTCTCCTTATGGACTTCATTTGTTATTTTGCACAACCTTGTTTGCCGCACACACTCTTTAACATCCTCATATATAATAAAAAAAAAAACTTTAGTTACTTATAAAATAGTTGGTCGAACTACAACCCTATAAAACTTTTAACAATACCTAGTTGGGAACCTCCTATCAGATAATGGTCATGTGGTTCCTCCCTACTTTTATCGACCCGTGTGAACATTGTGGTCTAATTGTTGTTTATGTTTCTATCATTCTGGACAAACGACTTTAAATACTTGAACCTGGTTACTTATGGTATAACATGGGCTTCAAAGTGATTTGTGTCTTCTTTATCATTTGCATCATTGAAGTTACGGTACATGTACTTGGTTTTCAATTGATTAGCCTTTGCCTTTTAAAGTTGCTTGTCACTACTCTAGCTGGCTAGCTGCTCATCTCACACTTCACAACTAACATGATATCATTTGCGAACAACATGCACCACATGATCGGTTTGACTTTGAAAATTCACCAACGCAAAAAGAAACAAGCCAAAAGCCAATCGTTAGTGAAGCCCACATGCATTTTGAAAGTAGGTATTATCTAATTGTGCAGAAACTTTTATTTTAGTTTAGTCACAACTTTGACAACCTCTAACTAGAGGTGCAAAAAAAAAGTCTAAGCCAGAATCGAACCCGAAAAAAAAATTCGGAACTTTTTTTTTATAATCGGGTTTTTAATACCTGAACCCGTGCCCGACCCTACCCGTAGGGTACAAATAGGGTATGTATTTCGGTACTAAAACCTGAACCCGAACCGAACCCGATTTGTACCCGGTAATACCCCAAAAATTCGAACCGATTCTATACCCAGAACCTGGTTTTCGAAAACCTGAAACCGGGTATTTCAAATGCTCGATCTATACCCGAA
Organism: Bidens hawaiensis; assembly: GCF_021521415.1. NCBI lineage: Eukaryota > Viridiplantae > Streptophyta > Magnoliopsida > Asterales > Asteraceae > Bidens > Bidens hawaiensis. The sequence goes on along the minus strand of NW_027491409.1, from coordinate 941,374 downwards.
AATTATCTTAAAAACACCCATAAAAAGTGCAACCTCCTAAAAAATCTAATCTATATACGGAAAATACCTGGAAAAAACCCGAAAAAACCTAATATAGAGTTTTTATTGAATACCCGAAAATAAGGTATTCACATACCCGGTTCTATACACGTCCTGAATCCAATGCATAGGGTATGGTTTTTAGAGACAATACCCGCACTCGAACCCGACCCCGGTTTAACCAATACCTAATTTTCCAGTACCCGGTAATACTCGAACCCGGTTCTATACCTGAAACCGGGTATTTGAAAAACCCGATTTATACACCTCTACTCTAAACTATCTACCGTAATCTTTAAAAGAAATTCCAAAATTTTACACGTCGTAGTTTAAACATTATCATAAACTAGTTATCAAAGTTTTAATACATTAAATAAAGCTAAAAATATCATGCAACAGTTTTAAATTATCGACCGAGTAAATGAATTTACAAAAGTCATTCTCATTATATTGGGATGACAAGATGGTTAAGATGTACAATAAAAAGTCAATTATTTAATCCTTGTAGTGTATACCATTTAGCTGTTAAAAATGTATTTATAAAACAAAAAATAATAATAAGATTTCAAAGTTAAAATGTAAAGTGAAACAAAAATGATAAATGTGAGAAGAATTTGTGGTTATAAAAAAAACCCTTCAAAAAACTTCAAAAAAAATTAATAAAAAAGTCATAACTCAAAATATAAATAAAAACGAAAAAAATTAAATGTTTCCTCTATCATTTCCGTTCCCAAAAGAAAAACGGCGAAAAAACACAATGTCAAGTAAAAAGACACAATGACCAAAATAAACAATAAACCCAATAATAAATAAAAAAGATACAATAGATTGAAAAATATAACACAGCGTCAAACAAAATATAACACAATGTTAGTTAATATAAAACAATATTAAGAAAAAAAAACGATGTCAAGAGAAATCACAAAATCAATGATGAAAATAAACAAGAAAAACACAATAATTTTTTGTCCTCAATATTGTGTCTTTTTTTAGAATGAAAAATGTGATAGAAATATTTTAGTGTTTTACTTTTTTCGTTTTTTTATTAAATTTTAAGTTATACTTTTTTTTATTAATTTTCCATTATATTTTTTTCATTTCTTCTTTATGTTTTTTTTTTTCATTTTTGACCCCTAGATAAATATCCTGATCCTAAGATTTGATGTATTAAATAAGTAATGAACCTTTGTTTGGCGTTATAAATTTTATTCTAACCGTACTATGTATTAAATCATTTATTTATATAGTTATGATTTATCATGTTTAAATCAATATTAGACCATTTATTAATCCGTTTGATTGAATATGTTGTAAAGGTTACTTCGTCAACGAGATATATGCCACCCGTCCCCAAAAGACTCTGAAAATACCATTCAGGTCTTAATCTGACCAATCGTTATTTGACCGCAACTTATAAAACTCACGTCTTTCTCTATCCTGTGAACAATCACTTTCATCGTTGTTCCACAGATTCGTTTTTGGGTCATAGATGGCATTTATTGTTGGAACTTAGATGTCACGATAAACTTATGCTTGCGTGAATAACTTAAAGTCAACAAGCGTAGACCATGAATGTAACAAATTATATTCTTTAGCCTTTGTTCATACCCTCCATTGTAATTTTTAGATTCAGTCAATTACATGATATTTCTCAGAAAAAAAAATTGGATTTTAATAATCTTAATTTTTGTAATTGGCGACAATAATTTCATCTAAGTATATCAATGTCACTAGTCCCATCTTCACCTTGTTAGTTTAATATTGATTTTCTCAAGTATAGATTCCTAATTTTTTATTAGCCCCATATTAGAACTAATCAGTAAACCTAAATACATGAAAAGGCAATTTACCGATCAAACAAATCAATACTCTAGCCATCTTACCCACCTCATTAAACTCGATACCCATCACATACAACATGCTTTGATTGAATTGTCACCTTATGTCCGGATACTAGATAAAAACATCTAAGTATCCTAGTGTGATTTTTAAAATTATTATCTTTCATTCACCTGCCACACTGTATCATCTACATAAAATAAATGAGATATTAAAGGTCCAATTCTAGGAGTTCTCACTCCTTGAAACATAGTCCCAAACAAGCCAATCTCATCACCACGTTCAAAGCCTCCATTGCTATTATTAACAGAAAGGGAGAATCTCCTTAACTCCTCTTTGAATATCCAACTCAAATGATAGTGCACCATTGACAAAACTGATGACCAAGCTGTGAAAAATGTACCCTAGAGTCCTAGACTCATCTCCTTCACTTGTCTAGAAATCTCATTTGAGACATAATTGAATCCATACATCTCCAGCTAATGGAGTCAAAAGCAATTTCAATATCAATCTTATAAATCATCGCTTGCTTATTGGGTTTCTTAAGCCATGACACCACATGTGGAATAGACTTTGTCAGGTTTGATCGTTCAACAATCACTTATCAATATTGTAACCAACAACTGAATGCTGACAAGACGGTTACGAAGGATGCTAGTGTGAAAACCCCGATGAACATCAAATGCGGAATCAATGATATTCAGGGTGTTGCTAAAAGAGCACAAATATAGAAAACACGCACGAGTCAGGTGTGATGCTACTTTCCGGAATCAAAAGATTTCCATTAATATTATTTAAGAATACAATGAAGATCTATTAGGGTTTCTAGGTGGAATGTCAGGTGTGAGGCTACTTTCCGTACGAAATATTCCGTTTGCAAAGAAAGTTTGTCAGCCGTCAAATCACTCAATATTCGCTCAGGTGGTCTCATAAATGTGACCTGAACTTCCCTTAAATAGACACACCTGACACCTTCTAGAAACCTTAATGATTGTTACAAAACATATTCAAACGTATTCAAAATATTACAAGTGTCAAAGGTCTTCGAGTAAGCTTTCATCTTTGTCAAGCAAACCTTGTAACCAAACGTGTGCTTGGGACAGTTCTCCGAGCAAGCTTACTTATAATATTTTCCTTAGACAATATTCTGCAAGCAGACTTCAATATTCATGAAATCAAACTTTGCTCGATAAAATTATACGTGCAAACCTGTTCTTCTTGATCTCTTCAACCTTTTGTCTTTAACCTTAATGATTGTTACAAAACATATTCAAACGTATTCAAAATATTACAAGTGTCAAAGGTCTTCGAGTAAGCTTTCATCTTTGTCAAGCAAACCTTGTAACCAAACGTGTGCTTGGGACAGTTCTCCGAGCAAGCTTACTTATAATATTTTCCTTAGACAATATTCTGCAAGCAGACTTCAATATTCATGAAATCAAACTTTGCTCGATAAAATTATACGTGCAAACCTGTTCTTCTTGATCTCTTCAACCTTTTGTCTTTAACTTATTTAAACAAACTGAGCGTGCTGGTGACACTGCAGCTTGCTCGAGGTTGAAACTTGCTCGAAGAAGTCCTTAGAGTAATTCCAACATAACTTCCTTCGAGTGTACTTGAGATCATTGTTTATTGAACCTTGCTCGACCCACCAAATTACTTAGTTTAAGCTTGGTTATGTCAAGGGTTTGCTCTGAAACAAACCTTGCTCGACTGAAGAACAACCTTGCTTGATGAAGTGTAGTTTGCTCGAACTAACACTTAGAAGAATTCCAGAAGATAACCTTGCTCGAAAGTAAGATACATTGCTTGAATAAGTTCTAGGCTTGCTCTAAGTGCCAAGATTACTCGAATTCCATACTTAGCCATTTCTAGATGAGGTTGAGAAGATTCCAATCTTCCTTGGTCAAATCTTGATCCCAACAATCTCTCCCTAAATTGGAACAAACTCAGATGCACCAAAACACCTGTAGATTACTTACATTTGTCTAAAAATACACATCAAATTCTAAAAGCAATAAATTGCATTACTTAAAGAAAAGTTACATTTGCAAATGTTGTCTCAAGGATATTACAAATCAAAATAAACATAAATCAAACAAAAAATCTTTATCTTCTTGTGCTCTGTGCTTCAGATCTTCTTTTAAGCTTCACATCGGCACCTTTTTGTTAAAACATAAATCTGCATGTGGAATAGATGTTGAGCTGGAAGGTTCCACCTCATTATGTCTTGAAGATCATCCACATGAAGATATTCCAAGTAAGTATCATGGTCAATGATTCCCAGGGCCGCTCCTTCAGAAATTCTCAAGATGAAATATTGTGTCTTCTTTTCATAGTGAATTTGAGAAATTCTTCCATTTCGTTGAACTTCATAGTTTGGCCTGGTCATTTGTCTTCTCATACTTATGCATTCCTTCATTGTGGCAAGAGAAATAGAGGTCTTCCTAGATTTTCCATAGGATATCTCAGTCATTTTTATATCACTCATCCTCATCTGCCTTCTACTCTTTTCAGCCTCAGATATTCCAACTTTCTCTTTTTGTTAAGCAGAGGAAATCCCTTCCAGGATTGTTCTTTTAAGTACTTAGAAAAGTCATTGCTCTTCTGTCTCGCGAACTTGTCCCTCTGCTGATAGTCATACAGACGAAGACTATCCAACTCTTCCAACTGTTCCCTGTTGATGTACCGGAAGTCATCCCTGAATACTATAGTTTTCAGCTCACCACTTGACATAATCACTTTAAGAGTTTTGGTCCTTGAATCAAAATATAGATTCTATGGTAGGTCCACACTAGAAGGTGGTCTTTGTTGTCTTTGCTGCCTGGACCTGGTGGTGAGATTGGGACACTTGTTGTGGAAGCCCTTGAAGTATATTGTCTTTTTGTTTGGGGCCTTCTCACATGTCTTTTTGCTTCATATATCTTCACAATGTCTTCTTTCTTCATCATGATCAACTTCAGATAGTCACCACCTTCTTTGGACAGGATCTTAATCATCTCCATTGTTTCTCTGTGCATATGATCCTTTGAAGGAGATCTTGGTCTTTTTACAGATTTTCTACTTGGACCAGATTTTAGGGACATAAATCTTCTCTGTCATCTTCAACCTGATCCTAGTATACCTTTTCTTTGTAAAACAAATCTTTCAATTGAGACTTTCACATATTTTCAAATACTCCGACTGGCATCCATTTCTTCAACATAGAATGCATAAGAGTATTGATCTTCTCCTTATCCTACCATGGCATAAGGTTTATTGATAAATAAACCTCAAAGGGTTCTTTCTTCACTTCAGACAACAAGGAAGGTGTTTGAATTGGTACTTCAGATTGGTATGACTCTTTCAACTCCTTCCTATACTTAGCAAGTTTTGACTCATATAATTCTTTCTTTTGTGCTGTGGTCAGCTTGCTTACTTCATCACATACTCCCCTTGCTTCCATGAGTCTCTCTAGGAGAACTTCTTTTTTCTTTATTAACTCTTTCTTCTTTTCCTCTACCAACCAAACTCTGGCTCTGTCAGCCTTAATCTTTCTCACCCTGTCCTCTTCCTCCTTTTGTTTTAATTCCTTTATTCTCCTTTGTTTCATTTGTTCAGTTGTAGCATCTGCTTCATCCTCCAATTTTTTTGAGATTCTTTTGGATTTCTCCTCAACCTCTTTTTTGCTCATAGAATCCACCAACTCAAAGTCATATCCATGTTCCAAGAGGAATCCACATTTGCCACCAAACCTACTAAATATTTGATTCTTCCTTTTTAATTGCTCAACTGCCCTCTTTGTATTCTCTTTTTCTCTTCCTCTTCTTCCTGGGCTTTTACAGCTTTGGACAAACTTTCTAAGTCTTCAAAAATCATATCGCTTAATTGCTCTTCAGTGTATTTGTGGAGTTTTAGATAAATCAGATATTTTTTTGTTAGTCTTTTTCCTGTATTCTCTAAACTTTCTCACTTCTTCCGTCTTTCTTTCAAATAATAAATCAAGGTTCTCCTCTGAAATTCATCAAGCTCTTCAAACCTGAAACCTTGGGCCATTAGACTGATAAATCTTGGGTCTTCTCTTTTCAATTCCTCCAGTTTGTTCTTGATATTCTCAATATGGTCTTCAGTTAAGTTTATTTGAGGAGAAGTGCATTCATCCTCTTTGTCCTTTATTTCAACCCCATCCACATCATCCTCCATATCTGAGATATCCTCCAAAGCTCCAATATGAGGTTCATTTGATTCAAAATTTTCAGGTCTAACAGATTGCAAAGGAATAACATTTATAACCCCTTTTTTCTTCTATGGCAATAACTCTTCAGGAATTTTATCAGCAAATCTCTTCTTCCTTCTTACTAACTTCACAATACCGGCCATTCTCTTTCATTAGCTTTAATATTTTTTTCAAGACTTTCAATGGCCTTACCATTTGCCTTCTTGATCATCACCTCCTGTATTCTTTTAGCCTTAAGGTCTGTCACCAACTGCTTATCAGTGTTTTCTTTTGATGGTTCAGCAGTTGGTACAGTTTGTTCAAGATTTTCAGACTAAAATTTAAATATTACAATGGCTAGAGCATTGACTGCCTCTTCCATCTGTTGCAATTTTAACAACCCTTAACTAACTTCTTGTTCAATCTCCCCCTTCTCCTCATTCGACTTCTTTTTCAATTCAAACTCCTTTTCTAACAACATCTGATTTAGGAACAATCTGTATTGAATTTATGTTATTTTTTGCTTAAAGACCATTTTGGACTTTAGTTCAGACTCATCAATGTGCATAATTTCTTCATTTCTCTTAGTATTATTAATGAGTTGCATTTGATCAGTTTCTAATACAATCCCTTCTCCTTTTAGCTTCTTTCTTTCATTTACTTGATTCTCTTATATTTCTGGAAAGTCATCAGTTTTCTCATGATCTGAACCATTATCATCATAAATTGATTAAAGATTTAATGAATTATCCCCTGTTTTGGTGCATCTGAGGTCTTCTCAACCTCATACTTCAGGGCTTGAATTTTCTTCAAAGCTTTCTTTAGTTCTTCTTCAAATTCTGATAGATGATTTTTGTAGGAATCAGGACAAGTCGGAATGGAATCCATTTTGATCTATAATATCAATCAAAATACACACAAAGTAGTGATTAGTCAATCAATCATCAAAGTGATAGAAATAATCAGAAAAGAGTGATAATAAAATATAAAAAGTAAAAGATTATTCGATGGAAAGCGTCTTCTTGAAGAATATGAATACCTACACACAACACAAAGATGTGAGTTAATCTTGAAATTGGAAATCTTTGATTTGATTAAAATATATCGGAATTAATTAATAAGACATTTGCACTATCTGATTTGATGAAAGCGACAACAGATTAAACAAATGACGATATGGGTGTGAGGTACAAATATGCAATTGGTTGAGAAAAGTTATTGAAAAAGTTCCTTTGATTCCCTCTTAACTATTGTACACTGGGTTTTTGAAGGTAAGGGTTAAAAGCATTTGTCGTTTAGTAAATGAATGCTTCCAGCTGTCACACCCCAACCTACGGCGGAAATGCCGGGGAGCGAATTGATTATCACAGCTCTCAAGGTACTATAATGTAATATTAAATGTGACAATATCTATTAATTTTAATTAAATAGCCAAACATCAAAGTAACCAAAGTGCATGAATTAAAATTTAAACAAATAAAACAAAATTTAAATATTCTAATTCTTGTGTCTTCATCTCTAGCATGCAACCTAAGTTTTCTTCAAATACAAGCTTGAGAATCACATCACACGATAACCTGCATATGCGTTATAAATAAAATAGGTATTGTCAACACAATGTTGAGTGAGTAAATCATCAGATTTGAGACGCTGTATAATAATATGTAAAAGTGCAAACTGTTCTTGTGAGATATATAGATAATCCATAGCACATAACAATCAAACAACTAAAAAGAAAGCAAACCATAAAGAAAGGGCTCAACCAATCCCTATTAATGGACATTGGTTACCAATCAAGGACTAAACTGCGCCATAAAAATGGACATCGATTGCCGAAGTAAGCAAATAGCATTCAAACAAAGCAAGTAAACAAATAGCAACTTAGGCAAACTGATAAACACACAAGGATAAACAGTTGCGGTTGAGTACTATATAATATAAAAATATCTACGAACGCATATGTCCCCAAAACGGTTAACGTAAGTAAAAGAGTGGAGTGAAATACTCACCTTAGCGATTAAGAAAGAGATAAAGATAAGAAAGCTCTTCGGGATTTACCGACAAGAATCCTAATTAAAATAATACATAAAATAAATGTCTAAGATTTCAACAATAAATCTTAAGTTGCCCAGACGATTCGAGATTCGATGATCAGGTACACTCTAACGAAAGTTTAATGTTACAAAGGTTTATTATTATTTTATAAGTTTAAATAATATGTTTTAATTAATAAAATTCTTAAATAAATATTTATAAACTCCTGGACAGTTTATATAGCGAGGATTGTTTATTTCAATCCAAAACACTTTTAAGGTATATATATATATATATATATATATATTAATAAGGATATCTTTTAAATACTTATGTTAAATAATAAATAATAATATTATATAAATATAAATCTTTTTATAAAATACTTAGTCTATATTTTTAATACGTGAATTTACATGATATGCATATATTAAGTTAAAACACTTTTTCAAATAAATTAAAAAATTTAACAAATTTTAATAACCAAAGTATATATATATATACACACACACACACAAATATATCGTTTTAATCCAAAGTTCGGAAAACGTGACAAGTTAAAGTTTCGGTTTTTGATAGATATGAACTAATTATTTATTATTTTACAACACTTACTATTTATTAATTAATTACTCCAATAATAAAAGAAAGGTTTCCAAAAAGAAAAATACAAATGCGGCTATGGGGGTTCGAACCCGCGACCCCCAACGATTCAATCATAGGCGCAGCCACCCTAGCCAACTGGGCTAGGGTGTGACTTGGTTATAATCTAGAATAGAAAATACTTAAGCAGCAGACAAGAACCCATAACATATACATGAACCCTAGATCATCAATCCGTTAAATTGGTTGTTAATTGATTGAATAGACATAGGGCTAATGATTAACGAATCAATATGATAAAAATTATGTATCAGAATACCTTGCCAAAGTATAATTTGCAGGTCTTCAAACCCACTAAGCCGTCGGCCAGAAAATGATCACGAACAGAACGTTAGAGGTTAATATAATCTAATTACTTGTGGGGGTTTTCTTAGCGAGGGTTATAAGAAGGTGCAGGTCCAATTAATTGCGTTATAGCGTTGTTATAATATAGATTGATGAACAGATTAGGTCGGCAAGGTAAAATAAGCAATTCGAATCTCTTTGATTGATCTAACATAATTAAGAACGTCGGTTGGCCGAATTAGGCATGTCTAATGCGTACATTGATTCAAATTCCCTTTGAGACCTTGGAGTATAGAGTTGGAAAACAGATAGGGGTAAAAGTTTTTTTTAGGGTTATTTTTTCCAAAACATTCAAGTTTTGAATATATATAATATATAAATAATTAAGAATAATATTATATTATAGAAATATATTAGCTCGATAAACGCGATAGAATTTCCCGAACATCGAAATGGGTCAGGAATTTAACGAAAATATTGATTTCGAAAAGTCCGAGTTGTTACAGTCTCCCCTACTTTAGGGAATTTCGTCCCGAAATTAAAGAATACTATAACAACACCGTTAAAATTTTTAATAATTTTTTTATGATTTACAATAAATCATAATACAAAACTTTGAACAGTCAAAACAACGCTTCAAATGAAAATCCGATAAAGGCACTTATATATAGGATGTACCAGGATGCACCGTTATCTCAACTACTTACGATTCTATATTATGACACACAAGTATTTGGATTATGCTTTCCATGCGAGGACTTTGGTAATTACATTTCAACCCATAATTACTTAAATCGTCAGATGGTCCACATAACTCGTCTCATTGTGTGGGTTACAAAACATGATCTTAAGAAACAAGGATTTTAAGGAGTTTTAATTATAACACTAGAAAATCCAAAATGTATAAAACAATTTTAAAAGTTTTAGTGGGTTTTAATAAAGTAAAGAAATTTCTAAAACATCTTTTAATCATAAAAGTATAAGTATTTAAGGTTGGAAATAGATAACTTATTTAATAATTAGGGTTAATGAATTGAGTTGTGATGAATGAAGGTAAGGAAACAAGATAGTAGGCTTTAATAAGCAATCTATTAAACAAAAGGAACTTTATTCATGATAAAGATAAATAGCTCAAATGGGAAATAATCCAAGGCCATAAAGAGACGTTACAGTACGTAATTAAGAAAAAGACAAAATAAATTAAGATAGATAAAAGGTACGGCAAAAGTCTTCACGGTCTTTGAGTAGCTTAACTTATGTGACTTGGAGCACCATGAGGAGTTGCATTCATTGGGATTGGAGCAGTCGAGATAGATTGACTTGGGATAACTTGAATGGGTTGGACTTGTATCACAGGGACTTGAGTAGAGTAGGCTTGGTACACTTGAGCTTTCAGGTGTGGGTTTTCATAGTGTTGGGTTAAGTAAGGTTAACTTGGATTGGTGGGAGGAGCTTGGGGGACATGAGGTGGATGGGTTTGAATTTGGTGAGCATGGGTAGAGTAGTGGGGTGCAATCATGGTTTGGACTTGATAGGCATGGATAAGTTGAGGGCATGTGTTACGGAGGTGGTCTGGGTCTCCATACTGGTAACGAGCACGGGTATAAGGGACACCGGGTTGAGCAGATGAGACAGATGGTGTATTAGGCGGGACACGACAAGTGTTCGCAAGGTGGCCAAAGCGATTGCATTTAGTGTATAGGCGGCAAGAGGATTGAGCAGAGTGGTGATGGTTACACTTGACACATAAGGGATAAGGTCCGGCATATGTCTTTTTGTATGGGGTATTTTGGCTTTGGTTAGGAGGAGGCTGGTTATTGGGTTGGTTAACGGCATAAGCTTTACGCTTGTTGCAATTGTTGTTGTTGTTGTTGTTGCGGTGATTGTTGTTGGAAGCAGGCTTGGGTTCAGCTTTAGCATCAGCGGATGAGTCAGTTTCGGTCTTGCTGGGATTAGGCTTGGAATCCTTGAGAGACAAGGTTCCATCTCTAACATGACTGCCAGTGAGAGAGGCAACTAGATCCATCGCCTCACCAATAGTTAACGAGTCACGACTCACCACAGCATCACGGAAAATGCTTGGTAAACCGCGAATGTATTTCTGAATGCCGTGGTGTTCGGGGGTTACAAGGTGGGGTACGATTCGGATAAGTTCACGGAAGCGGTTGGAGTAGGTAGAGTTGTCTCCACTATCTTGCTTGAGTTCCCAAAACTCGGCTTCAAGTCTCTGCAGCTCATGTTCCGGGCAAAACTCTTTCTTCATCGCTTCCTTAAGTCCCTCCCAAGGCATGGATAGGACCAAGTCAGACCCTTGGTCATTCCTCAGGGCATTCCATCGGATGACAGCTCGACCCTCGAACTTTCTCGAGGCGAACTTAGTCCGTTTGGCGTCCGGACAATCACAGTGGATGAAAATATTTTCCATCTCTTCAAACCATTGCAGCAATTTGGTAGCGTTTTCCTCACCAAGAAAGGATGGGGGTTTAGTGCTCAAGAAGTTGCGGAAATCAGAATTGTTAGGTGCGGCCGAAGTAGCAGATCCATTGGAGTTGAGGCTTTGGATTTGAGTGATGATGGTGGGCATAGCAGCAGCAAACTCCTTCGTGATTCTAGCAGCCAAGCGGCGATCTCGTGAACCAGATGAATGTTGATGACGACGATGGTTTCTTAGCGAAGACATTCTATAAGGAGCAAAAGTAATGAACTTATAAGGCGAAGGTTACGTTGAAGAAATCATTAATAGAAGATTAGTTGTTTTATGATAACTTTGCTTTTAAGAATATGTGATATCATGAGGAACAAAAGTAAAAGATTGTAAAGTAATGGGGTACATTGCATAGCTATTTATGAGTTGATGTATTAAAAGTTTAATGCGTGATAATTATAGAAGGTCAGTTTAAAAGTTAAATTTTATTTTATCGATTTAACTTAACAAATAATTAAAGAAACAAAGTTTGTGTGTTGGCCTCCCATAATCTTTCCATGGCAATTTGAATGGCCCAACGAACTAATGAAAAACAACCGAGTTGGACAACCCATGAGCATTACATGGCAATTTGATTGTCCCAACTAATTAACGAATTAACAATGCAATGAAGTTTGTCGGCCAATGAGTGTTACACGGCGTTTTAACCGACCAAACTAAATAACGAGTTATCGGAATAAATATGGGTAGTTGGAGTATCTTGTGAATCACCACGCTGATTACTCCAACAAAAATACGAAAACAAGTCAAGAAATGGATAGTCGGGATTACCGACTAGCCACTTAAAATATCGTAAAACTATAATCGGAAGGTTACGGAATTAAATCACGAACCACCGTGAATTCGGTTTAAAAATATTATAAGGAATGTAACCACTAACATGGTTACGGTTGACAGCTTAGGGTGTCGGTCATATGATATTTAGGGGTCTCGCTCGGGTCCATAGGGTCGAGTACTGTGGTCAGGTTATCACCCAGGTAAGGAATAGCATCTAAACTTTGGCTCTTGGAATCGTTTTGCCAGTGCCCAACTCACAGTTTCTCTCCACTTTTCATTTGTGATAGGGACAAGCCACATAACCTAGCCCTAAGGTGAACGAGCGAAAACAACAAGTGGGATTTCTTAAGGAATTTCCCGAAATAAAAAAAATATTTTTTTTTTGAAAAGTTTTCTTTGAATATTGAGGCATAGCCTCGGAGTTTGTGTGTGTGTGCATAACAATATAATAGATAATAAATAAATAAATAATTATCTAAAAAGCTGTAAACAATCAAATTTTGAACACATAAAGGTAAACAGATAAGCACGTATGGGGCTCCTAAGCATGTTACTATGGCAACACTAACGACCTATCTTAAACCTTCGGCTCTGATACCAATCTGTCACACCCCAAACAACGGCGGAAATGCCGGGGCGAGAACTGATTGTCACAGCTCTCAAGGTACTATCATGCAATATTAAATGTGACAATATCTATTAATTTTAATTAAATAGCCAAACATCAAAGTAACCAAAGTGCATGAATTAAAATTTAAACAAATAAAACAAAATTTAAATATTCTAATTCTTGTGTCTTCTTCTCTAGCATGCAACCTAAGTTTTCTTCAAATAAAAGCTTGAGAATCACATCACACGATAACCTGCATATGCGTTATAAATAAAATAGGTTCCGTCAACACAATGTTGAGTGAGTAAATCACCATATTTGAGACACTGTATAATAATATCTAAAAGTTCAAACTGTTCCTGTGAGATATACAGATAAGACATAGCACATAACAATCAAACAACTATAAAGAAAGCAAACCATAAAGAAAGGGCTCAACCAATACATATAAATGGACATTGGTTACCAAGCAAGGACTAAACCGCGCCATAAAAATGGACATCGGTTGCCGAAGTAAGCAAATAGCATTCAAACAAAGCAAGTAAGCAAATAGCAACTTAGGCAAACTGATAAACACGCAAGGATAAACAGTTTCGGTTGAGTACTATATAATATAAAAATATCTAGGAATGCATAAGTCCCCAAAACGGTTAAAATAAGTAAAATAGGGGAGTGAAATACTCAACTTAGCGATTAAGCAAGAGATAAAGATAAGAAAGCTCTTCGGGATTTACCGACAAGAATCCTAATTAAAATAATACATAAAATAAATGTCTAAGATTTCAACAATAAATCAAAAGTTGCCCAGACGATTCGGGATTCGATGATCGGGTACACTCTAAAGAAAGTTTGATGTTACAAAGGTTTATTATTATTTTATTAGTTTAAATAATATATTTTAATTAATAAAATTCTTCAATAAATATTTACAAACTCTTGGATAGTTTATATAACGAGGATTGTTTATTTCAATCCAAATACACGTTTAAGGTATATATATATATATATATATATATATATATTAATAAGGATCTCTTTTAAAAACTTATATTAAATAATAAATATTAATATTATATAAATATTAATCTTTTAATAAAATACTTAGTCTATATTTTTAATACGTGAATTTACATGACATGCATATATTAAATTAAAACTCTTTTTTAAATAAATTAAAAAAATTAACAAATTTTAATAACCAAAGTATATATATATATATATATATATTTATATATAAATACACACACACACAAATATATCGTTTTAATCCGAAGTTCGAAAAACGTGACAAGTTAAAGAGTCGGTTTTTGATAGATATGAACTAATTATTAATTAATTACTCTAATAATAAAAGAAAGGGTTCCAAAAAGAAAAATACTGATGCGGCTGTGGGGGTTCGAACCCGCGACCCCCGGTGGTTCAATCATAGGCGCAGCCACCCTAGCCAACTGGGCTAGGGTGTGACTTGGTTGTAATCTAGAACAGAAAATACTTAAGCAGCAGACAAAAACCCATAACATATATATGAACCCTAGATCATTAATCCGTTAAATTGGTTGTTAATTGATCTAATAGACATAGGGCTAATGATTAACGAATCAATATGATTAAAACTACGTATCAGATTACCTTGCCAAAGTATAATTTGCAGGTCTTCAAACCCACTAAGCCGTCGGCCAAAAAATGATCACGAACAGAACGTTAGAGGTTAATATAATCTAATTACTTGTGGGGGTTTGCTTAGCGAGGGTTACACGAAGGTGTAGGTCCAATTAATTGCGTTATTGCGTTGATATAATATATATTATTAACATATTAGGTCGGCAAGGTAAAATAAGCAATTCAAATCTCTTGGACTGATCTAACATAATTAAGAACGTCGGTTGGCCGAATTAGGCATGTCTAATGCGTACATTTATTCAATTTCCATAAAAATGATGATAATTAAGGTCCATGAAATCATAATTGTAATCGGGTTTGAATACGGGTCATGGGTTATCCAGATTTCTTTTGATGGGTTATAATATGTAATATACCCTTTAGACCTTGGAATATAGAGTTGGAAACAGATAGGGGTAAAAGTTTTTTTTTGGGTTATTTTTGCCAAAACATTCAAGTTTTGAATATATATAATATATAAATAATTAAGAATAATATTATATTGTAGAAATATATTAGCTCGATAAACGTGATAGAATTTCCCGAACATCGAAATGGGTCGGGTATTTAACGAAAATATTGATTTCGAAAAATTCGAGTTGTTACACCAGCAACGTATTTTCAAATTTCAGATACAAATTTTTTGCTAGGGCAAACCTTATAAAAACAAAGTTTACTCGAAAATACATCAAGCATACAAAGTACGCTTGAGATGACTTATAATGGTAAGTATTAACATAAAGTGTGATCAAAGCATAAAGTGTACTCAAGAAACAAAGTATACTTGAACACACTTGAAATTTGCAATTATGCTTAAAGAACACTTGAGATATTGTTTTAATATATAAGTGTGCTTGAAGCATGAAGTTTGCTCGATAAACAAAGTTTATTCGAAAACACTTGCAATTTCAGAAATAAAGTATTCGGACATATTCAATCACATAAGTAAATCAATATTTTAACAAGTATGCTTGAAAATATACTAGGTTTACTCGATAGAGCTAAGCCACAAGTAAATAGTCAAGGTTACTCGGAAAATATGCTTGAAATAGACAAATTTCAACTAAACATACAAGTTTACTCGAAACACATAATCAAAGCATAAGTATACATATTCATATCAAACATTTATCAAGTATGCTTGAACGAGTTGAAATCAAAAGTTCATAAACATCAAAGTTTACTCGAAATTACATATTCAGACATATTCAAAGTGAAAATGCAACACTCTTTGTCTTAAACTTTACTTTTAAACAGGTTTCTCATTTTAGTTCAAAGTTTAAGAGCAAATGGTGCATAATGAGATCAAATTTCAGTTTAATCATTTCAAATACTTTTCACTTTTATGAAAAGATCTCAACATGGGATCATATTGATTAAGTCACCTTTCAATACTTCTTCTCAGCAACACATTAGGCAAGTTAATGGCAGGTAATTATTAGAATGAATTTCATTACTTTGGTGATATGTTTAAGATTCAATTAATTGCATAATACATAAATAGATAACATGTATTGCACTATGATGTTCCATATCTCTTCTCAAGGCTTATTTGGCTTTCTCCAGATCACCCCAAATTGACTTCAACCCCCCTGATATTTGGTAAAAGTATTTTCATGATAGAACATTTATAAATTTCTTAATATTTAATTTTCAAATTTTATGGTTGAACGTTGGACTTACATGCCACGCAATGCAGACTTACATGCCTTACATTCAAGGTGTTTAGGACTTACATTGATGGCCCACCTCTATAGTTCTAATTTAAACCCTCATGTTTGTAAATTTATCAACTTTTGGTTGATGTATAATCCTTTTGCTCAAATTTGTTCTTTGTCATATGTATATATATATATATAATGATTCATTTTGGGTAACCAAATACCAACAGGCTTGTGCATGACTGGGTAGTTACTTTTCTGCCTATTATCATGGAAAGTTACCATACATATCAATGACTGCACTAATAGTCTTTTTAGCCCATTAAATCCATATGATTGGTAAAAATAATCAATCTACTATCATTTCCCAAAAGGTTGGATAAATTTTCATTGAGAACCTTTCAAGCTTCTTTAAAGCTTGAACTGAATAGTCTTATCATATCTGAACACCATTAACTTGCTCAGTTTGTCAAAAATATTTTACTTTGAAAACCTCTTTGAAAATGTTCATTTTAGCATAGAAGTTTTATGATCAAAGCAAAGTTTTAACACAAGCAAATAGTAACACAATCAAACATAATCAGAAATGACAGTAATGCTTTAACACAAACAGATTAACATAAAGTTCAAATCAAGATAAATCATGCATAGTCTATCATGTCATAAGCACATAATCATTTCAAAATATCAATTCATGATCAATATATCAGATAAACATGTCAAAGAAGATGTAATCACACTCATCAAACTATCATGATCAATCACAGAAACATAACTAAGTATCGTAGATACCTAAGTAAGACATGTTCATTTAAGCACATATCAAGCATATCAATTCACATATTCAAACACAAATCACAAGGAACCACTCAAGACCTTTGAACAGATAACCAGTTAGCATATTTAGCATATATCACTAATCATACTTCATCATAGTTGGTATTGCCTAAAGCTTTTAATAGAAAGTTGAATCTAATTTTATCTATTGACTTGGTGAACAAATTAGCCAAGTTGTCACTAGTCTCAACTCTTTTTATTTCTATTAGTCCTTTCACATTACAATCTCTATTAATGGTGTCTAATTTCAATATGTTTGGTCTTTGAATGTTGAACATGATTCTTAACAATGAAAAGTGCACAATATTATCAATGAAAATAAGAGTGTTCAAGTAATTCAAACCATAGGCAAGCAGTTGATTTTGAATCCAGAGGACTTGAGCACACCAAGCAGATGCAGCAATGTATTCAGCTTCAGCAGTTGAGATTGAAACATTCAGTCATTGTCCCATTCTTAAACTCAGAGCCATTGTCACTTCTCATTGCCTTCACCCTTGTATCTAATTTATTCTCAATCCTAGTTACACAACCTTTGATCATCTCAGCAGCTTCATCTTTTGAATTCAGAAAGTATACCCATGTAAATCTTTAATTATCATCTATAATCACCAAACAATATCTTTTTTGCCAATACTAGAACACTCACAGGACCAAAGAGATCCTTAAGAATCATTTCAAGTATTTATTCTATTGAATTTATGAGTTTCGTTTTGTGAGGTAATTTGTGATGCTTCCCCATTTGACGTGAAATTACTTTGTCATCCAGCCGAACTCTCTTATAGGTAGCCCAATTACATGTTCACCTTTAACAAGTTTGTTCATGTTCTTGAGATTCACATGACATAACTTTCTATGCCACAGCTTTGTTTCATTTTCAGATGCTTTGGAGACACAGCGTGTTCCACCTCTAGAAATGACATCTTTCATTTTTAGTTCATACAAATTTCCATTTCTATGAGCCATCATAATCATATCAGGTGGAATCACAAACTCAGGTTTCAGTATGAAACTGTGAGATTAATCAAATCCAACCTTATAACCTTTATCACACATCAGTGATATGCTTAAAAGATTATATTGTAAGACACCTTCCACATGAAAAACGTGATCAAAAGACACTTTCCCATTGGTGAGAATGCCTTTGCCCACAATCTTCCCTCCATTTTCATCACTACATAAAGCAACTGGGCCTTCAAATATATCTTCATAATTGACCAGTGATCTTTTATCACAGGTCATGTGGCTGGAACATCCACTGTCCGTACACCATACATCATTATTGTGGACTGTTCCTACACAAATCAAAAGAAAAAGATCAGCTATGTGATAAATCACAATCTAATTCAGCTTGAAAATCATCAGCAACATCATCATCAGTTGCAATTGGTTTTGGATCCTCATACACTAATTCACATGACTCATAAGTCTCATAACCAGATTCAATTGAGTTTCCACAATAGGGTATTATGCTTTTGCATTCTTCAATGACTGTTTCCATTTTTATGATTGTCATTTGAGCTTCAGATTTTGGCTTCCATAAAAAATATGTGATTTATAACCATGTTTCAAGAGAAACTTCTCATCGCCAGTGAGTCCATTTGATTTCTTTCTGTTGAATATTTTCTTCTTCAGCTTACTCTTTCTTTCACATGTTGATTTTTCAAAATCAACAAACTTCACAGACTCTTGAGACTTAACAGATTGACTTCTATTAAGTTTCTTGGTGGTTAAGCTCTTTTTCTTCTCAAATGATTCATCATTCTTCACTTGACCATCATCTTTCTTCTTTCCCTTATTCAAGTACTCATTGTATCTTTTCTTGTAAAATGCAAAGTCCTATCCAAACTTTGTATGATCTGGAACATGAAATGGTTCAGGAGAGAACCTTTCTTGACATGAGTTAGTGTGATGACCATAAACATCACAGACTTTGCACCATACTTGACCTTTAAAGCTTTCACTTGAGTTGCCCTTTTAAATCTTTCACTTGATCTTGGGAGTTCAACTCCAATGATGTTTTGATGAGTAAGTTGGCTCTCAAAGTTGATTGAGAAAGGCATAAATTACTCAATATTTATATCTTATTTTTACACTGAACTTTTAACAAAGGTTACCATTTCCAATTTGATTGAACTTTTAATCCTCTCACTTCTTAGTCTCAACCATCTTCTAGCATAATATTCCATGCTTTCCATATCTCCCACATAAAACTGTTCATGATTGGAGAACACATGATACATTGGCAGAAAATGATCTTCACTTTTGAAGATTTCTTCATTCCTCTTGTTGACATTGACATTTGATTTCTTTGATGAACCTTTGACAGCCTGATTATCATTGTTTTTCTTTCCTTTAGATCCACAAATATCAAAGGATTTGTGTTCTCTTCTCATATGCTCATGGTGTTTCTTCATCTTTAGAGTAATTTTTGGTAACAAACGGATCTTGTCCTTTGAACCTTTATTGCTCTTTTCC
The DNA here is from genome assembly GCF_021521415.1 of Bidens hawaiensis. Lineage (NCBI taxonomy): Eukaryota > Viridiplantae > Streptophyta > Magnoliopsida > Asterales > Asteraceae > Bidens > Bidens hawaiensis. The sequence continues at coordinate 921,815 of NW_027491409.1, read as the reverse complement.
TTTCCTTTCAAACTACCATAGCTTGAGCATTGATCACTTGACTCACTAATATCATCTTCACTGATATACTCTTGATCTTTCATTGAAACTTGAATTCCAACAGATTTATTAACCAATTTCTCTTTTGTTTCAACAACTTTCACCACAAATTTTCCTTCATTATCAACATTAATCACCTTGTAATTCTCAATAAATTCCTCTTTAGAGCATGCCTTGGAAGTTCTTGAAGCCGAGGATGCTTTCCTAGTTAACCTGCAATTCTAACAACATCATTCACTATATTCCCCTTACCTTCAAGAAGGTGCGGGAGGTTCGTCGAGTGCCCCAAATGAAGAGGATCTTTAGTCCCCACCGGGAGAAAGTTTAGACGACCTTGTTATGGGTACTACTGCGGGCGTACAAACCCAAAGAAAGACAACTTTCTCCATCTTTGGCAGTGGACTTTATCTCAGGGTTCACACTTCTCAAACGTGGATATTTGTAATGAGTTTCTGAGTAACGGCATTCCACCCGCTGAGCGTGCTCATCAGCGTGGACGTTCCCGTCATGATTTAGCCAATGGGTTTCACTACAATTTGGCGAATACGGTGGTTACCAGCCAATAAATATATCGTGAATAGATGTCTATGGGGGAATGATGGAGGTTAATGGAGAACCGAGTGACTGAAGCACAGAAGGCTGCAATTGAATATCGCTTGGAAGCGAATACTACCAAGTGGAAGTTGAAAGATGCAGAGACGACCCTTCTGGCACAGAAGGCACGACAAGCGGCGGGCGGCCAAAGCGTGGGAAGCGGCTTGCAAATAGAAAAATGTTGTTCTTGCAGCTGTGGAGAAGAAATCCGAGTGAAATAAGCCGAGCTTGCCAAGGTTTTGGAAGCAAACGTCTCCTTAAAAGAACAAGTCACTTCTCAAGGAGACTTAGTTAAAATTTATGATGAGGAAGTGAAGCTATTGAAAGCCCAAGCAGAGGAGAGGGAAAAACACGTAAAAGAACTCAACGATGATAACGTCAGTCTTGCGAAAGGCTTTACTGAGTTAAGGGAAGAATCTAAGCTGACCCAGAATGAGAAGCAGTGGCTTTTGGCACAAGCCTGCCATTGGTAACTTTTTTCTTCATCTATTTACGTCTTTCTAAGTCATTTTCCTTGCAACTTACACCTTTTGTATTCAGGTTATTGAGAATATCAAGGATGGTCCCGAGATGGGGAATTATTTAAGAAAACTCTTACATATATCTTCGCAGGTTAGGCGTAAAGTTGGGTTTGAAGAGGGTGTGCAGATTATGAGGGAACAACGTTTGCTCGAAGAACATGCGTTGTATGGGTATGATATGGAGGTGAAATACAGCGACAAGCTACAAGCCTTTGATGCCTTAACATTTCCTCTCCAAAATGCTATAACTGAATTTGCCATAGAAGACAATGGCATGCAACTTCTTCGAGACTTCCTTTGCGGTCCTCCGAAAGAGGACGCAGAAACTTCTTATGCCCCCTCAAGACTCTAATGTAACCCAACATCCCTCTGAATAGAGATAACCGTTCTACTTATATTTTTTTTTGTTATCTATAATGTAAGTTAATCCTTTTTTGATAATATATCGACAAGTTCCCTCACTTTGTTTGGTATGCAAATCACATGGTATTCGAGTTTAAACATATCTTAGCACGCATGCCAACGATATATAATTACTCATGATACGTAGGTCACCTTAAAACTTCTTAAAGATGACTTTGTACTAGAATATAACATGTGGGTTATGATAAAAATGGCAGGCACACCACCTGGATTGTTGTTAGGTTCTTAGACCCAAAAATATATATGTTCTATTTATGACACGCAGGTCAATTTTATAAAACATGGTATGCACATCATTTAGAGTATATTTTGACATTCAAGTTATAAATGTATATGTAAAACAACCAGTACGTATAACCAAATACAAATGGCACCCGAGCCTTCTTTAAGATATCAGTCAATGAGAGGTAATACTTAGATCATTACTCATGGATCGGTACGCAGACCGGATATAAATATTTAATTAAAATATGGCTCGCATGCCTCAACTATGAAATGATACTCAGATCATTACACATAACATCTTTTCAATTGTGCCACATTACACGTACGCGGAATTGGTGTTCCATCCAATATCTCCACTGTGTAAGCTCCTTTGTCTAGAACCACTTTTACTTTATTAGGTCTTTCCCAAGTTGGGCTAATTTCCCTGAAGGTTGTTGACCTGAAACTTTGTTATTGCGGAACAAATAATCTCCAACTTGGAATTGACAAATTTCGACCCGCGAGTCATAATATCTCTAGAGTTTGCGTTTATAATTAATTTCTCTTATGAGCGTCAATTCTCGTCTTTCCTCCAGGAGGTCTAAATTGAGGCGCAGCTCTTTGTCATTGTCAGTGGTGAGAAGTACCCTGGCGGATGGGATCCCAGTTTTTGCGGGAAGTAAGACTGAATGGTGTTTCAGAAATACTTGTATTTTTCTGAGTTTGATGGGCCTAAAGTACATGTGGCGGTTCGTCAACCCAACCGGTACGCTTGGTGCCTAATATGGCCTTAATTCCTTCTTTGATTCTTCCGTTGGCCCTTTCCACTTGTCAATTAGCTTGGGGATGGGCAACCGAGGTGAATACTTGGTTAATATGCAATTATTTCAACCAGTCTTTTAAACCTTTGTCCGCAACCGAGGTGAATATTGTCAGTGGCTGTCCAAAGTGGAAAATAATAAATTCTCAAATGAATTTTAAAACGCTTGTGGTTGCAATGGATGCCACTTGTTTAGCTTCTACCCACTTGGTGAAATAATCTATTGCAACTATTAAAAACTTGACGTGTCTCGGAGCCACATAAAAAGGACCCATAATGTTAATTGCCCATTTTTGGAACAACCATGCGGATGCAACTGGTATCAGCTCATTCTGAGGACGAAGAATATTTGGCGCATGAATTTGGCAAGAATCAAATTTTATAATTTCTTGTACTGCGTCCGTATGCATTCCAGGCCAGTAATACTCCGCGTTCATAACCTTGGCAACCAACATTCTTGGTACCGTATGTAATCCACAGATGCCCTCATGAATTTCGCGGATCAAGTAATTGGCATCTTCTGCATCAACGCAACTAAGGAGTGGGCCTAGAAAATATCGACGATAAATTACTCCATCTCGAAGTCGATAATTCAAGGCTTTATGAGGGATTATTTGAGATGCGGCTTTTTCATCAGGAAGTACTCCGGAGGACAAGTAATACGTAATTGGTGTCATCCAAGAGGTGACTTATGTTTGGAAGACCACAATTTTTTGTTGCGAATTGAAGACCTGTCATGGACTTCAATATGAACGTCTTTTGCCAAGTGTAAAAATTGTTGATGCAAATTTTTCAATGCATCCGTAGGTTTGTTTTCACTTTGCTTGATGTGAATTACTTTGCAAGAATCGAACCGATGGATAAGATATTTAGCTTGGGACAAATATGAGGCGATGGTTTCATTCTTGGCATCATTGAACCCGTTAATTTGGCCCCAGGTAGTGTCGAATCTACGTGTGCTTCAAGATAATGAATGCCATGTTTTTTGGCGATGCGTAACCCCGCCAAAAATTATTAATACTCTGCTTCATTGTTAGTTCTTTTTTAAAATATAATGTGATAGCATATGTGAACTCACGCCCTTCTGATTAACCACCCGCAAACCCACACCAGATCCTTTCCCACTAGATGCACCATCTATGAACAAAGACCACATCTGATCTTATTTCGTTGGGGTCGGAGGTTGTTGTTAATATAAACATTCTCTTTCATTATGTCTTGGCAACTTTGTGACAAAATTTTCTAATATTTTCCCTTTTATTACCGGTCTTGGTTTGTACTCAATGGTGTGTTCTTCAAATTCGATAGTCCACTTCGTCAACATGCCATACAGTTTAGGTCTACTCAGCACACTTTCAATTTGTATCATGTCAAAACAATACTTTGGTGGCCTTGAAAAGATATGTGAAGTCGTCGAGACGCCTAAACCAATGCCAACACCAATTTTTCCAAAATGGAATTACGAGTTTCAGCATTTGCCAGCGTTCTTCTGGCATAATAAATTGGAGATTGGACAGTTTTCCTGTCAAATAATAAAACTACTACAATTGGTATATCCGATGTGGATAAGTATAGAGTTAAAGGTTCTCCCACATGAGGAGTGGATAATGTTGGCAGTTACATTAAACATTCCTTTACTTCCACAAACGCTTGTTCAGTTTCCGGGTCCACTTGAAATGTGCTTTCTTTAAACAATTGCAGAGCATTGATACGAATGGGAACGATTTGGACGCATGTTTAGCCAGAAATCTATTTAGAGTTACCAACCTACCATTCAACGTCTAGAATTCTTTGAGGGAATAATGAGAAGGCATCCGAGCAATAGCCTGAACCTTTTCTGGGTTATCTTTGAAACCCACATTCGTAACTATAAACCCCAAAAAGTTTTCTTCTTCCACGCCAAATGAACATTTACTTGGATTAAGCTTCTTGTTTATTTTCCTCAAAGTCTGGAACGCTTCTTCAATGTACCACAACATCTGGTCTTCTTCAATACTTTTTATCACCAAGTCATCCATGTAAACTTCCAAATTATGCCGAATTTTCCCCTTAAATGCATTATCCATTAATCATTGATAAGTTGCACTTGAATTTCTAAACCACACGACATCATCTTATAAGAAAATGTTCCTTGATCAGTTGGAAAGGCTGTTTTGTCTTCATCACCTGTTCCCAGTAATCTAATGATATCCTTTGTAAGCATCGAAGAAACTTTTAAATTTAAAGGGTGCTACTGCATCAAACTTTAGGTCAATTTCTGGCAGTGGGCAACAATCTTTTGAGCATGCTTTGTTTAGATCATTAAAATCAATGCACATCCGCCAAGTTCCATTGCCTTTAGGAACTATAACCGAATTTGTGACCCATGTTTGGTACTGTATTTCTTGAATGATTCATGCGTGAAGTTAATCCTGAACATGTTCATTCATCGCCTTGGTGTGATCTGGACCCATTTTACGTTTCCTTTGAACTATAAGTGTGAACGCTGGGTTCACTCGCCACTTATATTCTACGATTTCTCTTGGTACCCCAGTCATATCCGCGGGTTGCCAAGCAAAAACAGCTACATTCCTAGTGAGCAATTGTTTTAAAAATGTTCTCACTATTTCTGAAATAGTGGGTCCGATTGTCATAGTTTGCATAGGAAATTTTGGGTTTAACTTCCACTTTTCTGGTTCTGTTCTTGTAACCAACTTTGGCGACTTGATTGGTTTATAACTCTCATTCACGATGTTTGTTCACGTGAATGATTGCTATACCTATGTATGTTGGAACTCCTACCGCACCATGTGTGGTGGAAGGATTAGCATTGAAATCCCTGATGGCTTCTCATCCCAAAATCACATCATGCTAAGACCTTGAGGGAAGCACTAGGAATTCCACATCTTCTTTTCTTGAATAAGTTCCATCACAGAGAGTGACTGGAAAAGAAATTATGCCATGCGGGTGCACGACTTCATACCCGAACCCTGTCATAGGCCTGTAATGCCCGATCAACGCAGTTATGATCAATGGGTATTTTATGCATGGTCCACCTTTAACCCTGGGAAAAATTACAGGTTTTCACTTCCAAATCATCATTTTCTATTTTAGATCTTTTATATCCGCGGATTATCCGTCCTTGGATCATGTGAATATTTAAATCCTTCACTTGTGTCTTTGGCTGACCATTATCAACTAGAGCGGGCTGCTTGCTGCCCCTTGCCTCACGTTCTTTAATAAGTGTTCTAACTTTCCTGGCTTGATTTCTGGCTCTATTTCGTTCCTTAGACTCATACAATCATCAATATAACGACCGATATCATTATGAAACAAACACTGTTTGTTTGGATTTAAGTGTGCTCTTTGCACTATTGATTGCGGTTTCTTGAAATCAACATTTTTAGTCGTCAAAATTTCTGACAGAGACTTTGTCATCGGAGTCCTCTAGTGACTGTCTTGCCCCCAATTGTGATCTTTACTTTTCCGATCGATTAATGCTCGCACATTCGGTTGCTAGGAAGATTATGCGGGTGGCTGTACTCGTGACCAGATAGAACCCCGCACTTGCCTATTGACTCGAACTTTTAAATTTTTTTAAGTTACTTATTTAGGATTTTCACGCCCTAAAACCTATTCTGTTGCCGCGAATACTTTTGCGGCCGACTTTATCTTATCCCAGGTCTTAGGCATTCCATCCCGCACTGTTAAACTCGAATCAAATCTTTACTACGAACATTATTTTGGAAGGTACCACGTAACATGTTTTAATTGATTCCTCCAATGTTTAGGCTTTCATCATTGACGTGGGTAATGAAGTCTTCCACTGATTCATTCTCTCTTTTAACCATGTCTAAAATCTCTGAAGGGTCCCGCATATGCTTTTTCTGTTAACTAAAGTGTTGTGAAAATTTCGCCACTAGATCATTCTAATTTTGAATTTGCCCATCGGGTAATTTTTCAAACCATTTGCAGGCAGCTACCGAAAAACTAAGGGCGAACATGTGGCACCAATATGGAAAATTCCACCCATTGACCCCACCTACCGCAGTGAAGTAAAGAAAGTGATCAATGGGATCAGTCATTCCATTATACTTACCCAAATTAGTTGGAATCTTCACATTTACTGGAAAATGAGCAGTAGCGATTCACGGGATGAACTTAGGTTTTTCTGTAAAAGCTTCGTGTCGATATGGCTTAGTAAAATATTCCTCCGCATTGATGCAATATTTTGTGTGCCTGACTACCGCGCGGACGACTAGTCTCACGACCATAAACTTAACTATCATCGCTGATATAACTGTCATTATCATGTCGATATGTAACATCGCGATCACTACGGGAAGCGTGACTCTGATCATACGTGGTTTTACAAGTATGCTCCGCATTACCCGGCGAACTTTGTAATGACTTCCCTTCTCTTCAATTTCATCATAATACGTTGTACTTTTAATACTACCATCAAGCTAACTATGACAGACTGTTGGTGGAGGAGAAGGAGATGAATGAGGTGGCTCATCATACGTCAAAGTCCTTGCGCGGGCTCGGTCATCCCACAACATTAGTTTGTACTCTGTAGCGACTCGCTCTTGATACATCTACCACAATTCTTCTGGAGTTTGAATCCTCCCAGATCTAGAATGATGACGATGAGATCTTGGCCGAGGATAACTTCCAAATCTGTCATCCATATTTGAAATTCGGCGATTCCGACGAGTTTCTACCGTTATTCGTCCACCATCATTTGGAGTAGGGCCACCTGGACCGCTTCACCATCACTGGAGTTTCTACCGGAATTTGCTGGATCTACTCGTTTTAACCAATACAACGGAAAAACAACTATTCTAGCAAAAAATACTGATGATGCCAATGAAGAAACACATATCAAAACTAGTATTGGTTAGATCTATATTTCCCTGGGTATGGTTTGTGAGATTGGAGTTAGGTTAAAGTAAGTCTAAAGCCAAATCAATTCCGACTAGGATGATCTGCAAAACATAATCATCGTGAGCTCGTTACGGGAAGGACAAGGTCGGGGGAGGGGGTCTTCCCGTAACCACCCTACGTCGTGAGAATAAGTATAGTTCTGGAAAGATAAAGTACTAAAGTGATTGATATAATGTGTGGAGTGTGAATGAATACCTCATGATGATAAGTTGGGTTTTTAATGCCGGTACTCAAGGGAATGTGATCCTTGGAATTGTCGCTATCTAGAAGATGCTTCTCTCTACCTAAATGGACACGTGTCAAGATATGATACGAGGTGACAGCTAGCCATGTGCACGGTTACAACAGAATGTCCAACTTTCCTCTCCTGATTAGCCGCACTGTCATGTGCTCTCCAAGGAGGGGAGAATGTCACTTTCAGGGAATTTGAATCAATCTTCTAAAGGAAGTTGGTTACAACTGTTTTTACTAACTTCACCTACTCATTCTCCCGCATTTATGGGGCTTCCGTATTTGCAGGAGGTTCCATATTCTTTTAGGATAACTATTTTGACTTCTATCTTTTGGTGTGTTCCTTCCACGTAAGATACGGGTATTGTAGATGATCCGCGGGTGCCTTATAAGGGGATTCTGAATGATCCGCCGGTGTTATTTCATGAGATTATGAGGATTTTTGCTACCCTATATCTGTAGCTTGATATTCTGTTTCAATGCCTCTTTCGTCTCTTAATTTCCATCTGAACATAAGTCCATCAATCCTGTTGATCTCCTTCCGCCACCCAATTAATTCATGCCCTTTGTATGAGATCATAAGTTTGCATTTTTACATTTCTGTTAACTCGGCTTGCAAGATAATGAATAAAAATTTATCTTCCAAGTTACGATAATCCAAGTCTAAATATTTACCTTGATTCTGTTGCTCCATCATTTAATTGCAACTTTACAATGTTTTATATAATGTGCCAAGCGACAATCTGGACCCCATTGGTAAATTTTTTCTATTGCCTTGGACCGTGTGTAGTGGGGCGTCATTCCCAACCAAAGTTCCGGGCACACCCCCCTCTCCGGCGTCTTGTGGTGTTTTGACGTGTGTGTGGGTTGTGGGGGGGCTTCAAGTCGAACTACCCGTCAAACATCACAATTGAAAAAAACTCAGTTTTTTAATATATAAACTATCACCCTCTCACACAATTTTATAAATTCTCTCTTCAAATCCTAAATATACCTATACACAAAACAACAAAAAATAATACTCTTTCTTCCTCCGAGATAATCAACCGGCATTTGAAGAATAACGAGAACATGACCGAGGACGAGGCGAAGGAGGCGGTTACGAGTCCAATTATGCTCACGGAAAAATATATGCAAGCCATTCTTCTCCTCGCCCGCTCTTGAGAAGAAATAATATCGAACGAGACCATAAGAGCGTGAATGATCGTTTGATGAAAGATTTATTTAATTACGCGCCCACATCCAAGAAGTTATTTCAGAAATGCGCGTGCTTGTCTACGAAAACACGACCGATGTCAACGACAAGTACTTAAAAAATGGTGAAAAAATGACATGAGACACATTGGAGGGTTTTTGCCACGACATATATTAACTTTTCAAAAAAGCATTTTACTTAATTTTATTTGTTTTTTTATAAATTAAGTATTTTATATAGGAATAATAAATCTATACGGTGCACATTATCTAAAAAGGCCCGCTTTGAACGGCCTACGACATATTTACTCGTTACATGAAAGGGAACATGGTTATTTGGCATGATCGAGAGTATAAATTGTATGTACTGGAAGTGGTATATTTATCCAACCACATGACAAGGTCAATGACGAGTTTGAAGGTGAAGATGATTTTGACGGGAAAGACGAAGACGGCAAATATTTATTTTAAGTACTTTTTATTAATTATTCATATTTTTTTAATTTTAATGTAATTTTTTTTATGTTTATTTTTATTTAATGAAATGTGTTTTTGTTTAATTTTTATGGTGTATGGGTTTTTATTAATTTCAAATGTTAATGCTTGTTCGTTATTGGTTTCAATTAACGAATTGGTTGTTAACGGTCTCATCTTTTAACGTATTTGTTCCCAACAGATCACGACTAGTAGAATCGTAAGGCCGTTAATTTCAGGTCGACGGAAAAACACTTTTGCCGGAAAAGTCACATTTTTTTTTCCCGGAAAACTCCACTTGAACACCACCACCACCATCAACTGACTAACCACCAACTAACCACCACCACTTGAGCACCACCAATAGATTCCAACGATGGTTTTAAGGTTCGGACGACCTTAATAATTGGGGATTTTACTAAAAAATGTTTCTGAATGTCTTATCGAAGATTACGAAGATGTTTAGGGTGAAAATGTTGAGTTTTCCTGAAAAAATGTGAGTTTTCCGGCTACCTGCAACTAACCGCGTTAGAATTATGTTAGTTGCGGACCGTTGGAAAGAAATATGATAAAATGTTGGATCGTTATCTGCCAATTCGTTAGTTGAGACCGACAACGACCAAAATGATAGTTAAGATTAATAAAAATCAATACACCTATTTTTATTAAAAATGAAAAAAAAAATAATGAGGTAATGGTTGGGACAAGCTCCATCCACTACACACGTTTTTTATATAAAACCCTTATGGTAACGTAACGTCATATGACGTATAACGCCCCTATAAAAGCTCTATCCACCACACTTGGTCTTAGCTATCTCTTCCAATTCTTCATTCGTTAACCAAGAATTAAAATTCTAAATGTACAAGGCCTAAAGTTTAGATCAATACACGACAACACCAATTGTTTTGATCGATGTAAAATACATGTAGTTATTCTTCTGGGCATATTAAAACTATATTTCTTTAGTTTTTCTTGTCTTGTTACACTGTTTGGCACTATCGTACCGGTATTATAACGAACCGAACCGTATAGACTAAAACTGAGTTACAGCTACATTGCGCGGGGAAATTTGACTACTTAACTACATCAAATCTGAACTGTCATATATATTTCTTATCATATCTTTGAACGGCAACTGTTCGATTAATATTTGTATGCATTTAAAAGCATGAAATTTCATATCTTTTATATATCTTTGTACCTTAACATACGTGCGTGAGTAAAATTAACCTATATTAAACAAAAACACCTTTTCCTATTTTTAGATTGCTTCACTTTTCTTGACTAAACAACCTTTTTTATTACATTGTCTCCTCAACTTCATTTGCTTATACCATACATTCCATATACTATCTGGAATTATATTATCTACTAAATAACTGCAAAACTGCATAAAGCTTAATTTTTACATGTATGTTAACGTCCCTATTCTTGAATTTGAAAGAGATCCAACATCCTCAAATTTCCCCCCCCAAAAGCAACTAATATCCTCAAGTAAACATAGAAAAATACAGTAGGATATGTGATATGCAAAATTACATCACAAATATTTACACATGAATGGCAAAATGGAATTCTTTGAGGGAAAATTGAAACACCCATAACCCAATATATCTCATATGTTGAATTTACACATGCAAAATTAGTTAACTTCAAAATAAAATAACACTACAGAAGACTTACATAAAAGTGACAGATAAAATTTGTTCAAAGTCATACCATAACAAATACTATGGATGCCTCAATAGTTTGGATAACCACCACGCACATCAATCGTTATTCTTTTAACTGCAATTTGCGAACTTGATGTGCATATAAAAAGTCAGCTATATGCTGAGTGAGTTTTAGCTTAACTAAGTAATAGCTATTATGGTTAAATATAATAACTAACGTGTCGAAGCATTGACATAAACATAACTGAAATATGTATAAACCTTAACAATCTAACAAACTGACCATACTGAACTGAACATTTGTAATCGCAATTACCGACACATGCTACAAAAGCGCTGCCAAAACAAGTTCGTATACAAAGGGGCCTAACTGGCGCCTGTACAAATGTGCCAAAGTGGTACTTGTACAAAAGGGTCATAACATGGTTCCCAGACAAAGAGAAAGGGGATCTAGAAACTCACGTGAATCGTTTAACGTTATTGATCTTTGGCTGAAATCTTGCTTGACCACTGAACTCGAACGCAGGTTAAGTATTAACTGTTAACAACTAGTGTTGTAAAAGTCGAATTCCAAGGCCATGGAATTGACGATTCCAAGGTCCTCGGACATCGACCTTGCCGCCTATTCCTAACTCGGCCACCATTACTCGCCAATGTCCAACTCGGTCAAAAGTCGAAGTACTCGGAATTACTCGGCGTCCAAGGTCAACTCAGCCACCAACTTTTTTTTTTTGTAAATAATTAAAGATAACAACAAAATTTAATTTTTCGAATTATGTTTTTTTTCATATGAATTATGGTTATTTTGACATGAATTATGCTGGTCTTAACATATATATAATATCCAATAATTATTTTATGTTATATTTATCATATCCAAACATAATCTCTACATTGCGAATGGAAAATGTCATCAACATCTGACCTCTAATTGCGGATGGACCTAATCATTCTCATATGAACTTCGGATGGATGTGATCATCCACATGTGGACTTTTTATTGTGAATGGGCCTATCATCTGTACGGGTCCACTCACGAGGTTCGATTTAGTTGTGAACCTTATTGATCTTCCTTTTTAACCAAGTTCCCGACTTTATCCAACTAGCCTACCCGGTCCTCCAAACCCATGAGTTTTGGGTTGAGTCGATTAGGCTTACTAGTTCTTTTCATGAACCGAAAGATGCTCGATTTAGGATATCTACTTTCCTAGGTTCGTTAAGACCAAGCCTTTTAATTTAACAGTTGTCATAACCACATCTACTACAATACGAACTTTCGTTTGAAACAATCTCGCTTAATAAACCATTTTAACGAACACATACCTTAATGAGCTAGATCCAGATCCGGTTATTTTTGTTGGAATTAGATCTTGAACCCTTCATGTTTCCTTCTTGATTTTCTTGGATCCAAGCATGTTTTAAATCCTTTCTTGAATCCAAGCTAAAAACGAAGCATTGGTTTTGTAGGAAGAGAAAGACATGAGAGCTTTAGTGCATGTTCTTAGATGTAAATATGGCGATGAGGGTTTTACAAAGTATGGGCATTAAGTCATGGAGTATACATTCACGCTCCTTGATTCTACGTAGGCACCAAATTAGCTACTTTACCCCATTTCACTCAACCTCATCTTAAGGAAATTGTTTAAACCCCCTTTAACTCTCTTTACTTAATGTAAAATTGATTCATAAAATATTGTGTGTGTGTGTGTGTATGTATAGGATTTTAAAGTTCATTAACATTTTAATCCACCTTGTATGTAACGCCCCTAAACCCATGAAGGGAGTGACATGACCCTCGTTAATTCACGCTCCTTGACTCTACGTAGGCACCAAATCAGCTACTTTATCCCATTTCACTCCACCTCATCTTAAGGAAATTGTTTAATGTGACAACCGTCAATTTCAGGTTAACTCCGTTAACTCAACTCCGTCAATTCAAACTTAAGATCACTGAATCTATAACGCACACCTCATTACATTTAAACTAGGTTTTAAATGACGCTTAACACTTACTACATGTGTATTCTTTCGGGAATTGCACCGAAACGCAAACGAGTTGACGCAAACGATTGGTGAATAAACGAAAAACGTCAAAACAGTAGTTATGTGATAATTATGTGTTAGACTTATGTGTTGTGTGATAACATCGTTATAAACGTTAACTCAATGTACTAGAACTAGTTAGTTAAGCTAGAAAAGCAACAATTGAAAGTTGAGGGACTTGAGTGTAACATATTATTATTAATAATAATAATAAACCTAAACCCTAACTCACTTTTTCCCTCCTCTCCTCTACCCCGATCGGACTCTTCTCCCCCCCCCCCCCTCACGGCTGCCGCCATTCACACACACACATACACACCAAGTTTTCAAGCTTTTGATTGAAGATTAAGGTGCTAGGAAGGTATAAACGACTATCCCTTGCATCCCTTATACTTAATTTCGATGTTTAATGGGTTAATTGAAAACCCTAGGGGCCGATTTATGTGTGTATGGTGTTCATATGATTGTTGTTGATTTGATGATGATTTGATAACTAGAATGGATATTGTTACATGTTAATTGCTTGTGTCTTTGATTTGAGTTCAAACAAAAACCCTAATCATGTATGTAATGTGTAATTGATGTGCATGGATAGTGATTATGGAGTCTAGAGTGTTATATGAATGAATTATGGTTCATAGATAGTTAATATGTTGAGTTTGGATGCAAATAGTTTCTGGACAGATTGTGTTATTGATGTTTAATTGACTGTAACGGGGTGTAAAGGTGAAAATTGGTTGAGATTATTGATACTACAGTAAACTAGGTTGAGTCTAGTTTCTAAAGAATATAAATTTGCAATTTTTGGACGTGTAAAAGTTAACTTTTATGATTTTACAAAGACGTTGTGCAAAGCTGAGTTGTTAGACCTGCTGTTAGGTTGTTTTGTACATATTATATCTCATGAAATACGAGACCAATTGGGTTGGTTCCACTTCTGGAAGTTGACTTATTGAGTTAGAAACCTAACCCAAGTGGTCTTGAATTTATTGGATTTTTCGTTTAACGGGAATTTCAAATAAAATTCTGTTGCGCATGAATTTGACTGTTATGAGTTTGCTGTAATGTTTTGATCATTATGAGAAATCTATGTGAAATAAAAATATAATAAAATATGTTCTGGAAACCTAACACATATATGCTTTTGTGATGATTTTTGGTAAATTAATTGAGATGCTATGATCGGTGGAATAGTACAATCTTTCAAGTAGAATTTCTGTCTCGGTGAAACTAGCTGCTGAATTTTGTGAAAATGCATGAAACATGATACTTGCTATATAATTGTTATGTTTTGACCAAATTGCCCTTGCGGGGAATAATTGCTAATTGATTGTCATGATTTGACCAAATTGCCCTCGTGGGGAATAATGGCTAGTTAATTGTTATGTGTTGACCAAATTGCCCTTACGGGGAGTAATTGCTAGTGATGTACATTATGAATACATGACACGTAGATAATTGCTTACACATGTAACGTATCACAAATACACTTGTTAAAGTCACACACGATTCACAAACGAAACACGAAACATGTTGTGTGCATAGGTATTATGTGCCGGGTCTAGAGACTCGATAATATTCCGACACTTAGAAAAATCTCTTTGTTGTTTTAGAACGCTAGAGAGAGTTTTTTTCTGTGACGCGCATCTTGGTGAATTATTTTGGGAATACTTCGCAAACAGTGAGTTTCACTTTCCCCTTTTTAAACTGTTTTCAAACGCTTTTCACTTGGGGGAAATAACATACTCCAAAAACGCATTTAAGATTTTGTTAATATAGATTATATATCACTTGTAGAGACTAAGTGGCAAACGCAATAACTAAAGTCCTTCATTCACATTGAACCGTTTAATATTGGATAATAGCGAGTCATTGTTGAGTAGTACTACTGGGTTTGACAAACCCCACCCAACGCTAAACTCGACTAGAGGTCGAGTGGGTGTAATCTTGGCTAAACACATACCATGGTCGGGATAGACCTGGTGGCAAGGCAAATGATAAACAGTCAGCTTCGGTGTCGAACACTTAGTGATACTTGTTTTATAGGCTAGCTACCTATAGATATATAATTGACATAACACTATCTGGTAACGCAAAACGCTGTAACGCAAAACGCTGTAACGCAAAACGCTGAACGCACACGCTAAACACTTTATTTTATATAAACTTGTGAACTCACCAACCTTGTGTTGACACTTTTAGTATGTTATTCTCAGGTAGCCGAGGCGGGCGTGCGGTTTAGGATCATGCATCGCTTGAAACACTTTTAATAATGCAAACTTATTTTAAACTGTTATCATTGGGTTTTAAGTCGTCCTGCGTGACGCAACATTGGTTTCTATGGTTTTTACGCTTCCGCATTTAATTACTCGTAAACGTTTTCATGGTTTTGAAACTTTGTTTTATGGTTTGATTATAACTAATGAATCCGATCCTGTTAGTTCACACCCTCTGACGGTAAAACTCCGTTAGTGGATTTTGAGGGTGTGACATTTAAACCCCCTTTAACTCTCTTTACTTAATGTAAAATTGATTCATAAAATATTATGTGTGTGTGTATGTATAGGATTTTAAGGTTCATTAACATTTTAATCCACCTTGTATGTAACGCCCCTAAACCCATGAAGGGAGTGACATGACCCTCGTTAACCTTTTCCAACTCAGCTTTAACGTCCTATGTGCTAAGGTATACCCCCGGGTCTTAGTATTTATACTAATGGCCCTTCTTAGTTCCTTAACCAAGCCCATCACCCATAAGTTCATAACTAACTCTTTGACAAACTAATGCTTTTATTTATTTTTCGAAACTTGTAAAATTGGATGTTACAAATATATAGTAAAAAACCAAAATACCTTTTGTTTTCTTTCCATAAAACTCACTTAACAATTTTGTGCATATTAAAAGTCCCCGTACATTATAACTTTAAATACGATCGTGAAAAAATAAATTAAAATTAAAGCACTTAAACAACTCACCACTATTCTCATATAAATGAAAGAGATAATCTTAAAGTTATAAATGATAGCATGCAAAGAACTTAGGTATTTGGTTCATGTGGTTTATTAAAATTGTTAATTTTAATCAAGTAGTTTAGTTTAAATATTTATAGTTGTAATAGTATCTAGGCTTTAAAATTAGTATATTTATTTTTTTTAGTTCCATTTTAATTATACACTTCTACTAACTATAAATGATTTGTAAAAATTTACTTTTCTGCTTTTATTTCTCGGTGGTAAAAAGAACATATATTTATTTTATATTGTTTTTTTACTTTTCAATTGACGGGAAGTTTTTGAAAATCTGTTTATTAATTTTTGATAATTATAAGAAATCACAAGGAAAAAATCATAATTATAAGAAATCACAAGGAAAAAGTCTTCTCTCTATAATAAAACACCACTTTGGTGTCGTAAGTACCCAATTGGGTCAGTTGGCGGCACCTTAATGGTCGACGATATTTGTTTTTTTTTTCTTTTTTCAGTACACCAACCGAAAGTCAATTATGTTATTTAGTTCTGGTACCGTAACGAACGTGAGGAAAAACGATCTAATTCGCGCAGACTCATCACATTTAATATTAGTTCCGACACCGTAACCAATGTAACGAAAATCGACCGAATGCCAAATTTGTTTTTGTTTTAGTTATGGTACCATAACAAATGTAACAGAGACATCGACCGAATGTCAATTTTGATTTTTTAGTTCCGGTACCGTAATGAACGTGACGGAAAACGATTTAATTCATATAAACTCACTGCATTTTCTTTCAGTTCCGACACCGTAACGAATGTAACGAAAAACAACCGAATACCAATTTTTTGTGTTTTTTTTGTTTTGTTGTGTTTTAGTTATGGTACAGTAACAAACGCGACGGAGACCGACCAAAATTGCGTGGACTCACCACATCAACGCCCGGGAATGACAACGCTCGGTTTTACCAATGCCCGAGTTTTACCGACCAACGCCATCCCATTGGTCTACCTCAATTTTTATTTTTTTTTTGTTTTATTTTTTGTTCAAGTTTTAAAACTATAACGCACGTAACCGAAACCAATCGAATTCGTGTCGACTTACCGCCTCAACGTCTGGGACCGATAATGCTTGAGTATTACCACCGCTCGGGTTTTACCGACTTTCAAGACGCAACGCTCCGGATGAAAACACTAGTTTTTACAATATAAACTTTCTTTGCATGAATTAAAAGTATGGTGCAAATAATGTGACGCGTAGTTGTTAAGATTCTTATATCGATCTTAAAATCTACAGCTTTATTTTTCCATCTTGTATAAAAATTCTTTGAATCATTGGATCTCGACTTTAACCATGTGAATCAAAAAATAGAACTAATATGGTTCAATTTTAATTACATAATTTTTTTTAAAACACTGACATTACTAAATTAAAAAAAATAATTAACTAGCTGTTGCGGGTACATGACTAATTAAATATCTTTCAACTTGTGAATCTTGTTTTTCACGATTTATGTTTAAAATTATTATGTACATAAACTTTAACGTGAAAGAAAACATTTGTTTAGTGACTTTTACAGAAAAAACAAAATTACATTGGTTTTTCTCCATTCTTTAAGTTAAAAGATGAATTTACGCATTATTCCTATTCACTCTAGTCATAATTTGATCAGTCGTCTTTTATCTCTTCTCTTTATATATTCCTGTCAACAATGATTGCCAATATGTCACATACTTATTGTCATTATGTTTGCACATTTTCTTTCACAAACAAGAATGAAGGAATAATTGATGCTAGAAATTTACATTAGCTTTGGGTCCCATGTATACATGTTTATTACAATTACACATTCCACATGTGAACAACCGTTATTTCCTAATCTACGCAAGTTAAAGCTCATCAACTTGCCTTTATTCAGTTGAGTTACCATGCCATTGACATAGGTCAAGATGGAAATTTTAAGATAACCAAAAAGGCCAAAACATACCACCCTTTTGAGTATCTTTAGGTGGTTTAGCAATAACATCTTTTTTTTAGGTGCTTTTGTTAATTACTTGTAGAAGTAAGTTAGTCGGAGGTGAGAGGGTGACAAGTCCATGGGGAACAACTTTAACGAACCTCGTGAGTGATTTTGTTGCATGCTCCAAAGTTGCACCCCTCTAGGGGCTTACCTACTTCCGCAACTAATTAACAAAATAACCTTGTGATCAAGGTGGTATTGCTAAATCCCCTAAAGACACAACAATTTCTCTAAGGATGGGGCAGGATATTAGTGTTGTAAAGATCATCATTAAAAATGTTGTAAGAGTTGATGGTATGATCATTGTATGATTCTTGAGAAAGGGGGTCTGTAAAGGCATCCAGGTGATTGTTTGGAATCTCCAAGTTTTGAACCGGGCAAAGTTGATCCCAGAATAACTGAAGATCATCAATGGTTCCTGGTGAACCCGCCTCATGATACTCACCTGTAAACTGACC
Source organism: Bidens hawaiensis (assembly GCF_021521415.1). Lineage (NCBI taxonomy): Eukaryota > Viridiplantae > Streptophyta > Magnoliopsida > Asterales > Asteraceae > Bidens > Bidens hawaiensis. The sequence continues at coordinate 903,221 of NW_027491409.1, read as the reverse complement.
GTCGTGATCCTTGATAGTAGTTGTGCAGCTAGATGAAGGGCTGTAATCGTCAAAAGTAAACCAGGATTCAGAAACATAAGCCGTATGATTATCAAACTGGCGTGTTTCCTCAACATTATCTGCTTTACATTCTGGTGATGGATTCGTGTCATTTTGGGCCGTTTGTTGAGGCACCCGGTTATGTATAATCGCTCGTTTCTTGAGATGGGTATGCCAATAATTCTTTACATCATTATCCGTCCTTCCAGGGAGTTTCGATGCAATTGCAGACCACCTATGAAAATATAAGAAAAGGAGCCAATTTTTATACTTAACTTCATGCCAATAATTCTCTGAAATGATCAAGCAATATAATTTACTTGTATGTATACCTATTGCCAAGAAGTGCATGGGAATGGAGTATGATTTCTTCTTCTTCCTTTGAGAAATTTCCTCTTTTTACGTTTGGCTTCAAATAGTTCATCCATCTGAGTCGGCAACTCTTCCCATTTCGTGACAAACCTATACGCAAACAAATACTATAAGAAACTGAAGATCGATCAACGACACATAAAAGAACAACCATAACATTTACCAGCAAATCTAGGCATCTGAGACCAGTTCCAGATGCCATATTTTTCGATGTACGAAATCAACTTTTGATCTTCTTCAGCACTCCATGAACCTTTCTTTAATTCAGTCTTCATATCACTACTCATGATTGGAAATACTAATTAGTAAATAATTAAGCTAAATCGGTCCCTACAACTGATGAATACACAGCTATATATAAGCATTCTTATAGTACAAAAATATGTGCGTTGCAAATCACGTTGCAAATCTATTTTTGTAAAAAATAGTTTACATTGACCGGTTCATCTACTATAACCAGGTATAAAAACCATTGCGTTACATCAAGGGCATTAAACCGTATAACAAAACGTCAAAACGTTGAACCATGGATTTACGCTGTGACGCGGTAACTCGTGCGTCGTGGCACGTTAAACATCAAATAAGAAAAAATAAATTGAAACGCAAAATACTATCCTAGAAAAGAATAACAAAGTCTTACCGGTAAAAATAAATGAAAATAAAACGAAACAGAGCTTTAATGATTTGTTCGTCTGTTCTTAGATGACGCGAAAACACGCGAACTCCATTCTGAACTAAAGATACATCAAAGCGTAACATAAATAAAAATAAGACGTGACAACGGTATACTCGAGTTTAAAATATATTTAAGGGCAGACCTAGGTGGCCGCCCCCTTGTGTTTTTTCTTCAATAGTATATATACGATCTCCTCTTGGTCGCCTTCATGAAAATTTGACATCACCCCTATGAAGACATGCAAACTAGCTTAAGAAAGAATGAGTAAAGAAGATGTTATTTTTCCGACGATTCTTGCCAACAACTAATCATGAAGATGATGAAGAATTAAGCAGCTTATGAATGGAAAAAAAACAAAAATATTTTATGTTATAAAATATTGGAAAGAGAGTTGATGAGTGACAATCGAGAGGATTCACGTTCAAACCATTAAATTTGATGAGTGAGATTTTTATAATTTATGGAGTGATTTAGGGTGTTGTGAGTAGATGAGAGATAAAATAAAGTGATTTTTCTTTATATTTTAAAAACTACTTTTCACTATCTAAAATTTTTAATATTCGTTGAAAATAGTTGTTAATAAACAGAGACAAAAACTAATGGTAAAAGTAAAAAATGTATTATTAAATTAAAAATATAAGAGAAAAATGTAATGTATTTTAATGTAATTTTGAATTTAAAAATGATGGATTGAAAATGCTTTAATAAACTGCCTTGGTCTTGTTGAAACAAGATATACGATATTATTATTGGGAATACAACTTTTTATCTTTGTCTTTAAAATTAACAAATTGTCAATTTATTATTAACTTTAGCTTTGTTTGATCTTCTCTAACGACGATGGCAATTCGGGCTCAGTGGCCCAGATGCGTCTATACCTCATATGGGATTTCAAATGTCCATTGTTAGTTTGACGCTCGAGAATGGGGCTAACCCGTTCCGGAAGGAAACCGACAACTCATTAAATCCCTATATTTGCAAATGCCTGAGAGCTCAATGACGTCCCTACTAATGGCAGTAAGATTATTTTTATTCTGGAAGTGGGATTCGAACTGGTAACTTCAAGAGTAACGAAGTCTTATCCACCTCAGCTGATGTCAGTGAACAAATGGTCACCGACAAGTAATTTGTTCGTTTAGTTTATTTATTTATAATGCAATGAATCTATTTTTAGTTTTTACATGTTTGTATTGACAATAATGTCATAGTAATTTTAATTTATTGGATTCCCATTTTTCAGTTTATACGATTTTATATAATTTGTTAGATTTTATCTAACTAGAATTTATCTTCATTAGATAAAAGGAACTGAGCCTTAAAATGTCATAAAATCTAAAATACACTGAAAGTAATATTAAACATTTATTATTAAATATAATGACCCGACTTAATAAGAAATATAATTATTAACCGGACCCGACAATAACTACTAATATACATACGAACACCAAAATTTGCCGCCCATCATGAAAAAAAGTTATGGATCCACCACCAAATATATTAAATTGATTTAAAGTTATAAAATAAAAAAAAACAAAATTTCTTATAAGTAAATTATAATAATAAAATAGTAAAAAAAATAAAAAAAAAAAAGAAAAACAACAACAAAGGTTAAGCAAGTGGACTTAGAGCTTTCTCGGCAGCTCCTCTAAAAGTCTTGTGAGAAAAATCTCTAAAAAGTTTAGAAAATGGTAAGTGGTTATGAGCAGAGGAGAGATAAATTTTAAATTAATGTGTAAATTTTGAGTAAATTTGAAGGAACATTGTTTATTATTTATTTATTTTTTAATATATTTGAAAGTGGTTGAGAGTGGAGGAGAGATAAACATTAATAATAAAGATGTAAAAAATATTATTTAATATATTGTATATGAGAAAGAAAATATAGTGTTTTTTAATGTAATTATAGAGATAGAGATATAAAAGATGTTGTGAATACTTCCGTTTCTCGTCAATCCTTTCACTTTCCGGGTAAGTTGTAAAATCTAGAATTGTTCATACACATTCCATAGTTAATTGCCTTTAATCAATTTTTGAGATTGAAGAGTATTGACTGGTCAATTACTTTAAAACCCGATCAAGGGTAAAACAGTCAACAAGTTTGACTTTTCGTTTTCTCATGCTTCTGGTCGGATTCAACGTTCGGTCCAGAAGAATTTTCTTCTCATAATTAAATTTTAGGGGTTCTGACCAAAACCCGACTCCTGACTCGAAGTTCGGATTCTGGTCAGATTCGACTCTTTTAAACATTAAAATCAACATAACTAGAGTTCTACCCATCCTTTTAAACATAACTAAGTTCGTGTTTATTTATAGTTTCATATCACAAAGTTTCAGATTCTGATCCTTAATCTCGTTGGACGCGTATTGGACGACTCGCTTAAATCATTAGTTCGTTGTCGAATTTATTAATCACTTGCCTTCCGTCTAAGGTGAGTTTTATCATTCCTCTATTTTACTCAATTTTTTACAATGTTTTGGGGACATATGCGTATATCATACTATATATATACATAACTATATATACATATCCAAAAATAGCAAACGTGTAATTGTGTGTGATTAATCAAATCTACTTGTTATGTGCTTATGTGTTATTGTATTGATTCGCTTGAAATATCCCCTTGGAGAGGGTTCTAATTCTCATTGACCATCACCCGATTCGCTTGGCAACAGTCGTATTCTCATTATATGCTCATAGTTGATTAACCGGCGCCCGATTCTCTTGGCAATGGTTTAGTCGACAACTAATTTGCTTATGGTTTTATTTCATTACCGCAGTTATTATGTTTTGCTTATTTATCATATTAACATTATTTTGGTGTCAAAACTTGTTGGTAAACTCACTCACATATTTGTTGACAAAAACTCTATTTTTACGCATATGCAGGTTGCCTTAAAATTGAAGTTGGACACGTAGACAAGACCTTAGGATATAATCAAGATAATCGTTATATGAAATCATATTTGTGTATTTGGATTGTTTTGTATATTTGGATAATGTGTGTAATATTTGTACATAATTAATTAGATATTGTCACATTTTATATATGATAGTATCTTCGAGCTGTGAGCAATCGGATCACGCCCCGACATTTCCGCCTTAGGTTGGGGTGTGACAATTCATTGTGGTGATAATTGACGAAGTTGTATGCAGAGGTTCCAGTGTACCATCGTCTTTGGTCGGTGTGACATTGCATTCAGTCGGAAGAGTCGGACTCAGGTTCTTCCTTGATTTGTTTGTTAGCCAAAAATGCATAAGATGGATGGGGATTGGGGGGTAGATACATCGGAATGTCAGACGGGTAATATGTCGGAATGTTAGATGGTTGATACGTCGGAATGTCGGACAGGTGATACATCGGTATGCTTGATGGATGATAACTTGAATGTCTTGGGGGATCGTACCTTTACATTGGTGGATCGTCAGGTAAGTTGATTGGTAATTGTTTAGTGCCGGGGAAGTATACTGGTGTGGTTCGTTCGATTGGGTTATCTTGGTTGAAGAAATCTTCGTGGTAATCTTCGCTCATCTAGTCCTTTGGTAGGGGTTCAGGGTTTCCCGCTCTCCTTGCATCTCTCATGAATCCTTCCATTATCTTCTTAAAAGACATCTATGGGTGGTTTAGATTGAGGAGGGATAGAAAAGGTTTACCATCCTATCTTATCCCTATTTAAATAAACAAGTAATAATAATTTTAATTCACTTGGATCGAATCTTAGGTATTATTAATTAATACCTAATTCTCTAAGATTGATGGCTCTGATACCAAAACTTGTCACACCCCAAATTACGGCCTAGGCGTGTGACCCAAATGTTGGTACCTTCTTTGTAATTATATCAGGGCTACGTGTTTAATGCGGATATATTAGCGTGGATTAAAATAGTATATTTACATAATCAAAACACGGGATTTTAAAATATACCCGTTAATGTTTACAAAATGATTACTTGTTTCATAATCCACCATTTACATATATTTTATGTTTATCAAAAAGGATCCGAGTCATCAGATCATCTACCATCAACTTTGATTCTTCAAGCGCGGCTAACCTTCGTTACCTGTAAAAATGTTTGAAAATACGTCAGCAACACATGCTGGTGAATAACCTGACGCATAAAATATTTTCTTTACTTGATTACCCCTCGAGATATAACTTGGGTCCGGCCCATCGTGGCTTAGGAATAATCAAGTTAAAACAAAACACAATTATAAACTTAAGTTCTACACAAACCACTCAACAAACACCGCAGCGTTCGATATTACTTAGATAACATCAATATACACATGATTACCCTCACTCGGACGTAACTTAGGTCCGACCCATCGTGGCGAAGGCTCATAACCAGGTGTGGCGCAGTGTGCCCACTGACTTACCACATATGTAAGGATCCAAACAAACGTACACGATAGCCTGAGGGCCAGCGATTACGTTTGTTTATAATGTTTTGAGATATGAAATCTCATGTAATAAATTTGTTTGACACGATTAATACAAGTTTATAAAGCTGGGCGTATTCACATTTTTTAAAGGATCAGCTTCACTTTACTGATCGGTTCTTCTTGTTATCTCGGACCTATAGTACGAGTATAACCTTTTATTAATACCAGATCTTTAATTCGGCTTAAGTCCTCTAGTCCCTTTTGTATGACCCTTACCTCGATTATATTTTCTTTTTAAACCTTTAGTTTAAAATATACTTTATTTCTTTTATAAGTTAAACCCTTAGTTTTACTTATTTACTTTTCTTAAACACTACGTTTCTTCTTCTTGAAGAAACGTATACTTTATTTCTTTATTTATTATTTAAAATCTATTTAAACAATAATTTATATTTTATCTATAACAAATAATTATATTCATATAATTATCTTTTATATATCTTCTTTATATTTTCTTTTGTTATTTTCGAGGTATCGACTATATCCTCGACTTAGTGCTTTAAGCCTTTAATATTTTAATAATATTTTAATCGGGCATTATCCCTACCTTGATTAATTTATAAATCTCTAGGCATTCGAGCAGCACTTGGACGCCTTCTTGCTTTCCTTAGAAATCTTGACTAACTCCTTCTTCGACACGCAAATTAAGGCACGACAGTCTTCGTTCTTCCTTCGCACGTACTTCGAGGCGGATCGTCAGGTCGTCTCGTGATGGCTTGTACTTCAATATAACATCGTTGGTGTATGGCACAAAGATCAAGGAAACTCCGTTTTTATGGCATAGATTACGAGATAACATCGGCACGTGTTGGGACTTATATTTTAGACCGACGCATCGAATTAATTTGTGGGTGAAAAATAAAATATTTGGTCTCAACCAAGGGTGGATGTCTTGAAGACCAAGTCACGCTAGACTAGTATAAATAGATGTTTTTATTCATTTGTCTAGTATGAGTGACTGTATTGTGTATGTGTGAGATTTAGGGTTTTATCCCTTTGTGAGAGTCTCCGCCTCCAGGATGAGCTCTCCTGGTGGCGGCTGATATTTCTTAATCGATTGTATGTATGAATGTATGTATGTATGAGTGGTTCATCTTTATGAGAATCATTCGGCTAATATAATCATACTACCATTTCTATCTTTTGTGTTTCGATTACAATTGTTCATCCTACTTTATTGTTGATTGTTAATCAAATCAGGATCTCCCAATACACCTCATCCGTCCAAACATCTTTCAAGAGTGAATGCGAGTGAGATTTGATCCTAACCCTAGATCCGAGCTCCACACCCCGTTAATACCGACTATATTCACGCTTCCGCACCGGGGCTCGGTTCTGTCAATTGGTATCAGAGCCGGGTTTGCCGAATCGTTCAGACTAACCATAAACAGATTCATTTCGCTCTTGAATCCACCATAGACGTTAAATGATGAAGTTCGTTGAAATTATTTTTGGGGGTTTTTAAATTATTTGATGATTCGGAGAAATGTATATGGATTGATGTTTGGGTTGATGACTCGTTTGGAGATCCAACATCAATTTCATGTTTATTTGGTCAGAACGGTCCAGATTTGATGTAACAGTGTTATTTGGCTCGTTTTGGGGCAACATTGTTCATTTGATGATTTCCAGATCTGAAAAGGTTGATTATGATATGAAGATAGGTTTCTTTGATTTCGAGATAGCATGGATATTGCTACAATCATTAATTTCAGATTATGATACCTGTTTCCAGATCTGAAAATTAGGGTTTATGTATGCTCGTTGTTGTTTATGTTATTTGTGCTGCTCGAACTATACATGATTTGGTAGACAAATATTGCCACTGGTACAAACTGGTTTGGAGAATGTACAAGTCAGAAATGAACATCTACTAGAGGCAATATCATTATGGTTTGTTGCAGCAAATGCAAAGTGAATATTCAAACAGGTTCTGCAAGGGCAAATCAGTAACTGATTATGCAGAAATGAAGTTTTGGTGTCTCGAGCATACTATGATAATATAAGACCGAACTCGAGTATGGAAAATGACTAAGTGTTACTTCGAGCACATGAGGTGTTTTGCCCAAGCACATCTTTGTTTGGCTCAAGCATAGGTTACTTCGAGCACATCTTATATCGAGCACATCAAATTCGAGCACACTTTGTGAAACCCAGAGCATATCCATTGTCTTCTCAAGAAAACTATCTTCTTTAAGTCTCGAGCACACTTTGTTATTTATTCGAGCAGACTCTTTTTCGAGCATACTTTGTTTTGTCATGAACAATTATGCTTGTGAAAAGAAAACTCAAGTTTGTGTCGAGCACACCCTTGCTCCCGAGCATACTTTTGCTTCCGAGCATGTTTGGTGGAAAATGAAAAAGCACTAAGTAATCCGAGCACACTTTTGTTTCTGAGCACTAAGTAATCCGAGCACACTTTTGCTTCCGGGCACACTTTGTGCTAGTGGAAAAATTGAAAAATCACAAGTGTTTTGCTTTCCGGGTACACTTTGTGCTAGGAAAGTGCTTCCGAGTACACTTTGTGCTAGTTGAAAAATTGAAAAATCACAAGTGTTTTGTTTTCCGGGTACAATTTGTGCTATGAAAGTGCTTCCGAGCACACTCTGTGCTAGGAAAATGCTCCCAAGCACACTTCGTGCTAGGAAAGTGATCCCAAGCACACTGTGTGCTAGGAAACAAAGTTTGTGAAATATTTCAAGGTTTTGAAGAAACTTTTGAGATGTTTGGTACCGTTGATCATTTGACCAAGCTGTTCTCTACGGAAGATATATACTCAGGGGTATTTTGGTAATTTTTCTCCAATCATCAACATGCTTATGGAATTCAAACCTTATCCAATTTCACGACTTCATCAAAAGCTTTACAAGAACAAGTGTTGACCAAGCTTAAGGATTTAATCACTTTCAGTGTCAACCAACATATGAATATGTTTATTTTCAGATTTTTACAATCTTGATAAGGATGATCAAGATTGCTTCACCTACACTTGATTTGAAGACATATTTATTAAAGAAAATTGCAACGTAACTGGGGGAGTAAAAATATTTGAATTTCATTACAAATGGTTAGCTTCAAATCAAGTGAAAGACTCAAGTTAAGAATTGAAGATTATTTGATGATCACAATGAGTTTATTTCTTTTTCTGATAACCTTGTTACTTGAAGTAGAACTTTGAAGTTCAAAGCCTCGTTCATATGCCTATACCACTATATCAAAAAGTGATATAAGAGTGATGATTCGAAATGAACAACGGGAGAAGCTTAACGTGAGGGGGAGAATTTCAACGAAAGACAACGAGTTATGAGGTGATCAAAGAATAAATTCGATGGCATCGGTCTAAGGGGGAGATTGCTGGGACTTATATTTTAGACCGACGCATCGAATTAATTTGTGGGTGAAAAATAAAATATTTGGTCTCAACCAAGGGTGGATGGCTTGAAGACCAAGTCACGCTAGACTAGTATAAATAGATTTTTTTATTCATTTGTCTAGTATGAGTGACTGTATTGTGTATGTGTGAGATTTAGGGTTTTATCCCTTTGTGAGAGTCTCCGCCTCCAGGATGAGCTCTCCTGGTGGCGGCTGATATTTCTTAATCGATTGTATGTATGAATGTATGTATGTATGAGTGGTTCATCTTTATGAGAATCATTCGGCTAATATAATCATACTACCATTTCTATCTTTTGTGTTTCGATTACAATTGTTCATCCTACTTTATTGTTGATTGTTAATCAAATTAGGATCTCCCAATACACCTCATCCGTCCAAACATCTTTCAAGAGTGAATGCGAGTGAGATTCGATCCTAACCCTAGATCCGAGCTCCACACCCCGTTAATACCGACTATATTCACGCTACCGCACCGGGGCTCGGTTCTGTCAATTGGTATCAGAGCCGGGTTTGCCGAATCGTTCAGACTAACCACTAAACAGATTCATTGTAACGATTCCGGCAAAATCAGGTATACCCTAGCCGGTATATACTATTTATGTGTTATTTAATAATGAATATGTGAATTATAATGCGTTTATACGTGTATGTATGATTCACAGTACGGATTATACTCGAATATACAGTTAATTGTATTGGAAATACGATTAACCGATTAACGGTTATTGAAGTCCGAATGAATCGAGGATTACATTTTAGACGAGATATATGGTATTTAGTGATGTTTACGAAGTATTAAAGCTTCGGGGTAAGTGAATTAAGGCACAGAAAAAGAATTTTCGATTTAATGGTACGTCGGTACGTTAAACGAAACCTTTAATACCAAACCGAGCAAGAGACAATCGATCAAGCCGAAAAAGATACGCAATTATTAATAATATGATGTTTTAAGTTAATAAATGTCATGGTTTAAGTTTTTAAAGTTTTTAAATTGGTTTTATATAAATTTCATTTTTTTAAGCCGAAAACGACCGTTTTAGCCTCGTTTTAAGCCGAATTAAACATTTAACCGAAAAACGAACTGAACCGGATTATCCAAAACATTATCCGGATTTCCAAAAATCCAAATGTGTGGCTAGAATTGGAAAGGTGGGTCCCACCCCACCTCCCCTCTATTCCGATCGGCTTGGGGGTAAATACCCCTTGCCTTATCATTTTTTTTCAACCAAGTATTTCAAGATCTTACAATTCTCTCCACTTCATGAACTAAAAACCTAGATTTGTAGCAAGAAAATCAAGGTAAAGATCGAGTTATTTACGTTTCCATCTTCGTTTCTTGAGTTTATTTGCAAGAAAATGAGGTTTCAAAGATGAAAACCGATTCTTGCATGATCAAGTGATGTATACGGGTTATACAAGGGATCTTGGTCCAAGAAAGGAGTTAAACGAACCAAAAACGAATTTTTACGGTTTAAATCTTTGTTTTTAAATCATAACCGAAACCATGAAAGAAATGGCTTGATTGTGGGTGTAACTTGCCTGGTGTGGTGTTATTGTGCTTGTAGGTGTTGTATCTAGTTGTTAACCAAGGCTAGAAAGCAAGATCCTTGCGATTTGAAGCTAAAAACACAAGGTAGTTCGGTTTTTGTATGTTGTATGTGTTTTGGACAGATTGTGGTACGTTTAAAGTTAGGCTACGAAATTTCACAGAGATGATCTACACATGGAAATATGAAATCTGTGAAAATTTGGTAATTTTTGGACAAAGGATGAATATTTGGTGAATTTAATGCTCGTTTTTGGCTAATAATGGTGAAAAATACTTAAATATCATGATAAATTCTGGAAAATTCCAGATAAGATTTTTATAACATTTAAAAGTCACACACAAAATTTTAGGTCAGTTGGAGAAGTCTAAGTAGGCTTTTCGGTTAAACGAGTTCTAGGGTTTTCTAGCTCGGTTTTAGTGAAAATGGCATGTAATAAAAGATTTTAGTTCTGGAAAAATTACAGGGGACTATGTGGATGGCAGGGGTCATCCAGGAAAGTTTGGGATTTTTCTAAGGTCGTTTGGTATTTACGACATATTTAGTGTTTAAATGGTGCTTAAAAATAGATAAATAATTTTAAATATAAAAATTAATTCTGGAAATATTTTTATAAAATTCCCCACTGTCAAAAAGTGATTTGTGCAAAATTTCAAGATCCGAGTTTAACGGATAATTATTTGTGTAAAAACAAACCTTTAAAGTTTAAAACGCGTAAACCGGTAAAGTTCGCCTAAACGAGCTGACTGGTGTATAAAAACCCTAAAAATGAACTATTTTCATATAATTGAGTTAAACAAGTAAAAATAAATCATCCGGAAATAATTCGGATGATTTGGGTAATTTTATCCGATTTAACAGTTTCCGGTACACTAAAGACGGAAACGGGTCCCGCGGCCAATCGGGGCGTCTAAACCGAGCTCTAATTTCACAACTTTAATTAAATTGTCAGTCAACAACTATCTTTGGGTCGTGTGTGACCAAACTCATTTTTGAAACGTAAAAACGGATAACCGTGCTAGGCACGCAAAACGGGGAAAACGAACTAATAGTAATTTTAACTATTGAACTCTAAATGATATCACGATCTGAGTCCGGAGAAGTGTTTCTGGGTTAACATTGCCCCCGGAACGGTTACAGTACTGGGTTAGCAGTGTCCCCAGATGTACCGGTTAACACGGTTAAAGTTATATTAATAGTGATTGTATAGTAACGAACTTAGGGATCGTATTACAGATCCGGACTAGTAGCTCACGTACTGTGCTACCTGCTTGCTTGCGATAAGGTGAGTTTCACGAGCCCCTATTTCTGAATTGTTTTTAAATATTTTCCCGGGGCGGAAAGCATGTTACTATTGAAATGTTTATGTACATACTGAACGCATGGATTTGCGTGTATTTATATATATTTTATTGTACGGGAATCGTACGGAAATGTACTAAGATGGTAATTGTCTGAGTTGCTAACATTGTAAGGCCCCGTAACACGAGTGATTAGCTAAAAGCCGGTAGAGTGTGAATAGTACTATTGGTCTGACAAACCCAACTGCTCCGGCATGGATTTGCTGATGTTTCCCAGCCAGTTGCACATGTCTATTTTGTTGTTATAAATTTTTGCTATGTAATGTTAGGCATAGCGGTTTGGGGCAGGTCCGTGGGCGGAGTATGCCACGGGGTTGTATGTGGATAGTCAGAGGTTTCACTTGTGGGCTCAGCATAATTACATCGCTAATATATGATCATTATAATGATTTGTCACTGTTTAATTAAATTGGTGAAACTCACCAACTATTCGTAGTTGACCCGTTTTCTTTACATGCTTTCTAGGTACCCACAAACTGGAATAATTGCTACATGCTTGACGATGCGTGCTTTATGTGGAAGCTTAATGATTGTTTTGTATTAAATATGTTAATGTACTGTTGGTAAAACTGATGTGTTAACGCCTAGACGGTAACTAAACTCGGAACAATGTAATATGGTGTAAATTAATGTAGTGGTGTTTTCTTTATAAGCAATGCTGTTGATATCAGACGTGTCTGTTGCATCCCGTTTACGTTTCCGCTGCGGTTACGGGGTGTTACAGAACTTGGTATCAGAGCCATTGGTTATAAAGAATTAGGATGTCTTTAAAAGATACCTAAACTATAACCAGTAGCTCAAGTATTATAGGATCTGAATATCAACTAATAATTTATAGTGACGAGATCTGGATGAACTTGGATGGACAAGTGAGTTATTATGGTCCGGAACATAATAACAGACTTTTCCGCACGAGGGAATTCAGGGGAAGTCACGGGGAACATTAATAGGTAAAATCGGCAACATATGTGTAAGTATATGATAATATTTTTATGTGACAAAGTTGTATAAGTATGTGTATATTAATTGTGATTTACATTATAGAAGGAACTATATGTTTGCTAACTTGTGTACAGGTAAGGATGTCGAGATCACGAAGCCTGTCAGTGGAAGAGGACCCGGAGGAGGCCAGTTCTGGGAACTCTAGGAGCTTACGCCTAGCATCCAGCACTGAGCCTAGTGAGACTAGCCGTAGGAGTACTAGCCTGTCCTCCCCGACTAGGGTTGCCAGATCCCCCACCCCACCCGCACCACAGGTCACCCCTACCCCTCCCAGACCCGGACCCCGCCTCACGGCGCGGATCAGTGTCCCCTATGTCCCACCTACCTCTACCCCACCCAGACCTACCTTCCACAGGGGCGAGTCCTCCCGCCCCCAGCCCGAGCCTGTGCCTCCACCCGTGTGGGGTACCCCTAGGCTGGAGAGGGATGAGCGTCCCTCCTCCGAGGCTGCATGGCTCCGAGTGCTCACCGAGCAGGTGGTTGAGCACACCATCGCCTTGACGGTGGGGATCCAGAGGAGGAGGCACTTGGCGGACTGTGTACTGGACAGCCAGTATGCGATTGGTCAGCTGAGGAGGGAGGGCGCATACTCCCAGTGGATGATTGACCGGATGGAGACACGGATCCGGGGTTTGCTGGCGGTGCTGGTGGTGATGGTGGCAGTGTTGGTGTGGTTGGTATACCACCATGCTTAGTTATGTTAGGGCGGTAGTAGTCAGGGTCCGCTTTTTGATACTCTGTGTAAGCAGTTAGTGGCGATGCTAACATAGAGTGAATCTTGGGTAGTTATAATACAGCCACTAGCCCATAGGGGGTCTCTTTTGGGGATATCATTGTAGATACTTTTGGTGTATCATTCAAGCACTGACCCATAGCGGGTTATGTCGAAATGATGCCGATGTAGGACCGATGTATGAAAACTTAATCTATGGGATGATGTTTATGTAATATGTACTAATGTTTATTAATGAATGGAATGTGTGTTGTGTTTCGAGATTGGAATTTGTATTAATTATATGTATCTTTCTTGATGTTGTGTAGAATGGCACCAAAACGGTCAGCTAGAATGTCAGAAGTGGATGTGGACCGTCTGATTGCTCGACAGTTAGAGGCGGCGATACCGGATATAGTATCGCGCATCGCCGCCAGTATTAACAATACAACCAATCCAGACCCTGCGAGCAATCAAACGACCACCAATAATGATGGTGAACAAAATGTTAACCCTCCGCCGAACGGTAACCCGATTCCGAGTAATGACGCACCGCCTAGGGTGGTCGTTACAGACAGTAATGGCCCTATACCTAGTGTAGAAACGAACCGCACTGAACCGACTCCTGCAACAAAGGGATATTCAATCAAAGATTTTATGTTGTGCAAGCCTCTAGAATTTAGCGGGTCTGAGGGACCAAATGGGTTGGTTAAGTGGATTGAGAAAATAGAGTCTGTTGTGAACATCAGCAACTGCCCTGAGGATTACGTTGTTAAGTATGCTACCTGCACGTTCACGGACCATGCCTTGACATGGTGGAACACAATAGTGCAAACTCGCGGTCAGGCAGCGACAAACCGCATGACCTGGGCAGAGCTCAAGGCCCTTGTACTGGAACATTTCTGCCCGAAAAACGAACTGCAGAAGTTAGAAAATGAATTGTGGAACCTGGAGATGCAGGGGGCATACCACTTGGGTTATACGAACCGATTTAATGAGTTGTCGCGATTGGTGCCATGGTTGGTCACCCCATAGTCAAAGAGGGTTGAGCGTTATATATGGGGACTAACTCCAGTAGTAAGGAGTATAGTCAACTCTGGGGGACACAAGACGTTTGAGGGTGCGGTGACGCAAGCTGGTATAGTCACATACGATTTCGTGAGGAGTGGGTCACTGAAGGTGGCAGGAGAGTCCGCTGGGGGAAAGCGAGGTACGTATGACAATAGGATCCAGGAGAAGCAGCAAAATAAACGTGCTCGGCCCGCTGCCCAGAACTACGCCATGACTAGTTCAGGCGGAAGGCAGGAATCGCAGAAAGGAACGTTCCCTAAATGTGGGAAATGCAGTTACTAGCATGGTGGCGAGTGCAAGGGGGTAGTGTGCCACCGGTGTGGCAGGAATGGGCACTACGCACCGAGTTGTAGGACAAACCTAAACAATCTGTACCGACAACCGCAACCTATCCGTGCGCAGCCACCTAGGACCCAACCAGCCCGACAGCAAAACCCACAAGGAAACCAAATGATGACCACCAGCCGTGCTTGCTTTGAATGCGGCAGCACAGATCATTTCAAGAGATACTGTCCGAAACTGAACAAGGGAGGAAATGGGAGGCAAACCGTGGGTCAGGCATCGTCGTCCAATCCGGCGAGAGGCCGAGCATTTGTGATGGGGGCGAACGAAGCACGCCAGGACCCCAGCGTAGTGACAGGTACATTCCTCGTCTCTGATCATTACGCTTCTGTATTATTTGATATGGGCGCCGATAGAAGTTTTGTCTCCGTTAAGTTCCTATCGATAGCAAACCTTCCGATTAGTGGAACCATAGAAACTTATACCGTAGAAGTCGCTAACGGTAAAACCATGATAGTTAATCAGATAGTTCGGAATTGCCCTTTTATTCTGAACGATCAATCCTTCCTGATTGACTTATTACCGGTAGAATTAGATAGTTTTGACATAATAGTGGGAATGGATTGGTTAGCGCGTAACAAAGTGGAAATAAACTGTGAAAAGAAAATCGTCAAGATCCGGGTGTCGGATGACGAAGAGGTATTAGTGCAAGGAGGGAAATCGGGCACAATGATACCATTTATATCCCACCTCAAGGTGTTAAAATATATACGCCAGGGATGCGTGGCGTATCTAGCGAGCTTGACGGCCACAGATTCTGAGGAGAAACGGGTGGAAGATATCCCGGTAGTACGTGAATTTCCACAAGTTTTCCCAGAAGAACTTCCTGGATTACGGCCAACCCGACAGGTCGAATTCAGAATCGATTTAATACCTCAAGCTGGCCCTGTTGCTAAAGCACCCTACCGACTTGCACCGTCCGAGATGCAAGAATTATCGAATCAGTTGCAAGAATTGTTGGATAAAGGATTTATACGTCCTAGTCATTCCTCGTGGGGTGCACCTGTATTATTCGTGAAAAAGAAGGACGGGAGCCTTAGAATGTGCATTGATTACAGGGAGCTGAACAAGTTAACAATCAAAAATAGGTACCCTCTTTCCCGAATTGATGATCTGTTTGACCAGCTGCAAGGTGCGAGCTATTTCTCAAAAATCGACCTTAGATCGGGATACCATCAGGTTAGAATTCAGGAAGAAGATATCCCAAAAACCGCATTCCGGACTCGCTACGGCCATTGCGAGTTTTTAGTTATGCCTTTCGGACTAACAAATGCGCCGGCAGTGTTCATGGACCTCATGAATCGAGTCTGTAAAACCTACCTCGACAAATTCGTCATCGTGTTTATTGACGATATTTTGATCTACTCGAAATGTAAAGAAGAGCACGAGCAACACTTAAGAATAATTTTAGAGCTTCTGAATCAGGAGAAGTTGTATGCAAAATTCTCCAAGTGTAACTTCTGGTTACAAGAAGTGCAATTCCTCGGTCACGTCGTAAACCATCAAGGAATACACGTTGATCCGAGTAAGGTTGAAGCAATTAAGAATTGGCAAGCGCCTAAATCGCCAAAGGAAATCCGCCAATTCTTAGGCTTAGCTGGATATTATCGTCGATTTATAGAGAACTTTTCCAGCATCGCCCAACCTTTAACTCTCCTGACTAAAAAGGATCGAAAGTATCAATGGGGAGAAGAGCAGGAAACGGCGTTTCAAACGTTAAAGCAAAAATTGTGCCAAGCGCCGATTTTAAGTCTCCCCGATGGAGACGATGGTTTTGTCGCGTATTGTGACGCATCGCGTAGAGGGTTAGGATGCGTGTTGATGCAGAATAATAAGGTTATAGCCTATGCTTCCCGACAGTTAAAAGTACACGAGAAAAATTACACTACTCATGACTTAGAACCGGGAGCGGTTATCTTCGCACTTAAAATCTGGAGACATTATCTCTACGGTACGAAGTGCACCATCTTCACAGATCATAAAAGTTTGCATTACATATTCGATCAGAAAGAACTGAATATGAGGTAACGAAGATGGGTCGAGTTGTTAAGCGACTATGACTGTGACATCCGTTATCTCCCTGGCAAGGCTAACGTCGTAGCCGATGCCTTGAGTAGGAAAGATCGGGTTAAGCCATTGCGAGTGCGAGCACTGGGGATGATAGTCCGGTCGAACCTTTCGGACCTGATTCGAGTCGCTCAACGTGAGGCGTTGAAAGAGGAACAATTGGAAAAGGAGGGACTTTACGGCAATGAGAAGGATTTCGAACAGCGCGTGGATGAAATTCTCTATTTCAAAAATCGGGTTTGGATCCCGACCCTCCATGACCTTCGTGAATTAATCATGGACGAAGCGCATAGATCGAAATATTCCATACATCATGGATCGGATAAGATGTACAAGGATGTGAAAGAGTTCTACTGGTGGCCGGGTATGAAAAAGGATATAGCAACGTATGTCGGTAAGTGTACGACTTGTGCGAGAGTCAAGGCGGAGCACCAGAAACCCTCTGGGATGTTACAACAACCGGAAATTCCCGAATGAAAGTGGGAGCAAATCACGATGGATTTTGTGACACATCTCCCTAAAACGTCCCGAGGACATGATGCAATTTGGGTAATCGTGGATCGATTAACCAAATCGGCACATTTTATCCCGATTAGAAATAATTATAACACTGAGAGACTTGCGCAGATTTATATAAATGAAATTGTGTCCCGTCATGGGATACCCATCTCAATCATCTCCGATCGGGATAGCCATTTCACCTCCAATCTTTGGCAAGCTGTCCAAGAAGCGCTGGGAACACGTATTGATCTAAGCACAGCTTACCACCCTCAGACCGATGGTCAGTCTGAGAGGACCATCCAAACCCTGGAGGATTTGCTTCGTGCATGCGTACTGGATTTTAAGGGAAATTGGGATCAACATCTCCCACTCGTTGAATTTTCCTATAATAACAGTTACCATAGCAGTATAAAGGCAGCGCCTTACGAAGCATTGTATGGTCGGAAGTGCCGATCACCACTTTGCTGGACTGAAGTGGGCAACACCCAGGTTATTAGATCAGACCTAGTCCAGGAAACGACCAGCAAAATCCTTGAAATTAGGAACAATCTGAAGGCCGCGCGGGATCGGCAGAAGAGTTATGCCGATACCCGTAGAAAATCGTTGTCGTTTGAGAAAGGTGACAAAGTGTATTTGAAGGTATCTCCTTGGAAGGGTGTAGTCAGATTTGGAAAGGCGGGGAAGTTAGCCCCGAGATATATTGGACCATTCAATATTACTGCAAAAATCGGTCCCGTAGCATATCGATTAGAACTACCCGATGAACTGAGTGCAGTTCACAACGTGTTTCACGTATCGAACTTGAAAAGATGTCTGGCGGATGAGACGTCGGTGTTACCTTTAGAGGGTGTCCAAATAAGTGATAAACTCAATTTCTTAGAGGAACCCATAGAAATAGTAGACGGAAAAATCAAGCAACTTAGACACAATAAGATTTCGTTGGTCAAAGTTAGATGGAATTCGCAACGAGACCCAGAATATACATGGGAACGAAAGGACGAATTCCGGAAGAAATTCCCCCACCTATTTCCTCAAAAGGAAGTAGTCGACGCGTAAAATTTCGAGGACGAAATTTTGTTTTACGGGGGAAGAATGTAACGATTCCGACAAAATCAGGTATACCCTAGCCGGTATATACTATTTATGTGTTATTTAATAATGAATATGTGAATTATAATGCGTTTATACGTCTATGTATGATTCATAGTACGAATTATACTAGATTATACAGTTAATCGTATTGGAAATACGATTAACTGATTAACGGTTATTGAAGCCCGAATGAATCGAGGATTACATTTTAGACGAGATATATGGTATTTAGTGATGTTTACGAAGTATTAAAGCTTCGGGGTAAGTGAATTAAGGCACAGAAAAAGAATTTTCGATTTAATGGTACGTCGGTACGTTAAACGAAACCTTTAATACCAAACCGAGCAAGAGACAATCGATCAAGCCGAAAAAGATATGCAATTATTAATAATATGATGTTTTAAGTTAATAAATGTCATGGTTTAAGTTTTTAAAGTTTTTAAATTGGTTTTATATAAATTTCATTTTTTTAAGCCGAAAACGACCGTTTTAGCCTCGTTTTAAGCCGAATTAAACATTTAACCGAAAAACGAACTGAACCGGATTATCCAAAACATTATCCGGATGTCCAAAAATCCAAATGTGTGGCTAGAATTGGAAAGGTGGGTCCCACCCCACCTCCCCTCTATTCCGATCAGCTTGGGGGTAAATACCCCTTGCCTTATCATTTTTTTTAACCAAGTATTTCAAGATCTTACAATTCTCTCCACTTCATGAACTAAAAACCTAGATTTGTAGCAAGAAAATCAAGGTAAAGATCGAGTTATTTACGTTTTCATCTTCGTTTCTTGAGTTTATTTGCAAGAAAATGAGGTTTCAAAGATGAAAACCGATTCTTGCATGATCAAGTGATGTATACGGGTTATACAAGGGATCTTGGTCCAAGAAAGGAGTTAAACGAACCAAAAACGAATTTTTACGGTTTAAATCTTTGTTTTTAAATCATAACCGAAACCATGAAAAAAATGGCTTGATTGTGGGTGTAACTTGCCTGGTGTGGTGTTATTGTGCTTGTAGGTGTTGTATCTAGTTGTTAACCAAGGCTAGAAAGCAAAATCCTTGCGATTTGAAGCTAAAAACACAAGGTAGTTCGGTTTTTGTATGTTGTATGTGTTTTGGACAGATTGTGGTACGTTTAGAGTTAGGCTACAAAATTTCACAGAGACGATCTACACATGGAAATATGAGATCTGTGAAAATTTGGTAATATTTGGACAAAGGATTAATATTTGGTGAATTTAATGCTCGGTTTTGGCTAAAAATGGTGAAAAATACTTAAATATCATGATAAATTCTGGAAAATTCCAGATAATATTTTTATAACATGTAAAAGTAACACACAAAATTTTAGGTCAGTTGGAGAAGTCTATGTAGGCTTTTCGGTTAAACGAGTTCTAGGGTTTTCTAGCTCGGTTTTAGTGAAAATGGCATGTAAAAAGAGATTTTGGTTCTGGAAAAATTACAGGGGACTATGTGGATAGCAGGGGTCAGCCAGGAAAAATTTGGGATTTTTCTAAGGTCGTTTAGTATTTACGACATATTTAGTGTTTAAATGGTGCTTAAAAATAGATAAATAATTTTTAAATATAAAAATTAATTCTGGAAATATTTTTATAAAATTCCCCACTGTCAAAAAGTGATTTTTGCAAAATTTCAAGATCCGAGTTTAACGGATAATTATTTGTGTAAAACCAAACATTTAAAGTTTAAAACGCGTAAACCGGTAAAGTTCGCCTAAACGAGCTGACTGGTGTATAAAAACCCTAAAAATGAACTATTTTCATATAATTGAGTTAAACAAGTAAAAATAAATCATCCGGAAATAATTCGGATGATTTGGGTAATTTTATCCGATTTAACAGTTTCCGGTACACTAAAGACGGAAACGGGTCCTGCGGCCAATCGGGGCGTCTAAACCGAGCTCTAATTTCACAACTTTAATTAAATTGTCAGTCAACAACTATCTTTGGGTCGTGTGTCACCAAACTCATTTTTGAAACGTAAAAACGGATAACCGTGCTAGGCACGCAAAACGGGGAAAACGAACTAATAGTAATTTTAACTATTGAACTCTAAATGATATCACGATCTGAGTCCGGAGAAGTGTTTCTGAGTTAACATTGCCCCCGGAACGGTTACAGTACTGGGTTAGCAGTGTCCCCAGATGTACCGGTTAACACGGTTAAAGTTATATTAATAGTGATTGTATAGTAACGAACTTAGGGATCGTATTACAGATCCGGACTAGTAGCTCACGTACTGTGTTACCTGCTTGCTTGCGATAAGGTGAGTTTCACGAGCCCATATTTCTGAATTGTTTTTAAATATTTTCCCGGGGCGGAAAGCATGTTACTATTGAAATGTTTAAATACATACTGAACGCATGGATTTGCGTGTATTTATATATATTTTATTGTACGGGAATCGTACGGAAATGTACTAAGATGGTAATTGTCTGAGTTGCTAACATTGTAAGGCCCCGTAACACGAGTGATTAGCTAAAAGCCGGTAGAGTGTGAATAGTACTATTGGTCTGACAAACCCAACTGCTCCGGCATGGATTTGCTGATGTTTCCCAGCCAGTTGCACATGTCTATTTTGTTGTTATAAATTTTTGCTATGTAATGTTAGGCATAGCGGTTTGGGGCAGGTCCGTGGGCGGAGTATGCCACGGGGTTGTATGTGGATAGTCAGAGGTTTCACTTGTGGGCTCAGCATAATTACATCGCTAATATATGATCATTATAATGATTTGTCACTGTTTATTTAAATTAGTGAAACTCACCAACTATTCGTAGTTGACCCGTTTTCTTTACATGCTTTCTAGGTACCCACAAACTGGAATAATTGCTACATGCTTGACGATGCGTGCTTTATGTGGAAGCTTAATGATCGTTTTGTATTAAATATGTTAATGTACTGTTGGTAAAACTGATGTGTAAACGCCTAGACGGTAACTAAACTCGGAACAATGTAATATGGTGTAAATTAATGTAGTGGTGTTTTCTTTATAAGCAATGCTGTTGATATCAGACGTGTCAGTTGCATCCCGTTTACGTTTCCGCTGCGGTTACGGGGTGTTACATTCATTTCGCTCTTGAATCCACCATAGACGTTAAACGATGAAGTTCGTTGAAATTATTTTTGGGGGTTTTGAAATTATTTGATGATTCGGAGAAATGTATATGGATTGATGTTTGGGTTGATGACTCGTTTGGAGATCCAACATCAATTTCATGTTTATTTGGTCAGAACGGTCCAGATTTTATGTAACAGTGTTATTTGGCTCGTTTTGGGGCAACATTGTTCATTTGATGATTTCCAGATCTGAAAAGGTTGATTATGATATGAAGATAGGTTTCTTTGATTTCGAGATAGCATGGATATTGCTACAATCATTAATTTCAGATTATGATACCTGTTTCCAGATCTGAAAATTGGGGTTTATGTATGCTCGTTGTTGTTTATGTTATTTGTGCTTCTCGAACTGTACATGATTTGGTAGACAAATATTGCCACTGGTACAAACTGGTTTGGAGAATGTACAAGTCAGAAATGAACATTTACTAGAGGCAATATCATTATGGTTTGTTGCAGCAAATGCAAAGTGAATATTCAAACAGGTTCTGCAAGGGCAAATCAGTAACTGATTATGCAGAAATGAAGTTTTGGTGTCTTGAGCATACTATGATAATATAAGACCGAACTCGAGTATGGAAAATGACTAAGTGTTACTTCGAGCACATGAGGTGTTTTGCCCAAGCACATCTTTGTTTGGCTCAAGCATAGGTTACTTCGAGCACATCTTATATCGAGCACATCAAATTCGAGCACACTTTGTGAAACCCAGAGCATATCCATTGTCTTCTCAAGAAAACTATCTTCTTTAAGTCTCGAGCACACTTTGTTATTTATTCGAGCAGACTCTTTTTCGAGCATACTTTGTTTTGTCATGAACAATTATGCTTGTGAAGAGAAAACTCAAGTTTGTGTCGAGCACACCCTTGCTCCCGAGCATACTTTTGCTTCCGAGCATGTTTGGTGGAAAATGAAAAAGCACTAAGTAATCCTAGCACACTTTTGTTTCTGAGCACTAAGTAATCCGAGCACACTTTTGCTTCCGGGCACACTTTGTGCTAGTGGAAAAATTGAAAAATCACAAGTGTTTTGCTTTCCGGGTACACTTTGTGCTAGGAAAGTGCTTCCGAGTACACTTTGTGCTAGTTGAAAAATTGAAAAATCACAAGTGTTTTGTTTTCCGGGTACAATTTGTGCTATGAAAGTGCTTCCGAGCACACTCTGTGCTAGGAAAATGCTCCCAAGCACACTTCGTGCTAGGAAAGTGATCCCAAGCACACTGTGTGCTAGGAAACAAAGTTTGTGAAATATTTCAAGGTTTTGAAGAAACTTTTGAGATTTTTGGTACCGTTGATCATTTGACCAAGCTGTTCTCTACTGAAGATGTATACTCAGGGGTATTTTGGTAATTTTTCTCCAATCATCAACATGCTTATGAAATTCAAACCTCATCCAATTTCACGACTTCATCAAAAGCTTTACAAGAACAAGTGTTGATCAAGCTTAAGGATTTAATCACTTTCAGTGTCAACCAACATATGAATATGTTTATTTTCAGATTTTTACAATCTTGATAAGGATGATCAAGATTGCTTCACCTACACTTGATTTGAAGACATATTTATTAAAGACAATTGCAACGTAATTGGGGAAGTAAAAATCTTTGAATTTCATTACAAATGGTTAGCTTCAAATCAAGTGAAAGACTCAAGTTAAGAATTGAAGATTATTTGATGATCACAATGAGTTTATTTCTTTTTATGATAACCTTGTTACTTGAAGTAGATCTTTGAAGTTCAAAGCCTCGTTCATATGCCCATACCACTATATCAAAAAGTGATATAAGAGTGATGATTCGAAATGAACAACGGGATAAGTTTAACGTGAGGGGGAGAATTTCAACGAAAGACAACGAGTTATGAGGTGATCATAGAAGAAATTCGATGGCATCGGTCTAAGGGGGAGATTGTTGGGACTTATATTTTAGACCGACGCATCGAATTAATTTGTGGGTGAAAAATAAAATATTTGGTCTCAACCAAGGGTGGATGGCTTAAAGACCAAGTCACGCTAGACTAGTATAAATAGATGTTTTTATTCATTTGTCTAGTATAAGTGACTGTATTGTGTATGTGTGAGATTTAGGGTTTTATCCCTTTGTGAGAGTCTCCGCCTCCAGGATGAGCTCTCCTGGTGGCGGCTGATATTTCTTAATCGATTGTATGTATGAATGTATGTATGTATGAGTGGTTCATCTTTATGAGAATCATTCGGCTAATATAATCATACTACCATTTCTATCTTTTGTGTTTCGATTACAATTGTTCATCCTACTTTATTGTTGATTGTTAATCAAATCAGGCTCTCCCAATACACCTCATCCGTCCAAACATCTTTCAAGAGTGAATACGAGTGAGATTCGATCCTAACCCTAGATCCGAGCTTCACACCCCGTTAATACCGACTATATTCATGCTTCCGCACCGGGGCTCGGTTATGTCAGCACGCTTTTTGAGGTAGAGTGAAAGAGAGTAATATTTAGAGAGAGAAAGTGTTTGAGATTTGGTGTGAGGAGTGAGAGGGGCTGGAGACCCCCTTTAATAGACTGACTCGGAGACCCATCGCGATACGCGATGGTCCATTGCCTAAGCCATCGCGTATCGCGACGATGGTATGGTGTGTCACCCATAGGGTTGCCATGTGGCGCGGCGTGGCAGACGCGGTGCCACGTGGTGACACGTGGCGGATGTTGTGCCACGTGAAGACACGTGTCCGGCTGTCAGACCACGTCATCGCGATACGCTATGACGTTGGGTCCTCAGCCTTCACGTATCGTGATCGGACGTGAAGGCAAAATTTTCTTTTTAGTCCCTGAACTTTAAAACTTGGAATTTTAGATCCGAAATTTTCGTGATGTTACTCGAGGAATGAGGATTTCATTGGTTTTCTCAGAAGGCATTTTGGTAACTCAGGAATGAGGATTGGTGTTTGATTTGGTGAAAAAACTGCATTGGCAAGAGATGCAATTTATAGCCAAACAATTGCCAAACACAGCCCCATGTTTTAGGGAACATGGCCCCGTACCTAGTTTGCCAATTCTGTTACGCGTCAGACTGACTGAGATTTTTGCAGCAAAGATTCCGGCACGCACATTGCGGCCACGACCTCGTGCTCACTAAAGCACGGCCCCGTTTTTGGATATATATATATATATATATATATATATATATTATAACAAACCTAGTGACTCTTTTAAGGTTAGATCGTCAACACCAGTTTTTGTCGAGGATGTGAATCACTTCTTTCTCAATCCTATTCTGAAAATAACTTCTAACTCTAATGGATCGTTCGTCGTTGAGCTTAATAGCACCCACCCTCATTAGTTCAGTATATTCATATTGAGACTGCGTTCGAATTTTTCTACATCTTCCTTTGTGGGACCAGTTTCCGTATCACAAGCATCGTTCATATCTTTTTGCTCTTCTTTTCATTGAGCTTTTGGAAACTCCACAAAATGGTGACCTTTGTTGGTCTTGGCGCCACTTTTTCTCACCTCATTGCTAAAGAGAAAAATTCTCTCCCTAAGTTCGGGAGGCAACCAAGGTTTTGCGAAATGTATGCAACAAAGGAAACTGAAGTCGATATAATGAATTCCAGTTCTTTAGGGTCTGCCGAAAAAATACTAGTGCTGTATTTTACTCGTGAGAGGGATAAAATGGGAAGGTTTGGTTTAAGGTTTTTGGTTTTGTGTTATAATTTTGGAGAATGGTTTGAGGAAATAGTGATAATATCACCTTCTTTCTATACAATGCTTCATGTGGTCTTGAAAAGAATACTTGAGACAAGTTCTAAATCACACAAAACATATGACTCACTCAATGCTTTTCGAAAAAGTATTTATAAGGCATGAGGTTTATCTCACAGTAACGAAGGGATTCGGTATAAACACCATATTTTGCATAAATTTCTTCTCAATACTACAAAACTTCTTTTTGCTCTTTCACCTTTTTGGTTACAGTAGATTTTTAGTTGGTTATTTACAAAAACATTTCTTGGATTTTCTTTTGGTTTTGTCACAAATAATCTTAGTTTGCTAAAAAAATTTGTTATTAGACAATCATATAATTTGTTGAACAATCGATTGGTCAAGTAATTCCCCTCCCCACACTTGAATCTTACATTGTCCTGCAAAGGAACTTCCCTTCGGCCTAACAAAATTTCGAAAGAGTTTCCCCTGTTTTTCATCTGTTTTAATGTAGTGTACCTAAGTTATAAAACTGAACACAACCAACAAACATCCAAATCATAATAATACTTAAAATCGGGTGTGGAATCATTCATACCCCGCCCCACACGAGCCTAATAAGAGTTAAGTCAAATGGCTCTGAATAAACGGCCCTATCAAACAACAACAAAAAAATTAAATTGTCCTAAACAACCATAATGAAATAATAATAATAATAATAATAATAATAATAATAATAATGTCATGAAATACTACCACCCATGCCAATGCCCGTGCCCAAACCTACCATCGCCGCTGCTCGTCAGTTTCCCGGATGTGCCGGGTTAAATGGTCCCCACTAATGATCCATGCACTCATCTAGCTGATGTATGTCCCGCCTCGTCTTCGCGTACTCTGTGGCACGCTGTGCGTCAGATTCTACGATCTGCCCGGATAACCTGCCAATGGAAGCGGAAGTGTGAGTGTGATAGCTGTTAATAAGCCCATATAGCCCCTCAAACGAGTGCTAGCTGTGTTGTGACGAGGTGGGGCTGGCGACTGAAGATGATGGGCCGCCCTGCTAGGAGTATGTGCGGCGGCGGGCCTGTCGGGGTAGTGATCATGTCCTCCTTTCGGGTATGTCTTGAATGGTCATCTCTGATGGGTCCTCAGGATCCCAAATTTGGTTGTAGGCATCCTGGAACCGCCACTGTTGCAGGTTTCATGAGATCTGTTGGACCATTTGCATACTCATACAGAGGCCAAGATTCAGTGGTATTGGTTTTGGGCTCCTTGTCCCTTCTCGATCGGATACGTAGGCTTTGTATAACTTATATATCCAAGATCCAGGGTAGTGGGCCTTTTTGCGTTCCCATTAGTATTGAACAACTGACAGAACATGTATGTAATGTTGCATGGTACATCGTTCTTGATATAGTATAATGCCCACAGATCCCTCAAACCCACGACCCTCTCGCTTTGGCCACGCTCTGTTACCGAGTGGTTAAGCAAGCGATGAATGTAACGAAATAACGGGTCCCGTTGAGCTGTAATTTTGGTGTACTTTGAAAATACTGTTCATCCCCATAACCTAATTGTTCCCATTCCTCGATTCTGGTGTTACCTGGTTCACCTGTCTCTTGATCATCTTCGTCTGAAAAATTCGTTCATGCCTCAAACCACAAGGCAGTGTCGGTTTCCTCAGACGTGTTGATTCTCATGTCAATCCCTAACTGAGTTACTGAATTGGTATACCATTCTCCCCCAATGCGGAACTGAACAGCAGTGTTGTCCCACATGTCCTAATTCTTCATTATAATTGAAATCGAAGCCAAGAACTCTTTGTTCAGTTATGTCACCGATTTTCCTCTTTTTCCAAAAACATGTTTCCACGGCCCTTGTACAAGCCTTTGATATCTTCCAAGTTGGTTTACTTCCCGCAATGTTTTAGTGGATGCGTAAAATTTTGGTTCTGGTTCTCGGTTCGCTAGATATTCAATCCTTTGACGGGCTGTTAAATCCCGTCTCATGTCTTCTGGGAAGATGAGGAAAGCGTGAACATCTTCTCCATATTCAACCATCTGGAATTTTAAACAAGATTAGACAAATAATCACAAAGTTTATACTAAAAATATGGAATAGACCCAAAAATACACCCCCGTGTTTTATGAAACACGGCCCCATGTTTTTGGGATTTTGACAGATTTGACTATTTTGACAAATTTTGTCCAAGGTTGACATGCAGTTGACCATGGGGGCGCGTGTTTTGCAGAAACACAACCCATGTTTTTAATATGAATTTCGAAAATTTCATGATTCGAACTTGCATTTGACCCAATCTTAGAACTTGCATCCAGGTTTGATTTATATGATATGGATTGTTCAAAACCCGAACCTGAATGATTTTCTTTCAAAACTTCCTTCAATCCTATGTACTAATCGGGTCAAATCATTCTTTACAAAGAAACGACCTAGATTATAACAATTAAGTAGCCTATTACTCGGGTTTTGACCCGATTCAACAATGAAATAGGTATGCATGCGGATTTGGGGTTCACTTATAACCCCATTTTGACTTAGAATGGTTAATTATAACCCTAGAATCATTAAGTTGATATACCTTTGTGTTGAATCTAAGAGATTGAAACAAAGATTGAAAGAAAAGGTGTTTGGTAGCTGGTTCTTTGAGAGAGGCGACTTTTTTAGGGTTTAGTTTGAGAAAATGGGTATTTTATTAAAACTACTGTAGTTGATCTGTTAAGTGGGTCACGGCCCTGTGCTGCAAGGTGCAAACATGGCATTTTTGTTTACTTATTTATTTGATGAGGTGGGTCATTTTTAACTGATTTTACTGAATATTAAGGTTAAAAACTTAAAAATCCTAAGGAATTTCATTAAATCTTAAACATTACTCCGAAACGAAAATAAACAAACCGAAAACATAAAACTAGCTTAACCGTCTACAAAGCCTAGGAAGCAAAACAAAGCTTCTCCTACTCGAACTACTAACTACCATCATTCCCACAATTCTTCAATGTGTGGTGGGGCTCTCTTGGCTTCCAAGGTCTTCGAAAGCTTTTTGATGCAGTTTCTGATTTCTCGGTTAAGAAAGTTGAGTTTGAAGTCCACTTCTTGATTGTGGCTCTCGTGAATGTGGAAGTTCTCGAACCTTAGTAGTTCGACTTTGTTTGTTTGTTCGATCAAGCGAGGCTCTATTGAATGCTACTTTTGACTTGATCCCTCACCACCCTTTGGAGTCTCGCGATCTCTTGTTCAAGAGATGCAGAGTTTTCTCCATTCTTGAACTTTCTTACTGGTTTCCATTCCAATCTTCTTTTATCCATTTGGAATTTTTTTTGGTATGAATGAAATAGTTAAGTGTGTATGCAATATATAGAGAAAATGCCCCTTGTAACCAGATACACGACCCTGTGCTTGAGAGGGAATAAATGTTTTTTATTCAAAGAATTGTACGGCGTCAGCGCGTATCATGCTGAAGATTCTAGGTTGACCACGGCCCCATTTTTTGTCACTGGATATTTAATCTTTCATTTCTAGCAAAACGTGAGAGCAGGAATTTTTCTAAAATATGTTTTAAGATTTATTTGAACACATTTTACGTCCTAAAATAACTTTCAATTATAAAAAGATCCTAAACATAAATCGGGGTAAGCCAGAATTTCCTAGAACATAAAATAAAGTCGGGTTAAGCCCAAACTTGTGCCTAGTGCACTTGATTACAACATGAAAATATAAAAACTACTCTAGATTCAAACGAATGGATCTCCCCCATCGAACGATTCGGGTGGAGGAAAGTAGGTGAAACGAAGGACTTGAAATTGTAGTTGCTCATTGATGTCCCGTAACTCCATATTCATTCCTTCCATGACTTGGTGAGTTGAATGAGACACATTTTTGTGAGGAGGTTCATTTCGGTGAGTTCCTTAACGAGTTCTTGAAGTTTGAGCAAGAGCTCGGTTTTGAAAAGGTGTCGGGTTTCTTTTCTCGGTTGGTGAGGAATGGGGATTTCATTGCATATCTTAGAAGGCATTTTGGTATCTCAGGAGTGTGCAAGAAATGCATTAGCAAGAGATTCAATTTATAGCCAAACAGTTTCCAGACACGACCCATGTTTTAGGGAACACGACCTTGTGCCTAGTCCGCCAATTTTGTTACGCGTCAGATGGACTGAGATTTTTGCAGCAAAAATTCCAGCCCGCACATTGCGGCCATGACACCATGCCCATTGAAGCACGACCCTGTTTTTTTGGATACGTATGTATGTATGAATGTATGTATGTATGTATGTATGTATGTATGCATGCATGCATGCATGTATGTATGTATGTATGTATGTATCTATGTATGTGCGTACGTGTGTGTGTATGTATGTATGCATGTATGTATGTATGTATGCATGCATGCATGCATGCATGCATGCATGCATGTATGTATGTATGTATGTATATATGTATGTATGTATGTATGTATGTATGTATGTATGTACGTATGCATGTATGTATGTATGTATGTATGTATATTTTTTTAAAAAAGTAAAAGATAAAAAGGGAACATATATACATTGTCTGGTTTAACGAGGGTCTTAGCCAGACCCTACTTCCAATATGTTCATCGGTTCTGGTGGAGGATTACTATCTCCGAGACAGCTTCTAATGGACTATCGATGTATGGTTTTAATCGATGTCCATTAACTTTGAATTTGTGGCCATCAGAATTTGAAATTTTAACTGTCCCATAGTCAAAAATTGTTTCAACTATGTATGTGCCTGTCCAACGCCTTTCTAGAAAAAGACGTAAATGTGTGTTATATAACAGTACACGATCGCCAACCTGAAACTTTTTATTTTCTTTTAAATGGGTGTCGTGCATACACTTAGTCTTTTCTTTGTACGACCAGAGCATCGTTAGTGGGGAGATCTTGTGCTTTTACCCATTTTGACACGTAGTCGACTGCTACTAGGATGTATTTATTTTCGAATGAGTTAGGAAATGGCCCCATGAAATCTATTCCACATGCATCAAAGACCTCACAAATTTGAATGCCTTTCTGAGCCATCTCATTCTTGGCTGAGATGTTTCCGGCTCTTTGACAGACATCACATGCTTGGATCAAAGTATGCGCGTCTTTATGTATGGTGGGACAGAAGAATCCTGCATCAAACACTTTCCTGACCGTGGTGGCGGTACTGTGGTGTCCACCAGTTGGTCCTTCGTGACAGTGTTTGAGAATATCTAAGGTTTCCTTTCCTGACACACACCTACGGAACAACCTGATCGGGTTCTATTCTAAACAAGTAAGGATCTTTCCAGAAGTAGAACTTAAGGTCGGAGAAGAATTGTTTTCGTTGTTGATGAGTTAGCCCTTTTCTTAGAATTCTACAAGCAAGATACTTTGTGAAATCGGCAAACCAAGGACTTTCATCCACCTCTTTCATGAATACTTGGATATGCACGAGAACTTCGTGTGGAAAATTATCATCGATTATTTCCTTGTGATGTTCTGCTGAAGCTGGACATTCTAAGCGTGAAAGATGGTCTGCAGTTACATTCTTTGCTCCTTTCTTGTCTTGACTTTTATGTAGAATTCTAGGAGTAGTAGAATCCATCGGATAAGTCTGGATTTTGCATCTTTTCTGTTGAAGAGGTATCGTATGGTGGCATGGTCGGTGTAAACAATGGTTTTGGAAAGAACAAGATAGGATCTAAATTTTTCAAAAGCAAAAACTATGGCTAATAACTATGTTTCTGTTGTGGTGTAATTTTCTTGTGCATCATTAAGAGTTTTACTAGCATAGTAAATTGGGTGAAAATATTTTTCTTTGCGTTGGCCGAGTACAGCTCCAACTGCAAAGTCACTTGCATCGCACATGATTTCGAATGGAATGGTCTAATCGGGTGTAGTTATGAATGGTTCGTTGACGCGTTTATCTTTCAATATGTTGAATGATTTAACACATTCTTCAGAGAAGATGAATAGTGCCTCTTTCTCCAGAAGTTTGGTCATAGGTCTAGCAATTTGGGAAAAATCTTTTATGAAGCGGCGGTATAATCCTGCGTGAGCTATAAAACTTCTAATTGCTTTGACTGAAGTTGGTGGGGGAAGTTTGGATATGGTTTCAATTTTTGCTCTATCAACTTCTAGTCATGCTTGGGATATCTTATGACCGAGAACAATGCTCTCTTTGACCATAAGGTGGCATTTTTCCCAGTTAAGTACTAAGTTCACTTCTTCACTCCTAGTTAACATTTTATCTAGGTTTCCCAGACAATGATCGAAGGAGTCTCCAAAGACTGAAAAGTCGTCCATGAAAACTTCCATAGAGTGTTGGATTATTTCATGAAAGATGGCCACAATGCAACTTTGGAAGGTGGCCAGAGGATCACACAGTCAAAATGTCATTCTTCGGTAGGTAAAGGTGCCATACGAACATGTAAAGGTAGTTTTCTCCAGATCTTCAGGAGCAATGGGAATGTGAAAGTATCCGGAGAATCCATCAAGAAAACAATAGAACTCGCCCAGCCTGTGACGGTCCTCATTGGTATTAGTTAATCTTTCTGGTTCATTACTACTGCCATCCCTCCCTTTTTGGGTACTACTTGAACTGGACTAAACCAAGGTGAATATTAGCTTGGGTAGATTAATTCGGCATCAAGGAGTTTGATAACTTATTTCTTCTCCACATCTTGCATGTTGGGATTAAGACATCTTTGATGTTGGACCACGGGTTTATATTCTTCCTCCATGAGGATTTTGTTAGTACAAAAGGAAGGACTGATGCACTTGATATCCACGATCTTCCATGCGATAGCCTTCTTATGATTTTTCAGAACCTTAAGAAGTTCGTCTTTTTCTTCTTTATAAAGGTGACATGAAATAATTACCGGGAGTTGAGAATCTTTTTCTAGAAAGGTGTACACAAGATGGTTATGGAGTTCTTTTAATTATAAGAATGGTGGTTCTTTGATTGATGGTTTTGCTTTTTCATCACACTCGGTGATTTCACATACTACTTCCGATGCTTCTTGATTTTTGTTGTTAGCATTGATATTTTCGTATTCTAAAATGGGTTTGGTGATGATTTCGGTCAACAATTGTGTTTCGAGTGGGTTAGTGATGGAGGAGTCTCGCACATAGCAACTCACGATAGAATCGAAGATGTTGACACAGTATATGTTTTCATCTTGATGTTGCGGATGTTGCATAGACTTTCCTATATCAAATGTGATTGCCTCGTCATTTACCCTAAGAGTGAGTTTGCCAGTGCAAACATAAATAATAGCCTTCGCAGTGGCTAAAAATGGTCTTCCTAAAATCAGAGGTGCACATTTGTCTTCCTTCATGTCTAGAATCACAAAATCTACTGGAAAAACAAATTTGTCAATTTTGACAAGCATGTTTTCAACAATGCCCCGAGGATACTTAACGGATCAGTCAGCTAACCGAATTCTCATGCGGGTGGGCTTTGGTTCTCCTATCCCTAGTTTTGAAAAAACCGCGTAAGGCATTAAATTAATACTATCTCCTAGGTCGGCCAGGACATTGCTAACAGATAAATTTCTTACGAGAAGGGATAGTAAAGTTCCTTGAATTGGTCATTTTTGTGGCAGTTTGTTTTGGAGGACAGCTGAGCATTCTTCACTCAAGCTGAATAGGAGAGCTCATCTAGCTTCCTTTTGTTGGTCGGCATTTCTTGGAGAAACTTTGCATATTTCAGCATCTGAGCAATGACCTCGACGAAAGGGATGTTGATGTGGAGTTGTTTGAAGAGTTCTAAAAACTTCCCATACCGAGCTTCCAATCTCTCCTGTTTCAGCCGTCCAGGATATGGAATAGGTGGAACATAAGTTCGGACTGGTTCTTTTGGTTGTATGGTACCTGATGGGTACAGTTTTTCCTACGTCTTGTCGGGTACTTCCTTCCACATAACTGGTTATGAAGTTGGTGAGGCAACAGTGGTTGTGCCACTTCTTAATGTAACATCATTTTGCTGTTGCATTTGGGTTCGTTATTGTGTTTCTTGGAAGAGCGCCGGGTGGTCTTTTAGACAATTGTCTGGCAATATGTCAGATAAGATTTTCTAGATTCTGCAATGATGCTTTTTGGCTTTTTAGATCAGATTCACGTTTTAAAAATACACCGCTGATGTCAACGGCCGTTAAGTCGACCTTCTTTTCTGATTCATTAGTCTTGGTCATGATGTGGGTAAATATTTCATTAATTCTTGAGTAGTTTGGATATTTATTGCTACTAGTACTTTGCTCTTGAAATTGAGGTTTAGTTTGGAAAGATTGATTCATCTGCCTCTTTTCAAATCCAGGTAGGGTTTGAGTGTTATCTCCGTCCTACCAACTGAAATTCGGGTTGTTTCTCCATCCTGGATTGTAGTTGTTGCTGAAAGCGTTGTTTGACGGGCGATGAAGTCAACTTCTTCCATAGCCATAAGGACTCATTTGTACTCACTTGTCTTATGTGTTCCGCCATAAGTGTCCCATGTGATCTTGGTGTTTGATAGTTCGGCTTTAAGGTGCTCGAATGTTTTAGAGAATGCTTCAAGCTGTGCGGTGACAAGGGTGTTGGAATCAACATGGTGCGTTCCTTTATATGTTGGTATAGATCTTGGTGGGTTATAAGTGAAACTCTTCTTTGCTTCCTTCTTCATGATTTCAAATGCTTCGTTAGGTGATTTAGATGCTAGGTCTCCACCGGCGACTTAGTCTATGGCCTGTTTGTTTTGACTGGATTGTGCGTCAAAGAAAGTTTGTACTTGTAACCATACGCTCAGTCCATGATGTGGGTCATCTTCTCAGAAGACTTTTGTATCTATCTCATTATGTGTGTTGCGATTCATCATCATCAGTCCAGAATCTGGTGATCATGGCTCGAAATTTTTTTTTATCAGGCGAAAAGTATTTGAGGAGAAACTGTTCAACCATCTGGTCCCAGTTGGTGATAGAACCAGAAGTAAGCAAGTAGTTTTAGTAAAGTATAAAGATAAGGATTGACTTCGATTTCTAAAATACCAATTCTAACAACTTCGGGTGGTTATAGTTTAGTCACACAACCTCTCCTTGGTTGATTTAAGTAGATTATAGTTACACATTCCTTTAGCATATGATATCTTTAACTAGAATGATAACCTAAGCAATCGTGTTAACAATGTTATTTCAGAATTATCAAAACTAAAGAAATAGATCATAGCTTACATCTCATCATTTCTAAGTAATATACAAGGATCCATGCTTTATTTTACATAAGTTATCAAGATATTCTTTTTACCATTTCTAGTCTCCAAGAACATAAGTGAATCACGAATGATTGCTAATCATCAATCTTGATTTGTTGAGTTGAAGTGGCAAAACATTTTTCTTCAAAGGAGAATTGAAAAATAACGATGTACTTTACTATAACTAAATCACATATTTAATATAATCATCAAGTAAAACATAGCTTCTTCATAGAAATTAGAGATTAAATGGAGTTTTAGCTCATGGTGAGCATAGTTATGAACATCAAAGGAGATGAAGGTAACAAACACATGATTAAACTAGAACAATATAACCAAATATGGATGAATCTTCCTTCTTTAATGGTGATGGATGATGACGATGATGATGACCTCCAAGCCTTCAAACTCTCCACAAGATCTTCAATATGAGTTTTAAGTGGGTGTTTTTATAAGTGAAACCCATATAGAATTCTCTCCAAGCACACCCTTTGAATGCAACATGCACCTCTATTTATAGGTTGTTTGGGAACTCAGGCACGGCACCGTGTATAGTGAAGCACGCCCCCGTGTCTAGGTGTCCAGTTGCTTTAAATGCTCTGTCAGATCGTACATGCTGACTCACTACGAGGGCGTGCTTTGTGAGGCACGGCCTCGTATTTCTGGGTGTCTGTTATATTTTCTTTTGTCTTTTTTGAAAGGTGACCATGACCCCATGTTCCCTAAAACACGGCCCCGTGTCCATCTGTCCAGTATTTTGTCTTTTCTTGCAGATTTTTGTCTTTTCTTGCACAGGAAAGCATGGGGGTGCATTTTTCTGTTTTCATTGATTTTCTTTGGTTTATCTTTGCATTTTCTTTTGTTTCTTCGTTTGAGGCTTGGATATACCTGAAATATATTTTAACATGATAAGTAGTTACTTGAACTATATTATACGATAGAAGTTGAAGTTTTCAGAGATTATTTGATGCTTAAGAGATGTATATTTTTATATACATCACTTAGCATGAGGTATCAGAAAAAATTATAAGAGAACAACACACACACATTGTGTATAATAACCTATCAATAAAGTCAACAGAGATAAAACACAAACAACCAAATGTAGTCATGAAAGTGTCTCAAACTTTCATATTGAGAGGCATGCACAAACAAAAATTAACATGACAAAAGACAAAAAAAAAAAACAAAAAAAACAGAAAGCTCAACGGCCAATTTATGTGTAACGGTTTCATCCACAAACCGGAACATTACAATTCTTTCAGCAAAGTGTTTGTGTCACTTAATAGCAGGAACAAAGTGACACAAACACTAAGAAATACTAAGAAATTTATAGGTACTTGCATGTCGTTTGCCTCTTGACACCCCATTGTTGAACCTGTTTTTGTTGCATGTTGGTATGTGTTGTTTTGCGTTCGAGTAGCATCTTAACTAATCAGGGTGGTTGTTGTCGATAATTATGTGATGGTTGTTCATGTCATACATCTTCAATTCTTGGCTTTGGATATGTAAGAATGTTGCAAGTGTTAGTGACTGTTTGAATTGTTTCACAAGCACAAATCACATGGCATGTGCCATAACATTTTGGGAGCTACATAATTGCAGGCACTAAAAATATGAAACGAACCGATTGCTAGAGTGTTAATGAAACAGAAAACTGTGCAACGGGTAGGAACTGGCCCGACTCGGACCTGTACCAGACCTATTATAAATGTGTTAGTTCGGGTATTCAAACGGGTTCTGCGGATACGTGTTAGCGGATTTCTTCAAAAGATTTAGTTTGCATCAACTTATATACATTTTTTGGCTTGAGGCAACTTATATAAATGTGTTCTTCCTTTATCATATCAACCTAAGGTATCATCTAAATTTCAATACTTGATTAATCCAATAAAGCTACCTGTGTAATGCGTGAAAAAAATATATTTGTCAACATAAAATTGAGCAAGTAAATCACACGTTTTGTTTATATATAATACTGAAAATGACAATTCATTGCGATAATATGAAATACTACAACTAGAATAACGATAATAAATAAAGGCCTTTTCCCTCGTCCCAATGGGTCGAACTAATTCAGCGTCGTATGATCATACTAATGAGGATGAGGATGAGGATGAGATACCAACAACCATGACTCAAAAATAAACACATAGTCACATTCGTACGTATAACCAATTGAGAAATATCATTTACACGCAAATAGCGGAATTGTAGTTAAAATCATAAAGTTTAACTTGTAAACGCATAACGCCCCCAAAAATGTAGAAACGTTTAAAAGGGGGATGTGAATTTACTTAGCTTAACAAGTGGATTAGTGAAGATGTGACGTCGATGAAAATTAAATAAAATGCGATCTAGCTCCTCGAGATACGCCGAAGAAAGGCCCTATTTGTTAACGATAATATAAAAATAATTATAAACATATTGGATTTAAATTACAAGACTTATGATGGATCTTGGGTTTCGATGCGATTATTAATATGTAATTAGTCTTATTATCGTATTAATATGCTTGTTGTGATTATTAGCGTTGACGATGAAAATTAAATAAAATGCGATCTAACTCCTCGAGATACGTCGAAGAAAGGCCCTATTTGTTAACGATAATATAAAAATAATTATAAACATATTGGATTTAAACTACCAGACTTATTACGGATCTTGGGTTTCGATGTGGTTATTAATACGTGATTAGTCTTATTATCGTATTAATATGGTTGTTGTGATTATTAACGTTATTGTTATTATTATTATTATTATTATTATTATTTGTATTAGTATTAGTATTTAATTACCATCATTGATTTGCATTTAGGTTTGATAACATTACATATTAACGGAAACGTTAAACGAAATATTTTGAATATATAATATAATTTGGTTTTTGAACGAGAGTCGTAAATATATATATAGATATATATCTTATTTATTAATTGTATGTATATTGTGTATATATATATATAGTTATATAGAATTAATTATGAAAATTAAAACAAATATATATGCACATGAATATGAAATGAAAAGAGTTGTTTCGGGGTTTGGTTTAACAAAAAAATATTTATTTAATGTTGTATATATATAATAAACATAAAAAGAATTGATTAAAAAGATTTAAAAAAATAAATAACAAAAACCGGGTCCAGTGGGCTCGAACCCGCACTTGGACCGGTTTTAGAGGATTTACCAACACACGCACCAGCCATCAGGCTTGTGTGCTAATTTGTGAATATAACATATTGAAAAAAAGATATATCTTGTATTTTCAATACCCAAATTAACCATAAACCCTAGATCTTTAAAATCTTTTAATAGATTCAATCATTTAAGGTTGGTTAAAATTGATTTAGGGTTAACGTTCTTGGGTTAAAACTGATCTCAAAGCATGTTTTAATTACCTATTATGGTGATGAATTGACGGGGAACGAAGAACAACCACACTCGGCTCTCTCTTGATCTCAAAATGGGTATTGACGGCTTTGTTTTGTAAAATTGAGTTAAGGTTTTCTTCGGCTTGTTATAAGGATGGTGTGGACGAGTTGAAATGAATTATGAGCATGTTTATATAGTGTTTTAGGAACAATTTAGGTAGCGGTTCATTATAATCGCGATTACAAATCAATTAGCTATCCTTGTTAATCAATTACCATGTATAGATTGTCGGTAGACACGTGTTTTAGGTTGCAAATGATTTGATTACATCAATTACATGATTGAGTCCATAAAATATGATTCAAGAAATGGGGGGGGGGGGGGTCGACGGCTGGTGATGGTGGTGAGGGGAAAGAGGGGACAAATATTTTGTTATTTTGCAAAATTGTATAAAAAGAAATAAAGTTGGTTGAGGGTTGTTTTTGTACAAGTCTCATAGTTATAATCAATTATATAAAAAGAAATAAATAAAAATATTAAACTAATACGGAAATTTATCGATAATATACCTAAACCCGAACCCGGGTCGGGTAATGATAACAAATATGAAAGAAAACGGAAACCCGAAATGTTACAGTATTCCCTACTTTTGAAAATTTCGTCTGGAAACTATATATTAAGCCGTAACGAAGAGGTGAGGGTACTTGGTCATCATTTGGTCTTCGCTCTCCCAAGTGAACTCGGGACCACGTTTAGATTCCCAACGAACTTTGACAAGCGTAATACGGCTACGCTTGGTTTCTTTGTCCATATGATCCACGATTCAACCGGTTTCTCGATAACGCTCATAGATTCATCAAATCGGACATCGTCGAGGGGTATGTGGAGATTCCCTTGGCTAAAAAATTCTTGAGATTGGAAACATGAAAAGTTGGATGAATATTGAAGAGCTCTTCGGGGAGATTGAGACGATACGCATCGCTACCAACCGTTTCAACAATCTCAAACAGGCCAACAAAATAAGGAGATAGCTAATTCCTTTTACCCAAATGAACAACCCCTTTCCAAGGAGACACTTTAAGTAGAACTCCATCACCAACATTGAACTCAAGAGGTTTACGGCGCTTACCGGCGTAGCTCTTTTGATGGCTACGAGCGGCAAGAAGATTTTGACGAATTAAAGCGATCCGATCAAAAGTTTCTTGAACAAGCTCGGGACTAGTGATTTGCGATTCACCACCCTCGTTCCAACAAATCGGGGAACGACATTTTCGGCCATGGAGAGCATCAAAAGGTGTCATGCCAATACTAGTATGTAAACTATTATTGTAGGAAAACTCTACTAGTGGTAAGTGAGTATCTCAATTTCCACCAAAATCTAGTATACAAGAGCGGAGCATATATTCGAGAGTTTGAATTATTCGCATGGATTAACCATTGGTTTGTGGGTGATAAGTGGTGCTTAGATCAATATGGGTACCCAAGGTGGTTTGCAACGATCTCCAAAAATGAGAGGTAAACCGACCATCGCGATCAGAGTTTATGGTCAAAGGTGTTTCATGGTGGATGATGTGCAAATTACGGTCTAATAAAATATAACCTAATCAAGACACTCTAGTTTTAAATTTATAAATCTAGACTATCCTAATTCTAGACCACTAGACAGGCAAGTGTCCCAATCAACTGTAGTAAAGCCTAATGAAGTCCGGATATCAAACCCAAAGGACACTAGCGACACCTTAACTAGACTCTGACTAATAACTTAAATAAATAGGTTTAATTGATATCTGTGTTTTTAATTATTAAATATAAACTAAATAATACTTAACCTAAAACTAGACACAGAAAAATCTCTTTAGAACTCAAATAGGGTGAAACAACTACCTAGGCAAGGAATCATACTAGTCAACTCGTAAACTCTCGGAATTGGATTTATGATCGGTAATCAGATTCTAAAAATATGAAACTTAATGAATAACTAAAGTATGCTAAATCACCTCCCGGTCTC
The DNA here is from genome assembly GCF_021521415.1 of Bidens hawaiensis. Classification (NCBI taxonomy): domain Eukaryota; kingdom Viridiplantae; phylum Streptophyta; class Magnoliopsida; order Asterales; family Asteraceae; genus Bidens; species Bidens hawaiensis. The sequence goes on along the minus strand of NW_027491409.1, from coordinate 863,168 downwards.
ACCAACAATACCTAAGAACCCTAAATATAATGTAAAGCTCAACGGTTTAATGGTTCGGATCACCTCCCGGACTCACCTTACCTAACTATGCTAAGGTACCCAAAGACTAAATTACCTCCCGGTCTCTCTAATCACAAAACACCCTAAGGCGTAAAGGGGTATTCTTATTGAATTCTGTTATAACTCAGATCTGTAAGAATCCAAAGAAGTCTAGGGTAACCCACTCCCATGCAATCACTACCCAAACCCACAAAAGACCAAAATAGACGACACTTAATTACCTCCCGGTCTCTCAAGTGGCATAATATAAGGTATCTCTAAACTCTTACCGTTCCTATGAAATATGTTAACAATAAACCATAAACTAGATGTAAACGCACAGTAAACAACCTAATATGCATCCATACATGAAAGACATTCACAAAGACGCATATGGAAAAATAAATTGATCATAAATTAATACCAAGTACGCTTATGCATCATAACCAAAGAAAATAAAAAGTTTACCAAAGCATGAACTAATCAATAATAATCAAAGACAAAAAAAAACGAGTCTACAAAGTATTCACTCAAACCCAGACAGTATAAAAGTTTAACCAACCATAGTAATTGATGAAACAAAGATATAATATATATTACGGTTCATCGAAAAAGAAATTAAAATGGTTGAGCTACTAGCCTGCGAGCTTAAATTAATTGAATTGTGTGCCTGGTAGCTTTTAAATTTTTCTTGCGGTGGACTTTCTTGAGCTACATGCCAAGATGCTTGCTTGGTTCTTTATATTTTTTTGGTCGTGACTATTTTTTTTAGGTGTCTGCTTGCTGGCTTGAGGTGCTAGGCTGCTTCCCTTTTTGTTTTTCGAATTCCGCCGACCTAAGGGGTGGCACACTCTCCTCCCTATTCATTCCTCTCCTAAATATTTACGTTAGTATGGTTCTTTTAAGTCTAGCCCATGATTTCTTATTTTTTTTTTCTTGTAATCAGCCCATGAACTTTAGGTAGTGGCCTCTTGCTCGTTATTATATGCACAATAAACAAACATATATTTGTAGTATGTGCTCATATATTAGAGTTCAATATCAATTAACTTTAACAATCATTAAAATAAAACTTATATATTTTTATTATTTGTTTAAACTATATAGATAGATAATAAAAAATAATAGTAAAATATATAATCTATTTGACTGTTAATTTGTTGGTCACAAGTTTAGTAAAATATTCTATTTGGCTCGTGGACACTTAAAACTTTAAAAATATTTATATGAACCAAGTAGACGAATTCTATAGTAAAAAAACACTAAACTTACTCAAAAGCATAGGAAATTGCTATAATATTTATATATAATTTAGCTCATATCAAATATCCTCACACTTAAATATTTTTCGTCCCTGAAAAATGTATTTTGCAATGGAATCAGAATTCGAAACTGATCTTTAAAGCATATAGGTTATCTTTTACGCACAGATAAACGCAAAAACTGTAATTGCCGATATTGTTGTCCATGTAAACCCATCCACTAGCCTATCTAGCCCCCAATCATATTTATCAATTAAGTTCAAGTGTTATCAATAAACCTAAGGGTCTCACACCTAAAGAGTTACCGATCCGCTTACCCCATCTCAAGCATAGTCAAGACATTTTAAAGCCAGGTTGAAACAAACTGGTTCAACCTATCACCATATGCCAAAAACCCTTTAATGGTAATAAGAAAATACACTTAGATGGAAATATGGATGATAGGTTAATTGAGGTCATACGAGCATACCTAAATATTATTGGACTTTGTCCTATATATTCCCTAAGAAATATTTATCGACTAAAAACCTTGATTCCCAATAGTATATCCTTAGAGTCACCATCCCCTTGGTAACAAGTAAACTCTCAGTCCCTTCTAGTATGTGCACTTTGGCCTCTTTTTCTATTTTTGAGAATGCTTCTTTGGAATTTTACAATAAATTACTTTCTCACTTTCATTTACTTTTTATACCAACTTTTGGAATATACTTTCAAAACATACTTTTTTCTCTATTTTTTGGTGCACTTAGGCATCTTTAACCTATTAATATAACTATTTTCTAAGGTCGTATAAAAAATGGACATGGCGGGGCGCCACCACTCGTTATTTACTTTCATAAAACAGAGTGGCATGCTATTTTTAAGTGCATTTAATTCTCACCACCTCAAGGTAGTCAGATTACGGTAATACTTTTTATGCCTTATCGAAATTTCAGCTTCACTACCCCCCCCCCCCCTCAATATGAGAACCCACAAAGTCTATAATTGTTAAGTTTATTAATATTATTCAATGGAAACTTTTCAAAGCTAGTTGGGCCTACCAACACATCCCAAGTTATGTGCGTCATCTTTATTTAAGCTCATAAATAATAGTAGTTTTAAAACCGATCTCAAATTTTTCTATCATTTTTCATTATTTGCAAAAATTTTCGTTAAAAATTCTGGACATTTTTCAATTTTTTTAACTTTTGATTTTTTTTTTTTAATATGAAAACGTCAGTTTCCCATCCCCACATTTAAATGTCACATTGTCCTCAATGAGACATGAAAAAGACAAAAGTTAAAGCACATTCAAATATAAGTAAAGTGTAACAAACTCCCCTGGTAAATATGACGATATGCCTCATGATTCGTGTTCCATGTCCTCATATTCGAAAGAAAGCCTCGTACTCAAGTGCTCTCCAGCAAGTTGTCACTTACAAACGAAAGCGGCAATCAATAACCAAATAGCCTCCCCACACTTGCTTTAACCCTTATATCTTCAATCTTCCAATAACATCCACTGATCAACCTGAAAGCAAACCAAGAAACAACCAACACAAGAAAGCAAGAAACACTGAAAACAAAAGTAAAAGTAAAACAAACACATACTACCGGGTTGCCTCCCGGGAAACGCTAAGTTTACAGAAGAGTCTTCAGCCGGACTCCCTCCTGAAATCTCAATCAGGAGGCTTTTCTTTTATCCAACCCCTGTCTAACCAGTTTAGTTCCATCCGCCCAAAATATTTAATCAAATAGCACATAGTGAAACTAAAAAGCATTTTAAAACATTCAAACGGGTCGGACCACAAATACTTAAACTTACCTGGACCAAACCTAATACGTGACATATAATGTGGAAAATGGTTATTCTTGCATTTTAGTGTTACCCTATAATTTTTAATGTACCATTTTTGAAACCCTCAAAACGTGTCGATCCAAGGACTTTCGCTCCCTCTTTTGTGGCTTTGTCGATTTCAGTGGCGATACACTATCAAGTTCCTCCACATACATTCTAACCTCCATATGATTTGGAGACTCAACCACCACCGTAGTCAGATCCTCATTCTTTGCCACTTCCTCTTCTTTTTCGTTTGGTGCACGCTTGATCTCCATTGTTGGCTTTCCCATGATCAGTGTCTCTAAGTATATAAGATCGCCAACATGGTCAAATTCTTCATGTTTTTCGAAAGCTGGTAAACCCTCCAATTCATCACCAAACTCATCCTCCCAAGATGGTACATGCTCCTCCTCTTCGTCATCCTCCATCTGGTCAAGTGGCTCCACAACGACATCTTCACTCGGATTCGTGTAATCAGGTCGCTCCAACTCCTTCTCTTCTATTACGCCCTCATAATCATCAATCCAGAAGTCATCATCCGTTTCATAGACGGCTTCCTGCTACTTGTAAGAAAAACTCTCAATTTTATATCTAGCACTTATCTCGTCTAACCTAGCTTCGAATTCCTCTATCTTACGGAGTCTTTCTTATTCTATCAACTTATCAATCCTGGCTTTGAATTCCTCTAACTTTACGGATTGTTTCTATTTCGATCAACTTATCAAGCCTGGCTTTCATTGCCTTAATCTTTTGGAGTCTTCAACGTTCCTCTTGTTCGGCTCTTTCCAACATCATCTCTTTCCAACATCTTCGATATAAAATACTCCTAAACTGACTCGATCTATTAAACATATTTACTATACTCGATTAAATAAAACAAAGACTAACTTATTCTAAACATGACTAGATACCCTAAATTTAAAGCACAGACTCAAAAGACACACCACAACTCAAGACACAAAAGACCAACTAATCAATTAAGTTTAATCAACGCTAGTTTCACTATCGCCTAAGTATCCCCGGCAACGGCGCCAAAAACTTGATGTGCAAAATGCGGTTTAATAAAACATGACCTTCTTGTGCATGTCTTGATATAATGAAATAATAAAATGAGGAGAGAGAGGAGGGAAAATATGGACGGCCACATGGAATCCCTCCCAAGCATTTCAAATAAAATATCTCTCAACACTTATGTTATATCATACAAGTATCATGAAAAAACTTATATGCTTTGCATGATGTTATTTAACCAACTTAAATAACATAGTAAATGCATATGCAAAATGCAGTAAGTCTTGCATATTGTTATTTAACCAACTTAAATAACATTACAAGTAACATGCAAAATGCAAAATATCTCATAACATAAATTATTCATATAACTTATATATTTCACAAGTGCAAATATTTAGGAACCCGTTTCCAAATATTCTAAGTGATGATATTTATTTGTTAGATCATATCTCAAGTAAAGACCTTGGTGTTTGTCTAGCTTGTTATTGGGTATGTCCCGACTTAGATCATAACGTACTAGCCACATCAATTACAATATGTGTCTTGGGCAGATCGAGCCCAACAATCTCCCACTTGCACAAGATACATAGAAGATTGATGCAAGTAGCAAATACCGCCTAATAACAGTTTACTACCCCCAATGTGTATGACGAAGTGCCATTCAGTAACTTCATCCCCTTCAAGTCCCTCACTTGAAATAATTTAGGTGAATATATTATTTATCCTTTTGTCACATGTCATGTTAAATCCAGAGACACAGAGTGATCATTCTCTGTGGATTTAACTTAGCAGGCCTTAGACATCTTACTCTCAACGAATAAGAGAGACAAATTCCATATTGACTACATACGTCTCTCACAATCACCCCGCACCATACCTGATCTTAGCCTTACGTACCGTCATGTTTCAGAGCAGCGAAGAACTAAGTCAAAGTAAAATATTTGGTGAATATCAAGACCCAATATGTATCTCAGGTTAGAGGATACTATGATATTCGCCTTTACTCAAATTTACTTATGATAAATCACAAGGATTCCATGTAGTAACATTTGAGGGCAGGTCAGTCCAATATTTATATCCTATAAATATCAATGAACCTTGGCAGCAAACCCTTGCTCTATATTCATACCTTATGAATATCCACCAATACAAGTTCATAATATTCTTACCTTCATATATGTTCCCACAAATATGAACAACTGCGGCCATTTAGAATAATTAACTTATTCAAGGATTTAAACATGCTAAAATGGAACATAACTCAAAATGTACTAATCATAAACCATAATCATATGAATGAGTCAAAATAACAACTGTTCAGATATCCAAATACAAGATAGATCAAATCCAACCACTAGAATATCGAAGTCCTAAGGCGCAAGTATGAGCCTCATGCTTCGGCCTTTCAAGGAGCTTCGTGAGTGGATGCGCAATGTTTTGATCGGTGTGAACTTTGTGAATAGATATATTTCCCTTTTCAACTTCATCCCTTATGTAGTTGAATCTCCACTCAATGTGCCTTGTCTTATGATGTGCATGGGGATCCTTGATTTGAGCAATTGCACCCTCGTTGTCAAAAAAGATCTTTAGAGTGTCCTGAATGGTACGGACTATCCCTAGGTCGGCAATGAAGTTTCTTATACACGCAGCTTCTTGAGCTGCCAATGAGCCAGCGATGTATTCCGATTAGGTGTTGAACAATGCTACCACATCTTGTTTTGAGCTCTTCCAATAGACTGCCCCACCATTCATAACAAAAACATATCCCAGTTATGATCGAGAATCATCTCACTCAGTTTGGAAACTCGCATCCATGTAACCTTTACAACGAGTTTCTCCTCACTAGAACCGTATATTAGAAACATATTCATAGTCCTTATAAGGTATTTCAATATACTATTAACCGCCATCCAATGGCTACTTCCTGGATTTTGATGGTATCTACTTGTCATGCTCAAATCACATGATACATCCGGTCTAGTGCATATGGGATTCCATTCATTTTCTCTTGCTCGTCCTTTAAGCTTGGACATTGAGTCGCACTCAAAACCGTTCCTCTTTGAATAGGTACCAATCCTTTCTTATAGTTTTCCATCTTGAACCTTTTCAAGATTTTATCGATGTATGCACTTTGGCTTACACCTATCAACCATCTTGATCTATCCCTATAGATCTTTATTCCCAAAATATAGGCGGCTTCACCAAGATCCTTGATGGAAAAACAACTCCCAAGCCTAGCTTTTACACCTTCCATGGTTGGAATGTCATTACCAAATAGTAGTATGTCATCAACATACAATACTAAGAAAGTAACGATGCTTCCACTAGCTTTCTTATACACACAAGCCTCATCAGCGTTCCTGATGAATCCAAATTTCTTAACACCTTCATCAAAACGGTGATTCCAACTTATAGATGCTCGTTTCAATCCATAATCTGATTTCTTTAACTTGCATACTTTATTAGGATGTTTTGATCAACAAAACCTTCAGGATGAACCATATAGACATCTTCCTCAAGATGTCCATTTAGAAAAGTGATTTTGACATCCATTTTCCAAATCTCATAGTCATAACATGTGGCTATGACAAATAATATCCTAATAGACTTTAGCATTGCCTCCGGCCAAAAGGTCTCATCATAATCAACCACTTGAGTTTAAGTAAAACATTTTGCTACAAGTCTTGCTTTATAAGTTTCCAAGTTTCCATGCAAATCGGTTTTCTTCTTGAAAACCCACTTACTTCCAACAGTTTTGGAGTTAAGCGGTGGTACAACCAAATCCCATACTTGGTTGTCATGCATGGATTACATCTATCATGGCTTCAATCCATTGGTCAAAATAGGATTGTGACATTGCATCATTGTATGTGGTGGGTTCATCTGAATCTACCACATAGCATCCATCCATGAAAAATCCATATATTTCGGGTGGATTACTAATTCTACCAAATTTGCGAACGTTTTGTATGTCTTGATCAACCATTTGATCATTCTCAACAATCTCTTTTTGATTTCTAGTATCAACAAAACGTGTATCGGCTTGTGGTTCTCGATCCTCCTGGAGTTCCACCGTTCTTCTAATCTATCCATAGGGAACTTAGTTTCCAAACACTCGGCCTTTCGAGCAATAAACACCTTTTTCTCGGTTGGGTTGTAGAAATAATATCCCATAGAGTCTTTGGGATATCCTACAAAGATACACTTACTGGATCAGATTTTAAGTTTGTTTTGGGTGTTATGCTTAACATAAGCCTCACAACCCCAAACCTTTAAATATGATAATGATGGAACCCTTCCATGCCATATTTCAAAAGGTGTAATGTCCACTTTTTTGTTTGGTGCCATATTTAGAATACGGGACGCAAAGAGCAATGCGAAACCCCAAAATGATAGAGACAATATGCTTATAGCCATCATACATCGAATCATATCCAATAGAGTTTGATTCCTCCTTTCGGACACACCATTATGTTGTGGTGTTCCGGGTGGAGTGAGTTATGAGATGATCTTGAAAAGCATTGCTAAGGTATTCACCTCCTCTATACGAACGAAGTACTTTGATGGTTTTGTTGAGTTGATTTTCTTCTTCATTTTTGAAGACCTTGAACATTTCAAAGGCTTCATCTTTGTGTCTTAACAAGTACACAAACTATAATCATCGATAAATGTAATGAAGTATCTTTCACCACTCCTTGTCATTGCCTTAAAATGACCACATACATCCGAATGTATGATACCTAATAAGTCTTTTCCCCTTAAATTAGTTCCACTAAAGGGTTCATTGGTCATCTTTCCTTGTAAACAAGATTCAACTTATCAAATGAATCATCATTTGATTCCAAAAGACCATTCTTTTGAAGTGTATGTATGTGATCTTTGTTTATGTGACCAAGGAGACAATGCCAAAGATAAGTCTTACTCAAATCCATTTTGAGTTTCTTGGTGCTTGATTGGTATAACTTATTATCAAAGGATGTGTTATTATGAACTAATTTATAAATTCCATTAGACAAAATTGCTTTAAAATAAAAGACATCATTCATGAAAACACAAATACCATTATCTACAAACTACAAATCATAATCATATTATCTTAAATGAGAAACAGAGATAACATTCCTAGTCAAACTAGGAGCATACAAAATGTTTTGCAAAACAATTTCCAAACCATTTGGAATCTTCAAAATGTAGTCTCCTTGGGCTTAGACAACAACTTTTGCTCGGTTGCCCATGAAGAGACTTGTATCTCCTTTCTTGAAATGTTTATTTCTTTTGAACTCTTGCAAAAAATTGCAAATATGAGTTCCACATCTGGTATCCAATACCCATGTGTTAGAAGAAATAACATTAAGATCAATATGGATCATGAATGTTTTACTCGAGGTTTTCCCCGCATCCCCCTTGTCTTTCAACTCTTTGAGATAGGATGGACAATCCCTATTCCAATGTCCTATCTCACCACAACCAAAGCACGGGTCGTCTAAGCTAACCTTTAGCTTCTTTTCCTTTAGTTTGGGTGATTTCGCTTTAGCCTTCCCTTTGAACTTACCCTTGACGTGTCCCTTACCTTTAACAACCTTTGCTTTAGGTTCCGAGTGATGCCTCTTTATCGATTGGGTTTCTTCCCTATGATATGCATGAAGAGCTCGAACCATTAGGAAGCGTTCCACCCTAGCTTGAGTAAGGAACATTTCCTTTAGTTTGGTGATCATGTCATATGCCCCATGATTTTCAAAATCATATTGAATTTCGGGAGTCATAGTTCCCAACATGAGACAAGAAACTTGCACCAAATCCTCTGTGTATTCTAACCAATCGCTATAGGCATCTAAATGTCAATGTTTGGCTCGTCGGGAAAAGGATCGTCCAATATATAGGATTTCTTTTCTTCCTTGAGAACGATTCTCAAGTTTTGATACCAATCCATAAAATAGTTGTAGTTTAGATGATCATTATCACATATAGCTCTTAGTGATAGGTTATGCACGGGTGGGATAATTTCGTTAGGTGGATTGTTGATTGCGGCCATCTACATATTTGAACAAAGCTCGATTTTAATATTTTCGATATCATTAACTAATTTTAATCGTTAATACCCTTTATGTCTCCAAGACAACAAATGATTAAAATCTGGAACCCAACGTTACATTCAAATAGTAGTTAGGTTACCTTTATCCTACTATTGAATTAACAAGGTAGTCAACGTTTGACGATTGCAACCCTTTGCAACTTCTAGTTTTATGGGATCGTTTAAATATCTCATGTTTAATTGGCATGTTTATCCCAACAACACCATTGTACGCCATGCTTCGGTGACCCTATTCACATGGTTTCCAAATCAAGTCATCCTACTTACACACACGTGTGAATTTGCACATACGAGTGGTTAGGTAACCTTTATCCCACAAATATGGTAAACCCACCTCAAACTCACAAGTTTTCTCCAATGTGGTTAGGTGACCTTTATCCCACAACGAGTTCCCAAGTGATTCGAGTGTTGTATAAAATGATGGTGTTAGACTTGTTTTAGAAAAGGGATTTAAGTTTTCTAAATTCTAGATTGGAAAACAATTTGCATACCTGCATTTGCATGCATTCAGATGCATGGTACTTTGTTTGAATACCAATTTTCAAAGTTTCATCAATAAAACCCATTTTATTTTGAAATCATTAACCTTTAATAAAACCAATTTTATTACCTAATGATTTATAAGGAACCAATTTTATGCAAGTTGTCGATTTTAGGTTAACCATCCATATGCAAAACATAAAACAACCAAACATGCATAAATAAAACAACCACAAGTTCATAACCATAGCCTCCTAAACTTGACAACACTTGTTGACCGAGACAAGTGTGCCAAAAGGTCTCTCCTAAGGGACGAGAATGACACAAGGCATGTGTCAGTGAACTCCCACTTGACCCCGCATCCAAATGCTTTAAGTGTCCACCTTGTGTTGTAACTCTTCCACTTAATTTGAGCTTCCTTTTGGGCTCCAACTTCAGCTCCTAGCTTTCTTGGGCCTCCATGTTTGGGTTTTGGCCATTGGGCTAAAATCCCATCTTGGACTATAAGGTCCACTAAGGCCCAAAACCAAAACTGTAACTTTGTTGCTTCTTCTTAACAAAAAATATATTCTAATACATTTTTCTCTAGTAAAATAAATACAACTAGTCTACTTATTATTACAAACTAATATGAAATAAATAAATATGTTACAAACCCAAATAAATGAATATTACAACCATATTGAATAATTGAATAAATCATAACACAAGCACACATCCAAACACAAGGTTATGGCTAGGTTATGAACATGCAAATACATATCCAAATATGCAAACAGTGCAAATCCAAAATGGTTCCCTTATTAACCCTTTAAGTTTTCAGCCAAGGTTAAGCAAACCAAAAACTTTGGGTTTTTGTCCAAACAAAATAATCAATTATTCAAATGACTTAATTTTTCAAGATTACCACATGCATGTAAAGTATAATATTGTAAAACCAAGGGTTAACCAAAAGCCCTTTCGGCTATATGGTGAATCACACCATAAAACCCAAAACGTTTTAGATCTATTGAAGCATATAAACGTAGGACCTTATCCCCACACTTAAACAACTTATTACCCTTCAGCTTCCTATCATGCAATTCCTTCGTCCGCTCCTTATACCAAAATGACTGTGCATACGCATGATCTCGGAGCTCCTCTAACTCGTGTAACTGGTGGAAACGATTGCCCTCTGCGACGGATAAATCAAGATTAACCCTCTGAAGGGCCCATGAAGCACGGTGCTCCAACTCAACAGGAAGATGACAGGTCTTCCTATAAATCATCCCAAATGGTGTGGAACCCGTCGGAGTCTTGTAGGCTATACGGAAGGCCCACAAAGCGTCATCTAATTTGTCAAACCAGTCTCGACGATTCGAACTAATGGTTTTCTCAAGAATACGTTTGATTCCCCAATTACTCACTTCCACCTGCCCACTAGTCTGTGGGTGGTAGGCGGTCGCAAGCCGATAGGTGACCCCATAGCGCTGCAACGCCTTCTCCATCTGCACATTGCAGAAGTGAGTACCTCGATCACTGATAAAGGCTTTCGGGACTCCATAACACGAGAAAAGATTTTTCAAAAATCTCACTACAACTCAGGCGTCGTTGGTGGGCAAGGCTTTGGCCTCGACCCACTTGGAGACGTAATCAACAGCCACAAGTATGTACTTGTTCCCTCTAGACGACGGGAACAGGCCCATAAAATCAATACCCCAAATATCAAAAACCTCGCATACCTGTATCGCACTTTGGGGCATCTCGTTCCGGGATGATATATTACTGACACGTTGGCATCGGTCACAACTTTTAACGAAAAAATGAGCATCTTTAAAAATCGATAGCCAATAGAATCCAGAATCAAACACCTTCTTCACCGTCGAACTCACACCATGGTGACCTCCTATCGGTCCCACATGACAATGGCTCGGAATCTGCCATCCTTCCTTAACATCTACACACCTCCTAATAAGTTGATCAGCACCGATACGGAAAGATATGGGTCGTCTCACAGGTAAAACTTAACATCACAAAGAATTTCTTTTTTTGCTTGTAAGGCATTTTCGGGGAGTACCCGTCAGCAAGATAGTTCGCAAAGTCAGCAAACCATGGGAAACCCTCCTCATGTTCCGTAACGAACATGAGACTCTCTGTCAGAAAACGATCGTCGATCCTAACCCCCGAATCTCCTAACTCAGCTCCCTCTAGACGTGAAAGATGATCGGCCGCCACATTCTCGGCCCCCTTTTTATCACGGATCTCAATATAAAACTCTTGAAGCAACAGGATCCATTGGATAAGACGAGGCTTAGCATCCTGCTTGCTGAAGAGATAACGAATAGCAGCATGGTCTGTGTACACAATCGTCTTAGACAAAACTAGATAGGACCTAAATTTATCGAATGCAAACACCATAGCTAAAAGCTCTTTCTCGGTGGTGGTATAGCTCTCCGGTGCACCATTTAATGTCCAGCTAGCGTAGTAAATCGGATGGAAATGTTTATCCTTCCGCTATCCAAGAACCACTCCGACTGCAAAGTCGTTCGCGTCACACATCAACTCGAAATGGTAACGACCAGTCGGGAGCAAGGCGTTAACGAGTTTGTATTTTAAAAGATCAAACGTCTCGATACACTGCTCATAAAAGAGGAATGGAGCGTCCTTCTCCAGAAGTTTGGTCATGGGTCTCGCGATCTTAGAAAAATCTTTGATGAACAGGCGGTAGAACCCGGCATGACCTAGAAAACTACGAATGGATATCACAGAGGTGGGCGGGGGAAGACTAGAAATGGTCTCGACCTTCGCTCGGTCAACCACTATCCTCGCACTCGAAATCCGATGCCCTAGAACAATACCCTCACGAACCATGAAGTGACACTTCTCCCAGTTAAGGACTAGGTCGGTGTCGACACAACGGGACATCATCCTCTCAAGATTAGACAAACAATGATCGGGGAAATCCCAACTAGAGAAAAATCGTCCCTGAACACTTCCATGGAGTCCTCGATCATATCATGGAAAATGGCCACCAAACACCTATGGAATGTGGCTGGAGCATACACAGTCCGAATGACATACGTTTATAAGCAAACGTTCCGTAAGGGCTGGTAAAAGTGGTTTTCTTCTGGTCATCAGGAGTTATCGGAACCTGGAAGTACCCGGAGAAACCATTTAAGAAACAGTAGTACTACTGACCTGCTAGATGCTCCAACATCTAATCAATGAAGGGTAAAGGAAAGTGGTCTTTCCTGGTGGCATCATTAAATCTGCGATAGTCGATGCAGACTCGCCATCTAGTCACAGTCTGCGATAAGCTCGTGTCTCTCATTGGTGACGACATTCATGTCACCCTTTTTTGGAACCACTTGGACTGGACTCACCCAAGCACTATCAAATATGGGGAAAATGATCCCCGCATCAAGGAGTTTAATGATCTCCTTCTTCACGACCTCTTGCATTTTCGGATTAAGCCACCGTTGCGGCTGAACGACAGTTTTGAAATTATTTTCCATGAGGATTTTATGAGTGCAAAACGAAGGGTTGATACCCTTAATGTCGATAATATTCCGTGCAATCGCCTCTTTGTGCTCTCGTAACACCCTCAAGAACTTCTCCTTCTCGACCTCTGTCAAAGCAGATGCAATAATAACCGGCAGCTTCCTCTATTCATCTAAAAACGCATACTCAATATGGGCAGGCCAATCCTTAATCTCTAAGGAAGAAGGAGGACTCTCGACGGAAGGTCGGTCCATAGGATCATCTCATACGATCTCAGCAAACACACGAGATTCAGGGATATGCGACTCGGTGTCTTCATCTAAGGACTGATTAGTCATGGCAACCATCTCAATCTCTGAAATCTCCCTATCGAGAATCTGGGTGTCGGAGGCAGATCCTCCACAGATCTCGTTGAAAAACTCCCCAACATGTTCCATGATGGTATCGATGAAGTATAATGAGTCATCAGCAGACTTGGGGTGTTTCAGTGACTGTCGAACGTCAAAGGTGACGTTCTCATCCCCAACTCTCAAAATCAACTTACCCTCGCAGACTTCGATCAAAGCATGTGCAATGGAAAGTAATGGTCAGCCTAAGATAAGTGGGACACTATCATCATCGTTCATATCCAGGATTACAAAGTCCACCGGGAAGATGAAATTGTCAACACGAACTAGCATATTCTCGACCACCCCTCGTGGGTATTTCACAGAACGATCAGCAAGCTGGATACTCGTACGGGTAGGCCTCGGTTCGCCTAAGCCCAACTTGCGATACACGGAATACGACAAGAGATTAATGCTGGCACCAAGATCCGCCAGCGCATGAATAACCGTATTATCACTCAAGATGCAGGGAATCGTGAAACTCCCAGGATCGGACATATTTTCTGGTAACTTTCTCTGCAAGACTGTAGAGCAACCAACACTCAGTGGGATGGAAGAGACCTCGGCTAACTTCTCCTTATTCGAAAGAATATCCTTAAGTAACTTTGCTTATTTGGGCATTTGAGTGTGTGCCTCAAGGAATGGAATGTTAAGGTGAAGCTGCTTCAAAAGATCAAGGAATTTGGAGTTCTGCTCCTCGTCTCTATCCTTGCGGAGTCTCCCGGGATATGGAAGTCTAGGTTTGTAGACTCTCGCTGGTGTGCTTGGTAACTGCTGGTCCTCGACCTATGTTGTACTTCCTGGTCTTCGCCTCTGATGCACCTTGGCCGGTGGAGACTCCAACTGAATCTCCTCATCCACCTGCTCCTCTCCAACGAATGCATGTTCCTGATTCACGGGCTCACTACGTGCCCCTGCACCGCTCCTCGTCGTCACAACCTTCATGAATGCCTTTGGATTTTACTCTGTTTTACTCGGAAGTGTACCGGGCGACATCTCGGTTAATCGACTAGCATTCTCCCCCGTCTAACGCTCGAGATTCTGAATGGATGCCCCTTGATTCCTCATGAATGACTCATGCTCCTGAATTTCTCTTGAGTCTCTTTGTGACGGGAGTCCTCTCGAGTCATAAGCTGTGATAGCATCTGTGTTTTTCGTGCCATCATCTCCTATAACGTGGGCTTCTTCTCCCCACTACTCGCTCCCTCACCGGAATCCTGGAATAGACTCTAACGCTGCTGGAAGCCGGACTGATTTTCCGTTCCTCCGGTTGGAATTTTGGTTACCTCTCAAACCCGAATTATAACAATAGAAAGAATTTTGATTTTGGTTCGGATTACTAACAAAGTCTACCGCCTCAACCTGGAAACCTACGGGGCACTGAATGGTATCATGCCCCCTCTACAAATCTCGCACAACTTACTCTTCACCTGCAAGTCCTTCACAATCTTTGGCAACGCCTCAACCTGTGCCGCAAGTGCGGTGCTCGTGTCGACCGAATGTATGTCGTGTGATAGGGAGTCGACGGTCTTGGTGCTCTTGGCGGGTGGTCGCTGGTATCCACTCATGGCTAAACCGTTAAACAATGCAATGCACTCATCGGTATCCTTTGTCGTCAATAAGTTGCCTCCCACAACAGTGTCAAGCATACTCTGAGTCGCATACGTCACTCTGTTATAGAACTTTTCAACAACTGCCCAGTCTTGCAGGCAGTGGTTCGGGCATAAAGGAAATAGATTTTTTATACTCTCCCATGCATCGTAGAAACTCTCGGTTTCCTCCATCTGAAAAGAATGAATCTGGTTACGCAAACGAGCGCCCTTAGCCGGAGGATCGTACTTCTCAAGAAACTGGGTCTGCATGGCAGCCCAAGTAGCAATGGAACCCTGTGGGATGGACTCAAGCCACACACTCGCATAATCAACGACTGAGAATGGAAAAACGCGGAGTTTAATGGCGTTTTCGGATACGTCGGCAAGATGAAAAGTGTCGCAAATAGGTGCAATGCGAGTAAGATGAGAATGCGGGTTTTCGTGGAGCAACCTGTGAAATTGAGCAGAATGAGAAATCATGTTCAGAATGTTCGATGGAATCCGCCAAGTGGTCGTAATTGCGATGGCTGGTGGAGCAATGCTGGATCTCGTGCCCGCATCGACCAGACGGGCCGGTCTGCAACTGTTCTCCACTGTGGTGCTGCGTCGCCCATGATCCTATCCCTAATGACGAGTTCAGAAAATGTAGAAGAGGATGTATTACTAACAGACGACGAAGAAGAACTTGAAGACGGCTTGGTACGACGTCTCTCACGCAACTCTCTCTCTCTTGTTCGGAAAATCCATCGGCTTCTGGTGGTCCTAGAGATCGAGTACGTCGCATACAACTATTAAAATAAACAAAATAAACGAAAATTAGCTAAACTATTTTAACTAACAAACAAAGCAAATAAGAAAAACAAGTAGCAAACAAGGCAAGTCCTAACTCGAGTCGTTCTCAATACACCTCAAACCGTGTCCCCGGCAACAACGCCAAAAAACTTGATGTGTGTCTAATGATGCTCTTTCTAAGTAAATCACAACTAAGCTTTAAATTTATAAACAAGACTCCTAAAGAAACCACACAAAACCGGCAAGTGTACCGATCACTAATAGTATAGAACTAAGGAAGTCCGAGTATCGAACACAAGGACACATGAAAACGTTTTTAATATTTAACCCTAACCAAGACTCACCTAAGAATATTTAAATGATTTTTAATAATTAACTATTTAACCTAACTTACTTTAACTAAATTAATTAACTAAACTTAACTTGACACTTGATTAAACTTATAGACTTAACTGCAATTGGAGAAAACGTCTACCTAGGTAAGAATCATATTGAAGGTATAATAAGATAATTGATTGAAGAATCTCACGACACTGGTTTCTAAGGATGACACAACTAAGGTTCACTCAAGAAAGCTAGATCACCTCTCGGTCTCACCAACAAACTCTAACTTACACCTAGTTGATTTTAAGAACAAACCGGGAAACGAGTTGTTAAAGTGTTCTAATGTCGACTCTCCTCTCAGACTCATCGACACACAACCCTAATGGAGACGAATACTACGCAACCAAGGATAGAGGAACAATTTAGTTTAACTTAAACAAGATCAACTAATCGCTCACAAACCCAAACCCGACAAGAACCGAACCCGCTCTCGCGCAATCCTAATCCTAACAAGCAAAAGCTATGAGACGAGTTTACTTCTTATCACCTCTCGGTATCTAAGAAGGTGCCTACCCGCTGAATCTAATCAATTAACATACCCACTTAAACCCTACGGTTGTACTTCCCGCAAAAAATCTCTAAACACAAAGTAAAGAGTTCAAACAAGTTAAAATCAAACAAAACCGATTCAGTCAATCAAAGCAAGAGGTATATGAGTATAATTAATAAAAACACAGCCACTAAACACAACCTAATTCAATGTTAAACCAAACTTTTCATTAACAAACCAAGTTATGATGATCAACAATCCATAAAACTCACTAAAACCTAACAATAAACCTCTAACCTAGGTAGAACTAACAAGTTTAACCTAACATATTATTTGGACAGCAGCATATACTTAATTTAAACATCATAAAACTCAACATAAACATAATTAAACTCAATCAAGAATCAATATCAATCAAGCACAAGTCAATCTTAAATTCAATTGCAAAAGAAATCAAGTTTAAAGATCAAATCAACTAGCTATGAATCTTGAACAAAAGAACAAAGTTTATGGATGTAATACTTAAGATTATGGCTGAGTTTCTTGATGAATATGATCCCTAGTTGTTGTACCAAGTCTCCCTCGATGATCTCTAATCTATCCTAGCCACCACAAAGCCACAAAAAAGATTTTTCTCTCTTCTTCCCTTGCTAAATTGCCGATCGGAACTACTAGGGTGTTAGGAATTGAGATTATTATATTTAGTTGTTATTGTTTGCTGCTCAAAAATTGTTGCTGCCGTGAAGTAATTCCAGCCACACAAAACCAATAAACTTGTCTCCTTAAAACAAACATAAACATTAACAAACTAGCCGTCCACTTAAACCCAGCAAACTTGATTTTTCTTCTTCTGTCCGATCGGAAAATAGAGTAGCCGGATAGCTTAGGTTTTATTTTTTATTATCATATATTATATAATAATAATACATGAAAGGCTTGGTTCTTGTGGGCTTGGGTCGGGCCTGGACTTGTAGTATTCAATCTTGATCAAAAAGGCCCCTACAGTCTTCAAACTTTACTCTTTTCTCCATTAAAACTCATAACCTACAATTAATATTCAATCTTTGTAAAATCATGCAAAAACCATCCATAACTCTTATTTATTAAATGATTAAGAACTTAAAACATGATAAAAAGGTACGGAAAGTAAGTGTGTTTTACAACACATCAAATACCAAGAAAAACCCGAAAGGGGGTGCAAGAACAGAAAGAAAGGCTAATCCTTCGAGAGTTGTTACACATGCGGTCGATGAAGAGGAGCAGGTGGACGAGGAGATCTACATGAAACCTCCTCCGGCCGAGGCACACCAGCAGACTATTCCAGCAAGTACGAAGCCGGCCGATATACCTTCATCATCAAACCCACCTTTGAGAGTCTACAAACCCAAATTACCTTATCCCGGGAGACTCTGATCAGGTAGAGACGAGGAGCAAAACTCCAAGTTCCTTGAACTTCTCAAACAACTTCACCTAAATATTCCATTCCTTGAGGCACTCACTCAGATTATAACAACTCGAGTTTTTCGAATTTATATAAACAACCGACTTGTTCGATGTGCGGGTTATAATATTATTTATTAATATTTAATTACTTATAAATATATATCTTATGAGATTTTACACATTTAACCCAAACTGCAAGTTTTAACTTCTTTGTATCCAATCTTAAACCCCAGGGTCCAATCTATAAATATTTTTATAACCCAGATCATCAACCTGGATACCGTTTACCAAACCCGACCCAATTACCCTTAGCGTGACTCGTAACCCTCAATTAATGATCAAAACGCATTTAAACTTCTAATTCGATATGGAAATAAGAATACGTTGTATATTCGGCTTCATGACGCGGATAATTGATAATTTGCAGCCGCCATGTTCCAATCTCCCAAAAATACGTTAATCAAACCCTAAAATTCGATTTTTATATAAACCATCGTGTTTTATGTAATTGATTCATCCATTAGCACCCCTCTCCCATTGCTAACAATAACCCTATACTTAATTATATTAGTTTGGTCGTTTACTTGCCCGTTCTTAAGCTTTTTTGGTCGGCTCTGTTAGGTTCTCGTTCACCATCTCCAGATCATCGTTTGAGGTAATTGATTACTGGGTTTTGATCGCGTTTACATGTAGATCATTAGCCCTAAGTTTATTTTGATTAATTATAAACGGATTTATCAATTTGAATTTCTAGGGTTTATAATCAAAACTGGTTTGTTAGATCTGCTAGTGTTTACATTTAACATGAATGGGTTATCCGCACAAGTCACTGGTAGCCCAGTTTGTTAAACACCATGTATCACGGGGGGCAGGTCGTGTTCTAATGAAAAACCGACTTTGTAACACTCGTTTAACTCTCGTTTTTGTTCTCGTAAATACACGTATATGTAAATATAAATGAAGTATATTATAATTTAATGACTATATGTATATATATAAACATATATATATTAACTTAAAATCTAATATATAAAAAATCAAGTAAACTATCTATATATATACATATTTGTAAAAATAAAGGTAATATTTTCCAAGATGTGTTTTATTAATTTAACTAATTATTTTATTTTATAAATCTATATATAATATTATATTATTATAATATTAACTTAATATTGTTTATCTAGTCGTCGTAATAAATCTTGTACTTTACTTAAACATACCCGTTGCTCTCGTTTCTTTTAGAATTAACGTTCGCGTGTGACTTTTCCCGTCTTCTCGTTATCTTAATCATCTTTTGTTCATCTATCGATGTGAGTACCACATTCCCCTGTTTTACCACTTTCAATTTTTTGGGAACATATGCGTAAATAATATTTCTTATACATACTTATACTCAAAACTGCAACTTTGTCTTATGTGTTAACAACTTATACCTTACTTGTTTTTATGTTTATTTGCTTTGTATGCTTTCGCATTCAGATAGGTCCAACATAATCTCAGTCTAGTATGATCATACGCCAGTCGTTATAGCTTTGTGCTTCTCGGCATCTCAGTTATACTTGCTCATTTGGTTAATTTGTTATACTCATATGACTTGTTGAAAATACTTATTTTCTATATGAACATTTAAACTGGTGTGTTGCTCACTCAACCTTGTGTTGTCAAAACTTTTCTATTTTCAACGCATATGTAGGTTATCGTTTGATATTCATTCTTGTTTGGAAGAAAAACTTAGGATTGCACACTAGAGAAAATAAACAATATCAAAGACTTTGATATAATTGCATTGTCTTATTTATTTGAAATATGGATTATGTATTCGATGTTTTTGATTATTTAATTAACTTAATAGATATTGTCACATTTATTATTGCATGATAGTAACCTTTGAAAAGCTGTGAGCAATCAGTTCGCCCTGGCATTTCCGACGTAGGTTGGGGTGTGACACATATGCCAAAATATGCCCAATTCCTCAAGGGCATTCTTTCCAATAAGGAGAATCTAGCTGAGGTCTCTTCTATTCTGTTGAGAACAGGGTGCTCTGCAGTGTTGCAGAGCAAGTTGGCTCAAAGATGTCCAATCCTAGGAGTTTCACAATTCACTGCATCTCAGGTGACGCTACGGTTCGACATGCTTTGGCCGACCTTGGGGTCATCATCAATCTTATGCCGTATTCCGTTTTCAGTAAATTGGGTCTTGGCGAACAGAGGCCAACGGGAATAAGTATCCAGCTTGCTGATCGTTCTGTGAAATACCCGCAAGGGGTGGTCGAGAACATGATCGTACGTATCGCCAAGTTCATCTTCCTGGTGGACTTTTCATTCTGGATATGAATGAGGATAATAGTGTCCCACTCATTTTAGGCCGACAATTCCTTGCCACAGATGAATTCATGTATACTCACCGATGGTGATGGTCCTGGGTGTTACTTGATAATGGGGGTATGCCATGTAATGGGGAACACTAGCTAGTTAGTTCTTAATTGCACTTAACTGGGTATCTAAGTGCCTGCCTAGTAGACTTTAATGCTTAAAATTAGGTGGATAAACAATATCCTTGATAGTCTTAGTTTTGCTTAAATGTTATATTCTGTTTTATTCAGTTGGATATGAGGTTTAAGTCAACTTGGGGTGGTTCTGGGCGGTAAAACCGAGCAAAAGAAAAGAAATATATTTACTATTTTGGCATCCACTAGTTCATATAAACTTAAAAATCGTCGCATGTTATTTGTCTCGTTACGTATGAAAAGGGCATGGGTTTAAAGTGGACCAACACACCGATAATCGCGGTTAAATGTTTTGGTAATGCTTTTGAATATTGAAAAAAAAAATCAAGAGTTGAGTTGCTATTATGTATCATTTATGAACTTGTGCATACTTCTTTTTCAGGGACGAAAAAGGTTTAAGTATAGCAATTTTGATGTGTTGTGAAACACACATATGACTTTGCTTGTTTTTATGTCACTTTTGTGTTTAAACGTTAACGAATATCATTTTTTCTTGCGTGTATTTACATGTTTGCATATGTTATGGGTTCTTCGTTGAAGAGAACGAGAAAACGAGTTAAATGAAGAAAACATCAGCTAAAACCGAGATCGGATCAAGCCGGTATGCACGTACGAAGTTTAAACGAGTCAGCAGTCGAAAAACGAAGACCCAATGGGCCTGAATGCCACACGCGGAGAATTCAGGCATCATAGCCACGCATGGCGGTGCTCCACCTGGTCCCACAACTGCCAAAGTCAATAGGCCCGACTAATTTTTCCTCCAGTGGGCTGGTCCGAGCAGATTTGGTTATAATAGCTTGTTTAACATGTTTAAACTATTTATATAATATATATATATATAGATAACCTATCAGCCGTCCAAGACAGGTTTTTGAGAGCAGAACTAAGGTGGAGCATGTCTCGGTTCGTAGTTTGATTCATTGTTTGTCGGTTTTTGAATTATTAACGATTTAATGTTCGTTTTATGTTTTTAAGAGAACAAACGAGTTTTATTCAGTTTCAAATGACCATGGTGATTATTATTATTCATATTTACTATTGTTCCATAATTATTATTGGCTAAACTTGTTTGAATCAGCTAGGTTTGATGTTTAACGATTAAAAAAAACTAATTTAGGGTGCTTAACAAGTGGTTGATTGTTTTTCTATTGTCAAGTTCATATTTTGTGATTTAATACTATTTATATATGTTGCCATAGATGTATCTTAGGTTGCGTGAGCCCCGTGTGATTGATTATTGCATAAAGTAGTTTTGTGTAGTCGTTAACTGCATAGTTCGGTTAATACTTTGTGTGTTGATTGATTGTGATAGACGTATCATTAGGGTTTGTGTTGAATAGATCATTAAAATCAGTAGATTAACCACCTTTGAGTTGGATCAAAACCATAGATGTTACCTTGGCTTCACCTTTTTTAGCTCATCTTTAGAACTCAGGTTTCAACCACGTGATAGCACCCGATTCATCTATAACCATTAGATCATTCTACCTAGGTGATTCGCTTTCTCATTACTGTAACATCCCGTTAAGTCTTTCAGTTAGTTTCATTAAGTTGAGTTAAGTTTTTGCGCCGTTGCCGTGGACACGGTCTGAGGCGACTAGAGAATGACCCGAGTTTGGGGACTTACCTGTTTTTTTTACCTGCTTATTTGTTTTTATTTGTTTTAGTGTAATTTTAGCCTAGTTAATTTTGTTTTTATTTTTAGTCGTATGCGTCATACCCGCTCACAAGGACCGCCGAAGCTTGAAATGTCTGGTAATATCTAGAAAGTCCAGCCTAAGAGAGATCATTTTGTTTCACCGACAGCATCTGATTCTTCTTCTTATGTTTCTCCCGCTTCTTCTAGGGATAGGAAAATGGGTGACCAACCGCCTAGGAGAATAGTAGTTGACGATGATAGGCCGACCCTGAATCCTCATTCTAGCATTACCTTACCGAACGATGCGGACGCTAGCAACTGGTCCATTCCTGCCCACGTCATGCAACTCATCAAGACCGTACTCCAATTCCAAGGGCTAGAGAGCGAAGACCCTTTAAACCACATCGACATGTTTGTTCAAATCTGCAAAACCGATTCCAACGGCATCTTGTCTTGCTAGTTAGTTGATTGGGTTAGTCGTTGCAAGACCACGTGCGGTTTTTCCCACTGTCGAGTAGGTTAAGTTTGTAAGTTGAGTTGTTTTATCCTTACTGTTGAATAACCCCTTTTCTCCTAGGTTTATAATAGCTTGAACCTTAGCGAGTCTTGTAGCTTAAACATGGACCAAGTGTTGAGTTATTAGGGTACTTAGAATCCACAAACAAGAATTAAAAGTTAACTAGACATTGTTAGGGTTTTCTGGTAAAATTGATCATAGGGACCTAGTTACCATGGCTTCACCTTTGTTAGCTCATCTTTAGAACTCTGGTTTCAACCACGTGTTAGCACTCGAGTCATACTATAACCGTTAGATCATCCTACATGTGTCCAAAAACAGAACTTATAAAAATGTGGCAATGAGGGTGATATACTAAGCAAATATATCGAATATACATTTAGTGTGATTTAACCATAAAGCGCGTCAAAACTAATTATCTTTATCATTAGATGAAATTATAAATGAAATGATACAAGTTAATAATTGTTATTATTATTTATAACTATGACGAATTCATATAATCTGACTCTTCAATTCGTGAATTGGCCCCAAGATGCCTCACGTGTCCAAAAAACTATGTCCTTCCTTTGAAGGGAATAGCTAGCCCTTGTGCCTTTGGCTTAGCCTCCTACTTGCTAATTGCTTTCGCTACAAAAAGCTAAAGTATTTCTTAATTGCATGATAAGTCAAGTCAGCATGTGCTGCAGGTAGTGGTAAGTTCTATGTTTTGAACTCTACTTAACCACTTTCAGGGTAATAGTTATTAACAATATGTTTTGATATCCACCCCATAATCCAATTTGCATGGCAATCCCTATCAAAACACTATTCTCTGTAATGTCTCATTCAACTCTGGTGGTCATCACCACTCAACCTTACTCATTATTATAAGTGTATAACCACTACAATTACAACAATTAAAACTAATGAAATCTCATCAATAGCAAAGCTATAAGCAAGATCTGGAGAGGGCTGAATGTAAACCGACCATACATCTATTCCAAAGAATGAAGAGGTTGCTTACAAAAAGACCCCGCTCCAAAAACCATATGTATGAGGCAATATAAAAGAGTGATAAAATTCAACAGTAGACCTTTAAACATTCGAGATGACGAACAAGACCACTATAACAAACAACAAAGGTGGAGGCATCAACAACATTAGCATCATCAGTAACAACCACTACTAAAAAACTGAACCTTTTCCGAACAAAAAAAATCATAGGAAATAATAATAATAATAATAATAATAATAATAATAATAAACAAGTATCTCTGCAAAACCTAGGGGCCAACACATACTCATGATTGAATAAGTCATTAACAAATATATTTAACACTTTGATCGCATTAAAGAACATTAACAAGCAACTCAATTAAATCAAAAATACTTATCAACACAAATTGCTATTCATTTACTATTATTACAATGAAACATGTGTATTTGCACAAACGGGTAAGAGATTTATGTAATTCCTTGACTCAGCGTACAAACATCATATAGAATATCCATCTTTTCAACTCATGCAAGAATATAGACACTTTTAAGGAGAAAAACTGTTAATAAAACACATCTAACGGTTTCTCAGACAATTGCCTATGATTTTTCTTTTGTAAACACGATAAAGTTTATGTTATAAAATATTTTGCGCAGCTGCAACAATTCACTGTTTTCCCCCCAACAGCAGTGAGCGTTTTACCCCAAGCTGATCATCTAAGAAAAGTAGACTAAAAGAGCTTTCCGTCTATGTATAATACACTCCGAACACGGTCAATTTAGTATGAACTTTTAAAAAAGCGGTCAAAATATGGAAATTAATTAGAATAGATATCATTCATTGACACCTACTAGGTTTATCATAATCACATACCCACTAGTTTAACTCTTAAAGTAAATTATGACACACAAATAATCATTGAAAGTCGAGCACATTTTCACTATTTTAATAGTTTAGACATTTCATCGAACACCCGGTGGGCATGAACTACAAATCAGAAATTTTAACCTCAACATGAACATCTCCAAACTATGTCATCCCCAATACTTAAAATGTTAAAATACTATCTCAATTTTCGTTATATACTTACAGAACTAAAATACATATTTTAAATCATCCGAAAAAATTAGGATGTTACAATTTAAAACACAATAGTTAGATAAATAATACACACATAAGAACACCAGTATACATACTAACCTAGCAATAATACACATATAATCAGGACAGGGTAAGGAATAGGACAACAGTTATAATCTGCTTATTAACAAGTAATTTAGTTACTTGATGGACAGAAAATCAGGACATTACCTCGAGAAGGATTCCACGAGGGTAAGGAATAGGTTATGGGGAGTGACGGCGCCAAGGATTCTGTGATTTTGTGAAGTGAAGGAATTAGGGATGGGGAAGGCGCCAAGGGTTTTAAATTGGGGAAAAACTTAGCGCCAACAAGTTTTTATTTTGGGTTTTGGGGTTTTCTTGAAATCACTTTATAAAAGTTATTACAGGGAACTAGAACAGATAAAAAGATAGTCAGAGTGGTAAGCTTCTTGTATTCGTTTAGAGGTGGCGCGGGTTTGAAACCTGGCTTTCAATTTTTTGAAGAAAAAATTGTGTTCTCGTATTTTGTCGAGAGTCTTTGTATATTCTGATTACTTTCCGACAAAATGAAAAAAAAAACTATATATTATTAATTAAAAAATAAAAGGAGTATTGTCTGAATTTTGTCTAAAAACCTGAAAACCATAAAACAAAATAAATTTAACAAATAAGCTATACAATTATATAAAATATACTATATATATATATAGGTATTGGATCATTCAGTAGTTTTTTTACAGCGAGAAGTGAAGGTGTAACTCCATTAATCCCTAATTTCACTCCCTTTCTTATTGTGTAGGTGCGTATGTACGTGTGTAGGTACGTATTTTTGTATATGTGCATGTATGTTTGTATATGTGTAGGTATGTAGGTTTGAATGTGGCTCAGTACGTTTTTATGTGTGTAGGTAGGTTTGAATGTGTGTAGGTACGCAAGTATATGTGTGTAGTTAGGTTTGATTGTGTGTATCTAAGACATACATACAACCAACGTACATACATGTAGGTAACATCATAAGAAATGGAGTGAAATTAAGGATTAATGGAGTTACACCTACACTTCTTGCTGTAATATCACTTCTCGCAAGATCCATCCCCTATATATATATATAACCCGAACACTTATACACATACGTACGCCATCACCTAAACGCACACACTCGTGCATATGCATATACTCATACTGATACATACACCAATGGTTGAACGTTGTGGAGTAATGATGGGGGTACCACCATAACCGCTACCAACCACATCCCCATTACCCCCCCCCCCCACCCCTGTTTTGCCCTTTCGAGCAACACCCATCTACCGCATGCACCCGTACTGCCCCTCCAACACAGTGTTTTAACGCCCTTGCCACCCCTCTGCTTGCAAAAGTGATGTCACGTTGACGATAATGTGGGTTTAACTTAGATTGATTAACCCACAACGTTCGGTCTAGCACACACATGCATACGTATGCATGTACACATACAATATCACAAGAATTTTAACACATATGCACACACACACTAGCACACATACATACACTAATGCATACACATACTCAGGCATTTAAATACATTAAAACTTACACGCATTCAGACATATACATACACTAACACACGTACACACGCGCGTACACTAACATCTACTTATAAAACACACTCTTATAGCTTATACAGACACACTACTACCATGTATGCATACACACGCTCACATACATATATGCACTAACACATACGGGTAGACACTCCTACACGTACACGCACTAACTAAGACGCACACGACACACGCGATAATGCATGTGCATGTACAAGTACGTATACACATGATGTAAATAACAAAAATAATCCTTAATTATAAATTTTTCTTTTTATTATATTGTGTTCATAACAATAATATTCTTTTATTAATAAATTTAACTATTAATGTTAATAAAATTATAAATTATATTTCAAAAAACTATTTATATTATTATTACATATAATTAGTAGGCTTGATAAACAAAGTATTTAATTCTTAATGCAAAATAATACATTTTTCTTTATTCTATTATTCGATTAGATGTATTAATGATTTAATAAAAATAACTTCAATAAATTGTTTCAACATTCCTCGGAAAATTATCGGAAAGTTTATATTATTCCGACAATTGTTAAGAAAGTAATAATTTTTTCTTTATTAAATTGATGTATTAGATTATCTAATAACCTTAATAAATAAAAATAATAATATTTTTAGCGTTTGTCGGAAATTTTTCGGAATATTTATAAAGTTTTCGATAAGTTTCCGACAAAACATAAAAAGGTTATTATTTTTCATATTTAACTTCTTAGATTAAATTTATTAACAAATAAATGGAAAATTTTTCGGTAGAGTGAAGGAACCCTATGAAAACTACCGATGGAATTGTGAGGAAATTTAATTTGAAGCTGTTAAGTCGGAAAACTGTCAGAAAAATCATTGTATATTTTTCTACATTTTTTTGTCGGAAAAATGCCGCTAAACTGTGGGAAATTTCATTTGTCGGTATTTTGTAAGAAAAAATAGTAGGAAACTTTCCTCTTTTCTAGTAGTGAACCACAACAACAACAACAACAACAACAACAGTGGCAGCAACAACAACAATTTTATAATAATTTATCACTTAGCACTAGAACAATAGACACATAAACAAGTTATGTTGATGAGAAACTTTATTTGCGTCCATGTGGTTATAATGAGGGCGCAAAATGTGTCCCAAAAGTCAAAATGATACACTTTAGTCGTTTTGGTTTCAAAACACGTAAAACTAATACGTCAATTGGCCGTCCAAAAGAATCCGGAAATGACTATTATACCCTTTATAACGTTAATTTTGTGTCCCTGTGGTATTGAAACATTTAGTTTGCATCCATCTGATAAAAATCCCTTCTTCATCATCACCTCAATCTCCACACCACCACCGCCACCGCCCCCTAACATTGCCGCCACCACCTCTATCTCATATCCACCGCTAACGTACACCACCACAACCTTCTTTTCCATATATTATTGAACACCATCGAAAATTCCATTGTTGGATGTACAGATTCAAGGATAAAGATGAAAAAAAATTAAACACAAAATCTTGTGATTCCAGATTCAATAAAACATATACCTAATTGAGCCTAAACAAATCAAACTTTACTACAAAAAATAATATGAAAATACAGATCAAACTAAAGATATTAAGCATAACAGACATTTTTTTCGTCTAGATAATTGCATTTTGATTGAGTTATTGATATAAGGAAAAGTGAAGAAAGTAAGGTAGAAAAAAAATCCTTCTTTTTCCACTCAATCAAAAATCCTCCAATTCTCAAAGGAGACTAGAAGAAATCATACTTTCATACAATATCTTAATTGAATTATATGCAATGATCAATAAATTAACGAATCTATAATAAATTCTATATTCTATAAAGAAGAAAGATTTTCTATAGATATACAGCAACATTTCAGAATAGAAAAAAATCCATTTTTTTAGCTTTTCATTTCATTATTGAATTCTTTATTAGTATTAGAATATTTAGTGATCAAATTTTTATTTACAACGTTTCATAATGCATGATTGGCCAAATCATTAATACAAACAATATCCAAATACCAAATCCGCCTTCAAGATAACCTTCGCGATATAGAAGAAGCCAAATTTTAGATTCAAATCCAATAATCATTGATGAATTCTCAGTCAACGAATATCCCGTTTGTCATAAATTTTGGTTTTTTTGAGTGAAAATATACATTTTATTTTTCAATAGAAAAGTGAGGGGAAGCTTTTTGACATTGTGTGTTTTGAGATACTATACAATCAATCGAAGGGACAATCAAAAGGGGAAAGGGGGTTTCTTTTCTAATTTTGATAAGTTTAGTTAGAAAAAGGATTCAAAAGGGGATGCAAGTATAATAAACTAAATTGAGTAATCCACCAAAAAAGATAACAATTACTCCTATTGTGTATCGTTTTAGCGGCATGGCCGAGTGGTAAGGCGGGGGACTGCAAATCCTTTTTCCCCAGTTCAAATCCGGGTGTCGCCTCATCAGCAAACGAATCGGAATCTCTTATTCTGTTCTGCTGATATAACTCAACCTAATTTTACCCAGCCAGAACAAAATAAGGGGACTATTAATACTTAATACTTGGTTGATTCTAAACATCCGTTCTAGGGATTTTGTAAAAGATTGGAAATCGGAAATCTTTGAATCCAAAATGAAAAAAAGATTTTTTTTTTAATGGTCGAAGCAATACTTCCCGATTCCTTTCTACTACTAATGTAATGTCTACTTATTGGGTCTTGATTGGAGATAATTTAACTACTGGTTGGGGGAAGTTCTTTCTATTTCTATACTGAAATCTACATATATAGACTCGCGAGAATCTCTGAGTGTTCAGGCATTCAATCACTATTAGATTGAGATGGATAATTTATAGAAAAAAACGTGAAAAAAATGAATCTTTTTTTAACCCCTCGTCAAAAGTATAATATACTATCTCCCAACTCCTTCAGAGAGACAATCGGGAAAGGGTACGGATTAGATCAAATAGGAAAAAGTTTGTAATAGATAGCAATTGATCTATTTTTACTTTGAAGGGCAAGAAAAAAAGGAATGTGCCCTCTTATTTTATTACTAGATGTTCCATTAGTAACATTCCTTTGTAGTTTTGATTTTTTATTTTACTTGTGTTTAGTCTTTCCCGATTATAAATCATAGAGAAATTTTTGAAATGGATTTTTTTGATTGGCTCATCAATAGTGTTCGGCTAGAATCCCTTTTTGACTCTGGACCATTAATTCTACTATTATTAGTGAGCAATAATGGAATAATTCTATCATAGAGATAAGGGACATAATTCACATGGATATAGTAAGTCTCGCTTGGTCTGCTTTAATGGTAGTCTTTACATTTTCCCTTTCACTCGTAGTATGGGGAAGAAGTAGACTTTAGAAGCACTCCTAATTTAGTTGAGGAATGAAATGGTATCAATTGTTTTATAGATCATTCTACAACGCATTTTTTATTTGAATTGAAATCATTTTCAAATAAAAATATCTTCGTTTCCAAATTCCATTGGATTATAGTGGATAAACGTATTCTATAACAGTAAAACAAAATAATTATTTCAGATTCATCGGAATAAATGAATAAATAGATGTATCAAAGAAATAGAATTGGGTCCTACGTAAATTCCATATATGGATTAAGAACTACATATATTGAAGATAGAAGCTAATATAGTATACCAACTTTATTAGAAACAATTTTATACACTACTATAACACTAATAGAGAGTATGATATAGAGAGTATGATAAGTAAGAAATCAATTTCTTACTTACCATACTCTCGGATCTCATAGAATACCGCCGATTATAGCCCGTTGATTTCATTTAAGGCGCAAAACAAAAATAGAATACTTTTCATTTGATTTCTTCAACTGTTGATAAGAATTCAGAAGTCAAGTTTTATTTAAAGTAATTAATCATTTTGACTGGCTGTTTTTACGTAAATTATAAGTAGAAAAGCAGTAGGAATTAAAATGAACAGTGCAGTAGCAATAAATGCAAGAATATTTACTTCCATAATCTCATCGTTTTTTTACACAATAACTCGGGATTTAATCCCATAGAGATGATAAATCTTTCACCTGTCAATTCAATGAATGCATTACCTATCGATGATCTTGAATCGGATCAATATCATGAATAACAATATCTGAGCTATTAAATTAATTCGTCATCGAGAATTGAATAATATAACATACGAACATCTTTTATCCATACCGAATCCAAAATGGGATTCCCGGACCAATGAAAAACCACTTTACTTTAACTTTATTTATCTTTCTTTTCTTTATTTTCTATAACCTACCTTCCTTAGGTCTTCCTTATAGAACCATCAAACGAAATCTAACCACCGGCCCGAACTACAATTACCCAACAAACAATACAAGCGAAGTGGAAAACGAGAGGAATTAGGTTCTAAATTTTAATGATCTAAATTTCTTTGGAAGACAAATAAGTATGATAAAGATGAGTCGCGGGAGAAAAGATGAAATATTCTATCAACTTCACTATTTTAGTTATTTTTTAGTTTAGGGTTTGTTCTTTCTTCGACAGAATCCTGAAAAAAAAGAAGGGAAACCCCTCCGGAATTCAATTATGCTCTTTGTCCCTTCTTTCATAGAAAATCGAGAGGCGAATTGATGTACTTATTGGATCCGTCGGGATTGACGGGTCTCGAACCCGCAACGTCCGCCTTGACAGGGCGGTGCTCTTGCCTATTGAACTACAATCCCAGGGAAATAAGAAGAGATCTAGCAGAAATTTTGGATTCTTTTTTATTCTCTCGTATCAGGTATTTTTTAAGAACAAGAGGGTTCTACCATCTGATAGTAGTTTGACAAATTGTTGGGCCGAGCTGGATTTGAACCAGCGTAGACATATTGTCAACGAATTTACAGTCTGTCCCCATTAACCACTCGGGCATCGACCCAACGCCTAATTCATTTTAGACGTTCCATAATCAACTTCCTTTCGTTTCCAGGCAGATTTGACAAATACATATCACTTGATATAAAATACAAAGTCCCACTGAGTAGACTATTAGAAGGACTTGACAAAGATGGATCACTTGATAGAAAATCCCACTCCTTATAGTCTTGAGTATTGGTATACCCCTAGAGGGACTTGAACCCTCGTTTTCTCCGTGAAAGAGAGAGGTCGTAACCACTTGACCATAGGGGCCTTTGGCCATCTTACCTTAATATAACTCAGGCCGAGAGCCACATTTTGGAGATTAATAGGAGATGAATCAAACCGAAAAACTTGTTAACTATTCTAGAGGTTAATGGTAATCAAATCGAACTTTACCATAGAAATTACAACCTTGAAACTTGATTTCACCAACCTTGAAACTTGATTTCATTGGTCTTTCTCGTCTTTATATCTCTCAT
Source organism: Bidens hawaiensis (assembly GCF_021521415.1). Lineage (NCBI taxonomy): Eukaryota > Viridiplantae > Streptophyta > Magnoliopsida > Asterales > Asteraceae > Bidens > Bidens hawaiensis. The sequence goes on along the minus strand of NW_027491409.1, from coordinate 831,191 downwards.
TCACACTGCATTGGATCCAAGATCCTTTACTATCCAGTGGATTCAAGGTGCTTTACCAAAATAGTATTTGACCACTTAAATTATAGTGCGCCCTAAGTCGTACTGTCAATTGACAACAGGACAGGAGGGCAATAAAAGAATAAAGAAGACGGAAATGTAGATTAGGTATATCCGCGCGTGTTAAGTTAATAAGCACAACATTTGTATAGTTTTCTGGTATTCAATATTATATTCAAGTAAATATTATATTCAAGTAAATTATAATTTCAATACCGTTATACATTATATTATAAGAAACTGAATCAGTTTTGATATTTGATATTCTAAAAAAATCCCAAAGAAGAGTAAGCCTAAATAGTAGAATTCTTTTTCTATGACTGTTTTATAAATTCCGTTCCGGTTGCATCTCTTAAAATAAGTTCATCATCAATTTTTATTTCACTTATCTCATAGATTCCAGTCAAAGATTCATAGAATCGAAATTCCATCATTGCTAGATCATTCCAATCTAGAAAAAGAATTGATAGCTTGTAATTCTGTTGTATCAATTATCATTTTAACGATCAACTTCTCCCATAATGATATCTATACTACCTAGTATGGTCATAATATCAGCCAATTTCATTCTTTTAACTAACTGAGGAAGAATTTGCAAATTAATAAACCCCGGCGGTCGAATTTTATATCGCCAAGAAAAAACATCCTTATCTCCTATCTGAAAAATTCCCAATTCTCCCTTTGGTGCTTCGACTCTCGCATAAAGTTTTGCTTCGAAAATTCAAAAGTCGGAGAAGGTTTTTTACTAATGAATTGATAGTCATACTCATTCCATACAGTATCTTTTACTCTATCAAAACGGCGGATTTCTAAATTTTCATAGGGCCCTCCCGGAATTCCTTCTAGGGCCTGTTGAATAATTTTGATGGATTCTGTCATTTCACTTACCATGAGTGCATTAGGGCGCCCTCAAGATATGTTTTCAGATACCGCTATCCAATTACAACCTGTTTATGCTCAATGGATACAAAACACCCACGCTTTAGCACCTGGTGCAATAGCAGTTTAACTTGGGGGGGCGGTGATTTAGTAGCAGTGGGCGGCAAGGTAACTTTGTTACCTATTCCATTAGGAACCGCGGATTTTTTGGTACATCACATTCATGCATTTACGATTCATGTGACGGTATTGATA